>NC_057761.1:22324459-23065709 GCF_010389155.1 Erigeron canadensis
TCATGTTGAGAAGTTACATCGTTTTCCAACACTGACCTCTTACATGAACACCACTTATCAGAAACTTTTGCACCTAAAGTATGTAGATACTTTGTCTTATTACCGGATGAAAATCAAAATTACTATAAGGTAGATGGGTCCATAGCCCTAAACTGATATATACATTGAAACTGTTAAACTCTCATTCTAAAAAGTTTGTTTATCTGATGTGCATATACTATGCTCATTTATCTGAAATCCACAATCTATCCTCCCATTTACATATTTGCATGCTCCATTCCTTTTCAGGCTATATTCACCAATATATATGCTTCATGACTTTTGTCCTTGTTATAAATCAGTGCACATGGAATGTGTTGTATGCTTTTTGTTTTGAACATTTTGTATGCAAATTATAGAAAAAAATTAAATGCAGAAAATGATCAAAAAGAATATGCATCAGGGTTCTGTAACTCATTGAATGAGCTAGAAAGATAGAGCATAGTACGCATGAGCAAGAAATAACTTACTTCCTGCCTGAACGTTCATTTCGAGTAATATGTGTGAATGGAGCCACTCCTTCGGGTAACTGAGCCATAAACAGAATATTCATGATGTTAGTTGTACAGAACAAAGAACATTTAGCAGTATCAAAAATCCAGATTTGGTAGATTATCGCAACAACTTGGACATATACATATCAACATTAATAAGAAGTACCAACTACTTCACTTTCGACATAAATATTAGCATTTGTTGATCAAAATTTGATAACACTAATTAAAATGAATCTTCCATCTCTTAAATAAGGGAAGTTCATCAGTGGGTAAACCCGATATCATTATTATCATTATCCGTATGCTATTGGGTATCAACAACACACGTGCTAAATGAAGGAAGAATTGGCCTCCCGAAACCTTTTGGGTAAATGCTTTTCCCCTGTTTATTATAATTAATCACAAGTAGAATTTATAAATCGGGACAAACAAACTTTGCAGATGGAAGATCCACTCATCCACAATAAAACTAAACAAACATATTTGGGTAACATTTTGTGAAAGTATAAGATAGGTAAGAATCCATATGGGCAATCAATCAAAGTCACGTATGAAACGGGCGATCTAACCTTTCTAAAACGAGGAAACTTGTGATGTGATCTTTTTCTCAAAAGAGAAAGTTGGGAATGGCTATACGCTTTTTGTCTATCCGCCATCAATCAACTAACAGACAATTAGGGTTTTATGTGAACGGGTGTGATATTTTGAGTAATTCTTGTGCCGACAACTAAAAAATACCCAATCTACTAATTTTTCTAAATGCTACCCAGACTTGCATAAAGTACTTCTTAAAGTTTCCCAAAAATAGTCAGTACTAGACCCGTGGGGAAATTTAGAGGTAGTAATTGGCCTAGGTGGAGAGTACTCGGGGAGTACTAAGATTGAAATTTTTTTTACATAAATTTCAAAGTTACAATATTACATGTTCATGGGACCATATAATTGTTCACAGAAGCATGCTTAGAGACATTAACACAATTGTTTATGTATTTCAAACCAATTTTCGACCAAGTTAACTGTGAGTTGGCTAATTTTGTTCTAAGTTGACCAAGGTTTGACCAAATATTGACCAAATTGTGGATCATGTAGCGATTACTCGGATATAACTTAACTCGCATTGGTGACTGATCTTGTAGCGAGGACTCTTCAATAACTCGGCCTTGGAATCAGACTTTTATAACACCGCATAAAGCTAAAAAAAATACACTACTTGGGCCTATTAACTTTCGGCCAAACTCGAAATAGGCCTTCACAATGCACCCCGTTTTTTTGTGAAATGGGCCATATAAGTTGGATAAGTTGGTATGAGTAAGTTCATATATGGTGAAAAATCTGAACACATGTCATTCCCCTCATGTTGCTTATAATTTAACCTCAACTTGGAAAATAAAACCAAAAAAACAAAGAAAAAGGAAAAGGAATGACATCTACATCTTCCACCATATATGTCCTATTTTCTATATTCACCTCTAACATCGTCAATGCCTTCTCGAGAGATGTGCATACTTCGGTATATTTACAAAACACGCTTGTGGTGTTATTTCCAAATTCCAAGAACATTCCAAATAAAGAAGGATATTAACTAGTTCTTAAGTTACACAAAACAACCTAATATATTTTTGTCTAATGGCTGTATCTTGATTTGTATGGTAGATATATCTTTGATTCATTCCCAAAACCGAAACTCACTAATTCTGCCAATCCAAGATAATTACTCCGTAATTTTTTCGTCATCAACTATTTCTACTTTTTATTTGTAACATGATTACATACATGCTGCGCCGTCACTCTTTGTTTTCTAGCAAGGTTGGTTATACATTAACAACCTCCTATATATGTACGTAACTATGTCACAACACCCTACAAGAAAAAAATATGCTATGATATATGCAAAAGTTCACAAATTTCACATTTTGGGTAAAACAAGACTATGTATGAGTTATCAATCCAGCAGCGGAAATCTAATCTTTTCTTCAAAATATAACAAACTAACCGAAACAAATCCCAAATTCCAAAATCAACAGAATTTGACAATTTATGTCATGAATAAACAAAGGGCCAATTGTGAATACTTACATTAACTTTGTTGTAATCAAGCTCCATTGCCACCTCTCCAGACACACTTGCTCTAGGGCTTAATACTGAAAAAAGGAGATTAAAATAGGGAAATTGAGAAAGACCCAACACTTAATTATAAGTTTCTTGGGGTAATTTAAAAGAAAAGTGTAAACTTTACCTCATTATTATGCTTTGGGTAATAAAGATTTTGATAGTTATAGTTATGTCTACAAAGAATGTGTGTATTTTTTCTTGTGTGTATGAAAAAGCTTTGGCGCTCCGATTCGGAGTTTGGATGTTCTTACGGAGTTTCGGTGAGTCCCCTAGTATAAAATTAAAATCCCAAGCACAAACAAGGTATGGATTCAAAACGTAAAAGACTTGCTTTGAGCCGGCCTACACCAAATTCGAGCTTAAATGTTAGACTCATTTACAATTGAGCTTTCGCCTTTTTTTTTTTAGGCTCGATTCAAATTCATAAATTGATAAGTTCGTGAGCCTAAGAGGCTACCCAATGGTAGGGATTAATCCCTCAAAGACTAGTCTCTGTCGACACCATATCAAGAAAAAAACATTCCAAGGACTAATCCCCAAAATGCACCCAATCCGCTCATTCCTCAAGTATTAGTCTTGGACCCACCAATTAATTAATTCTACCCATTTATCTAAACTTTACACTTTTAACCTTCTAAAATTATAACAAACTAAAACATACACAAACTAAAAACATTTCATTAAATATAAAAACAACTACCCATTTATTTAAAAAATAAACACACATAAAAAAAAAACATTACAATACTTCAATTTAAAAATACTTGATAATACAACATAATTAAAAAAGAATAAGAACATTACAACATATTAAACACTCATTTTTTTTGTTCGTAAACTGCTTCGGCATTTACGATCAAATGGTTCAAGTTGACGACCGCATCAACAAGTTCTTCCATAGCACTTTCAATCTTGTCGAACTTACCCTGCAAATAAGTAAAATATTGACACTCAAGCTCAGTACAATGCCCGGTTTGTATATAATCGATTTGTTCTCGACACCATTTCCTCTTCGCCTTTAGTTTTCGACCAACTGCAACAAGTTCCTCTTGGAACATTCGGTGGTCGAGGATATCAGCCAATGATACTGTCATTCACTTGATCAACAGTCATCGATGGTTTTTGGTTACGGGCATTTGATGAAGAAGTCATTTCAGATATATAGAAGTTTGAGTTTTGATCTTAAATCTTTTATAAGGTCCTAGTATTTATAGGTAGATTACAAAGACACTCCTCCAACGTTCAAAAGTTCAAAATATTTACACTTTGAGTCCCTTCAACGTTCGAATTCAAAATATTTACACTTTCAGTCCCTCAAACGGCCAAAAATTCAAAAACATTTACACTTAAAGTCCATGAACGGCTACCTGGATTGTCACTCTATAAATAGAAACATAGAGCACAATTCTAAATTTCATTATTCTACAAACTCACTCACTCTTTCTAACCGAATGGCGTCCTCATCATCAAAAAAGAATGTTCACCGACCTCGTCTGGCCGAAGATGAGATGAAAACAAGAATCATGGCTGATATCAAAGAAGACACCCTTCTTCAAGCTGAGCTCTCTGGGACCATGGGTTACCTACGGGAGAAAAGGCGATAATGCGAGCAATATGTTGAGGCAATACAAGCACCAGGCCGCAAGGTCTCAAAACATGAGGAGACATATTCATATTTTTTGCAAGATGAGGCCAAAAGGGTCAGGAGTGTGATTGATGATGTTTTTAAGGCCGGTCACACGTTGAGTGACCAATGTACTTGGGCTGAATCATACCATGACAACTGCGGAAAAGACAAAACAACGTGGGAAGTCAAATGCCTGCAACATGACAAGTGGTGGGCCAATGAAAGGGCTTACTGTGGATTAGGAAAAATGTCAATTAAAGATGATGACGAGTAATCGAAATGTTATTATGTATTTCGTGTTTTAATTATGTAATGTGTTCTTTGTTTTGATCATGTAATGTGTTTTGATAATAAAATGTTTTTTGATAATAAAATGTGTTTGATTGTTACAAAAAAAATAATCGTTAAGGACTAAAAGTGACACTTCTATGAACCACTTTTGATAAAAATGGTTGATAAGAGACCTGTTTTGTTAACTTTCCAAACTCCTAGTAGTCATTGGAATTCAAAAAAAAAAAATGTAGCTCCCTCTCGTCCCTGTAGGGACTAGTCCACCGGACGAAAGTATCGAACAAGTGTGTGGGACTCGTCCCTCGTAGCCGGACGAGCGCAATAACGAGTCCATTGGGTAGCCTCTAAATGACTTCATATATATATATAGTGAAATAAATAAGTGAGAACCAAAACAAGGATGAGAATTTTGTATTATATAATACGAAAAAACACTTTTTATTATTTAAGTTTTAAATAGTTTGTTAAGTATTTTTTGTATTGAAGTAAGATGTATACATTTCTATCATGCGTCTGTAATAAATATAAAGCATAAAGGGTTTTTTAATGTGTGCCGCACATAATATGAATCCAATGATCCACCCTAATTTCCATGTATACTACACAATTAATAGCTTTTAATCTTTCCGTTTTTTCACTAAGTCCCTATTTTACCCTATCTTAAAATAAGCTAATTATGTCATTCAATTTTGTTAAAACTAGAAGGGTGTCCGCGCATTGCAGCGGCAATGGTTTATAACGTGTGAGGTGTCGTAACAGTAATACAAGTTGTTTATGATACTTTTATGAGATGCGGCGATGACTCATCTAACCGTGGTTATCATCTCTAAATATATATAAAAGAGAAACCTTTATTCATAATTGGAGAAATATGTACTCTTAGATGATGTTCAACTTTTAATTAGAGCCATTAGATTAAATGATGATATCATATACCTTATTTAACTTTTTTAAATTTTATTTTATTTTAATTCATGTAAATTACTATTATTTCCTTATTTAAGTTTGTAAACATTAATAATTAATGTTTTTAATGATATAATTATGGAAACTAATGATTTTATATTTTACATCATTTTTTATCTTTAAAATTAAATTTTAATTTTTTTACAATAAAGTTTTCTTTTTTAATGTATTATGTTTTTATTAAATTATATTTTTGTATATGATTTTTATCATATAACGAATAAAATTTGATTATATCGATTTGTGTATATGATTTTTATCATATAACGTTTTTATTAATCAATGTTTGAAAACCGGACCGGATGTCAAACCGGTCTTTTTAATAATGAACTAAAAAACAATATATGGAGTCCATAGTAAGCTATCACAATTATATATTAGAAAAATAATTGTATGAAAATTGCAATGAGATTATGCATAATTTTAACTTAGATTAACACAACATGCGATATATAGATTGATAATTAAATTGCTTAGTAATTTTAGTGTATAACTATGAAAATTGTAATGATACTATGCATAATTTTAACTTAGATTAACATAACATGCTATATATAGATTGATAATTAAATTGCTTAGTAATTTTAGTGTATAACTACATTTTTCGAGTAAAACTTCTATGTACAAGTACAATGACAAGCAGACATATCCAGATGAATGAAAGACAACTAAGGAAACGAAAACCTTACTTAGCGAGACCTCTAATAGATGATGTATCCATTTTATAAGTGTCCGGTCACTGTTAACCAGAATCTAAACAACCATTAATGTAACTGCATATTTTCTAGTGGTTTAATTTTTACGCGGTTAAATATTTGCCAACTTATGATACTATAAAAATTTAACATGTCATTAATTATATATCTTTATCGCGTATTACGTGGGTAATAATCTATTTCTAAATATAAGTCGATGATTAGATGCAAAAAATAATAAGTTGCAAAAAATAACCATTATAATATATTTGTTAGGGTTACTTAAGGATAGTTTGAGGATATTAAGAAAAGTGCTGGATTTCCTAAAATAGAGAGCCAATTTGTTTTATAAGGTACTAGCACGGTACCCGCACAATGCAGTGGTGGTTGTGGCGGCAACGGTGTGGTGGTGGAGGTGGCGTCGAGTAGTGTAGATAATTGATGTAAAAGGTTAATAGAGATATTTTGATTAAATGACTAATATTGTAATTTAATCATTAATGGTATTTTAGATAATTGCTCCATAACTTTTAAAGAGAGTATTGTTTCATTTATTAAATAATATAAAAGTATAGATTAGTGTATAGGAGAATTAGAAATAATAAATAAGGGTATGTTAGGTATAAAAAAGTGTTGAATTTTTTATAATAGGAGAGATCAATATGCTCTATAAGGGCTTATAGATCATAGATGAATTAACATGTTCACGTTCATTACTCGATACTTCACAAACATAATGTTTAATATGTTTGACTTCAACATCACTTATTGACTTGCAAAAGAGATAAAAAAAAATTAACAATTAAATTCTAAAATTTCAAAGAGAAAACGGGATTTAAATTTTGATTTCTTTGTTCTTTTTGTATGATCTACCGCTTTAGCCTCCGAGTGTCCTACACGGTGACAAAAGAAATCCTGTCGTTTCTTTTCACCATTTTTGTTAACAAACCTTCCTATTCTAATCGAAAATCCATTGTATTTTGCAAAATTTTGGTAAAAGGTGAATGTTTTTTCTTCACTAAGAAAATATTGACCTACAAATGGTTTATCAAAATTTCTTTTGTGCCTTCATAATTCTCATCATGACTTGCAAAACTTTCTTCTGTTGGAATTTCATTTAAATCAAATAAATAATTTTTATTTATTTTGTAAATAAAATGTATAAAATAAAAACATACTAATTGACCGTTTTTTGTTGTAGAAAAAAAAAACATAAACAAGTTATATAGATTCCGTGAATAAGAAAGGAGGGAATTTTTAAGAGGGAAATTTTTTGTGAAAGTTTAATATGTACAAAAAGAGGGTAAATTGGTTAGACAAATAAAAGTTTATATTAGCCAAAATTTAGCTAGAGTTAACATTACGCTGTGCTAATAAGATGAAATATTTAGTGTAATATAGACTTAAATTAAGCAAGGGTAAAATAAAAATAAAGATAAGTGATAAGTGATAAAAGAAAAGATTAAAAGCTATTAATTGTGTAGTATATATGAAAATTGGGGTAAATAGTTTAATTCATATTATGTGCCTACATTAGAAAAACTTAAATATGAAAAGCTTTGTTAAGTTGTTTTTATTTATAAAATTAGTTTTATTCTATTTTAAAAATAAAAACAACACAAATTTCAACCATTATCTTTTCAAAAGTTGGATAAGATGAATCTCCATAACATGTGAAAATTTTGGTATGGAGATAATTTAGATAAAAAGAAATTTACATTGAAAAATAGTAAATCTCTATAAAATTGTATCTAGACCAAAAAAAAAAAGTTTTTTATTCACTTTTAGTCCCTAATGTTTTTGTGTCTATTTACTAAGGTTGTTAGGTTCATTTGTTAAATGTTTCCTTCTTATCCAAGTTTTTTTCCTTTCACTCCACTTTTTTCTTATCACATTTTAAGTCGTTTGTTATCTTATTTGAGTTAATATCTACTTTGATAGAATTTGACTTCATTATGTTCAATGTTTCTATTCAATTTTCGACCATATTTTCACCATTTAATATTTGGTAAGCTATCTAATGCATAATATTTTATTAGTTTGTCTTTATATGACATGTGTTTGTATAACTGATAATACGTAATTGTTTGTAAGTGTAACATTTTTCTTTCACACTTTTTAACTTTGAACATTTCTCAAAATAACTTTCATTATTTCTCAAAAGAAAAAACACATTTGAGGGTTCAAAATTCAAATGCGTGGAAAAGAATAGAGGAATGCTAGACCAAATAATATTATTGGCGTATATATATATATATATATTAGTATCACAATACAAAAAATTGGTAGCACATACCAAAAAATTTCACCTATAACAAATAATTAAACTAATAAGTTGAAAAAATAAATATTTTTAGCTCTATTTTTCTCTACATTTCTTTTTCTTGTCTTTTCCTTCATCGTATTATGTGTTAATGACTACTACAACTACTCATCATCAGCAATGCCTCGCGTTTCTTTACAAACAAAATCTTTCCTCTGCAAACTTTTTTCTAGATGATGGTCAAGTCGAAGATACAAATTACGATGGTTCCTACCCAATTCTGATGAACTTGGAACACAAGTACAACAAATTGTTGTTATTGGGATGGAGTCACTTGCAACCACTCCACCGGTGGTATTATTGGGCTCGATCTTAGGGGGCGTTTGGTACAAGTGAATCGTAGAAAATGGAATTGTAATAGAGAATGGAAACAATGTGAATGAGAATGGACCTAAAGAAAAGATTTCGATTCAACAGTTTGGTACAAACGAAGAATGAGAATGAGAAACAACCATGAAGTGAATGATTTTGTTTGGTATAACCATGCGGTGGAATGGAAATATGTTTAGCTCATCATAACAACCATGAAATGAATGATTTATGATTTATAAGTAAAATTACAACAGTTATATATAATTATATACCTTAATAAAGAGTAAAACATGATAAAGGCTATCGAAAGATGATTTAGTTGCAGATGCAGAATACAATTAATAATTACATACAGAGAGAGAAGAAGATGATAAAAGAAAAGATTACAGTATTTTTCCCCAAATCTGATAATATAATTATATACCATAAGAAAGAGTAAAACATGATAAAGGCTATCGAAAGATGATTTAGTTGCAATCGAAAGATGATGTAGTTGCAGATGCAGAAGACAATTAATAATTACATACAGAGAGAGAAGAAGATGATAAAAGAAAAGATTACAGTATTTTCCCCCAAATCTGATAATGTGCTAGGCACGTGGCCGACTTTTCTATTTAAAGCTCCTTTTAGTGGATAGTTTCCTCATTCACACCAAGAATGGTCCCGCATTAAATTTTTCTTTCCCATGCTTTCCACTACTTTTTAGAGAGAATGAATTAAGTGGAATGAGAATCATATTTTAATTCACCATTTCTATTTTACATGCCAGTCAAACAAGAGAAAAGGAATGAATTCCATTCTCATGCTTTCCATTCACTTCTACCAAGCATCCCCTTAGTTCTAGCATGTTACAAGGTACTCTCTATCCTAACACCTACCTCTTCAACCTTCTCCGCCTCCAAACACGGAAAATAAAATAATCAAAATACATTGGAGGAACTCAAATAAGTACTAATAATGATTATGGAATCTTTGCAATGAGACATATGAAGATGTACATGGGAAATAATGTTTTTAAATATCAACGGTGCTTTTGTGAATGGATATGTCAATGGAGGAATATATTTACAAAACTAGTTGCTGAATATGAGAAAGAAATGTCTTACAAAGATATTGACCTCAATGTGAATGAGATGTGTTAAAACTTAAAGGATAAAGTTATAAAAAGAAATTAAAATAGATTTAGTGATAAAAATAAAAAAAAGCCAAAAAACAATATACACAACTTTGGTGACAATATAAAAAAATAAAAAAGTTTAATGAAGAATATGAAAAAGTTAAAAAGTATATTATTAACCTCAATTTATTTTGAAAATATGAATATATGCACTATCTTCTAATTTTTTTTTTAAAAGAAAACAAAATAATTTAAAACTAGTTTTTTACTTAGGAATTAATATTTTAAACTCAAGAATACAATACATTAGGAATTAGTATTTTAAACTCAAGAATACAATACGTTATAGTCTTGGGCCTTAGTCTCATGACCCCCTGGCGTTGCTTAACAGCTGTTGGAACGATCAGCCTTTGTGTGTAGTTTTAAAATTTATATATACGTAACGGAATACTAAAAATACAAACATCTAGTATTTATTTAACATTCACACTATTAATATTTACACCAAGATCCAATGCATCATAATATTTGTCATAATAGATGTACTAGGAGTAGTATCTTTCCAACTAAACGAGAACATACACGATGAAACAATATCGAATAATATGAATGTCTCTAATGTTAATCCACATGAACATTTCAAACAATACCTTAAACTCCTTGTTTAGATATTTGATTCTTCTAACAGTAAGTGGACACAAAGAAATCTCCTTTAGTGTTTTTCTTACGACTTGCAAGTGCAAAACTTAATATGTGTTATTTCTTGCAAGACTTAAGACCACCTCCATTTATAGTTGCTCGACGAGAAAGACAAATATAAAATCTATATCAAATATATATTTAAGGTTCACCGTATCTACATTAGATATCATAATATCAATATTTGAACTTATTGTAATTTTGCATGACCCACAAGATTTGATACATCGCATCTAAATAAAATGGTAAATATATTTAAGATATCATAATAATTTTGTATATATGTATACAATATACATCGAGTTCGAGCTTCTAAAATCTGAAAGAGCATCTTTTAAAATCGACCTCAGCCATGCTCGGATATAGCCTTCCATCAAAAAACAACATCGACATAAAGAAAAAAAATAGAAAGTGAAGTACGAAGGAGATAGAAACCTTCCTTTCCCAAAAACAAAATTAAAAAAATAAAATAAAATAAAGAGGAAAGAGAATGTTACTACTATCGATATCCCCAAATCATCATCAAATCTCCATATCTTCATCAACGTCACCAAATACTACTACCACCTCAATACTCCATCACCAGTCTTCTAAAATTATTCCACTCATATTATTATTAAGAAACAATAATAATAAGAAACGTCGCTGCTGCTGTTCAAAACGACCTCAAAACGACATCTCAATTATGTCACCACAATTAGCCGATGTCGACGACAATGATGATGATGAGTCCTCCTCCTCTTCTTCCTCTTATGTTGTTAGTTCTAGTAAGATTCTCACCTATCTCTTCTTCCTTCCTTTTTTGTGTATATATATATATATATATTCATTATATGGTATATATGGTAATTGAAATGAAACTCTTGTTTCTGTATTTTACGATTTTCTATCACATTATATAAAAAAGCTTTATAAAAACACTAAATCTGAAATAATTTTCGTCGAATTGACGGAAATAATATATGGGATTTTAGTAGGTTTATCCATAAAAGAAATTAATACAATTCCACATGATGAAAGGTAAAGGAAACACTCCAACCTGCCTGCCTGCCTGCCGCTATATATATATATATATATATGACTTTAATCCACAAAGATTGCAGATGAAAATTGAAAACAAATAGAGAATATGTGCATATACGACTATCGTTTATAAATGAAACTAGTACACCAAGGTTGTACATAATAGGAAACAACCAAGATCAATTGTCTACACGCACTGCGTTTTACAGTAGACAAATACGGGTAATAATCCAGTTTACCAGCTAAAAAGAACAAAATCTCCGTGTTCCAGCTTTTCTTCACCTTTTCGGCTTTTTTTCTTTTTGTCGTTTTCTGAATTTTGAAACCCAACTGTCCATTTCCTGGCTTCAACCCATCAAGGTTTTTGGCTTTATATGCATTGATCAAGGAAAAAAATTTCAATACCATGTTCTCACAAGGCATTGCCTATAAGCTGTTTAATGGCAAAAAGTTCTTATATGCGATATACATGTAGATATGCATGCTTTTTTTCCCTAGCACCTGAAGGGAATAAAGGAAATGGCTCGGCCCACTACCACCTTATATATTCGTGATCTTGCTTTTCTTTTGCGGGCTGGCTTTCTCTTCCTAGTTTCAAGTTTATGATGTGTAAATCATGTTTTCATATGTACTTAAATGTGTGTCAAAATACTTCATTTCCACTAATCTGAAGTGATCATCAGCCAACTCTGAAGGTAGCATTTACACATTGAATTTAAAAGGATTACAGAATCTTTAGGTTTAACTTTTTTATTTTAAGGTGATCTTTGTATACCGGTCAGTAGTTGAAGCTCTATTATTCTGCATAATATATAAAGCCTTAAACATCTGACGCTGAGCTTCTTGGGCAGTTCTAATTGTTCTTAAGGTGCTCTGAGCATAGGTATAGGTAGTGCACGAGGTCCTTCATTACTTACCAATATGACGTGTTAGATATAGGATTAAAGATTATTTTGTATGTTGGAATGATAGGAAACATTTTTTTCTATTTAATTGTCCTTCACAGAATATAATGGATGTTTTTATTGTTACGATGTTTTATATTTTCTCACATTCGAGTAGTTTAGGCCCTTTTCTATTTATGTATAGTTTGTGCTAGTGATGACTTTTACCAAAACAGTTTTTGAATCGATCGTTAAGTTGTGATTTCTTTCCTTCTTTTCAATTGTCTAAAATACCCCATAAGCTGCTCTCAACTCATTCTAATGCACAAAAGATAATATTAATAACTGATTTTTATGTTAAAAGCAAGTCTGATCCGCCAACACCCACATGGCCGCTTCTCGAGTGTCAATCTTGCAAAGTTTGTCGCGGCAATTGCATTAATTTATTGAAATCGTGTCTAGAGAACCATTCTTAACAGTTTGCATGCAGTGCCAAGCTTACTTCCCATCCCGGTTTTGATGATATTTCCGATATTACATTATTACCCTTCATCTCCTCTAACGTCTAAACTTACAAACCTACAAATCAAAATAGAAAACAATTAATTACTAAAGCAAACGACTTTGCTTGTAACTTGAGCTTAAAGAATGAAAGGATATTGCCTAATAAACATCTAGATCTACGGGGTATTATATGATATACCAACACATGTGGGTTCATGTATCCAAAATTCCAAGTTTAAGATGAGTAATGTTATTATGTGGAGGTATCGTCTTTCTAAACTTCGCAATGCAGTCTTTTATGTATGATCATCAGAAGTCCATAGGTGTGACCATGTAACACTACATGAGCCACTATATATGTGAAGTGTATTGTTATATTCTGTTTTTCTGTATATATTAACCAATGAAGATGCACCTGCAGTTAATGGGGCAGTCTCTTCCAGTAAAGTTGTTTCTCAGAGGAATAGGTACTCCATCAGCTCTATTAGCTGTTTTGGGGTGGATCTTACACCCGATAACATTGCAGTTGCTATGGTATACTTTGTCCAAGGAGTTTTGGGGCTAGCTAGGCTTGCTGTCAGCTTTTATCTAAAAGATGATTTGCATCTAGATCCAGCCGAGGTACACTATATCTTAATAAAGTTAGATGTTTCATTTGCAGTTAAATGGTAGATTAGGAATGTGCAACATCCCTGTGGCTGTGTAGTCAATAGCGGTGGGATAGCGGTTATTGTGGTCCCTCCAGAATAGTGGTCAAAATAGCAGTCCCGCTATTATCGGTATTATTTACCAATATCCCTCCGGTATCTGTCAAAATATCGTTCCAAATAGTGTCAAAATAGCGCTTTCCTTTTTTTTTTGGTCCAAACTTAAACACAACATTATAATTTATAAACACTAAATTTTTGCAAGTATTAAGCCTAAGTTGCTGTGGAATCGGAGGAAGATTTTCAAGACTTATGATTTGATTATATTATGTTTCAAATGTTTGAGACTTTTAAGTTTGACTTTTTTATGTTTCTATTAGGTATTAAGTAATTAAGTATTATATATATATATATATATATATATAGATGGATAGGTAGATATTTCATCATATTGAAATTACCACTATCCCACCACGATAACCGATATCTCAAATGTCGGTTCTTGATCGATATCTGATTCTGGATCGTTATAATACATAGCTCTGTTGTAAGGTTATTCCTTATTCACTGGAAAGTCAAGGGTTCAATTTAGAGGTGGCAAAATGGACGGGTTGGGTAACTGATCAAAATGGGTAATTATTTTTATGTTGGTTGACATGGGTTAGATTTGATTCAGTTAAAAACGTTTTGTCCATTTTTAAAGATTCTATGAATAGTTATTGTGTCATATACAGTAGCTAAAGATATTATTTTGATATCCTACGAGTCAATTCGGTTAAAAATTAAGATTGTGAAACAGGAATTTTTAAGCCGGTCAAAGTGCTGATAGTCATCCAAAATCTATCTAAATGCATAAAACCTTCTTTGTAAGTATGGTAAAACTCTAAAAGAAGTTGGATGTTATTTCAATAAGATTGGCCTGTAATCACATTTATATTGATCAGTTATACATTCAGAGAATAAAACAAATGTAGAAGTTTTTCTGGCTCAGCCTAATCTTACTCAACCTGTGCTAAAATTTACTCATTTTGACATGTGGACCAACCTGTTCTTTTTAGCCAACAATACCATTCTGTTCTTAGTATGAAGACATCTCCATAATCTTGTCTGCAGTTCTGATAGATCTAGTTATATATCAAAATGTCACATCATTTGGTTGCATATAACTAACTAATTGTACATGGTGGACTAGACAGCTGTGATAACCGGTTTCTCAGCATTGCCCTGGCTAATTAAGCCGTTATATGGTTTTATCAGGTGCGTAGATATAGAAAATGCATACCTGCAAATTTTATGACCTATTGATCCGTCCCCATGTATCATAACATCAATAATGTTTTCTGCTGCAGTGATTCTGTACCACTTTTTGGGTACCGAAGAAGGTCATATCTAGTTTTATCAGGACTTCTTGGAGCCCTTTCGTGGAGTTTAATGGCAAGTTTTGTTGATGGCAAATATAGTGCTGCCTTTTGTATACTTCTTGGGTCTTTTTCTGTCGCCTTTTCAGATGTTGTAAGTTTCTACCGGTTATCGTATATATACTGAACTGTTTATACCTATGAATGAGTCGATTCAAGTTTTATTGCAAGTATTAAATGCAGTATATGTATCTGAAAGTTAGATTAGTTTCTAATTGATGTTATTTTTGTAATCTTATTTGACACAAATTTTCTGTAAATTTCTCAAACAAAGGGTGTCTGGGTCAACCCGACCTGTTTCAACCCACATAAAAGGTTGCTTGTTTTGACCCACTTCCATTACCAAACTGAGCTGACCTGCTCCCTTTCTCACTGCTATTATTTACTTAGACAACTAGATGAATGCCAATCATCATCATGCTATTTAATTTTGCATCAGGCTTCATCCATTTTAAATTTTTATTATTTGATTTTGTTGTGTCTTGTGTGAACTGTGGATGAGGTGGCTATCTTGCACCTTTTATAGCGTTCTTGACTTTGTATGTGAATGACCATATATTAATCAATGTTTCAAGGTCTTCTTATGCATTCTACAAATATATGAACACTTGAAATTCTTTCAACCCATGACACTATCGCAATTGTTGAAACTGGGTGCTGTAACTGTTGTTTGCAAAAGTATGATGATAATTACTCATAAACTAAGTAAGATATTATATTTAGATTTTTTTTTTTAGATTTCAAAGTGTAATCCTTGTCGACAGGCAGGAAAATATAAAGATAAAAGCATTACTAATTCATAATTATCTGTTATATGTATAGTAAAAAACACTACAGAAATTTCTTAATATCTTGTTAATTTACCTTCTTGTGCTTGGAGACAAGACAACAACTAAAGTCATGCTAATACTTGTCTGTTTCTAGTGCAAATTAATTAGCTGCATTGTTGATCTTTCTGAGCTTTGGAGCCAAGGCAGCAGCTTTTGTCATAATGACGGTTGTCATTTTGCAATAGAAATCATTAATAGCACTATTTAGCTGAAATTTGTGGTATAGATATGTAGCATGTGAATTAATATTGAAGTTTGGTGTAGGTTGTAGATTCAATGGTGGTAGAGAGAGCACGTGGAGAGACACAAAGCGTATCAGGATCCCTTCAATCTCTATGTTGGGGATCATCTGCTTTTGGCGGAATTGTAAGCTCTTACTTTAGTGGCTCCCTGGTTGATGCTTATGGTGTAAGGTATGCTCGATTGCCAACTTGAAAGACGCACTGTGTTAGAAATGATGATTCCCACTACAAGTAGCTAGTTGTAGTCATTTTTGTTTTGATAATAGATCAATTTGGTTTATGTTTTATATCAAATGGTTGAAATAATAAGAGAAGTAGCTAAAAGGGGTAGTGGTTTAATGGGTTGAAAGCAGGCAAAGTCATAGATATATAAACACAATTAATGTTTGTCAAAGAACAAATGTAGACAAAAAATATGTTCTGGCGAACCGGCCCATCCCACCTCTATCCTGAAATCGTTTTGACCCATTACCAGACCCGCCCATCATTCTGTCTCTAATTGTCTCTACCAACGATTAATTCCTGACTAGGTGTTAACTTTTGCAGGTTTGTTTTTGGTCTTACAGCATTACTACCTTTGTTGACATCTGCAGTTGCTGTATTGGTCAAAGAGCAACGTATTCGTGGTCCATCAAGGGGACAGAATATCATACCAGGTGCTTCCGGTTTTTTTGATACCTCGAAAGGAAGCATCCTGGAGTTGTGGCAAGCTGTCAAACAGCCTAATGTATTTCTTCCCACCATGTTTATATTTCTCTGGCAGGCAACTCCTCACTCAGAGTCTGCCATGTTTTACTTCACGTATGTTACATCATTGCTTATGCAAATCCTTTTTTATATTATATTTCTATTTAATACACCATTGGAGGTGACAAAATGGGAAAGTTGGGTGATGGGTCAAAGCAAATAACTTTAATTAGCTGTACATGTTAAAATGGGTCAACCCAAAGTAGTTTTCATCTGAAGTTATTAAAATGTGTATATATTTAGACCTGACTAATATAATTGATTTCGATGATAAGCTGGTGGTTTGGATAAGATGATTTAGGAGGTTTTATGCATTGAAGGTACACTTTGGTCGATTCTTGACCCGTTTGGTGCATTTGAGTTTAAGCTATTATTCTTATTTTACCTGTTTGACCTTCTAAAGAAAGACATAACCTGTATTATTCAATCATAAATACATGGGTGCAAATTGTCACCTCGACAACATTTGTAGGACTTTTTACCATTGTGTCACAATATATAATAACACGCTCATTTTTATGCCAGAACAAACAAACTTGGTTTTACACCAGAATTTTTGGGGCGTGTCAAGCTTGTGACCTCAATTGCTTCACTTCTTGGTGTTGGACTTTATAATGGATTTTTGAAAAATGTTCCTTTGCGGAAGATTTTTCTGGGTACAACTGTAACTGGTACTGCCCTTGGGTTGACTCAGGTTTGTGTTAATGTTTTCCTGGATAGTAAACTGGGACTGCCCTTGGGTTGACTCAGGATTGCATTTACTTTTTCCTTATATATTTATAAGCCGTCATTCCACATTTTATAGGTTATCCTCGTGACTGGGTTAAATCGGCAGTTTGGTATTAGTGATGAATGGTTTGCAATCGGGGATTCTTTAATCATAACAGTTCTTGGTCAGGTAATTAATTACCTACTTTTGCTTTCATTGATTACAGACTCATCTATTTATACCTCTGGTCAAATTATGGGCTACATTGTAGCTCACACTCTGTTTAGTGAAGTCTTTGATTTATAATGAGAGACGTATAATAATGGAGATGGCAAAATGGGCTGATCAGGTAGTTAGGTAATCAGTTTAAAGAAGTCAACCCCCAAAACAATATAGCCTAAGTTGACCCGTTTATAAGTAATTTGATCAAATCTTTCCTGTAAATATAATACAACCAATGTTAAGAAATGTATCAGAGCATAATCGTGATTGTAATGACTACAACGGTGCAACTTCTCAAATTTGGGTTAGATTTTATCTCGAATAGGAAAGGTTCTATTGTTCAAGCAACAATTGCATTTTGCAAAGAGAATGTTTGTTATTATTATATTAATAAACAGGAGAAAAAAGAGGGTAGAACTTTTCTCTTTAAAAAAAAAAATTCAAATGCAGAGTGAAGCACATGGTTCTGTTGCTAAAAGATTAGATAATTTGATGCAGGCCTCTTTCATGCCGGTTCTTGTTCTAGCAGCAAGACTCTGTCCAGAGGGAATGGAAGCAACTCTATTTGCAACCCTAATGTCTGTATCCAATGGTGGAAGTGTCCTTGGAGGTCTTTTTGGTGCTGGTTTGACCCAAGTTATGGGTATCACCAAGGACAAGTTTGACAACTTGGCCCTTCTCATAATCGTCTGCAACCTCAGCTCGTTGTTACCTTTGCCACTGCTACATCTTCTTCCTAATGATAATCCCAATGACAGCAAACCTAAGGAAGACATTGACATTGAGTCGAAGTCTAGTTAATAATAGTTCATAGTCGTATACATAACCACAATGGAGATAGAGAGGAGCTGTAAATATTCTGTGTTACATTTATATGAACCCCCAGATGTATTAGAAAAAAGTTGACTGCTGCATTATTGATCACTGTCTTTGCTCCGAGAAGATCAACTCAAAATGTTTACTGGAGTTTTGGCTCATTTTTCTTTCCTGTGATAAACAAATGAAGCTCCACCTTTAACTCTGTGGTATGTCTATTTATCCCCGTGTTTCCCTTGTACCACGGGTGGCAACAGTGGCACTACACACAAATATACAATGATGGGGTAGCCGCCCTTTCCTCTAAGAGGCTCGCCAATACACTCGTCCCTTCTTGTCCCTCACTCGTTCGCTAGGGATGGACGAGTCCAACCCACCATTCGATCGTCCTTTCCATTCGTTTTTCTAAGGATGAATTGTTTGTTCAATTTTTCTTTTTTTTTTGAATGTAACGGCTAGCTTGACCAAAGAAAGAAGACAAAATCCAAGTCTCACATATTGGCAAAACAGGTCCCTATAACTGCTGTTTTGACCAAAATCAATTCAAACAAGTTTCCGATTTCAGCAGATTTAGTCCCTAACAGCTACTTTTAAAATCCTATATATACATAGGGATTAGTTTCCTCGAATGTAAGAAACTTTGAATGAATGTCTATAGTAGGAAATAACTAAAGTTGTGTGTATTGTATGTAAACAACTTTGAAATAACATTTATTGTATGTAAGAATTTCGTTTCAACCAATTAAAATCTGACAAGTGACACCTGTATATGGTTGCCACGTATGTTTTCTTACATACAATAAATATTTTTTCAAGTTGCTTATATACAATACACATAACTTTAGTTTTTTCCTACTATAGACATTCTGTCAAAGATAGTTACATTCCAGGAAACTAATTCCATATACATATCCATTTCATTAAAATTCATAATACTCTTTCATATATTCATATATTTAGCTATACTTCTATACACACACTCACACACATTTTTGATAGCAGACAATAGACAAAATATCAACAAGGGCACATATTAACACATGTTAACATATACCTTATCAAAGTTTTGATTAATAATTAAAAAAAATTTGACGATACAAAAATTCTTACAAATTTAGACTAATACATAACATAATAATCCTTAACATTACAAACGTTATAGATATGTTAACTAATAATATTATGTATATATAATCTTTACAGGTCTTAATAGATTATCAGGTCATCTTACCAAGTCCTGATCTATTAAAGTATTAAGACATGAATCTTGGTCTCGACCTGTTAAGACACAAAACCTTATTATATTATACATAACTAATATGGTACCCGCGCGTTGCGGCGGGATACCATGGTAAAGGCTTCTCATGTCGTGATTAGCAAATAAAAGTAAGCGTGGACAATCAATTAAACAATAGTATACGATGGATAACGTAGTTGCAACAGGTGAGGTGAGGTGAGGTGAGGTGAGGCGGAGAGCATAATTGCAAAACAAACACTTGTGTTAATCCGTAAAGTTACCATGATATATGTCTTCAACAAAAAAACATGAAAGGATAATTTATTAGAATAATCCGTAAAAAAAACGTAGTTTATTTAAATCCCAAGAGGGTATAATAGACAATCACCAAACATAAACACTCAAAATAGATATTTTAACCAAAATAAAAGACATATTATGAATATCAATAATACGATATTATGACTTGAGATAGACATGATCAAGGTGCTCTTTCTAAGAACGAATCCTGTAACACCCAACAATTAAAAACAAGGATTTCCAAAAACCTTTGCCTAACGGCGTTAAAAGAAGCGGAATTAACTTTAAAAGTCCAAACCAGTAAAATCTGTTTGGTTTATTCATTAAATGGTGTTACTAGCCATATCATCAAAATAAGTCTAAATGGAAATCCATCGGTTGCCCAACATTAAACAACCGAACACATTATCAATACAAGTCATTACTATCTAAACATAAAGCAAATGTCTAGAGCGAGCAACCACTATGGGTAAACTATAACCAGCTTCAAGATCATCTACCCATGCCTCACGTCTTCTCACATCTACCTGCTCACTATTGTTGGACCTGAGGGCACAACACATTTTAAAAGAACAAGTGTTAGCTAACGAATTAGCTAAGTAAGATAACACATAAGTTATGAAACATTTGTCCATTTAAAACATTATATAAAAGTCATATTAAGTCGTTAAGGCACAAATCCTCAAACATATCATCACACTTACATATCATATCATCAACATCATTTATATTAGGATGGGTCATCCTAAATGTGCCTAGTCATCTTTTGCATCATCACATATCACATTTGAACATCTTTATAATCGTGACAAAAGTCACGCGTCTCATATAACATATGCATCTCGTTAAGTGTGACATAAGTCGCACCCGACTAGATGAACCACCATTCAGTAGTGCATCAATGTCGTTAAGGAATGGCAAGCCAATCCAGGAGTAGTCCGTATGTTCAAAGACATTGGTGGTTAATCACGCCACCCGGAGATACTCAAACCACGTAATTATGTTGCAAGGAGCCACCCAAGCAACCATATACGCACCCGCCGGGCAAGGGCAAGTACGGGTTAAGCTTAACACTTTCATATCATATACGAGCTCGGTTTTCATCACATATAGTTTAGGTGTCCACGTTACCTAAACATCATCACATATCATCTTTTACGTTTGGGCCCTTAAACGTGCACGTGTCATGGCAACTTAATAAGTCTAGTGAACTAGATGAACAAGCCATGTAACCATGCACATTTCACATATCATCATCATACATCACATTTCATAGCATTTCATTTCATATCATCACATCGCATACATTGTTACATCACGTACATCGTCATACATCATTGCATATCGTATATCATTACATCATTGCATAACATTTATCATCTTAGATCGTACATCATTTCATATCATATCATCTATTAAGCATATATATCATCTCATAGCAATACATATCATTGGGGTAGCATTTCAGGCTTTTATATGCATCTACATAGCCCATATCACCTCCCGTATAATCCCAAATACCCATAAGCAAACAAGATACCATTTGGGATGTTATTATATGAAAACTATGTTTTTGTTGAACCCTCAGCGTGTCAAAGTAGTGTATCTTACCTCAATGGAGTGCACAAGAAATGATAACGTAAGTTACCGAGCTTTGCAAGTATTTCGACTACCTATAATCATTAAACGACATAATGAGCTAATAAATACCCACTCACTTAAGGTCATGACTCACGTCTAAATACCTATAAACATGACTCATGACAATGCTTGATGCATCGGACATTCGATTAATACTTTAAAGCTTATATAACTCGACGAAACTCAGGATACACTCACTAAATTAACCTTTCTGGAAACTTGACATTACAATCATCTTTCAAAAACATTTCCATTAGAAAGTAGACTCTCTCACGATTCCGTGGATATCTTATTTGTCAAAAACGGAGTTACGGTTCAAAAGTTATGGCCATTTGAAAATTCCGTCGCTATTGCGTCGCAACTACCTAGTTGCGTCGCAGCTATGTGTCACTGGTTTCCAGTTGCGCCGCAGCTTAGTAGCTGCGCCGCAGCTAGCCCCGATTCTGCACAAACCTCATTGTTTAACCTCCAAAACTTAACCAAACACACCCCAAACGACCCCAAACCTTATGAACGACTTTTGCACCTCAAAATTCACCATTTTAAGACCATAATGATGCAATGAAATCATTGATTAATCCTTACTTGATTTGCATCACATAGTTAAACGTTTTAGGTTACCGAATCGATCAAAACACACGTTTTTGACATCAATTGATCTTCTAATAACCTAGACCAGTTATGGATCTGATTATATGATTGAAAGGACATAAAATCAATGTTATTATACTTTGGATACCTGGAGATTACAAAGAGGATGCAAAAGGCTTGATCAACACACCCGAAAACGTATGAAGTCGCACAAGAATTGATCAAGGAGAGGAGGGACGGCCTAGGGTTTGAAGAATGTGTTTTTGGAACTGAATAATGACAGGGATTAGGGTCTAATTACCCTTAAACCTGATGTACACACTTTTCTAAACTTACATTCAAGCCCCTTCACTTCACATCTTTACATCTAAGGCTTAAACAACCTAACGGGAATACTTACGAACACTTTAATCACAATTAATCATCTTAAACACATTAACACATGAATCATTAAGGCTTTAAAACCTTACACATAATGCACATTAATCACACATAAACATTAAATCTCTTAGAGACTTAACGGACACGTTGTGTTGACTTAACGACTCAAGTCAACCGTTAATTAAAAGTTTGGGATGTTACAAATCCTTTGAAAAATCGAGTTGAGCTCGTTCAAACGATCTTCCATTAACTTGATATCATCATTGATTTGAAAATAAAGCTCATCAAAAACTCTCGCACGATCAACTTGACGGGTGTACTCCTATAATGATGATCAGTATATAAATATGTGAGATTGCCTATAATAATATGAGGTACAACTAATATAAAATAAAGTTGAGAATGGCAAAAAAATAAAAATAAATATGTAGTAGATGAGGCAAATATTTACCTCCCAGCCAAGCACATGCGGGCCGCGAGGTGGAGGATATCCACTGTAGGATGGTAGGACACGCGGTGGAGAAGATGCAGCAACCGGGTTCAAAGCAGGACTGGGTGGGTTTGGAACGCCAATGACTGCAACTGGAGCGCGTCCATCAGATGCCTTTATGGCAGAATCAGGTACTGGAGATCCCCCGTGTGACCAAGGATATGAGGCTGTTCATCGGAATTGTTAGCCATATGAGCAAAGAATGTAAAGAGGAGAAGGTTTTCTTTGGCTGTAGTATGAATGAAAGTTTGTATGGAATGAGAGGTATTTAAATACAACTTAGTATTGTCAATGGGTATTATGATTTCGGAAATTATTGTGAAAGATCTCTGAGTGATTATGAAAACAATGATCATACGTTCTAAACTTGGTGCCAAAGAAAGATTTCTATACGCATGACATGATTTTGTTTCAAAAAAAAAAGATTTGGTAAATTAATTTATTGTTTCTTAACTTTATCTCTTATGAAAATAAATATAGAAAATGTTTTACACGTAATAATTGCTAAAGATAAACATGGTGTTAATTTAGATATATTCAAAAGAAATCATTACCAAATTTGTGATAAGAGTTGATAAACATGGATGGAATAACTTAGATTGTTTTATCTGCATATATGCATATATAATAAACAAAGAAGTGCCTCATTGATTTTCAATTCATGTGCGTTATTTATGTTTGGAGAATGGAGATGAGCTATGTTATTTTATATAATAAGAGTATATTTATTTCAGTAGTCTACGTTATATCTGTGTATTTATGTGAATTTTGTCTAAAACAAAAGGCAAAAAGGGACATCGGATCAAAGTTATCGTATTAAAAAATGACAGACCGTTATTATATCTATCAGTACATGATCACAACATAGATTTTAACCCATGACAAAACTAAAGACCATTAAAGTTACACCCATTTTTCCATCACCACAAAGCACCACTTACAAAATTACTATCCCACAGCACATTTTACACCATTTTAAAGCAACTTCTGCACCATTGTATGACAATTAAACTACCATTTTATAGAACGTATACGTAAAGCATACTTAACTCCAGAAGTTGAGACATCACTTTACACCTCAAAAATGCATGCATAAATTGTCTGAGTCTATTCTAGCAAATTTGAGCCAACGACAACTTGAACCATGTCCATCACCATCAATGATACCACATTTAGAAAGCATACATGGTTTCAATCAACCTAAAAATCCTGTTGAGTTGTATCTTAGCTAATTGATCTACGGATTGACTGGTGTACATCTTAAAAATCAACTTAAAAATCCTGTTCAGTGCCTCAAAATTTATTCGTTCCTGATATCCCTCTAAAACCTTGTACATCTTCCGTAGGAACTGTTTACGTTTGAAGAAAAGTCGTGCCATCGTTTCACTTTCCTCGCACCACCTGCAACCATCAAAGGTAAACCTGCAAAACAAAAGAAAAAGTATATTAGTCTACCAATGTAGATATCGAGTTATTCATTTTGATAAAAGATGTACAAACAGTTAAGTTGTCTTTATAGGGTATTCCAGATGTACAAACTGTTTTTTTTACAAACCGTTTTTTCACAAACAAATTCTGAAGTGTACAAACAAATTCCTGTAACCCTAGAGAAGCATTGTAAACTGGTAGACAACCTGTTACAACTGTAGTCGATATATCCAAATCAACCGGATAGTAGTTGTAAATCAAAACTGATATATAATTGGCAAGCCTATAAACTCGATATATCCAGATTAGTGTCACAACTGTAGTAAATCAAAACTGCTACATAATTGGCAAGCCTATAAACTCGACATAGTGCATATACGCTGTACAAACATAGTGCATTACCCCATAAACCCGACCAAGTCATGCAACCCTTTCGTACGCAAACATTAAGGCATAAGTATGTTTTCAGTATGAAAGATTAAGCTAACCTCACGGAATGAGAATTAAATGGTAGATGGAGGAAGTGCAGAAATGGGCATAAAACCTTGAAAACCGAAAAAAGATAAACTAAACAGTAAATTAAGTTGGACATTATTATAAAAATTAGTTGGTACATAAATACACGCACCTTATATAAGCTATGCATCTTGTAAAACTTCTCTGTAAACCACATTTGCGGTGTATACACCGGGTTGATGGAAAATTTGGGTAGGCCTAACCAAAACCTTCACCCTTTCGCGCGATATCCCTCTAGACAGGGCCACATAGAGTTGTCCGTGTGAGAATACCGATTCAGGTAGATAAACACAGACGTGTGGAACTGTCTGGCCTTGGGCCTTGTTTATCGTCATCGCGAAGCTAAGTCGAATCGGGAACTGTTTTCTTTTCAACTTAAAGGGGTACATATCATTCTCAGAGGGACACAGGGGTATTCTGGGTAAGAAAACTCTTTTACCGGCATGCTGACCAACTGCTATTTCCGCATCGATGACATTTCGTTGAAAACCTCTGCATATCAACCGTGTCCCGTTACAAAGCCCGTTGGATGGATCGATGTTACGTAATAGTATAACTGGGCACCCAATTTTGAGCCGTAGACCATGAGGGGGCAAACCAGCAACAGTAAGAGAGTTTAAGAATTCAACCGGATAGTAGTTGTTAACATCGTCTTCCGCCTCATCAAAGCTGTAATATATTTGCTCCTGCCCACAAAATCTATCGATCAACTCATCATTTATCTCATCGACATTTTCATTTTTTGTTGACAGTATTGCCCTGGAAACTATGTACTCTGAAGAACTCCCATTCACTTCAATGGACGGGAATATGGCACTTATTAAGTCCTCTTTAGATCTGGTCTCGGACTCAGCACTGTACGGGATGGTCATCTCATCAGGTATGCAAATAAAGCTGTCGTCAATCACCTCTTCTTCTCCATCACTGACCCTTAAAAGGAAATCTGAAAACCATGGATCTGTACGCGCTCTCATATTTATAGTTAAACGAATCTTTTTGGTGATAGACCAAAGTGGCGACATCCGAAGGCTCGAGTCGACAATCTGTGCGCGGGTTCCTTTCTTGATTACCGGCAACACTTGTCTAAAATCACCGCTCATAACCATAATTTTTCCACCAAATGGTTGCCTTACGCCTATGATATCTTGCGTTGTTCTATCTAGTGCCTCAATTGCTTGTCTTCTTGCCATTGAAGCTTCATCCCATATGATCAGCTTTGCACTACGGAGTAGGTGAGCAGTCCCACTTTGTTTACTGATGTTGCAAAGGGAGTTATCATTCAGGATGAGGGGAATTTTAAACCTCGAGTGAGCTGTCCATCCACCAGGCATGTTATTTGCCGCTGCCCCGGACGAAGCGGTGGCTATGGCAACCTGTCCACGGGAACGAACCTCAGCAAACAGAGCATTATACAAAAAGGTTTTCCCTGTTCCGCCCGGGCCATCTATGAAAAACACTCCTGGAATATTACCATCAACGTGCCTGATTATGGTGTCGTATGCGAACCTCTGATCAGGGTTTAGTTCTTGCCTAGCGCGCAGATGTTCGTCTTGAACAACTATAGAACTTTCCTCTTGTAACTCACGAAAACCCCCTGATTCGTTATGATCTGTGGTGATATGAGGAAGGTCAAAATCATGCAGGCTCTTACCCATAGACGGAAGAAATACCGAGATGTCTTTAAGAACCATATTTTGAACGTGATCACGGATTTGGATATTTCTATTGTAGTCTTCGGCAAGTGAATCATAATGTTCATCCCACAACTTACGGACATCACCCGGGTCACAAAATATCAGTATAGTGGCAAAGAGTCTTCTCAAAGAGCTTGGGAACTGAAACACAGCAGCTTCTGTAAGGCATTGGGACAAACAGTTATCATTCTCAATCAAGCCCCTTTCAAGTGCTGCTTTTCTAAACGTCGAGTGTAGCTCACCGTTGGCCCTGTAAAGATCATCAAAGCTTTCAGGTCCTTTAACATGCATAAGAAGCAGCTGTAGGTAGTATCGTTCGCCTTCTGCTGGGTTAGCTGAGATAACCCTTCCGATGGTTGAATTGTTACCATCGCGAGGCTTCCATCGGCATTTGCCTGGCTGCCACGTGAAATGTTTTGGGATATCTTTGTACAAAAACTGTCTTGCATCCGGGTACACTCTATTCAGCTCAAAAAAGGCAGTCAACATTGATCTTTGATTCCCTTGCTCGAGAATAGTTGATAGTCTTTCACTTTCTCTGAATCGAACATAGTGCTGACGTGGGAGATGAAGGTGCAATGCCATGACACAAGGGTTGATTTTAGAAAGTGGAAAGCTATTTATACGCCAAATTTCCTCTGGAACTGCCACGTAACGTGCATCTTGAAACCGCTTAATCTCATTAACCATGACTTCTTCTTGATCAGGATCAATATGAACAGATTGTCTGTCGTGACCTTTGTAGACGTACTTCACAGATTTTATACTCGAGTAAATCTCTATGTTCATGTGACAATTGAACATCATCAGCAACGTCGGGTTGTAAGGTACGACCCATCTGTTATCGTACTCGTGTTTCCCCTTCTTCACTTTGATCCCGTTTTTTCTCCTCTGATACACTGGATATGAGTCCTCTCCTTGTACAGTGTGTTCAGTAAACTGTCGAGGATAATGAAAACGACATGCTTTTGGTTCTCCCTGCATGCATGGGGATTTGGTATTCAGATGACCACATGGTCCGTGAAGCATGTGTTGAACAACCCGTTCATGCATTTCGGGATACCTTGAGGGGTCTGGGATTTCAGCACATACAAACTTGTTGTATTGGTCTAGGGTGGTAATCTTGTGTGTTGATGTCATAATCAAAAGAAAGTGTGCGTGAGGCAAACCACGTTTCTGAAACTCGATGACATAAACATATGCACCTATCTGACCGCGAACATGCTTTTCGAGCAACTGTTTTTTCAGATCCTCTAGTTTTGCCCGAAAGACTCTTGCAACCAATCCCGGGCGATCTTGTGCAGTTTGTCTAGGTAAGGGTTCTTCAGTGATTTCCGTCCAACTTGGGTTGCAAGTGAACGTAAGGAATATGTCAGGTTTACCATCTTCTTGTACCAATGCCATGGCATCTAAAAAGCGGCGACGCATGTCACGCGGACCACCAATGAAAGATGCAGGGAGCACAACCCTTCTTCCAATTCTACTCGCTCTTGCTTCACCGGCGTTGACACAATCCACTATACCTTGATACAAATCAACCCTTATTCTGTCCTGGTTATTTTCGTGGAACTGTAAACGTGATGTTTCAATCTTTATGTATATGTCTACAACAAACTGTTGGTACAACCTTCCACCCAACAAAATCACGTTCTCGGTAGGCCTAATCTGAAACTTGTAGCAGTAATATTCCCTCATTGACACTGTTTTCCTTTCCTTTCCTCTATTTGTATTTGATCCTGTGACATTGGTAAACTTCAGTGGGTTAAACTAAGGAAAAGCTGAATCAAGTAACAACTATCTAAGTTAATGTTGTAGTACCTTCTGCATCTTCATCTTCTGGGAAGTTATCATGGTCGTTTAGAATGTCATCCATGGAATAACCATGTCGTGGTATCCTGTCGTGCCATCCAGACTCACCCCTCGGGAAAAACAAAGGATAAGACAGTGGATCGTAACAACCAAAATAAGGTTGAATCTATTGGCAATGTTGAGACCTCCCATAAACAACAATGCTCCTCTTGTATGCTGTGATTTCATCGTTTCCTTCAACCCATATACCAGCAACCTGAATGTATAAAACATCATTTAAGTCATTGATTGTATATTTAATATGGACAAAACCTTGTAAAATAACGATATGGCATATCTGATATTTGATTGATTGTAGTTAATACCTCTGATGTAGTAGGGCGGTTGTACACCCTTTAGTCAAGTTCTACCGATGCATTCAAAGTTACTCTGTAGTTGTCTAGGGGTCCTAATTGCGCCATGTTGCGAAAGGTTGTTGCATAGGGATTTGCAGTAAGGGCACGTGTCAAGATACGAAAGATGTTTCTGTCAAGATTTGGCCACTGTGCTCTGAGATTAAGCTCATTTTCAGGATAAAAAAAATACATCTGTAAATACCGGGGCTGTCCATCCCTCGGTACCAACTGATCAATCGTATGATATATTCCCCCGTTAACATGAAATGTATAAACCCCAGCAGTCATATTCGCCAACGTCTTATCCAATCTGACACCCATTGAAGTGAATGAGAAATTTGTGTTGTATGAACGGATGTGGTGTCTGAATGACTTTCCTATTTCAGATTGATCCATAAAGAGATTGTAGAGTTCAGTTGGAACATTAGTCACAGCCAACTTTGTCTTCCCCCTCATACAACAAAAAGATGGAAATTCATATTGAAACCTTTTTGCTCCACAATGACGACATGGGACCTGTCTTCTCAAAACACGTGGCTCGGTAGGGACGCCTCTGTAAACGAAGTCGTAAGGATCCTCTTCCAGATTGTCATTTAATGTGTTACGATTAAGCTCAGCATGAGTAGGACTTCCTGCCAAATTGCTCTATTTTTAGTTTGCTTTAATCTTGAACCTAATACTATGAGTCTAACACATATGTTATGTGGATGATATAAGTTAGAGAATAACCTGCTGATGATCCACCGAGTAACGTGGATGAGCCTCCAATGTCTGGTGACCGAGTGAGGACCGACTCAAATAAAGGTAGGAGATTCCCATTGTCACATAAAACGCCTATAAAAGAGAGTTGCAGGGATCATTTGGAATAAGTTTTGCAAGAATTGAAAAAAAAAAAAACAAAAAAAAAGAGAGCAGGATGGTGTTTGTTAACCTCTTGACGATTCGCCGACACAATATGTTGATGACCCTGCGATGACCGGTGATGATGGGGAGAGAACCGATTCAAATAAAGGCAGCAGGTTGCCATTATCACATTGAACGCCTAATAACATTCAAAGGCGAGTGCGATTGTTATTAATATTTATTGTAGTAAACACAAACAAAACAACTATGATGAAAGGTACCTTGGAAGCGCTGATGAACATCATATGCCGGTGTATTACCTTCGGATGCCCCCTGATTTGATCTGGACATCATATGTGCCATCTCAGTCCTATAATACGAAGATGGGTTTATGGTGTGAAGTGGCATCTCTCCTAACCGCGACCTTTGTATTGGTTGTGCATTCAGTTGAGTGTAAGCTACTCCTACGGATTGTGTTGTGGGTGAAGGGGTTGGGCTAGTCACAGCCGAATTAGAATGATGTGTTGAAATTGTTTTTGCCTTTCAGCGTGCATAATAATCTTTGTTGTATAGTCGTTTTTTTTTAGTTCGGCGTTGGTACGGGTAACTTGGTTAGTGGGAGGGGTCGGTTCATTCACAGCTTGTAGATGGAGATGTTGGTTTGACGGTGGTATATTCTCCTTGTCAGGAAAAAGGGTGATAGATTGGGGTCTTGTTTGTATTGAAGGGCTTATCATCTGGGTAATTAGAGTGTTGATAACACGACTTTACAACTCACCTAATGGCACTCTTTGTAACACTGGTTGGGTGCACATGGGACTGGCACCAAGTGTAACGGGAGGAGTCGTGTGCGTCAGTACTTCAGGAGCTTGCTGTTGGGTTGAATTTTTCCGTGCCTTTTGTCGTGCGTAATATTCCTTGTTGTATTGTCTTCTTTTCTCTACAGCAACATTATATGGGATCACAACCAATATTAATAAGCAGATTGTTTAATATCACTTTAGACGAAAGTAATATGTATTCAGACTTACCTTTACGCGAAGCCAGCTTAGCATCATCCGATCCGGGAGTAGCTAGACCTGACACCTGAACCTACAACATAATAGCACTTTACATGGTGAACCGTATAACCAATTTATAAACCGGAACACATACAATTTTAGCAGTATATAAACTTTTTTAGCAGTTTAATGGTTTTTTAGCTAGCCCGTACTACATTGGGTTATGGTTTTATGCCATTCATAGGGTATATAAAAACATAGCAGTGTTAATCATATTTTATGAGTGTAGTAGATTGCTGAACACAAAAGTGGATCATTATAACTTCTGAATTTTTAGGAATGGTTACAGGTTGGTACAGGTCATGCCTTTTTGCTATACAGTAGCAGGGAAGTGGAGAAATGCGATTGATAAATGAAATTATGGAACTGATAACAATCATACTTATAAACTTATATATAGGTCGTGTATCCATTGATAAATGATCCCATATGGGTAACTGGAATTCATCAGAGTCACAATCAGTTACATTGATGAATGACAGAATGCCAAGGTTAAAATAAAGTTGAAACAATACGAACAGTACGGGTAGGCAGTTGATAAAAATCATATTATAAGGGAATAACTTATATTTAAATAATAATAGCAAGCAAAGCATTACAAAATCCAAAAGACAAAGAATCGGTTTACATAAGGGCGATGCCAACTAAAAATAAAGGAACTTCATGTAAATGTGCAAACATAAAGTTAAAAAAAAACAGGTATTTGTTTTTAGGTCCTTTGCAGCTGATGCGAAAATGGAAATCCCGGGTTATCAGACGGTGATTAGGACTGCAGCTGGGCCGAAGATAGAAATCTCAGTCAAGTCGGTGGACAGCAAAAAGTTAGCTGCAAAGGGGCACAGAGGAGGTTAGATGGACGGGCTAAAAGATTTGTAAGATGTTATACATTGACATTTAGTAGTTCACCTGCTGGTTCATGCATGAGTCTAACCCTGGAGATATATATTATCAACTTCTGATGAATTGCCCTCACGATCAAACTCATGTCGACGTTGTGATAGTGTAGTAGAACAACGCGCATCACGGTGTCACTTATAACAGATCATGAAGGAAAAGAACATGTGTTTGTTATCTCATATGTGAATACTGACTTTAAAGAATAATAAAAGTTGCCTGTAAAATTTGTATACTTACAATGTATCAGAAATGCGCAACTCCCAACAAACGGGCCGAACCGGATCATAAGGTCGTCGGTTGTTTATTTGACATGCATAAGTAATTTCACCCGCGACATCTAAAAGAGGGTTTTAATGTTTTAGTATGTAAGAAACGGGTAACATAAATTATATATTTGCAAAAGTGACTGGATATGAAAGTACCAATAATCATTTTCCGAGCTGTAGCATCAGTGGTAAGTGACTGAAGGGTGGGTGTATAAGGATAAGAAGGGATGTGGGCTGCTATGACCGAAGATGCAGGTGTGATATTTGTGCGAGGGCACACGTAAATATCATACTCATTTTGGTGCAGAGTATATCCATCGTAACGTGGCCGATCAGGTCCCACCCATGACCTTTGAAAATGATGGATGTTGAATACACCTCCAATCAAATCACGGTTAAGATATTGATCGACTAAACGGTTAGGGACAAATGCAGCAATCGTGTCCCTCAATAAAAAAGGTTACGTAAGTTCGCTGAATTATATGAGGATGTTGTAAAAAACTGTAGATTATATCTTTTAGAAACAACTTACATTTCGATCGATCAGAAACAGCAGTAAGTAAGGCAAGTCAGTAAGATCTAAGTGAGTACACACGTACTGGACGCGGACCGCTGAAATGTTGTATCAAGCATAGTCATCCCGAATTTGCTCAAAAAAGTCAATGTATTCATGTCCGTCGTACACCTCAAATATATGTATAAAAAAAAGGCAGGCAGAAGGGTTATCGATATGGATTTTTGTAGAATACGCGGTGTGTACACTAAAGTGTATAGTATTATATAGGCACTTGATTGGTTTGTTTGTAGTATCCATGTATATGGTCATGGCAGCCACTAAACCAAACATATAATCAAATTTACAAACATATAGAAAGACGAAATACCAAACATGTAGCATTAACCAATAAAATGTTGTTTAGTACACAGGAAATTGATATGGAGATAAACCGTGATAATAAAACCATAAAACCAATTTATAAAAACGATATGGCTAAGAACATAGTCCATTTTTAGCTACTCTTCATGTTGAACCCTTTTCAGCCTGTTGCGACTTAACACCTTAATTTGATTTTGATTGAAAGGTGGGAGGGAGAAGATTTCAACAGGCTGGGATCAAAAAAATAATACAGTCTCATTAGGTTAGTGATATTGAGATTTCAAAATAAGATTTTTTTTAAAAATAATAAAGTCACCTTATAATACATTATTAGCCAGATCGTTTGATATTAAGATTTTTACATATAATACAGGCACATATAGTACAGACACTATTATAATACAGCCTGACCACCCCGTTTAAATATAATACAGCCCGGGCATCCCGTGTAGATTAAACCCTTTAAAATACAGTCACATTATAATAAATTATATAGAAACTGGTCATAGTATAGTACAGTCAGATTATACTTCAGTCACATAATATACAAAATGGTCAACCCGATATTTTTAAATATAATGTAGTCACACTATAGTGTATATAGGATAAATGTTTTTTTTGTCAACATGCAAGTGTTTATGTAACATCCTAAACTTTTCGATCTTTGACCTTGACTTTGTCGTTAGTCAATCGGCAACTTCTATCGTTTGACCGTTAGTGATCTTTGACGACGTTAGTCTCTTTAATTGCTAGGTGATTAAGTAGTTGTTAAATGATAATTAAGGTTCCTTATCTGTGGATATATAATTGAGTTATGTGATGTGTCGGTTCACATTATGTGCTTAAGACGTTAATTAGTCATCCGTTAGTGTACGTATTAGCTTCAGACCTTAGTTTTTAAGCTTAAAATGACTTTTTAGACTTGTTTGAATGGACTTAAGCTAGGTCCAATCCTTATGCACGAAATTTAATGATGAAATCTGATCCATTAGGTTAAACCAAGTATTATAACCTCCTTTTAAATAATCATTATTATCTAATAACCTATTTTCACTAAGATTTCTCATTCTCTCTTATTTCTCCACCTTATTCTCCCATATTTCGTTCTTGAACTCCTGGAAATCAGTAAGCAATTTATTTTCATATGTTTATGTCCATTATAATGATCTTTGTTTGTGTCTAGGGATTTCCATACCGAAAATTATCGCTTTCGGGTATATTTTGGGATCTCAATGATGACGGACATACAAGCAGAGATGATTAATGTAATATGGTTGATTTTTAATATCTTTTAATTCTGTAAAAAGTTTTGGAATTATCTTGATTCACACATATGGATTTTGATACGATTTGTAACGTTTTTAATAGCTTTTTCGTGAGATCCAGTGATAAAAGCTATTTAAATGAGATTTGTTTTCTGTAATATCTTCTTCTCTGAAAATGATGAGTTTTTCAAAAAGAATCATCTAAATCCATTGAGTAACGAAGCGGCAATCGTGATTTAAAGTTTATACATATATAGTTATCGAGTTTTTAATGAAACCCGATGATGGGACATTTTAAAACGAGATTTTCTTCTGGATTTAGATTCATTACTGAAAAACATGAATTTTGCAAAAAGAACCGTTTGAAACGGTTAAGTAACGAAGCTTCAATCGCATTTTAAAAGTTTATATATTATATAGCGACAAAACTAGCGACGACTTAGCGACGAAATTATTTTCCCCCGATCAACCTGCCATGTCCCATCCGCTGACGTCACGGTGACGTCATGATGCTAATGTCATGCTGACGTCGTCATGAACAGAATTTGCAGTTTAGTCCTTTCAGTTTCAGACTTGTCAGTTTCAGTCCCTGTAGTTTCAGAAAGTGACAGTTTTGGTCCCTGAAGTTTCTGATTTGACATAAACGGTCCCTGTAGTTTCGAAAATGACAGTTTTGATCCCTTTAGTTTTGAAAGTGACGATTTTGATCCCTATAGTTTAGAAAGTGACAGTTTTGAAATTGACAGTTTTGATCCCTGTAGTTCCAAATTGTGTATGATTACCATTGATGATGTATGGTAAGATATGAATGATTTCAAGGTATGATGTTATGCATGTGAAATAAAATGATGAAATGTTTTTATGAATGTTTGCATGGCTTGAACACGTAGTCACTAGACATATGAATAGGATTGTCATGACACGTGCACGATTAAGGGCCCTAAAGTAAATGATGATGTATGTGATTAGTTTAGGTGAAAGTGCAGCCTAAGCTAATATAATTAAGAAGTCTTGAGCATATTTAAGATGTTGTGTTAAGCTTAACCCGTGCTAGTTCTTCGGAGCTAGGGCGTACGTGGTCACGTGGTTTGGGAATCATGATACCGTGGCATAGTTACGTTTGAGTATTCCGGGTGGAGTAACTAACCACCATTGTACAAAGGCATAAACGGTTTATTCAGTTGGAAATGACTTTGTCAATTCCTTAACGACGCCGATGGACCACCGAAAGGTTTACCCATCATGTCGGGTGTGAGGACTCCATGTATGGTCTACGACCACTTGCACACAAACCCCACATCCCTATGTAAGTGGCGTAAGTCACTTAGCCTACGTCTAGGCAAAGAAACAAAGTAAAGAAAGAAAGATAAGAAAGAAATGCTAGGCACATTAGGAATATGATGATCCTATTGTGTTATGTTTATCTTGTGATGTGATATTAACATTTATGACATGCTTTGTTAATATATAATGAATCGGCAAATGTTTTCAAATTATGTTATCTAACTTAGCTAATTTATTAGCTAACACTTGTTCTTTGAAAATGTTGTGCCTTCAGGATAAGCAAGCTTGAGCTAGGAAAGGATTAGCTCGGTGAGATGGGTAGAAGTAATAAAGAAGACTAGCATAGATTGTTGAATGCTTAGACTTCCCTTAGCCTTACGTTTTGGCTACTTTCATTTATGATTTATGAACATGTAATAATGATGACATTTATGTTGGTGCCATAACATGGATTTCATTTATATTGTTTTGATGATGCACGTTAGTAACACCATTTTATAAAGGTACCATCCAGTTATGGATGGGGCAGTTTTAAAGTGATCATTTTCCGCTACTTTTTAAACGCCGTTTGGCAAAGTTTTTTTTGAAATCCAGATTTTTAAATGACGGGTGTTACATGGTGGTATCAGAGAAATGGTTTAAGTGAACCAAAATTTGACCAAGTCTTTAGGATTTTGGACTTAAACCGTATAGGAAATCATAGGCTTAAGTAGTAATGTAATAGCTTTATGATGAAATGTCTATAGGACAGGTTGGGATGAGTGAGAGTGTAGTTTTGAGGCCTTATTATGTTTGATATGTTTATGAAGTAGGCCCTAACCTCTCTTTCGTTCTCGCTTATTTCGTCTCTAATCGTTGTCGTTATATTCAGACAAAATGGTTAATACTCGTGCTACTAGTCAACGTGATGGAGCTGCCGCTAGTAATGCACCTATTAACCGAAATGGGGCTGGAAATCCGGATAATCAACCGCCTATTCGAAGGCCATATCCCGGTGAACAACCAACTAGGTCGGAAATTGAACGAGCAAACCCGGTTATTGAGCAGATTCCGACTCAAGCCCAAATGTTCGAGGAAATAAGGGCTATGCGAGCTCAACTATTAAGAACCGAACAAGAATTGGTGCAAGTAAGAGCTGAAAGGGGAGCTGAAAGGGAAGCTAGCTTGCATCGGGATGAGCATACTGATGGAAACTATTCCAACCGCTCAAACCGTGCTGAGCCATCCATTGTAAGGTCACAGGTTGCTCTTGAGAATGTTGTTGCTGAGGTGAATGGTGGGGGTAATGTAGTGGAGCCATATCTGATTTGTTAATGAAATGGTGTGTGGAATGCAACTGATTGCTTTATATACGAAATACCACAAGCCTGAGAACCAGGGGTTATATGAAATACCAGATGACTGATTGCTTTATATATATATATATATATATTGCATTTGCAAAAAGGTTGGGGGCGAAAATATTTTTCAAAAATATAGAGATTGAAAATACATTCGTTTTTGATAGTATTGTTTTGAAAGAAAATCTAAAGTTACCAAAAAAGGGGTCCGTTGCAAATCAATCAGGATTAGTTCCAAAAATAAACGAAGACCTAATAAGGTTAGTTGACTTTAAACAAAATGAGGGGAAAAAGTTTGAAAAAAATTTGAATTATACCCTTCTACATGCAGTCTCTCATTTCCATTATAACTTAGTAAACGATGACTCGTTAAGCCAACTTCCAACTTGTTCGGTCGTAAATGGGTCGAAGTAGCCAGCCTTTCAAGGTATCACAATACCTGATATGAAAGTCACATCTAATACTGTAATATCACAATAACATAAATACATTAAAAAGTTAAAATGAAATAAGCTTTTGATATGTAATATAATAAAAAAATGAAGAAAATCATATGTAATAATTGACCGTCGTGGATACACATGGACTAAATGTTGTTGACCGCTGTGGATACAATTGAAATCTGACCTAAATTGTTAATAGATTGTAAAAACGGACGTAATAAGAAGAAAAATCTAGATTATTAGAAAGTATTTACATTTAAAAATGTGAGTAGGACATTCAGTATATTATATTGTATATTTGTTCTCTGTGAAATAGCAAAAAATTTTACATAAATTTTCAAATGAAAAATTATAAGTATAAAAATCATAGATATGTTAAATAAGGGTTATAATTAACGTACATAAAAAAAAATTAAATATTGTAAATTCCCATAAAAAAAAAACACAACCCTCAATTTTATGATAAGAGTACAAACATTTTATTATTATTATTATTTACTAAAACAATCAAATTTTGATTTTTATTGAAGTATAAGAATTATCCAAGATAGAAAAAAAAATTCAAATTTTAATAGTTATAGTTATATAAAACAACTTTTTATTTTTTCCAATTCTTTAAATCAAGTTAAAAATCATATCCAAAGTAAAAAATTATTCCGATGTTGATGATATGTGTAAGTAGTTCTTTACAATCAATAAAAGTCAAAAGTTACTTTTATTGTGAACTTAAGGGGGTTTGGGAATCGATATGCTGTATTTTTTGTGTGTTTCTGGTAGGGGATGATCAATTTACGGAGAGACATGGGGAAGATGACGATCAATTTAGGGTTTTTATTTTTTGTGTGTTTCTGGTAGAGGGGATACAGAGAAGGATACAGAGGGGTTTTTTTTTTCTTCAGTATTAACCAGGGCATATTTGTCTAAAGAGTTCGTAACAATTCTTAATGGAAGTATACATGTAATAAGTTGGAGGGTAGATTGGACATTTCAGGTTCTTACTCCCTTAAAGCCAGTTTGCTTTATAAGGGAGTATAGATAATAAAACTGAAAATACGGTGGTGCGAGCAGATTATTTTATTCGCAATTAAAACGGTATATATAAAACATACAACAAATAGATTAACAAATGTTAAGTTGGCTAAAATGGTAAGAGGTGTTGCTTATTTCATGCTTGACGCGGGTTCGTTTCTTGTTTTTCAATTCAAACATATTTTTCTTTTTTTATAAACATATTCGCAATTAAAACGGTATATATAAAACATACAGGAAACAAACCTACAAATGTTAAGTTGGTTAAGATGGTAATAGTTGTTGCCTATTACATGAGTGATGCGGGCTCGATTTCTTGTTTCCTCTTTTCCATTCATACAAAATTTTCTCTTTTTAAAAAATATTTTATTAATTCACAATAAATCCCTATTTTTCCTAATTGTTTTGCAAATTAGTTTTGAACAATAACATTTATTTTCTCCTTAATATATTTTCAAAATATAATAATTTATAAAAGATTTATATTTCATTCAAGTAATAAATGTAGTCTTACACGATATGTATGTCATTTTTTTAACAGCAGTGGTGATTGGACTTAATGGCATTATCTCTTCATCGTCCGGTAGATATCGACCACGTCACCAGCAAAGTCAATCCGAGGACATGACTGACGGTGAAAGTCTCACTACCATACTGGAGGAAACCAACTAAATGCTAAAGAAAACCCTCATACCTACCTTATTGGCAAGGACTTCCAATATGCATTTCAAAGGTTTCGAACCCATGACCAACATTTGGCTAAAAGACGTTGTTGCCTATTACATGAGTGATGCGGGCTCGATTTCTTGTTTCCCTTTTTCATTCATACAAATTTTTCTCTTTTTAAAAAAACATTTTATTAATTCACAATAAATCCCCATTTTTTCTAATTGTTTTGCAAATTAGTTTTGAACAATAACATTTATTTTCTCCTTAATATATTTTCAAAATATAATAATTTATAAAAGAATTATATTTCATTCAAATAATAAATGTAGTCTTAAACGATATGTATGTCATTTTTTAACAGCAGTGGTGATTGGACTTAATGGCATTATCTCTTCATCGTCCGGTAGAGATCAACCACGTCACCAGCAAAGTCAATCCGAGGACATGGCTGACGGTGAAAGTCACACCACCATACTGGAGGAAACCAACTAAATGCTAAAGAAAATCCTCATTACCCACCTTATTGGCAAGGGTTTCCAATATGCATTTCAAAGGTTTCGAACCCATGACCAACATTTGGCTGAAAGACATAAGGGACATTAAATGTCCAGTTGGGCTAATCATTTTATGTAGTTAATAATTATTTATTATAGACTTTGTCAACTTATAGCATTGTTTAGGTGTGTTTTTTTTTAAGTTTCGATTAACCTCATAACTACAACTATGTATGAAGATCTTAAACATAGAATGCTCGCATAAAACAAACGTAACGTATCCCGGGGCAACGCCCGAATAATATATCTCGTTTATAATAAAAATAAAATATAAATATCTCATATACATATTATACTAATTGGTAACACGTGTATTAAATATATTAATACTAATTGACTTACTTTACTACTAACATAAATAAAATGCAATGAGGGTAAGTTTCCTTTTTCAAAATATGCAGCTGAGCTTCTTGGTGGATTGGTGCAACATTGAAACCGAATAGCAAGGTTTCTTCATATTTCTTATTATCACATGTAAAGTATTTGGTCTAGCTCTTTTGATTAAACCAAACATTTTCGTTGTTGTTGTTGTTTCTTAATTTTCTTTCTATTGTATTGTATTTCAATTTTTCTTTACATTGCCATCTACTACTTTTATATATATATATATATATATATATATCTTCAATGCTTTGTGTTGGTTCTAAAAAGCTAACTTTGTTTTGGTTCTAAAAAGCTAGCTTTCTATTGATTCTAAAATACTATAATCGTATTGTCTTTAAAAAATTACAATTGTATTGGCTCTAAATTATATTAATATATTGACTTGGATTTGTTCCATCACAGAAACATGCTAGAGATTTGGGACTCCTCTAGGGCCTTCCTGTTCGGCCGTTGATTATAGTTTGCTGGTAGGTGTTAGGTTTGTTACATGGGCTCGTATTACCATGGAATATGGATACTGTCTAGTAGGCCAAAACATATATTACTCTTGTAGAGGTCAAACAGGTTAATGGATTATGCACTTATGCTGGTTTGAATTGACTTGATGCGATTTTTCTTTTCTTTTTTACCGCCACCACCGCCACACACCACCATCTCCACCACCCATCACCGCCACCGCCAATATACCGCCGCATCGCGCGAGTATCTGTCTAGTATATTTTTAGAAGAAAAAGAGTTTTTATCTCATTCAAAGTCGTATATATATATATATATATATATATATATATATATATATATTAAAACTATTAATTGTTATGTTACACACTAATAAAATATTACCTGGCAAAAAGTCATTAAATAATTTTTTTGAAGATGACTATTTAGTGGTGGTGCACTTGTCCGTTGACTTAGACTTGGAGCAGAAATTTGATGACCAATCCCAAGACCAAATTTCCTCACATATCTTATTACATTCCATGTTCTAGACCTTTTGACAACTTTGATTGTTTGACCCAACATTTTCTGTTTTCTTTGTATTACGATTTTTTACCTTCTACTGCATTTATATTGGTTGGAAAAGAATAGTTTTCTATTGGATGGTTGAATGATGTATTTCTATTGGATGATAAATAGATACATTTGTATTGGTTAATAAAATGATGCATTTCTATTGGATGGAAAATAACAGTTTTGTATTGATGTTTAAATACTAGTTTTTTATTAGATGTTAAAATTTTAGATATATATTGGATGGAAAATAGTTAGATTTATATTTGCTAGTTAAGATTAAACATAAAGCTATCCAAAACACATAACGTTTGGTGGTGTTAACAAGTTTTGTGTCCAAATTTCTGTTATTATTTAGACAGTAAGAACAACAACTCTACCTCTTTTTAAAACAAGCAGAAGTCACTTTTGAGGGATAATTCACATGTTGGTCACTAAATATAAAATGTAGATATATGTGTCTTTTTTAATTTGCCACTCAAATTATGTAAAAATATTGAGTATAACTCTGGTTATGCTTGTTTGAAGTCAGTCTGGTCAAATCTGTTTTTGTTAGTAAGAACAACAATTGTACATCTTTTTCAAACGAGCAGAAGTCACTTTTGAGGGATAATTCACATAAGGGTCACTAAATATAAAATGTAGATATATGCGTCTTCTTTAATAGCTCACTGGAATCACGTAAAAATATTGAGTAAAACTCGAGTTATGATTGTTTGAAGTCAGCCTGGTCAAATATGAAAATGGTAATATAGTATGAAAGTAAGTTTGGTCAGAGCTGGGAAGCAGCTCTTAAACACTAAGGCTCAAAAGGAGCACTTAGTAACACTAACGCTGGGAAGCAGGAATTAGTGGCTCGGAAGGAGCTATTAAACACTAAGGCTAGGAAGCAGCGCTTAGTAACTCGGAAGGAGCTATGAAATACTAAGGCTTGGAAGAAGCTCTTAGGAACCAAGAGAGAATTAGTTAGAGTAAGAAAGTAGAGAGAGAAGTATAGAAAGAAGTTTTTATTTCTTTTCTTGGATGATTTACAAATGAGGGGGGAGGCTTCCTTTTATAGGTAAAGGAAAGGTTCCACTACATCATGCATGACATCATAACATAATGGACTTTGGTGAAGAATGGAAGCGTATTGCGATAATCAATATAAGATTGATTCCATTCACTCACTTGTGGATGATTTTGGATATCCTTGGTTCCGTTCACAATATCTGGGTCCCTTCTGCAATATCCGATTTGTTTGCTTCAGCCATCGTCATGCGAGTCTTTATCCATGATTCATGGTGATTCTGTCTGTAAAACGAGTCTGCCGGACTCATATCCATCCATCCTTGGATAAACTCATCTGGGCTGCATAGTTGTGTAGATTGATGCAAATTTGGCTTGTGAAGAGTGATTAAAAATACTTTCTAGGGGATCTTTGCAATGCATAAATCCATTCACTTATTGGAAGAAACCACTGGAGAATACGATAGGTATTTAGTTCATTGTTAGAAAATTCACCCAATTTGCATTGAACTAGGTAGATTACAAGCTTCTGAGAGTTAAAGGCGAAAGTTATGAAGAAGTCTTCGGTGAGGTACTATAAGAAGCCCATAGTTTCTTCTGGCAGAGAATTTAATCGTTTGATTTGAAAAGTGCTTAAGTATGGGTAATTTGGGTGGAAATAAAAGCCATTTAGGGGTTTACCATACTTTTTTTTTATATAGTAATGGTGAGAAACCTTTTCTAGGTTAAGAGGGATGGGTCAATTATGTTGTTTTTCTTGATAACCTCTATGATTTCATCTGGAATTGTGACAACCGTCATCTGAGCGCACTTCCCGAAACACTTTCCGGTCATTTTAGTTCGTTTAGTTTATGTACGTAATTAGTCTTGTAAGACTTTATCACGGAATAAATGAATTTCTATTTGATTTGGGCTTTATGAGCGTTTAGACGTTAGAAAAATTATATGTGGACTCGAGAACAGGAGGAATACTAGTTGTCTTGTGGAAATGCCAAATTTAGTAAAATACTTAAAATTAAATCAATTAAAGATTTGATAAGTAAAAATAGACATGTTTATATCCGTTAGAAAGCTATTAAAAAGTTACGTTTAAATATGACGACAAAATAGATTAACGGGTCACGAGTCTTCTAGAATGGTCGGGTCAATCGAGTTTTAGTAGAGTCAAAGATGGTCAAAATTCGGTCAACTAGGGGATGGAAAGAACAAAACCTAGAAACCCTAACCCTAACACTTCATTTCTATCAAACTTTTCACACACATCTCTTTCTCTTCTCCTTCTCCTTTCTTGGCCGTCCCCCCTCTCTCTCCCTTTCTCAGCCGCCACAAACCACCACCATCCACCACGAACCACCGTCACTATTCATCTTTTTCTTCATTTTCTTATAGATCTTGGTAAGTTTTGATGGGATCCATGTTTTTTCATCATTAAAAATCGGTTCTTGCACATCTATGTATACACGAATTTTTGTATATATTTATCAATATGTATATATTTCGGTCATGAATAGATATATAGTTATAAGATCTGAAATCCTTTTCTTATATATATATACATACTAGTGCTTAGACCCCGTGCGATGCACGGACAACCCTAAATAATCTTTCTTAAACCTTATCTTAAGATTGTATTAATGAATAAATATAACTCAGTTGGACATAATAAAAATATTCTTATGAGTTGATTAATTTAAAGAAGAAGAATGCTAGATATATCTTGGGATTAATGATACACGAGGGCTTAAAACGCGTACATTGCACGCCGGAGAGAAATTATAAAATTGATTGCCCATAGTAGGCGCATATAAGAAGGATTATGTTGGTTACCTGGATGTGATAGGTATTATGAATTTTCCCCCACTTTGATATATAGACCCACGTAGATGCGCTATAACCTTAAATAATTTCTTTAACACCAGTCCAAGCATGCATGTAGCGAAGTAAATGTACTCCTATTACAACTAATGACCATTTTAAAAAAAATTAATGACTTAAAATGCATAGAAAAGTCTTATTTAGCACTAAAATAAACCAAATATACCTCATAATTTTCATCACAAATTTGATAGGCTGTTCTTTGTATAAGATTTGAAATTTGTTGATCATTCATTTTAACTCCAATAGCACCAGTGGCATCTACAATCCTAACTTGCACATTAAACCTACCAAAAAAAAAAACAAAGATACAATTTTACCACACAACTTAATGATTATAGAGTTTTAATATGAAATATAAATATATACCTAGGATTAATGAGAACTCCTTCCTTGTTACATGAACAACAAACCCACATTTTGTTGTCCCTTAAAGCATCAATAATGTCGACTTCATCCATGTAGAGATCAGTCAACTTAACTTCTTGAGAACAGTTCACACATTCCATTGAATAACATAACTGGTCGGTTGGAATAAAACCGATTGTTGCAACAACAACAACCACTTTATCAATCTGTCAAAATGAAAATGTTTATACATTAGAATGTTAAAAAGCTAGTTATAAATTCGAAAGAAAGTTATGTTAAAAAGTAATCTAATTAAAAAAAAAAATTCACAAACAATGAATATTTACATGTTCGTCCATCAGGATCATCTCAATACTACCTATGTTATTAATATCTCCATATAGAGGTTGCTTCCATAGCCGCAAAATTCTAACCGTTATCGTACATGGCTTATTATTTGGACGCAAATTTCTAATTGAAACATGGTTTAGCGAAGCCATGCTAAAATTGATCTGTTATGTGTTTATGTTTTGAAATGTCTTAAAACTGAATGGAAGTGGCCTTATATAGACATAGACATGCAAGGAAGTAACCGCCACAAGCAATACACGAACGGTTACACATTTAAATTTTTGAAAATTTGAACTTCTTGAAAGCATAACTAATCCGTTTTCGAAAATTTGAACTTATAAAAGTAACTAATCCGTAGACCTTCCAAGGAGCAATATTGTAATGATTTTTGGGCTTTCTTGCATTTTTAAGCATGCCACGTAGGCAATAACTAACAAATTTTGAAGTAAGATTTATATAATATAGGGATATAAATCGGGTCATCTTCTTTTTCTTCTTTTGAAAATCCTAAAGTTTTGTATATATGTATACATATATATATATATATATATATGCGGTTTTGGTTGTGTGAACATGTTTAGATCCGAATTCTTGGTTGAAATTATATGTATTTCGGTTAAACATATGTATATATATATATATATATATATATATATTTATATATATTCGAAAAACCATTACAAATCTGAGATTTTTATACATATATGTATATCATATATATATATATATCGGTTAAGTATGTGTAGGCCCGGAAAGTAGACCCGAAATCTTTGTAGATCCGAAAAGGTATAACCGGGATCCTCAAGATCCGAAATCTTCTTGGATCTGAAAACTTTGGACCGAAATCTTTTCAAATCCGGGAAGTTAGATCCGAAAATCTTTGGAATCCAAATATTGCTCAAACCGTAGCTATATATATGTTTTCGGGTTGTTTTTGGGTAGAACTACCTTAGATCCGAGATTATAATCATGTTTTGGGTCCTGAAATTTTGTAGATCTAACTTTGGAAACCGTGAATTCGTCGGTCAACACCGGTCAACGTCGGTCAAATCGGCCGGGAAATGTGTCTGGGTTGGTCAAACTTGGTCAACGGTTCGGTCAAACTGAGTCAAATTGGTTGAAATGTATATTTTTGGGTCTAGAAGTCGATTTGAATTGTTTTTGGTGTTTAGATAGATTTTGGTTGATAAAAATTTAAGGTTGTTGTTAATTAGTGTTTTTGTTAAAAAAAAATTGGATTAGATCTTGAAAAGTAAAAATTGATTAAGATTTCTTGTTTGGTCAAAAATTAGGTTTTTCTGGTTAAAAGTCAAAATCAGGACCTTTTGGTCAAACTCAAAATTGGGGCTTTGTTAGTAAAAATCAGGGTTGGTGTTAGTCATTTCGAGCCATATTATTAATCGAAACCAATTTGTCTTAATACAAAGTTAACGCGGGCACATATATAAATATATATATATATATATATAAGGATTAATTTAAAATGACTTATTTATATGTATATACAAGACTTAAGTTAATTGAAGTTACTTACTTTAAAAAGGACCTTATAAAGACTATATAAATTATACGACTTCCGGACTTAACATAGTTAATTATGACGTTATATATGAAGACTTGACAGGATATAAACATTAAAACATGACCTTATTAGACGAACAATTTCATTTGGACAATTAATAAGGACCAGAGACTATGTTATATATATATATAATATATATTATGACATTTGACGAGACATAATGGCATTTCTTAAGACACTAGTATAGGACATGTACGAGTACAATTAAATCCAAGTTCTTACTGGGTGACTTGTGGACAATGTAGAACTTTTGGACAGATAGTGAGCTTGTTTCAATGTTTTTGACAGTTCGTGTTCCTGTTCGTTGATATAGGATATTTATACTTGTGCTGCTTTCAGGTGAGTTTCGTAGCCCCTCTTTTTACAAGTTTTGGGGTGGAAAGTATACTTATTTTCAAACAATTTTGTCGGTTTCTGTTTTATGTTCAATATTGAGCCTGTGCGTATAGAGTTACTTGTGCCATTTGACGTGCTTTGATCTTGTTGTATGTGTGTGATTATGTGTTTGTTTGTTGTGCTTTGGACGTACTTATCGTATGAGTAGAGACTTGAGACTTTGGACTAAGGCAGGTACTGTAAGGTCGGACTTTGAGACATTGAGGCATTTGGACTTATTATGGCGTAACTCTGCTCGTTATATATTGAACTATTACTTGTTTAGACTTAAAAGAATCGACAAAAGACTTATTTCTTTGACTAGACTTTTGACATAAAACCTACGAACTTACCAACCTTTGTGTTGACACATTTTAGTATACTTTTCAGGTGCTCAAGCTAATCAGGGATAAAGACTGCTATGCTAGACTGGACTTCGGAGATTAGCGCTCCTTATTTATTGTTAGACTTTAAGGCTACATGCCTTGGATTATTTCTTTATGGACTTGGTTGTAATAAGCTATTTTAGCACTGTTATGACTTTGAACTCATGTTTTTGGGAATATATTTATTATATTCTACTTCATTTAGCCGTATCTATGTAATTCCATGTCGTGCTGTACTTTTCATGACACCTCATGTTTCCGCCAACGGTGGGGTGTTACAGGAATGTCTTCTTCTTTCAATTGTTCATGAAGTGGTTTAGTTGGTTTTGAACAACTGATGCGTGTGTTTTAGTACATATTTTATTTAAATCATTTTGCTCGTAAAAGTCACCCAAGTTTTGAATTTATAAAACAATGATATACTAATAATTATATTACACAAACCGGCAGTGTACCCCGACGCGTAGTATAGCTAGTAGTAAGTCCAGGATTGTCCAAGGGAATTAGTTTAGTAGTTTATAACAATATTAAATCTAGTCTAAAAAGAAAGTGTAAAATTGGGAGGTTTGTGACCGAGTTGTCATGTTGCTTAACAAACTAATAGTGATCTTTTGAAAGCTTTTAAATTGACTGAAAAGTAAATTTAGGTGTAAGAGGAGCGAAAGATAAATCTTAAGGTCATTACAACCTTTAACTATTTTTATCGAAAAGAGTTTGTTTGATTTTTGTAACCAGAAAATGCTTTCAACCCCCAGTTTGTGCTTATCTAACGAGAATCACTTCGTTCCACTCTCCCAACAGGCCAGCAAGCCATTCCTAGCGGCTTAGCCCTTGTTAAAGGCTAAAGAGCGTACTGAACACTCACCCTTTCTCGCCAGAAAGCTAAGCTCCTAGTTCTCTTAGCCGGCTTACCTTTAACCTAACTCTCTAGTTTATGGCCTAAAAACACAGGAAAACACTACTTTTTGATCATAAAACAGAAGGCCATTCAAAAGCTTTAAACAAGGCATTGTTACCCTCCAATGAAAGACTCATTGAGAAAGAGGATCAACTACTTGAACTAGCTTTTGACCCCGTTTCACAGTCAGAGCCTTCCCGTGGCACCCTTCGCCCAAGACCTGAATGAGGAGATTCTTTGCAAGCCTTTTACCATATAGAAGATCTCCCTTTTCGAAATGCCGAAAGTTCACTTCACCCAACTCTATACCGAGCTCTTTCTTCCTTGTTTCAGGATCGCAGACTGTCAATATCCGATTGATAAACTAATAAGTTAAAATGAGATACTAACTTTGAATTGGTAAATTACGGACAATTAACTTCTACTCAAAATGAGATCCCAACGGCTTCTCCACGTAACCTTTGTGATCTACCCAATTAATTTGAAAGTAATTCCAACAACTAAAACTAAATCTTCGTGAATCTTAACTAAATTGATGAGACTTTTCGCACAATAATTTTTATCAAAACCAAATTTATTATTAACTTCTAAAAGTAACTTCAACGAACAATCTTCTTACAATTATTAACCGAATGAACTAAACTGTTACTTGAGAATAACAAAATAGTTCAACATAGCCAACTTGATTTTACAAACTACAACTAATGAATTATAGTAACAATGACTTTTGGTGAAGTTGTTGTTGTGCCCAAGATACAACTAAATGGTATGGAGAACCTTCTCCCGAGCACACCTTGAACGTTTGCATACAAGTGTTATTTATAGCCTAAGTCGTCAAATGTTTGCAATGAATTCTCTGGCATTTGGTCTGGGTCTACAGTAGTGAATAGTGAAGCTCTGTGCCAAATTGTATCAGAAACGTGTCTATTGAAATGTATATTTCAATTCAATGTTGCAAATATTAACTGAATGGGGCCAAGGTGATTAATGTCACTTTCATGTTTTATCTTCGTGCTTCAAACTTTGAAAACGTGATCATGGTGGCTAATTCATCGAAAGTGATCAACATGAAACTTGTAGATAATAAGCTTCTGAATCTGTAGAAAGTTGAATCGTCTCGATAGGAGTCCGAATGAATAAATTATGACCAAAACAATGCAACAACATTTTTATTCTCTTTTTTAGTGCATTTTCCCATCAATTTCCAATGCAACCTGAAAAAACACTTATGCAATTAACAAATAACTAAAATACACTAATTTGTGTTCAAATGGGTAATATTTATACAATAAATGGCACAAAAACGCTCAATTAAATATGTATAATTTGAGCATTATCAAATTCCCCACACTTGAACGTTGCTTGTCCTCAAGCAAACTATTGTTTAAATGGAAAACTTCCTTGACTTGACTTTTCCCACATTCGATTTTTCAAAAGATATAGAATTATTGCTAATTCTATGTAGTTTAAATTAATTTATGAAAATCGAGATGTTTAAATCGCTCCGAATGATTCTCAAGCACGAATATACATGACTTAGCACCGCTCAATGATAGTGTATGATTCTCACATTTCTAAAATATCTATCAAGCTAAATATCTCAGGAAGGTGTATATTTGAATCACTCATATATGGCTAAGTCATGTTGCACAAATAATCATAGGCTTGTAATAGAATCACTTCTCCACCGACATGACGTAAGCACCTAGCATGATTATCCAAAGAGGTAATTCAATCGGTTGTAATGTTTCTGAAGGTTTAAGGTTTAAGGGGTAGGGAAAGGCATGTGGTATATATTCAAATGGTTTTAAAAGAAAAATTACAGTCTAATCCAACACAACCGTGTTATTAGTTGCCACAAACCACAAACCCTTAAGTTGACTATCCAAATACAAAAAACATACAATAGATCGATCCAGATTGATCATTGTGGTGTAAAATATTCGAACTAACTTAAAACCTTTTGATCCTTTGCTGCAAAATACATAATTTATGCCTGAAAAGTGATTTGTCCTTGGGGAATACCGATAGACAGCCCTAGTTCTTTTTTTTTTATTTACGAAAAGAAATCACACTTCTATTGTGGTCTTTCAAAATAGTTAAACTATAATGTCCTTTGTGTTCCTTAGACTGGGTCCAATGTCATTTCGGGGTTCATGCCACTTAATTTGCTCATTGAATTAGAGTGTTGGCAACATATGAAAGCTGGTGTGGTAAGGATTTTTTTTTTTTTTTTGGTATGATGTGGCGTGAAGTACGGGTGAGAAATGGGTAACAAATAAAATGTAGAATGAGTTATGAAACTGGTGAATATGATGTGACATAAGGTGGTCATTTTTAAGTGAGATATGAGATACGGGTTGAAATATGGAATGCCAACACCCCTACAAAATTAGCGAACTATGATGGAAACTTTCTTATTGATCCCCCTAACCACATACATATGTACATTAAAGCTTTTCTACATATGTATTAGTTTTGCTTCTATTGAAAAAAATTTACTAACACAAACAAACTCGTATATTTCATGTGAGGGTAGTATCGTCATTTCAAAAGATAAAAGACCATTAATGATATTTTCTATCACTTTTTCTCTTCCTTCCTTCCTCCTTTCTTTCGTACCAAAAACCCCTACCCACCGCCAAACACATACACAATTTCCCACTCCCACCCCTTCCTAATACAATCTGATATCTATATGTAATTATCTACATCTATATTCGATGTGCCACTAGTATGTTCAGCATTGGCAGCCTTCTCAACCAATAATTCTTGCTTGCATCAATTTTTTTAATAGAAATTTAGATAGACTTATGCAAAATGCAAATAGCTACATGGTCAAGCAATATAATTATCTTCAGTTTGTGAAGTTGCATAGCTTGTGTAAAAATAAAAAAAAAGCTTTGGATAGACTCGTTCAAATAACTACATGGTTATGGAATATACTTATCAAAACCAACAGATAAAGAACTTATTAAACCCTCATACCATTCCGATCTAAAAACAGATAAGAAGAAAGAGAATGGAACAGACGATGACGGTGGTTGTGGTTTATAGCATCTCTGGCGAGTGGTGCTTGTCCGGTCAAAGGTGGCTACAATGGTGGTGGTTCATAGAAGCTCGGGAAACTTCGTTGGAAATAGGCCATGAAGGTAACGGGGGAGTGGTCGCCCGAAAACTGTCATCGCCGTCGTCTTTTTTTTTCCCAGCGTGTCTTTCTTATTCTTCTCCTTCTTTTTCTTTTTCTCGTTTCAGATCTGGTTGCTAATAACTATGTGTCGCCCAAGAATATATGTGTCGGCCAAGATCCATTGAAAATTATAGCATATGTAGTTTTTTTTTCTTCCTAACCACGTGAATGGTGCAGCCGCACAAAACCAAAACACAACAATAAGTAAGTGGGCCATGCTGCATTATTCCATCCTAAATTGATTTATGTATATAAAGAATATGGATAGATAGTAGGGAAGATTGAATACTTCAATTATTAATGAATTAGATGACTGGATTTATATATGGATTTATATGGAGAATGTATGTGTGTGTGTGTTTGGTGATGGGGTAAGAGTGTTTGGTGGGGGAGAAAGAAGGAAGAGAAAAAGTGATAGAAAATATCATTAGTGGTCATTTATCTTCTGAAATGACGATACTATTCTCACGTGATAAACACGTGAGGGAGTTAACGGATGGGAGAAAATGTCCGTTTTCATAAAGTACTAAATGTGATCCTTATCCTTCTAAAAGGACTGTCAATATCATTTCAAATAATTAAAGACGAAACATGATTATTAGGGTAAACCACAAGGACGATTTTGGCCGTTTACTCATATAAAAATGAAAATTTAACAATACCATGAGCGTAGCCGGCGCATAAACCCCAAAATTTAATAAACCTTAAACCTTAAGACAGCCCAGCGAGCCCTCCTCTTTCTGTGTCGCAAAGCGGCAAAAGCTTCTTTGTGATGGCGATCGTTAGATCTCTACGACGCTTTCAATCGCGTTTTTTTTCCTCCTCCTCCCAAGGTTTTCTTCTCATTCTCATCTCTTTTTTTATTTTCAACAAATTTTCTCCTTATTATCTGTGATCCCATGCTCTGCTCCATCACTATTCATATATATATATATATATCTGTGTGTATATTTAGAACTGGTAACCGGAGAGATCTTCTGTGTGTAACAGTATATATATATACACACACACACAGATATATATATATATATGTGTGTGTGTGTATTTTGAACCCCGGACCTCTTGTGAGGAAATCAGGATGCCGTGTATGTATGTTTTTATTTGTTAACATGAAACAAATACAATTTTATGATAATCGAGAACGGTACCCGCCCACTCCGGCGGTGATGGAGGTGGCGGCATGAGTGGTGGCGGAGATTGGTGGTGGTGGCGGTGGCGGCGGTGAGTAGTGAAAGTTATTTGTAATGTGGCTATGATGTATGGTACATCATGCAATAGAATGTGTACATTGTTGAAACTTAAAATCAATATTGAAGTTTTAAGTTCAATGTTGAAAATCAAAAGTAAATTTGCTTTATAACATACAGTAGTTGTGCGGTTTAACTTTGTCAATGTGTTAGATTTGTGTTTACTAAAATATAAATTGGTATAATAGAATTTTGATAAAACAATTTTTGTGGTTTTGTATACGTTTGATTATTTGAAATAGGTGGATATAAACACGGAAAATATTAGACGTACACAATGGGTACAAGTACTGCACAATGCACAATGAACAGATGTATTAAGCATTAACTTGTTGTGTATGTATCATTTTCTGTTAGAAACAGACTCTGAATGACCTTCTGCCTGTTTGTCCCGGATAGCAAAAAGGAAAGAACAATTCGGCCCATTTGAGTTGTTTAATGTAAAACACAACCTGAATCAACAGAATTATTATTAAATGGGTTGAAATTGCCATTTCTTTGTGTTATCAAAATAGAAATATCAGTTTTCATGGCCGCCAATGTCTGTTATGCTTGTGATATAGAATTTTTGAGTTTGTTAATATGAAACACAAAGTCGATATGGCTTGAAACTGGTTAAAATTTTAAAACTTGTAGAACTACGTAACACTTTGTAGGTCAAAGCAAAGTTTGACGTCCAAAATGGAGTCCACTATAACATATTACCATTTTACGCAAGTCACTAGCTCATCTCTTTCACTATATTTCTTTTTATAATCTATTGTTCTATATTGTTCATAATTTTTTTACCCTTTCAGCTGTTTGCTGCATTGTCAAACCTGCTGTTTGTATTAGTATCTTTCTTGATACATACTGTTTTAGTAATTTATTGGTCAATGTGTTTTTTTTTTTTTTTTTTCCATTTTAACTAGGCCTTTATACTAATAATGGTTATCCGGATTGTGCATTTTTTCGCTTATCTTTTTCTCTTCATAGCAATTTATTCTTGCTACTGGATGTATTTCATTTTATATATTATATATGAACAAACATTATGTATTTCGTGTCGTTCTTAAAAAAACTGATAATTGAATGTGGACACACGACAGCTGCTACTGAAATTTCAAAATTGATTTCCGGCTCAAATATTGAGCAGCCTGGAAGCTCTTCTGCTGCGTCATTTACTTCTGAGAGACCAGTCCGGAGAAAAGTATCTACTGCTGATCGGAAGTCGATGCTCGAATCCTTTGTCAACAAGTATGTATTCTTTTGTTTACCATATATCTTCTACGTTGGCCATTTCTCTTTTATGAACAAGAAACCAGTGTGGAAAACGTATCCTGAGAATTAGATAAACTTTTGAGAATTAAATAAACTTTTATCAATTTCATTATGTGCCATTAATAAAGAACTACTCTTCAAACAGCTGGTGACATGCTCTTCAATGTTTTATCGACAGTCTCCTTGCTGTAGTTAATGCCTTGTCATGCTGTATTATCTGCATCATCACAGTTGATATATTAATCACTCCATAAAAGCATAACCTACTCCTTTTGGTCAAAAGATCCTCACCAGGGGTTCATTTGATTCCCAGGATTCACTAGTCGTGGTTCACTCTCATCCACACATTTTTGCATCACTAGTTATGCATTCTATAGAATGTTTAGTTGCATTTTGTATATAATGTTTTGTTTATTATACTAAGAAAAGTTATTGAACAATGTCTATATCTACTCTTTGACATTTCATGCTTACGATATAGACTTTTGTCGCTCTATAATTCAATTAAGCTGGATGCCTGGATCATACAAGTGATCACGAAACCGATTATGATAAGATGGGATAATATACACCTTTCATGTACACTGCCAAGCCATTATGTTGGCTATGCTCCATTGGTCCTGACTGTTACTATGTGTAATCTTTGTATACAAAAAAAGCTTCAAGTTTATAGTATGTATTAATAAAATTTCAATTTCAAGTTTTTTTTTTTTTTTTTTTTGTATGGACTTACAATATGCATTATCAGAAGATAGAGTTTTCTAAAATGTTTAAAGCGTGTGACTGTCCTGGCCTAAGGCCGGAACTGACCCTTAAATTGTGGTCCCAAAATTATGGAACCTTGTCCTAGGCAAGCCTAGCGGTTGTAAATTAGTCAAAGGCCCAGTTAAGGTCAGGCCGCGTTAATAGTCTGGTGCGAGTTGTGTGTTTTTTCCGTCCAAATCTGGTTAAAAAGGCTATGATGCACTTTTTTCAGTTTCTTTCTTGCTGTTTCTATCATGCTAAATGACGCGTTTGCACAATTGCACATATGGCAACTACATGATGGCTAGGTTTTGCAGACATTTTTGAAATTTGAACTTTTGAGTTTTCTAGGTACAGAGAAATGAACACCGGAAAATTTCCTTCCGCTACATATGCACGAAAAGAAGTTGGTGGTAGTTACTATGTCATCAAGAAGATGCTTCAGGAGATTGAAAATGATTCTAGAACAGCTTCTGTGGAGAAAGGACTCATCAAGGATCATAAAAAACAGTCTGAAGGTGAGAATACCATAAGCATGGAAATATCGACTGTATCATCTGGAAGTCAAGAGGTATCAAAAAGTCAAGTAAATAGTCTCCTACGGCTTTGTAAAGATCCTCGGACTCTTGACGATGTGGATTGGAAGGAAGTGCTCTATCCGCCACCAAGCGACGTCGACCCTCTCGATTTTAGAAGAGTAAGCATCTTTTGTAAATTTTTACAATATTAAACGAATGTCATCATTTGCATTGATTGGTGGTTGATGGTAGCCGGTCCGGGCAGGTTGGATAATGAGGTTAACGTACCTTCTGGTCGAATGAGGTTTTTTTTATTACGGTTGAAACAGGTCAATTTTAATTATTACAGTTGAAACAGGGTTGCTCAGGTTGACTGCAAATATCTATGTCTATGTCTTTAAAAGTTTTACAACTAAATATTATGATATTTATGATTATAAAAAAATAGTATTACAATAATATAGTTGAAGTTTGACGAAAATGATTGAAGAGGTTGTGTGCATTTAAGTAGATTTTTTTGTTATTTTTGACCCTTTCCTGTTTTAGTTACTTTCCTTCTAGCAAACTTGATCCATTAGAGGGAAAAGTCAAAGCAACCCTATTGCAATTAAATGGGTCAAAACTGCAGCCTCTAAATGATGACTGGCTTTTAAAGTTTCAGTTTTGGATGGAACTTGGTACATGTAAGATCATGAAAGTTTGATTAGGTTGCACTGAAATGGGAAATACAGCTTCTAGAGACTTCTTGATTACTATGTATTACATACCCAGGAAAGTAGCTATTTTGATCCATTTACTAGTATTTCTATTGATGCAGGCTATTTTATATTTTTTGATCCATTTACTAGCGTTTCTATTGATTCAGGCTATTTTATATATCTTACTATCGAATCCTGGAAATCAAGTAATTTGTAGCAATGACTTTCCTTGTGATCCTTGGGTACCAGGATACTACCCCTGATGAAGTGAAGGAAGTGCTTCTAGAGATTGAATGTGATAGAAAGGAGTCAAAGGACTGGAAAAAAATGATTGAAGGTGAGAATGCCAGAGACTTGGAATTATCGATCGAATCATCTGAAAGTCAAGAGGTGTCAAACACTAGCGTCCAACAGCATTGTAAAGATCCTTGGGCGGTCAGCAGTTTTGACAATATTGAATTGAAGGATGTGCTTCAACCATCAACAATCAACGCCGACACAGGAAGAACCATTGTTAGAAGAGTAAGCATCTTTTTAAAATTTCTACCCTATTATATGATGGTCATCGTTTGCATTGATTAGAGGCTGTATGGTAGCTGGTCTGAGCAGGTTGGGTAATGAGGTCATCATAGGTTTTTTTGTTGAAATAGGTCATTTTGTTTATTACGGATGAAACGGGTCAATTTTTTTTCTTTACGGTGAAAACAGGGTTGCTCATGTTTTGAGTGCAAATATTTATGTCTATGTATTTATAAGTTTTACAACTTAACAAGATGATATTAATGATTATAAAAATGAAGTACTACAATTATATATTGACTTTGAAGAAAGTGAATTAGGAGGCTGTTTGCATTCAAGTAGACTTTTTGACCCTTTCACCTTTCCTCTTTTAATTAGTTTTTCTAGCAAAGTTGACCCATTAGATATAAAAAGCCAATGCAACTCCATCACAATTAAATGGGTCAAAACTCCAGCCTCTAGACTCTAGTGTTAATGATGTCTTTCATATAAATTTTGGATGGGAGCCCAGATATTTCAGATAGTCAACTGATGCCCAACTAGGAAACATGTAAGATCATTTAAGTTCGATTAGGTTGTGCTTAAATGAGAAATACAGCTTCTAGAGACTTGTTGATAAATGTGTATGACATATTCAGGTGGCAATGTTAATCATTTTGCTTCGGTAAATATTTAAATATACCTCTCAGAGAGTCTCAGTACTTCTAAAACTACCAACTGAAATTAATTTATAATGTGTGATTTGTGTTTTAATTGAGATCTGCTTTATGTCAATTATCAGCAACAATAGACCAAGTTTGAAACTAAAGATGATTTTTTTAACTTCGCAAATACTTTGGCTCATGGTTACGGACTTAGAGTGCTTAAATTAAGTGTCTGCATCTAAGATATTAACTTGTGATATTCTCAGTTATTCATAAGTACAATCAATTTTTTTGGCGAAGAATGTACTTTATGGTTATCTCTAATCATTATCCATGGGAATGGCAGATGCGAGAAATTTTCTGTGTTTCAACTCTACCAGTGTTCAACCTCAAGTACAATTATAGAAGTGACAATTTTGATCCATTTACTAGTGTTTGTGTCGATTCAGGCTATATCTTATCTACAAAAATGAAATTAGTATAACTGAAAATATTAGGTAAAAGGAAAGGGGTTCAATGGGGCAAACAGGTAAAATATCGTCTAGGTGTGTTTTTGATGTTTTAAAATTAAAACCTCTTAAATCAAAATTTGTCAAATAAAACTAGATTATTATTATTAATAAAGTAATGTTACCTTTTGTGATCATATATGACACTAATTATCATAAAAGAAATAGGAGACAAAAAAAGGTGTTCTTGACCAACCCAACCTGACCATATCTGTACCAAAGTTACCTGTTTATGTATGTAACATGACCTGCCCATTTTGCTACACGCATGTGATTTACAATCAATTATTGATGCCTTTGCTACCACTATTTATACAGTCACATTTCTTTGTAGGATGATACTTATGACATAGAGAGTGATATGAAAGGATGTCATGGGAAGGTTGAGCAGAAGCCAGAAGGCAAATTGATAGATGAATCTCTTTTGGAAGAAAAATTTGTCTTTGAGGATTTACAGTCTAAAGTTGAAAGCCAACATAATGGAATAAGAAAAGTTGCAACTGAGAATCATCACACAGTAGCTCAATGTTACGAGAAACTGGAGCAGAAGCCAAAAGGGGAATCTCCCTTGGAAGATAAATCCGTCCATGAGGATTCACAGTCAAAGGTTGAAGGGAAGCAACCTGATGGGATCATAAACATTGCTACGGAGGATTGTGATACAGAAGGTCAGTGTCATGGGAAGGTTGAGCAGAAGCCAGAAGACAGACTGATAGATGAATCTCTTTTGGAAGAAAAAATTGTTTTTGAGGATATACAGTCAAAAGGTGAACTGTACCATGATGGGATAAGAAACATCAATAGGTAATTTTTTATTTATGCGAACACAAAAGTTTATATGTTAAGCAAGTTTTTTATTGATGAACGGTTTAAAATTCTCATGGTTCAAAAGCATGTTAAAAGCATAAGACATTATACATAACATGGCAAAGGTACGCTCTGCACCACATCTTGTGATGTGGTTGACAAAAATGAGAGCACCTAACCTGACCCACTAAAAGTTTTAGGTCAATAAATTTAACCCTGCCCCACGTCCTACTAACCCAGACTTCCAGACATGATCTGATTAAGACATAGGTCAAAGAGGTTGGCGGGTTGGTCAAACAGGTTGCAGTATGATATGTTTGTTTACCTTTTACTCTTTCAGGCATACTAATTCATGGGCACAATATGTTGCTACACTCTTTTGCCGCTAAGCCAGAAATCCTGTTTCAGTTAGTGTTAACAAACTTTTATAAAACTCATGAGTTTTTGCCGCTAAGATTTTTAATCTTCACAAGTCAGCCCCATACTTGGAGAATCGTTTTTATCTATATACACAGAGTGTCCAGTACTTCTGCTTTGTTACTAGTTATTTTTTTATTATTGGTTTTGATTGGTGATGAATACCTTTTGATAGCAAACTTCAGTTTTAGAACATCTCACAAATGCCCACCTTTTGATAGCAAACTTCAGTTTTAGAACATCTCACAAATGCCCCTCTTAATAGTGTGTATAGCAAATGTCTGTTATTTTTTCTCCCTGCTCCTCCCAGACTGCTTTTATTATCCTGCAACATGCTCCACAACATGTAAAACATATCAGAGTCAGACGCTATGCTTTGAATTTGTCGTGTTAGAAAACTCTAAGTTCCAGGTCTAGTTCCTTTTGCTCGTGTGATTATCATGTTTCCAAGCCTTATTATCCATGTAAGGCTGCTTTGGTTATCTTTTGCCAGAACTATTATGCTTAAAATGTGAATTTGTGATAATGTATTTGTTCTGCTGATAGGTGTTCTTATCTACTTAGAGGTGGCAAAATGGGCTGGTTGGGTAGCGGGTCAAATTGTCAGGTCTGGAATGAACCAAAACATATTTTGTCCAATGCTATATAATTTGTACTTGGAAAGGAAAAATGCAATGAAACACACTGTAGTTTTACTTTGCTGCAAATATATGAAGTGCATACTCATACTTCAAATTATTTTAGCAAACATTGCAGTTTGTAACCTAGACAACAGGCTTCATTTGTTAGTTGCGAAATTGAAACTATGTTGCATTGTTTGGTTACTTGCATACTTTGGTAATGCTCAAATTATGTTTGTGTCTCCCTCAATTTTGCCTCTTCTTAGAAATGCAAATGTTTATTTGTCAAATATGATTAACGAATTTGGTTTATTTCAATAATGATCCACTGCATATATTTTTTGAATAAAAATGATGTATAGGAGATTTTATGCATCATAATAACAATTCAGACACTGTTTGACTTCTTTCCAATCAACTTGTTACATTTTTTTACCTGTTTGAAGTTTGAACCATTTCAGGTACGAATTTTTCCTGAATCCGCCCATATATGGGTCAAACTTTGCCATCTCTATATTTTATTCCAAGCTCCTCGTATTATATTAATTTCACTAGTTGATTAAACTGTAATTTTTGAATGTAGGGACAGGCCTGAGCAACAAAAGGATGATCAGTTGAGAGAGAAACCATCTTTATGGGGGAACTTGAAGTCATTGGCAACTGATTTTATCAACATGTGGAAGAAATGATGAAGTCGTAAATTTTTTTTGTCAAGTTCAGCTATACTGCAGGATACAAGTGAAGACCTTAAACCTGATATGCGGGTGCTTGGTTATAGATCACGTTCGTTATTAACTTAGATATGTACATTCCATTTAACGATGAAATTTTTGGGGCAATATGCAATTTTGTAGCGTTATCTAATCATTTCAGGCTAAGGTTGTACAAAGTTATCAAAACTTGAATATGATTCTAGTATGGTCGTTTGTGGAAAATCTGCTCTTGAGGTGATCAATATGAATCGTTTGTTTCATCTTGTGTACTTTGAAAACAGCTATTCCCGATGTTGTAGTGCGTTTGGTTTGCTTTGAAATTGTTCTTCTAGCAAGTAGGGACCAATTTTTTTTCCCCTGAGCGTTCGTAACCAAGATTATGTGCTTGTGACTAGGCTAAAGTTTTATCAAAACTACAAGTTATACTTCAGTTTTTCTTTCAAAAATATTAGTTTTAATGGGGTTTCTTGACACAATAGCATAGCTATTAATCTAGCAACACTTACAGACCAAACATTTTGCCAATAGAAACTAGCAACATTGTAATAGCTATGACCAAAATACGCCAGGTACTAATAAACTTGCATGGAATTTGATCGATCCGTAATAGTTACTGAATATTATTATTGTACGATACAACCGTATGATGCGACAAACTATAGTGGATAGATAGTCATTTAAGTTTATCACCTCCCAAAATGTAAATGGAGTCACTTGATTAAAAAAATCATGTAAACTAATAAGATTAATCGTTACTACTCCGTAATAACTATATTGTTTCCAAATATATACGGTGTCACTTGATAAAAAGAAAACTAAGATGCCCTCCTCATAGGCCATTGAGTATCTATTAATCTATCCTCGTAGTCTTTCCCTTCGTCAAAGGGACTCTCTCTTTCTTGAACAAGCACGACGCTATCAAGACAAAATCATAGATGTAACACCCCGAGCTAGGCTCAGAATATTACCGAAAAGATATAATGTAAGCATGAAATTATCGTAGAACATGAACTATATGAATAAAAGGGATTTGGTGAATCCAGCATCAACAAACAAGTACATGATGTATAATACAAAAATAAGGGGCAAATGAATCTTGGATCCATGTAAGTCCAACCCAAGTTCTAGCACATGCATCAATCAACCATCACATCTTGGTATCACTTGATTACCTGAAAAGTGTACTAAACAAAGTCAACACTAGGTTGGTGAGTTCGTAGTAATGGTTCGTAAGGAACCATTGTCAATAGTCACAATGTCAATCACGATAAGGTCATATGAAGTAAGGTAGTTACGTGTAATAGATGAGCACAAGTGGTGTACATCTCCAAGTCACGTATTATAGGTTTGCATATGCCATGTTAAATGTCAATGTGGGCCAACCATGTCACGTAAAGGGTTTGCATTGCGTGTAAAACACATAATTAAGTATACGTTGCGTGTAAAGCGATAAATAAGTATCCGTTGCGTGTAAAGCGCATACATATATATAGTTGCGTGTAAATAAGTAAGTAGGTTGTCGTGTATCTCCACACAAATAAATAAGTATGCTTGCGTGTATCTCCGCACAAATAAATAAGTATGCTTGCGTGTATCTCCGCACAAATAAATAAGTATGCTTGCATGTATCTCCGCACAAATAAATAAGTATGCTTGCGTGTATCTCCGCACAAATAAATAAGTATGCTTGCCTGTATCTCCGCACAAGTAAATAAGTATGCTTGCGTGTATCTCCGCACAAATAAATAAGTATGCTTACGTGTATCTCCTCACAAGTCCATCAACCATCCAAACCAACCAAGCGATATGTATATACATTTAGGAGGATTCTACTTTTAACGAGTTCTTGATGCTTATATATAGGGTTACCACAGCCTTCCCACCACATCTCAAACTCTTTGAAGGCATAATCGACTTCTATGTATGCACCATAGTTGTCAACTCGTTTTCATGATTTTTGAGCCGTGACTCGTATCGTGTCTCGACTCGTAAGAGTCACATATATATGAATAAATATAATTAAAAATATATAATATAGCATAAAAAACATAGATTCTTCATTCAAAAGCTATTTGCTATAATATTACTTGTTCGCTAGTTATGATTCGATCACCCCCTTAGATGTGTCTTAAAGTACCACAAATATAGACATGGTATTCAAATTTAATATAACTAGCGATCTAGTAATAAAGCAAATATCTAAAGATAACGGTTTTAAAAGATCATAAACTAAACGTTTGGGTCAAATTGGTCATCATCTTCATCAAGAATTACGGTTGTCTCATGTAGCCCGACTTCATCCTGCTCGTTAGCTTCAACTTCACTGTCATCATCTTCATCTATGTCAACAAGAGACTTTTTTCCTTTGTTTTTGTCAACTCGCACTTTGTTAAGATTCCTTGGTCCTCTCTTTCTTTTGTTCTTGCTCGTTCCTTCATCCCCTTTGAAACATTCATGAATATCCATCCATGAAATATCTCCCGGGAGACATGGATCCTCCTTCTCGGTTATCCACTCATCATCCGACTCCATATCCGACAACCATATTGGATCATATGTCTCCCCTTTATCCTTTCTCCTTTGGAGTCTTGTGTCAAGGTTAATGTTGTATTTGACAAACACTAACGCATTTAACCTTTGTTGCTCCAAACGGTTCCTTTTCCTAGAGTGTACATGATCGAATGTGCTCCAATTTCTCTCGCATCCCGTGGCACTACATGTGAGACTCAAGACACGAATAGCTAGATTTTGGAGTTCCGGGCACTCATCACCATAGTTTGACCACCATTTAGCTATAATTAAAATACAAATACATAAGCTTTAATTATGATACAAAAGGCAAAATGCAAAAACCTACTGATCAAATTTTACTATGCACGTAAGCTACTGATCAAGCATTCCATCTGTACATGAAATTTACTATACAAAAGCTACTGATCAAAAACTTACCCGGTTGCATCTTTGTCCTCATCGCGATGGTTACGGGAAGACCAAACATTCCAACGCTATCTTTGAACTTTTCCATTTGTACATGAATTTTAATGCCAGTTGGTCTATCAACCATCCTTTCAATGACATCGAACAATCCTTTCTTGACTTCAACATCCGCCTTAAAGTTTTTGTCAAAATGAAGGCTCGGGTTAAGAAGGTATCCCGCGGCATGTAGTGGCCTATGAATTTGCATATCCCACCTACGATCAATCTTTTCCCAAATAGGTTGATATCTCGACTCAATACCATCAAAGTTATCCTTAATTTGTTCCTTTGCTCGTTCAATAGCTTCATAGATATATCCCATTGCCGGTTTAGCATCACCATCCACAAGCCTTAGTAGCTTATAAATGGGAGCTACACACTTCAAACAATATTTGATTGCCTTCCAAAAGTTAGGATCAGCTAATATTGTCCTTTCAACTAATTTCCCATCAAGTGTAGAAGCAAAGTTAGATTCAGCCCAATCTTTTGAAGCAAATAATTCCCGAAGAGGAGTTTTTAATTCATCACTCTTTTTTTAAAGTTAGAAATGTAGTAGAAAACCGTTTAACTCCTAGTCATGTCAATTCTTTGTCACCCGTGAACTTTCGAAACACGGATAACAAAACAAGTTTGTTGGTAGATAAAAACGGTAACCTTTTTTGCTTTATCTATGGTATCCTTGAAAGCTTTGCCCTCTCCAATGTCATGTAATATCAAATCGAATAAGTGAGTTGTGCATGGAGACCAGAATAAGTTTGGTCTTTTATTCTCCAACATATTACCGGTTAACACATAAGCCGAAGCACTATCCGTCACAACTTGAACTACATTCTCCTCCCCAACTTCTTGAACGATATCATCAAGCATCTCAAGAAACTTCTTTGCATCTTTAGCATATGATGAGGTGTCGATTGATCTTACAAATACAGTACCACTAGGGTTATTAACAAGAAAATTCGTGAGTGACCTTTGCTTTCCATCGGTCCAACCATCCGACATAATCGTACACCCCGTCTTCTTCCATTCTTCCTTATATTTTTCCAAACCCACAGTAACACGATCGACCTCTTTCTTCAAATATGTAACCCTCGCCTCATGATAAGAAGGAAGTTTCAGACCTTTACCATATTCCCCCACGAGTCTCAAAGCTTCTTTCCACAATGGAGACTTCACCAAGTTAAATGGCAAAGCTTCGCCATACAAGAGTCTACATAAAAGCGCGTGTTACGGGTTCCCTATCTTTTATAGTTTGATTCATTGTAGTTTGTGTTCCTTTTTTAACAAACGAATCCAACTTTCCATCTAACTTTACATGATCATCACTCTCTGTCTCAAACAAATCATTTGTGTGTTGCTTCTCTTTTTTTTCTTCAAAATCTTTTAGTAACTTTATATAAAGTTGTTTGACTACTTCATCGATAACATGACATTCGGTCTTCTTTCTTAGTTCCAGCAAGATGATTTTTCATTCTATTCACTCCACCAAACATTTCTTTGTGACAATAATTACATCGTACTCTAAGTCTGATAGTTTTATGGACTCTCTCACAATGTTCCCAAGTTATAACAAGTTCTTTAGTTTTAGTCATAACTGTAAAATATCATGTAAAAAAAACATATTACAACAAGAAGATAACATAGTTTTTTAAAATGGCAGTAAAAAACATATAACTGTAAAGGGAATTACATTTACTCCATCTAAATAACTAAATGATGAAAGAAAATAAAATAGAATTTCATATATTTAATGCTATCTGTTAATAAATAAAAGGGAATAAAGATACCGACTTCACTTTAGCTATAAAAGTCTCTCCACCACCAACTCCTTTTTCTCTTTATCTTCTTCTTTCTTCAATCTCGATCTGATCGACTGCTTTTTATCTATCTACTTTTCATTCTTCAACTTCTTATTTCTCCTTTTCTTTAAGATTATTATCAATAGAAGATATGCAATATATGTGTCATCTTATTGAGAGGATAATTTTTTTTTATCTTATTTGAAGCCCTAAAAGGAATAAAAAGTGATTAGATTGTTTATTGGAGAATAAGGTAAGGATCTCAAAAGGTAATGTACTTTCTTGCTTTTAGTCAAAGTTTCTTTTTTTTTTCTTTTTTTTTGAGCGGGAAGAGTTCTTCTGGTGACTCGACAGAGTCACGATACGATTCGATTCACCACGAGTCAGAGCATGTATTGTACAAGACACAATGAGTCAAAAGCTAGTCCGATACACCAACCGAGTCGTCACTTTTTTCCTTTCCTCTGATCCGACTCATACGAGTCGACTCGTGACTCGTACGAGTCTAACAACTATGGTATGCACAACTATCCTAATTAATCACAATATCACAATCATATGCGTAAACCATCAAGCAATCAATCAAAGCCATCCATCAATCAAACAATCAATCAACAATCAATCAGTAAATCAATAAGCCGACAATCAGAACAACCGAACAATCAAATAAACACGAATATGTACACTTTTCAGCCCGAATCTCAATTGAGTAGGGAGCTACGGAACTCACATGTGACGAGAAATAACAAGCCCAAGATGATATGAAGTAGAATCGACGTCCACGATAGCTGAAACATATCATACACGTATCACATTAATACTAAAGCATATCAAGAGGTAAGGTTCGATCCATATTGACCTAGTATTACTATAAATGCTTTATTATGTCCATTTTATAAGGCTTTGATCCAACCAAGGTGAAATCATTACGTTTTGTTTCAAAATGACTAGTCAGGACATGACCACTGTTGCTTAATCAAAACTTTTGAATTGTTCAAACTATGTTTTGGAATCAGAGGCATATACCATTAGAAAGTAGACCCAATTATCCGTGGCCGCTGGAATCGTCAAAAACGGACTTACGGTTTAAAAGTTATAAGTATATATGTATATAATTTAAGTTAAAATCTCAAATTTGATTCCAAAAGTGACTCACGACTTTGAACGAATGGTTTGTCTTGTGTAGGGCACCAATAAGGTCATAAGAGGACATTCCGGAAAGGTTGGGACGATCCTAGGAAGCTAGAACTGAAGCTAGGAAAATTTTGAGAAACTAAAACCCCTAATTGCGCCGCAACTTAAGGTTGCGCCGCAACAGAAAAACAGACATTTACATTGCGCCGCAACTTGTCTAGTTGCCCCGCAACCCTTCCCGTTATGCACAGATCAATAGCCAAACACGACCCAAACACCCCCAAAACCCCATTTTTGATTTCCAAGATGACTTGTGTGATCCAAAACTCGTTTTTATGCATTGTTGGACATAATTAAACATAAACAAACGTAACCCACATCTTAGTTTCGATTCATAACATCAAATCCTTGCTCAAATCCATTTTGACCCATTTCAAACCCTAACTGAACCCTAATTCGTTTTTACCCTTTTTGTGACTTGAATTTGCTTGAAATCAACTAGGAACAAGTTAATAAACATAAAATAATGACTATGGGTTGAGTTTAACTTACCAAAATCTTCACCAAGTGCTCAAACCCGAATTTTACCCGAAATGGAAGATTTCTTAAGTTTGAAGAACCAAATTTTTGATATGTTGTTTAGAAGATGATAAGGATAATTATTCTTGTGAAATTTAGCTTAAAACAACCATTTTTGATGCAAGAATTTAAGGAGAAGGAGATGAGTGTTAGTGTGTGTGTTCTTGAGAGAGAGGTAGAGAAAAATAAAAGAGTAGATGAATGAATGGATGGGAGGGAGGGAGGATAGGGTGTAAGAGTTGGGTCATGGGTCTTGGGTCATAACCATGGGTTGACCCATCTACACACCTAGTCCATAAATTCATCGTTAGTTATAGTGTCAGATAATAAGTCGATAATTTGACCCGTCAAGCATCTCATCAGTCATAATGTCCCAAAACGAAAACATTTTTATTAATAATTTAAGTTATTAGTCAAGTTAAGTGGAAAATCAAACAGTCAAAATTGACGGATGTTACAATAACAGAAGCAAGAAAAGAGGAAAAGAAAGAGGAGTGAACAATCACTATTGAGAGTAAACATTACTATATTGTTTTTAAAGACGTACATAATATTTGGGTTGTTGTAGGTGCAAATTAATAAATTCTGTATTTTTTCATTTGTTATGCATGTCTGGAGGGTAAAAATAAAAATATTCAGTTTATATTGAATTAGTAGTTAGAAACAAAAGTCAATCACCATTTTTTTTTCACATACACTTCCTAAAATCATAATTGTAACAAAAAAAACTTCTTTTTAAAAATATGTATAACATTGAAGACAACTTGTCAACTAATCTAACTATAAACACACATGTATATCGTTGGTTATTAGAGTGTGATTAAAGGATTCATACTGAACTTGTAAATGAGTCACAAATTCGAAGCATATATTGTACTATAAGTCAATAAAATTTTTGACCGAAATAATATATTCAAGAGGGGTTACACGGTTTCCCTTGGAGCCTAACCAAAAATGCGTTGTTAACAAGTCAAGTAATCACTCATCAAGAATCAAGCTAATTAAGGACTAAGCTAATCAACAATTAAATTGATTAGCAATGACATTGTCACACTGACTTGTGTGACATGTCATACATGTAAGTATATGCAATCTGCATGGTAACATTCATAGATATGTTTGAGTAATTTTACTATCCACAACTTCCAATTTGTTTTATAAATAACTAGTATTATACCCGACCATTGACCGGGAAAAATACTTATAACAAAACGTTGTTTGTAATTTTATTGTGCATTTTACATATATAAACTTTGAAAATTCAAAGCAACAATAATAATAATAACATTATTGTTACAATAATAATAATATTAATAATAGTAGTAATCTTAATGATATAAAGTGTAAAGATACAATAAATAATTATAATGATACTAATATAATAATAGGGGATAACACATGTATTGTGGGCAGTACATAGTTTAGATACTACACAACTAAAATTCAGAGGGTATTATTGTATACTTATAAAAAGTCAAAGATCTAATTTGTAATATCATTTAAAATTTTTGTATATGGATGTATATATGTAAGTCCACCTAACAAGATGTGCACGAGATCAAGATATAACAAGATATAAGGTTACACAATAATAATCACAAGTTATATCAAGTAACCCGACTGACAAGTAAATCGAAACTAGATGGGACTAGTTAGAATTACGATCTAGATAATGGATAAGAGTAATAAAGTATAATTGCTTGAAACTATATAAATTACTAAATATAATCAAGTATTATGGCAATGAGTCAAGATGTATTTTTCAATGTATTTTATTTATTGCTTATAAATAAAATACAAGAGTTGTTGCGGAACAAAGATAATCACACTTGTGAAAGTATCTAAACAACCCAGAAATACAAATGATCTATGTGACGAGGAATTACTCGTAAGAATACTTAGAGTAATATCACACGTTGCAATTGCCAAAGTTCCAAGCTATTTTGCAAGTGTGAGAAGTCTTATATTTATAGGCAAAGCATGTCTTGATGACATGGCAAAATGCCGTACTAAATATGGTTGGATGGATTTGTAGGACAAATCCATAACACGCTTGTTTAAGGTAAAGTATGTCAGTTTCTTGATGTGACATGACATACTTTATTCCCAACCTTTTTGCTAAAACTTTCCCAATCCCAGGTTGATAGTAATTAACCGGGTAAAGGTAGTTAAAGCTGCAAAAAGACTTTCCTCGTAATCAGTGAAAAAGTGTTGTAAGTACTTTTTCACTGAGCCTCTTCAGATTCAACTTCAGGTAAGATCTTCTCTGAGCTCTGCTTCTGAGATGATCTTCTTCCTCAGTCTTCAGTCTTTGACTTTCGTCTGAACGTCTTCAGTGTTGGTTGATTCTAAATCTGAAGTGAAGCTTTAGTGAGCTATATTCTAAATGATTTCAGAATCCTGAGCAAGCTTTCTTCTGAGCTTCAACTATTTTGAACAAATTATACTTAGTCGATTTTCGACCTAACAATATAACATTGGGTAAAACCGTTGTACTCATCATTTCTCCATAATAATAATACTAATTCATCCATATACATGTAGTTAGTAAATGTATATAAGTTTATGTTCCAACTAATTCATCTAATGGAAAATATTAGTGGTAGTATAAACTAAAATTAAAAACCAAAAATGAAATTTTAAGAGCTAAAAAAAGAATTGCATTTCTTCACACAAATTAATCTAATAAGAAAAGAATAGGAAAAAAAAAATGATGCTAGTGGCTTGAATAAAATCCAAAATTAGAAAAAAGAAAAATGTAAGCAAAAACTGTCGGCAAAAAGCATCGGCTAGGGTGTAGTCGGCAAAAACTGTCGGCAAAAAGCATCGGCTAGTATTGGTTCATCGGCAAGCCTATACCGCATTCATTGGCTAGTTTTGACAAATTTAATCGGCAAGTTTTGGCAAGGTATATCGGTTAATTTTGGCCGATGCTAGTGAACGTTGGGAGCATGATGTGTATCTTCTAGTTTTAAATTTATATCACGAAATACCTAGTAGCTGTTTACTACACACTTGCGGGCAGTGTACCCGTTCATATGCAATATAGTGACTTGGTAAATACGAGGTCGAACACAAGGACTTATTAAGCAATTGTTACAATAAAGTGATTCAGATTAAAAGGGGGTTTTGTGGCCGAATTGCCACTTTGCAAGAGTTAGTTGAAAAGTCAGTAATCCCGTAGAATTAATCGCAAGAGAATATTTTGTTGTTGAATTTAGAACAATAATTTAAAAGGACACCCACTTGGATCAGCTCACATGCCAATCATCGGGTCTAAACATTACTTGCATTTGTCGAATGACTCAAAAGATAGACAAGACGAACTTCCGTTATACTTGACACTTTAATTGCTCTAAATATAGTTATCGCTTCCGCGTTTAATTTCTATCCAAAACACGTAAGCATTAAGATCCTGAGTTGATTTTCACGATTTAACCTATGAAAGCTTTCTTCCGAACTGCTTATTCACCTAATCAGATTCCTCTATCATAAGTGTTTACACATTCAAAATGAATTTAATTGTTTAAAAATCTTTATCGTTAGTTTCTTCCGAACTCCAACGACTTTAGGTTAATTATAGACCGATCAACCTTTTTCATAAATCAATTGACAATGACATAGATTTCTTCCGAACTTCTAATTACAATTATCAATCAATAAATATAAAAGACAAAACAATATTTAAACTCAAATAAACATGGATCTTCGATTAAACATAAAAACCTTGTTCAACGATTGCAAGTAACATTCAAAACGACCCTATGACATGTTCACTACCCAAGCGGGTGCAAATATATTTAGCTACTCATAATGAAAAGAGAAGGACAATCAATAATATATAAAGACATATCGTACCGATTGATGTAATAAATCCAAAGAGTGCTAGAATCGTTAATGAATTGAAGAAAAAAATCCGGATGTTTCTATGATCTTTAGAGGTGTTTGATCGGATGAAAATAGCCTTCAAAAACCCTAAAAAGCTCTGGAAAGTCGAGAGTAGGGTTTTGGTTTGAGTTATTCTAAGTATTTATACTCTAAGCAAAAGTCTATTGTTTCCCGTACAGCAGGTGTGGCACACCTGTTGATGAGGTGCGGCGTACCATCTGATCATCCTTCACTTGAACAATGGGTGTGGCACACTCCTATATAGCACTTCCTCTCGGGTTCCTTGAGTGCGGCGCACCAATGTATAAGGTGCAGCGCACCATCTGTAAATCTTCTCCAATTCTTCATTTTTACTTCCAAGTGTTACTTGAGCCATCCGTAAGCACACTTTAGGCCTCCAATTGTCGTTTTCTTCAGTCTTATGCCATAATACATGCTAATATCCTGAGAACACTAACAAATACCATAAACGCACTAAATGTATACAAAAACGACACATAAAACATGCTAGAACAACTACATTCGTTGTGGGAAATGGGTATAAAATACGACACATCAGAGCATCTTTGGTGAACTTTTTTTTTTTGTTTTCTAGTGAAATTGAAAGTTTTTGGCAACATATTGGTATATTAGCAAATTGGCAAAAACAACTCAAAAATACCATACAATTTGGCTAGTTTTGGCATACACACATGTTTTTCTCCTAGAATTTAACCAAAACTTGTCAATTTGCCATATACTCTTGCCCCTAATAGAACCTAAAAAATAAAAGATACATGTGACTTGAATGGAACTCAAGACCTCCATATAAAGAGGCAGACATGCCAACCACTCCAACAAATATTGAAATTTATTAAGAAATGCTATTTCTTCTATCATCTATCTTAAAAGTGATGGGGCCACTTAAAAAAACACGACTATGACCACTATTCACGTGAAAATTTCTTAAATAGGTTATAATAAGTAAAAAAAAAAGTAAATTCTTGCACGCATGCCTATGGTATTCATATGTATCCAATTTTCTATTCCTTTTTCCCAAAATTAGCAGCACAAAATGAAACGCATATCCAAAATAAAACCATGCGATCTAAATATTGTGTAATCAAAAGTTTTTTGGAAAAGTGATAAATATGATATTGAAAAAGATATTTGTATTGTAAAGAAAGAATACTATAAAGAACAAGAGAAGAGATGGAGAGAAGAGATTTATCTTTAATTAACATTAGGGGGATATATATACACTCATATGTATGGAGTAGGCTACAAGAAAATAGAGATATTAGGAAACTAAATCTCTTAATAAAACATGCACAATATAATTAACTAATATAATTATCTACAACACTTCCCCTTTGATGTTTTGTTAAACAATACGCTTGAGTTGTTGCCTCATTAAAAACCTTGTCAAGAAAACCCAGTGGGAGAAAACCATGACGAAGGGAAAAAGAGTGCAACACGTATTGTCTTCCCCTGATGACCACAACACTTGAAATCCTTGAGTTGTCGTAATCCGATACCATGAATTAACTTCTTGAACGATGAAGCTAGAAGTATCTTAGTAAACAAATCTGCTTTGATTTATTCTTCTTTGAGTCACAAGCTTCATTATCTTCATATAGAATTGTTGGAGTGTTGCTCCCTGAAGAAGATAAACAAAGATGTTGTATGACATTCCCATTTGAATGTCTAATTATAGATTATGCCTCATTAAAACCTTATTAGATAAAACCCAATGGGACAAAGATCTAATGAAGGGAAAAGAGTACATAATTCCTTAGATACGTTCAGAGATATTGCCTCATTAAAAACCTTACCATAAAAAACCCAATGGGACAAAAACCATGGCTAAGGGAAAAAGAGTGCAACGTGTATCTTCTCCCCCTCATTATCGCATCACTTGAATTCGTTGGTTGTCACAAACCAATATCTTTGAATTTATCATAGTAAGTGTCTAGATCAATTCGATTATAGCATAAACAAACTTGCTATTTTCTCCACATGTGATCCACATATCATACATCATATATTCCAATCGAGTACATACACGTACTACATAAGTTACGTTTTACCAATAACTTCAAGTGAAATAATGTATTATTTCATGACCAACATGGACCATCAATGCTTTAATGCTTTAATGACACTTTTAAATCTGTGATCATCATCTTTAGAAGTTGAGGAGGTCCCTTCAACATCATATGACCTCTTAGCCATGAGCGTCATGCATTCATAAAATATATTCGCATCTTATCCCGCTTCAATGTTACACATTCATAAACTTTGTCTTATATTTCACATTTATTAATTCAATTACCATTGGACACTCCTTCAGAGTTTCATTGATTTTCAAATCATCAAAGTTCATGTTATTTTCACATCCAGATTTCTTTATACATTTTCATGATCATAATAAATTCTATGGCACTTTTTCAATAGCTATACACTTTGGGAATCATTACAATATGCCATGGTTTGATTAAATAATATTCTTGAGAAATTTTCGCATATGTAATAAGCATTTTAAATCACGAGACATGCTTCATGGAATCTCAATATCAAACGAGCTCTATCATATATTGTTGAAAGGACCCAACATGATAAACCGAAAATACAAGATATTTATTATTTTTTTTTATAACCCACTGCTCGGAACAAAATGGGAAAAGGTCCCACTGTGCCGCAGTGGGTTTGATACTCTCCCACTGCGCCGCAGTGGGAAAACAAAGACGAGGAAAACCACTGCGCCGCAGTGGGCAAAACCACCTCCACTACGCCGCAGTGGGCTACCTGATCAGCAACCCAATTCCAATTTTGACACTTGAACCATCTTGCAAACCTTACCATGACACAAAGAACTTCAAAGCTACATTCTGAAAGTTTCTCACAACATTATAAACACATTTTTACTTTCACACAACAACATTTAGTTTCCAAACTCATGAACCAAGAGCCAATTTCAACTTCACAAATTGACACAATTTTCGACCAAATTTCAACTTCATAACTTTCTAACAATTTTACCCCTGCTCATTTACATAATTCAACAAGAAATATGACCATTACACCAAAATGTACCAAGAGCCAAAGGAGAGGGACAACTAGGTATCTACATCAAAAGATCATCATCCATCCAAGGATGACTTATATACCTTCAAGAACTTCCAAAATTTACTTCAAGCTCTAATTCAACTTTCTTCAAATCAACCACACTAGTTCCTTCTTCCGGAACTACCTATAAAAGGGTAAACAACTAAAATATAAGCAAAGGCTTAGTGAATATGCTTGCATACATTTACGAATACGGAAGAAGGCAAGTGCAAAGACTTTCACATGTAACCTATGACACCGTCGTGTCACATTTACATGCTCACTTTGCACACTATCAAATACATATATGGATCCATATAAGCTAAACAACATAATCATGATCATCTATCGGGGTTCTTAGGCCACCAGAGGTTCTTAGGCCTCAATCGATCAACTATTGGGGTTCTTAGGCCCCGGAGGTTCTTAGGCCTCATAAACAATGCCCCACATGGGCTAAACGCCAAATCAATTACCATGCTTGGAACATTCACATCTCATGGTAATTGACCCAACGTATACACAAAGGTATGCAAGTATACTCACCTCCTCCGCAACAAAGACAACAAAGCTAAACAATAATGCTCAACAAGCTCAACCTATGATCATATCATAAAATGCATAAGCTTTCACTCACAATTTGACTAGTTTAACCTAGTCATACACAATTACTAGCCTTTTCTAAACCCAAAACCCAACCCATTTGTCATTGAGTTACTTTCATTCATACAATAACACTAGGTAGCTCATTCTACCATTTTCATCATTATTTCAATAACTAGAAAAACTCATCTTTTCTCATAAACCCAAATTATCACAGAAACTTATCAATTTCATAATCAAACACATTGTATAACTCAATGACAACTAGGTTAACTAAGGAATTGGGGAAAAATTAACCACAATCCAATTTCTAGCAAAACCCCAAATTTGGGTTCCTTCAAGAACCCTAATTTCAAAAGAAAAGATAAAGCTAAATTGGGGAAATTCCTTACCTCAACAAAGAAGACAATTACTTAAGGTTTTCAATACCCAATTTCTTACCCTTTTTCCTCTTAAATTTCGGCCACCGACACCACAAATCCACAAACCCTAACTTTTTAATCTTGTTTGATAAGAGTTGTTAATGATGATTATTATTTTGATTTCTACCTTGGGCTTGGAAGATTAAACTTTAATTTAGTGAAAGCAAAAAGAATGCATGAAATGAAGAAGAAGAAAAAGAAGAATGAGTGAAGTGGGAGGTGACTCAAAAGAAAAAAAGGGCTGGCACTCTTTGGAGATGCCACGTCCCATATGATTTTCTTGGTATTAAAATACCCGCTATCCACTAAAGTTCCAACTAAATTAACCCCATATCCAAAAATAAAATACTAGGAAATTAATTTAATGTTAAAACTATAAAAAGGGGTTAATTTCTTTTACCTTAAAATCTTGGGATGTTACAACTATTTAGACGCAAATCAAATATCTTGTCTTGCCAGGCTTTCAATAGATCAATAATTGCTTCCACCATATGACATTTCTTGCCCATAATCAATATAAGGTTTGTTCAACAATCTTTGTGCCATACTTCAATTCAATATTTGAACATAGACCGATTTACATCATATAATTTATGCATTTTCAAGTGCTTGGACTTCATGTCCAAAATACTAGCGTCTTTTCATCATTGGCCAATCATCCATATTATATCACTTACATGCATGCATGCTTTCAAGATCCTCACCATTATACATACTCTTAGCGCTATCATATTCAATCAGTCTCGACGTCGAATTAGTTTATTTTCGATTTCACAATTCTTTAGACATATGTCACAATTCATTGAGATCTCATTATTTTCGGGTACCCGGGTTTTCTCAAAAACCTTCATGTCTAGTTTCTCATAATCAATCTCTTATGGGGTCTTTATACCTCGACTTTGACCATCTTAGTTTTATGCTCCTTTTCTATCGAGGCATTTTGGTTGGAATCGACTTTTCTACCACTTTAAAATGTGCGTAGACTCATTAGCAATTGGAGCATTAGCAGCTGATATATGTGATTCAATCACAATATCTTTCTGGTCAGTTAACATGCTGGCAATTACTAAATGTCCTGAATGAATTATCTCACAAACTTTAAGTTTATATTAATTGGTGTGAGGATCTTTGATAATCTATTATTACTCATTTCAGCTGCTTTTCATCTTTCCCTAATGTTGGAACATCTCCCCCTAATGTTGGGAAATCTAAATCATATTAATGAGAAACATACGCCATAAACAAATATCTCAATGATGGCTTTATTTACTATGTACTCATCTTTCATGTTTAACTCATAACCAAAATAAGGATATAGTGTCTAGTTAAGCAGACATTTTTGAAGTGAATCAGAACATGAGAATATACACTTCCAAGGTGCGGTTATTTTCCCAACATTATTTCCAACATTCTTTAAAGTCTCATATTTGTGCATTGTGGTGGAGAAACTTAATCATATGTGCATATTCATAACTCTTATGAGACATATGTGTTTTCTGACCATAAACCAATTTCATTGGGGATGAAACACAATAATCTCTTGGCATGATGCAAAGTCAAACTATTGCATGTTAAATAATAGCATGGCCCTAAGAACTACAAATCATCCATTTTGCTCTCAAATAATCTTTATAAAATGAATCATTATTGCCAATAATAGCCAAATATGGAACATGCTCCCAATGTTATAAGATGAACAATTAATCACACAAACTTCATGTTGCGACTTTAATGACCCATTTAGACGATGCATCGATTTAAAACACTAAATGGTCTTTTGGACGATGTATTATATACTTACATCTCCTTTGCATATATTCCAACAATTTAAAAGGAATCAACCCTTATCTTTCTTGGCATATAGTTTCTTATATAGCAAATGATCTCAATTGAAATAATCACTTTAAGAATCTTTTAACTCTTCTATACAATTTGCATCAATCTATACATTTCGCATCAATCATTGATCCCGGGATGGTCCATCCGGTCATACCAATCAATCATATAATCTTGACTCATAAACCTCTAGTTTATGACCACATGTGCTTCAATTGCACTTGACATTTTAAATCATATTGGAGAATATAGTACATCGGTACTGTGAAGCTTTAATTCTCCTTCAAATAGATATAAACTCTTTTGAGTTTTCGCACAATTTAATATAATATTAATATTAGCCTCTAGCTATATCAAACAAGAAAAATATTTTATAGCGGTAAAATAACAAATTTTGCTAAACACGTATATGCCATTAATCATTCAAGGATATATTGTATAAGGATATATAATCACGTAACTTACATGTATATGCAAAAGTCAAAACAATTCTAGGCAATCATGATATTTTTTCTCATATTTCATGCATCCTTCATTCTTAGCAACTTCATAATATTTGATATACACATATATCATTTCCGTTATTCATGATCTGGCATTTAAGTAATGTGATTTGCATATTCATGATCATAATGCATATTGATATATTGACACCTTTGTCTTTTGCATAGTATTATTACTCATTCATCTTTTCATAGTTAGTGACATCTCGTCTTATCACCTTAATCATATAAATAAAATAATCAAGGTGTTTCGATATAAGTCATAATTTGGTGTCTCCAACACCTTTAAATATTTAAAACTGATGAAAAATCTGTATGAGCTCCTTTAGATAGTGTCTTCAAATAATTTAATATGGGATTGGCCTATAACCTTTTCAAAAATAGCATACAATTCAAATTGCACATATATATCATTGATTAATTGTCAAAATATTTTAACATAAACAAATAAACCATGTATAGGTCATGCTCATTACATTAATCACTATAATATCACATGCTTTTCAAAGAATCGAGTGTCATATTTCCGTTATTTTGCTTGACCATAACTATATATATCAATTCATTTTCATATTCACAGTAAAAATCACTTGTCTTTTTACGATATTACTCGTAAGGAAATCATTACCTCAATTAAGACTGAGTTATATGTTCAAAACATTCTTAATCATCAATTTATATATAGAAAAATCGCATTACGGGTTTAGATCTTTAATGGACTTTAGAAAACCTCACTATTGTCAAAGATCACAATAAAGTCGTCCGTATATAAGATTCAAAATCTCAAATATATAATGTATACCAATTTCTATAATAAAATTTTATATAGCATAATGTACGAAAATGAACCCAATAGGTAGTTGATCCAATATATAGTATTTTATAATGCATATCTATATCTATCTATCTATATATATATATATATATATATATATATATATATATATATATATATTAAAACAGTAGTTAAAAAAGCCTCCTAAATCACCCTTCAAACTAAAAGCTATTTTAAAATATTGCCACGTAGGATTTATCCTATGTGACATTTTCATATTTTTTTTAACAATATTTTATAGCCTATCTTATATTTATAAAAAGTTTTAGATTAAAAAAAAAATATATTCCATCAAAATGATCAAATCTTATGTATATAATAATTACAATTACAACTTTATAATTCAATATTAAATATTATATTAATGCTATTACAGTTATTATATTATTATTATTATTAATTATTAATATCAAACTAATTTGTTGAGTTTTGATGATTTTTATTACGAACTTTTGTAAGGACTTAGGTTGAGTGTATGTGATTATAAGATATGTTCATGAATAAGTTTGAAAAAGAAAAGATCCATATCATATTATTGATAATTTTATTTATGTGATTAAATTTTAATATCTGTTTATCTTTATTCTTAAAGCTACAAAATAAATAATATTAGTCAAAACTTTTTTTTATTTTTATTTTTTATTTTAGACGACAGTCAAAACTTTTTATTAAATGATTGTTTTAAATAGGCGCACATCGTGCGGGTAAAAAACCTAGTATATATATATACTATCTTATAATAATTATCACATTCTCTCTCATAAAAGTGTTAAATGTAAAATTACCACTTTACCCTTGATTAATTAATTTACATCATCAATCCCTTATCTTTTAAAACATCTCCACTATATCTTTACATCAATTACTTACACCCACCACCAACAATAGTTCGTCACCACCACGACCGCCGTCACCACCACCATCAGTCGTCCTCATGATCAAACCGCCGCCGCATCGCGCGGGTACAATGCTAGTATATATATATATAAATCTATGGATTATCATAAGGTTATTATTTTTTACGACCATAATCAAATATCAAATAGCAATCTAACACTTTACTAGATATACTTTGATCTCTTCACAAAAATCATTAAATGGACATTATATCAATTAAGAGTGATAACATAACCAAATCACTCATCCACCGATTTAAAATTTTATACTAAATTTTACAAAACCATAAGCATTACGTACCCATGTATAGCCTAATGTTTCAACTTCTATAACTTTCTTTTTTTTTACCATAAAGATTAGAATAATCAAATCCAAGTTGAAAATATCATCCATGCATGTTAAAAGAAATTCTTTGTGTCAACTAACCACAACTAATAAGGATTGTTAAGAATGATTTATTCAATCGGTATAAAATCTTCTAAAAAACCTAAACAAATAACGGAGTTACACCGAATATTCATGTCTATATATTAAATATATCCTTCCTTAAGATACTTATAGAGGTCATAATGCATATATGTAAGTAAATATTTATCTGCGTTAAACTTTTTTTTCAAATTAATTATGGAAATAGTTAAATCGTAATTCATAGTGGACAACTAGATCACAAGCTCACATAGATTCATAATAAAAAACTAAAATAAAATAATTGGATTTTATGGCACATATATACTATCATCATCAAAGATCTATATAACACAAATAATTATAACTTTTATATTCAGTCAATTTTTTTCAATTCTTGTGTGCTATTATTTTTCACAAATTACCAACAAGTAAACCACCTTCCATCCTTATAATATCACTTTCCCTTGATAGTATTTTTTTTTTCATGTGATGATTAAATTCTCTAAATAATCGAAATTTTTGTACGGATGCGAATTTTTTCAAGCTTTGTGGTGTAAGTACGAATTTTCTTAAGAAAAATTGCAAAAGTACGAAATCCGGTGTTGAGAACACCGGCTTTGTGTAGATCACCAAAGACCGATTTCATCGATCAACACCGGTCTTGTATGATGTGGCTGCACTTTGAACTAAGTCCGGTGATGGAAACACCGGTCTTCAACATTTACCACCATTTTTCTTATTTTCTTTCTTCCACAGTGCGTATATATATATATATATATATATATTGTTCGTAATATATTTGTGTCGCACAGGTGAAAGAAGAAACTCAGGGAGCATTTTGGGGCTATAAAGGATTTATCTAGCATGTGCTTGTGCGTTTGTTGTGTGTATCAATTTATATATACACTGGGTGTATGTTATATATATTGATATTGTGAAGAAGAAGAAGCAGCATCTAAAGGGACAAATCTAAATTATATAACGATAAGTGGGAATCTTAATTTTTATTAGGAAATGGTCAAAAAGTTTGAATAAAATAAAAAGAACAAGTCGTACTTTATGTCAAGATTTTATTTATTATTTAGATGATGTGTCAATTTTTTACTGTTATTGAAAATTGACATATAGTCGTTTAAAAAAACGAATTAGATAATTACATTTTAATTTTAAAGTTTTTATAGGATGATGTCATAAATCAAGAAAAGAAAAAAGAAAATAATTGTTATAAATAAGTGTAATAATGACAAGTAAGCATTATTTAAAACATAATGATATCATAAGAATCTTGTTTTATTTATATAAGAGACGAGTATTATATTGATGGTGTCACTGTGAGGATGGTATGCATTACACGTATCACTTACCTATATTAGTATTGTACTTTTTTACATACATCCCAACCCCAATCCAAAATACCTACCAACTCCTTTTTACCTTTTCTTCCCCCTTAGAACCGCTGGGAAATAAATACCCAGAGTGTATGACTATACACTTTTCTTCCTTCATACACCACCGGAAATACACATACAACCACACAAATATATTACAAACAATATATATATATATATACGCGTTGTGGAAGAAAGAAAATAAGAAAAATGGTGATAAATGTTGAAGACCGGTGTCTCCATTACCGGACTTAGTTCAAAGTGCAGCCACATCATACAAGACCGGTGTTGATGAAACCGGTCTTTGGTGATCTACAAAAAGTCGGTGCTTATAACACCGGATTTCATACTTTTGCAATTTTTCTTAAGAAAATTCGTACTTACATCACAAAGCTTGAAAAAGTTCGCATCCGTACAGAAAATTCCTAAATAATCATTAGTCATATATATCGCAGCCCGCAATATAAAAAGAACGGAGGTTGGCAGAAACATATGTTGACATGTATACAATGACATTACCATCAATTGAACAATATATAACAATTGTAAACCGTATCGTAACTAGATAATCAACATAGTAAAATATGTATTAATGCAAACTGAAAAATTGTCCACAAAACATGATTTTATACTGTTTTATTAACTTCGTACTTGTCATCAAGTAATTTGTACTTCAAATGAGAGTTATCCAAATAAAACCACGTGTCGTATTAAATGATTATAATCAACTTTAGCTACCGTTAGTATTCAATTCAGATAATTCATTCAAAGATCCATATGTATAACACATATAATAGAAGCATTAACAAAACTTATATTTTCTTTTTAGGAATGAGAGTCACTCAAATCCAACTACTTGTCGAGAAAAACAAGGTCGTAACCAAGTTCAAGTACGGTTAGTAGCAAATTCGGACCCTCATAATTCAAAAGAAAGAACGAACTTATTTCATTCGATGACTATAATAAATACTAATAAAAAATTATATCATAAGATGATATGATATGTTATTCTTTTAAAAAACAAATTGACGGATAAAAAGAATTATAGTAAAATCTTTAAAAACTTTGTTTAATATGAAATGCATGAAAAAGTTCACGTGAAGTTTCATAAGAGAAATCAATATCTTATGAAGTTGTCGGCCGAAGAAAAAGAACTCAATAGATGGTGTTGAACGCTTTAATTGTTTCAAATTTCGAACATTCAAAGGAATTGATCGACCAAATTAAAGTTTTAAGGTTTAGATCGTGCTAATAACTTATTGTAAAGAAAGAATACTATAGAGAACAAGAGAAGAGATGGAGAGAAGAAATGGAGAGAAGAGATTTATCTTTCATTAGGGGGATATATATACACTCATATGTATGGAGTAGGCTACAAGAAAATAGAGATATTAGGAAACTAAATCTCTTAATAAAACATTCACAATATAATTAACTAATATAATTATTTACAACAATTTGGTCGTTAATATACACCATCAAACGCATATCCATTTGTGAATATATATGAGAAAGATGAGGCATAATATTAAAAAATAAGTTCCATGTATTACCGAATAAAAAAATCTCTTAATTAAAAGGTAAAAACAAGATAATTTACCGTTAAAAAAAATTTTATTTGAAAATTTTTTTTATTACATTAAAAGATTTGTTCAGATGCAACTAGCTTTAGTTTTTATTTGGAAAAAAAAAAACTTAACGCTACTTGAAGTAGTGTTCAAGAGCTTTAACTTTTCAATAAAACTTTTAATCTTCAAAAGTTACACAAATACCTCTTGAAATTGCACAGCTATAATATCAAACACTTTACAAAAAAAACTCTAACTAACAGTTTTGCTTAAAAGCTGCAGTCTACATCTCCAACTTAAAACTTAGCTATCAGCTAGAACTATTTTTATCATACATACCAATATTTCAAGTAAGAAAAGAAAAATATAGCCTTGTGAGAGACTGAGTGTATCAACCTCATAAATCATTAAAGGTAATAGATTTTTGAGTTTATTAAACGAAATCTTATTTGTTAAGGTGAATTAAATAGTTGTATATTTTATCATAAAATTAAGGGTAGACTTTTAATATAAAAATATATAATTTTTTTATGCACGTTAGGCTTCATTTAACATTTCCTAGATCTTTTAACATTACATGATATCTTCTCCTGAATTTTACAAGATAACATAAATCTTTCATATGTGAAAGGAAAATGGTAACTTCTCCTAACCAAATAGTCTAATAATCCTCATGAAACATTAAGAAGGTGACATGTGATATCCACTAAATCTCTTTTCTAATCTTGTCTCCTGATATTTTCATATGTCATTATCTCATAGTTAGGAGGATTATTAGGCTATTTAGTTAGGAAGATTAGTTATTGGAAAATGATAAAACCTTCTAACCAAATAGTCTAATAATCCTCCTAAAACATTAAGAATATCACATGTGGTATCTACTAATTCTCTTTCCTAATGCCCCTTGATTTTTTTCACGTGTCATCATCCCATGACTAAAAAAAATATTAGGCTATTTGATTAAAAAAATTAATCATATCCCTTAAATCATTTCCCTATTTGAAAACAAGATACAGTAAATATACTAAGCCCAAATCATAATTATGTCTCTTTCGTCACATTTGTTAACCAATAAACAATAGATTAACGGATGGTGTATTCCAACTAAATATTTTGGTATCCCAACCAAAATAGTGTGGGCCCCATGTATGTAATGACAAATCTGGTAGAGTAAAAGCGGGACCTCTGTCATTAATAGTCTAGTCAGGTTAAAAAAAATATGGTCGGGATACGAGGCGCTTAGATTAATTACAAATTAACCCAAAATACACTCTTTAATTAATACAAATAAAGTCAAAGTTACAAGTCCAAAGTCAATGGAAACAAACAAGAATCGAACATGATGACGCCCCAAAAAAAGTACAGAACATAAAGCAAGATCTGGAAGGTCTGTCAAGCACATCATTGTTGATATGATACAATCTTCATAACAGCATATCTATTTATATATACGAACATTTATATATACGAACGTATATATATAGGTTTTCTCTAGAAATAAATAAATTGTACTTTTATATACGTTTCTTGTCGTAGCCGCATCTGTAACGGCTCACTCGAGGCTTGTTTCTTGTCTTTAACAAAACTTACATAAAAAGTGTATATATCATGTTATATATATAGTAATTTATAATTTATATACATACCCAGTTACACAAAATGTATAAAGTTTGTTAATTTGTTTGAATTTCAAGATACCCATTTGGAAAAAAAAAAAAAAAAAAGGAGATTAATTGGATTGAAGATGGATCTAAATAAAGCAGCAAGATTTTTTGTTTTGGTTATTGGGTTTGTTATTGTTATTGTTGGTCAGTTTTGTGGATTGGTATCTGGGAATGTGGTATTTCAAGTTCAGCATAAGTTTGGTGGCAGTAAAAGGTCTTTGAGTCAATTTAGAGCTCATGATTCCGACCGCCACCGGAGGATTTTATCCGCCGTTGATCTTCCTATTGGCGGAGACGGCAGCCCTACCTCGGCAGCGTAAGCTCTCTTTACTCCTGTATATGTATATGCATTTGTTTTACATATATATGAATTTTGTGTATTCATATGTTGGTTATGGCCTATGGAATGTGGATATGTGTATGTAACTTAAGAATTGTTAATTGGTAAATGATGTTTGTGTATATAATGTTTCCATGTATAGTGTCACATAAGGGGTATGAAATTATCATTTTTTTAACGGACGGATGTATCATTTTGAGTTATAAGTTATGTGTAATCTGTTCTGGATAGTGAAAGATCGTAACTTGTAAGTGTATTGACTTGAATTATAAGGTCTAGATGCTCAGGTACTTTCCTTTAGTATGAGAGCACACATCGTAGTGATATAAAAGTAAAAATGTTAATTATAAAATGATCCTGAGGTTTACCAAGATATTAGTTATATTTATAACAGTGATGCCATACCACTTTCGTTAAGTTTCAAGTTTGATGCCACCCCTTCATTAATGAAATTATGATGCAATTTTGTAGTTCAAGAGCGTTAGTGTCTTAGAAGTATCCATAAAGTTAAAAAAAATAATTAATGGTTCAGCTTATATGGAAATTCGGACATATATAGTTATAAGTTATAATCCTTTGCCATACTAAAGTCCTAATTCAAACCTAATAACAATGGCTAGCTGGAAGTGGGCTTATACACAAGTATAAATACAAGCACACATCTATCTACGTATTTATGGATGTATCATGTATGTACAAGTTGGGTTAATGTTGCACCTTGAAAGTATATAGCGTTTTTTAGTTTTTATATTGGTTTCTGTAGACTCTATCTCATTAAGTTTTGGATTAGGATTAAACTGAGGGATTATCATGTGCAACTGTGCAAGTCATAAGAATTACCAAATTACACATACATGCAGAGGCATATGTGCATGTTCATGTGCATGCATACTTGTGGATATAGGGATGAATGTTGCATTTTTGAAAGTTTATATTGTTTATATGGTTTTCCTTATAGGCTGTATTTCACTAAGATTCAGATTGGAACTCCACCAAAGGAATATCACGTGCAAGTTGATACAGGGAGCGACCTTCTTTGGGTGAATTGTGCTGGATGTCAAAAATGTCCAAAGAAAAGTGACCTTGGAGTATGTTCTTTCTCTTATCTAGGCCATTTATGAACTTTTTCCGAGTACTCTGCATTTGACCCATTTGCTTACGAATGGCTTGATTTTGGTTGTGTTTCATCTCTAATGGATAGGATAAAATAAAAACGAAGCTAAAAGATAGAGATTGCTAAATGAGCAAGTCATTGGGGTTGTCAAAATGAACATGAACATGTTATCTAAAATGGGTGCAAGTGACTCGTTAAGGTCTGACTGACCCATCAACACTTTTTTTCTCGTTTACATTAAACTAAATAAATTAGTACTGTATTTAAGATTATAAACAATGTATTGGTAGAGTATGAATCTTAATTTTATAATAAACTGTATTCACAAGCACTTCAAATGACTTCGAACCAATTTCGTTCTTAGCTAAGCTTTGAAATTTTACCGGTTTCACATGTTGGAGATGACACTAGATCCATCTTTAGTCCAATGGGTATAGTGCACCCCAGTTAAAAGGAAACATGTGGAAATAGATTGAACTGGTTTAAAGCGTTCCAAGTGTAATCTAATTGCATAATTGAGCTCTAATGTGTAAAACTACAAAATCGGACAAGAATGTTGCAACAACCCTATTGGTCACATCATCAATGACCCATTTACCCCCAGCCACATTGCCCTTTTAGCTATTTCTGATTTCCCAGAATCTATTTGATCGGTTAACATTGCATTTGACAGTTCTTTTTGTCGATTTCTTATGAAGTAACAATTTTTACCATTTTTGTCACCAGATATCACTTGCTCTATTTGATCCACAGACTTCCTCAACTGCCAAAATGGTCAATTGTGATCAAGATATTTGCATATCTACACTTAGTGGCCCTACTGCTGATTGTAAAGTCGGTATGTACTGTTCCTATTCTGTTACATATGGCGATGGGAGCTCCACCACAGGATATTTTGTCAGAGACAATGTACAACTTGACCGAGTATCTGGAGACCTTCAAACCACATTTATGAATGGGAGTATAGCATTTGGGTAAGTCTACACTTGAGCGGGTCAGGAAACTGATCAAAAGGAGTCAGGCTTCGTAGACCATATATTGTTTGTGTTAAAAAAGCCCAAAACTTGTATATAGTAGTGTGTCAAATATGATTGTAAAAGGTATATCCCATTGACCCTTTAGAGATAAAAGATAACTCGATTCTACCCATTCATAAGTAACCGGGTCGTAATTGCCACCTATAAAACTATAGTATTGTTATGGTATCATAACACAAGGTTTTAGAATAAGAGGCATATAGTCTATGTTACATGCGGTTATATTAATAATTCATTTATAGGTGTGGGTCTCAACAATCTGGAGAGTTAGGTTCATCTCAACAAGCACTAGATGGAATACTTGGGTTTGGGCAGGCAAATTCCTCTGTACTTTCACAACTTGCTGCGGCTAAAAAGGTAAGAAAGATATTTTCTCATTGCTTGGATGGCTCTCAAGGAGGAGGCATATTTGCTATTGGAGAAGTGGTACAGCCGAAAGTAAAGACAACACCAATGATTCCCGAGTAAGTTATTTACAAATAATGCATGGATATTGTTACAGCCATATTAATCACATCATTTCAATCTTTTTCATCTAATTTATAGAGTAATACTAAGTTGAGGGATTGTTGTTAGTGAACTGAAGCTTAGCTTATCAACCACATAACATTTAGAATATTAGACATCACACCATGGTTTGATGTAATGTATCAATTTGTGATGATGTGTAATTAAGGTATCCGGTAAATAAAACTCTTTGAGATATGATTCATAGACTTCTTTTACGTGTGCTTTGTTCTTCTTCTTATTTTCTGGAAGGCAACTACATAATCCACATATTCACAAAGGGTCCACCATAGGAATAGAACCCACAGCCTATAGGCTGATGGGTCTTTTACATGTGTTGATAATCGAATTTTTTTAGAATAGAGTATCTAAGTACTCTTTTCAACTATGTCCGTTCATCGTCTTTTGTACTTCCATTTGTCAATTTACTTCTTAAAATACTTGAAATATTGGAAGAGACATGATGTATATGGTCATAACTTCTGCGTGTTGGTCTATAGGCATATTTAGTTGTATTTACGAGGAATCCCTACCTATGATTTAGAGGCATTTCTTTGCACAGTGTCCTGTTTGCTGTATGAGTTTTCACATTTCTTCGATCTTTCTCACATAGTAAGTACATTTGTTTCTATGAATTTATGTACTTCATAGGGCACATTATAATGTTGAGTTGAAGGCAATTGAGGTAGGTGGTGATGTTCTACAACTTCCAACAGATATCTTTGACGTTGGGGATAAGCGAGGAACAATTATTGACAGTGGTACGACCTTAGCTTATTTGCCTGATCTGGTTTACAAGCAAGTATTGGAAAAGGTATGTGAAACACTATAAGTTCTGTTTCTAGATTTGACAATGGAAGGTATGGGTTGGGCAACGGGTCATCTCAGGTAAATTTTGGTATATGCCCGGCTGAATTGGTTGACCTTAAACACTTCTTATCCAAAGTTTGTTTTTTTCAAACGAATAATCTTCTCCTGTATAATTTCAGAGATAATATTATTTCATTGATAAAACTAGAAAATTTTTGAGGTAATTCATAACTTGAATCCCATCTATAAGTAAATTGTCGATATTACCACCTGTATCTGTTTACATTCATCATTTTGCTAGCTGACCGTAATTCCCCTTTGTTAAAAGAAATCTTGAAGTTTATCATGGTTCTCACTATTACCCTTTTGATCCAGATTGAGGCTGCACAACCAAATCTAAAAAGTCACATTGTTGAGCAGCAGTTTATATGCTACAAGTACTCTGGAAAGTAAGTATTCGTTTACCTTATGTAACTTTTGTTACTAGTCATGATATCAGTCCGTACTTTGTGGTTTGTTGATTGTATAATAAATTGTAACTTGTTATGCAGTATGCTTTGTAGTCATTTTAATCTTAAACTACACATATGGCAATGATCTGCATGCTTCGTAATTGACATCCTGGAATACACAAATTTGAATCTTAGATAAATATGAAATGATGGTTGATTCATGCATTTTAAAAATGCAAATCAAATATACATAAGAATGGCATGTATGATTTCTCTTATAAAGATTAATGAAGTGATATTTCTAACACAATTCTGTGAAATGATTTGTCGTAAGTTGCAGTAATGAGTTCACTTAGCTGACTGTCAAACACACAAACTCAGATAACAGCTAATAAAAAGGACACTTAAGGATGGTGAGTGGACTCTAAAATATAATGGAATTTTATATAGTTACCTTGATCAACCTTTAAAACCGGGACAACTGAAAAGACTTTGAGTTTCACTATATATATGTAATATGTTCCTTAATGGCACTATTATGATTCCCTTGTAAGCATTAAGGTACTTGTTATGGAAAACCTTTCAGTTAGATTTAAGAAAATAGTTCTGCATCCCATGCATTATTAATAAATAAAGAAGCTTTTTTTTTAGAAATTAACGTGTGCAGTGTGCTAACTGGTAAATGAAATCTGACTAAATTAAGCATATCTTAAGCTAATATACGACACAACTTAAAATTGGGAATATGGAATAATCACAATAGGGTGTTCTTTCTATTGCTAATTTATCTTTACTCTGCTTCTACCAGTCGTTATCCCTTCTCTTTTGAATTTGATTATTCTGTTCATGGGTTCAATGTCGATAAAATTCAGTATCGTGTTGGTATTTGCTGAGGATTCTTTGAGGGAGCTTCTATGTTTGTTTATATAATTATGTTAACCTTATCTATGTTAAAGTTTAACTCATGCTGATGATGCATTTAGAAATTTAATGCTGATGATTCTTTGATGATGCGTTTAGAAAACTTTGAATTTTCTTCAATTTACGTGGCTCAGTTCTATGACACGAAGGTGTGGAAACCTTTGCTCTTTATGCCTCAACTTACAGAAGCTATATTTGATGACTATGGTTGGAATCCTAAAGATATTACATATTCGTTTTTTATATATTTTTTCAATAGGAATCCTTTAAGATATTACATATTCAGCAAAACTTAAAGTTTTTAGTGCTTATTTAATTTGACATAACTTATAGATGTACTTGTGTATGTGTGTGTCTACATGATTATATTACTCGTTCATTACATGAAATTGCAATATTTTCTTTCGGAGTTTCAAACTTTAATTCACTATATATACAATATTTTAATTGATGCAACTCATGATGGTGAATATGTGCTCATTATTCAAGCTGTATGTTCAACAGTTACATTTGTCAAGCTAACTAGTTAAATCTTGCCATTTCATGGAACAATACAGATGTATACATCTTTTTTCCTTTCTAAATGTGATTGACAATTACCTGATCTCTTGGTTTCTATTACACACATATATTAAAAAGTACAATCTACTGGTTGACATATAATCTGATTGATACTGTAACTATTCACTGAAATTTCTAGATTTTCCATTCAACTTATGTGATAGAGTTATGCAACCTCAAATTTTGGGCTTGTAACATTACCTTAATCCTCTGATAATGCAGTGTTGATAAGGGTTTTCCAGATGTCATTTTTCACTTTGAAAATTCACTTTCTTTGAAAGTTAAACCCAGTCAATACCTCTTTGAAGTTCAGGTACATATTCCAAGTTATCCTTACCCACGCACTTATGGTTGCTTAAGGCACTAATGTAACATGTTTTATGACGCTTCCTTTCCAGGATAAAGATTGGTGTGTCGGTTTTCAGGATAGTGACTTGCAATCTCAGGGAAAAGAGATAACTTTGTTGGGAGGTCAGCCTTTAGTCACTACTGTATTTCATGTAGTCATGACTCATGGGCGTTTGGATGTGAAATCTGAAGTAATTAGTTGATTTTGAATAATTTGATTCTGATAATAGACAAGCTGGGTACATATTACAAAGTGAAGTGAGGGTGATGTTATTTAGATGTGCCTTTTCTGTCTAAAGCCGTTTGAGTCTGGTGATCAGCTATTCGAGTGTTAGGAAAGCTGTGATTATTTAATAAATAAAATTACCAAAAAATAAATTTTTGTGGGAAGGAGATGCGTTTTGTGAGATGATTAGAAGAAGTTCCTCAAAGTAGGTTTAAAGTAAGGGGAGGTGTTTTTAAGTAATCTTTTCTACCATTTAACAGTTTTCTTGTAAATAGTATAATACTGATTATCGAAAATTGCCTTAAATTCAGAAGCAAGATGTGTCTAGACCTCAATCTAATTAGAGAATCCACATGATTAAACGCTTGAACTGTGTATACTGATACTCAATTAGAGAGTTTTGATGGTACTTTTAATTGAGTCGAGTGATATTATGGATTTTACTTAAATAGTAAATCACACATCATGTTAGCAGCAACTCTTTAACCGCACATCATCTTTAGCTCTATTGCCTGGCTATCTCCTTTTCGACTTGCAAAGTTTGCAAAGCCATAGATATGTATGAATATCACTGCATGACACATGTAATTGTAGGATCATTACTTTTGAAGTTTTCTCGAGATGCTTTGATGATATTGTATCAAAGGTGACAATTGAATGTTTTGTATGCAGATCTTGTGTTGTCAGATAGACTCGTGACATACGATTTGGAAGAGAAAACAATTGGATGGGTTGATTATAATTGTAAGTACACATTTCTCTTTCGTTTTCTTTTTAAGGAAGGCAAAATTTGTGGCTTGGATGGGTTGTCTAACTCTGGTTAAATGGCTAGAATCTTGGTACGTCAGAACACGTTACGTAAGGTTGGCCTAAAATATTTAGCGTACAAGATAAACGAGTTCTCTATAAACGGTTAGTGTATCCAATATGATCTACAAGAATCATGTGATTATATATTACAAGTCAATGAAATTTGAACAAAATCATTGTGTTAAGTAAATTATCTCCATGTATATATAGTCAACAACACATGAAGATCGACAGTATCGGACAATATTTGAACAAAGATTCACTGCACCTAGACTGTACAATATTTAATGTAATTTGTTGATTGTTTTTGGTCTTTCTTTCAGGCTCTTCAAGCATAAGAGTGAAAGACGAGGATTCCGGGAGATCATATCTGGTGAGTGCCCATGATATATCTTCTTCAAGCCGTATCACTACCTCAACTGGATTTCTAGTATCTTGTTTCATGTTACTTTTAGTCGTTACATTTATAAACCCCAGGGCCAGTTTACGTTTGTAGTTATACCCATTGATTTTGTATGTGTTAGCATTGATTTGATTGGAATACAAACACCACGATGTACATCTTACATTGTATCTTTACGACATTAAATTTATAAAAAGCTCAATGACACATTGTTACATACGTGTATTTTTACACATTTGTCTACAGTGAAACTCGAACTGACAATCTATTGGTTGATGGATATCGAGAACCGTCTTGTTTATTGACCACTGTTACTTGAAAAATATATACCTTTAGACAATCACTTTATATCATTATTGTTTTCTTTTCCTTTTTCAATAAAAGGGAAGCATTTTCTTTTAAAGATAATTCTATTATTTTAGGAATAATAATTGTCATATTTGGGACAAATAAGGAGAAAGATAATTTGTTATTTTACAATAATAACTCATACATTATGTATACTTGTATAGTAGTAGTAATAGTTATTTTATGTAAAGATTAACATCTTACTAAGCTACATACCATCATAATCTAGTCTTGTAAAATGAGTAACATGTAATTACATAGAGTAAATTATAATGAAACTTAAATCATGATTGTATATAAAATTTCCCAAATATGTTCCTCTAGCCTTTAATTTTTGTTTAAGTAAAATCCTATATTTCTAAAATGCCTTGTAACCTATAAAGAAACATTTAGTCTAAATATCTTATCAACCTGATTGTATTTGATTTTGGATTTGCCATTATATATATCAACATCTTGGAATATGTCAAATACTGATAATATCACAAACATTATCTAAGCTTATAGTATTGTCTAACCACGTTAACTAATATCGAATATTTTATATTTTATTTAAGAGCATATGAGTAATGGATCAGTAAATCTTGTTTTAGATATGAAGAGTGATATTAACGCAATGTGTTATCCAATGAGGTCACTTGCCCGTGTAATTGATCATTTGCACGTTAATCTGGTCCTTTCTCGTTTCAAACGTTGTTCTTTATAAAAATAGTTTACCTAAACATGATTAGCATCGTCTCTAAGCATTGTGACGACTAACGGAAGTAAAAATTTCTACATAGGTAGTATGGAGAAATTAGATGTAGGGCATCAGTGGCGGATCTAGAAAATAAAGTTACGAGGGCAAAAAAATTTCTTTTCCAATAGTGTAAACTTATTGTGTAAAAAAAGTACCTAATAATACAAAAACAACTATATACATCATACAATCGTCGTTTATGATTTTCCATATATTTTTTAATCGAATTATATCTTGTATAGCTTCATTTTAATATTAGCTCACACTTTAATTTTGCGACACAAATTACATAATAAACATAAAAAGTATTACGATCTTTTTTATTTTTTGAAAAGTACGAATTGAATTATCTAAATTTGTTTTAAAAAGAAATTCAACATAACATACAAAAAGAAATTGTAATATTAAACTATTTGTTTATATAATAACTAGATTATTGATCCACGTAATACGCGGAAAACACATTAAAAAATACATTAAAAGTGTATGTTGCATTTTATGACATATGGTTTACCGTTGATTTACATTATATAAAATTAGTTTGTTGTGTATACTTGTGTTTAAATAATGATTTTTTTTTTTTAACGACATTCTATTCTACTTATATTCCTAAATTACACGTATGTTTAAAAATCAACACTCTCAAAAAACCTTATTAATCCACTCTCATAAATGTGAAAAGTGAGACTCAAACCCAAGTGAATCCACCCAATGTCAAAAACCTAACCAATGAGTCATTAATACTATAAAGATATACTTAATTGATGATATTGCATCAATTATTAAAAACGACAAATAGGAGGCTTAAGTTATAATGTATTTTTTAATGTGTTCCCTGTGTATTACGCGTGTCAATAATCTAGTTTAGTTATAAACTGTTATTTATTATTATTATATTTATTTATTCTTGTCAATATGTTTATATTTGGTGAAATAATGAGTTACCGGATAAGTTTAATTACAAAAATTAATTGATTAACTTATCTTCAATATCTAAAATAACTTTATTCCAAAAATTATAAAATATAAAATACTTATAATAATAGTAGTATTAAAGGTATATTTGGACGTAAAACTTTCATGTCATCTATAGTAATTCATAATTGCCTAAAGTTTTTAACATAAATTACTTATGTATTTAATATTTAATAATTTAGTACGGAGTATTTAGTAATTTAGGGAATAAATCTAAATAAAGTAAATGATGCAAACAAAATAATCCAATGGCTAAAATTCAACCTTGCTTGCTATGACTTTTTTAAAAATAAATTTGGGGTGTTCCTTTATTATTATTGTTAGATGATAATAATATAAAAGTTTTAATTGACAAAAAAGTGAAATATTCACAATATGTAAAACCTAATGTGTTTAGTTGTTATTTTGATAGAGTGGGTTAAATAATGGATAATATCATCACTTATAGTAATAATAATAAATCAATAAAGATTAAGTAAAAGATAATAATAAACCCTCTAGACCTTTATAATTGTTGAAACAGATAAAACTTACCAACAATAAAAGCAAAATAACCGGACACAATGTAAAAGAGCTTAAATCCAATTTTCAATTCGAAGTGACAAGTTTATTAGTTGGACTCAGAATGTGCTGGGGGCATGTCAATTTTAAAACGAGGGCAATATCTTATGATGACTTGTTTTCCACTAGAAACTTTGCATTAAATACTTAGTCCAATGAAAAGTATAGAGGGCACTGCCCCCCGTTAGTAGTAATGTACGTCCGCCCCTGTAGGGCATACGGAGACATACCTAAACAACAAAAATAATATCCAAACTAGAAAAATTTGGACTCTGCGTTGCGGGTCCTCAATTGTATTGTTGAAACGGTTATGTTATTTTAGTATATTTAAGTTAAACCTTCAACCACTTTATTAAAATTATGAATTTGTTTGTTTAAAAGTGTGAAAAAACTAAAAAGTAACTCATAGTAAAAACTCGAACGGGATGTGATATGACAAAAATATCAATATATTAGTTCAGAATTCAAGCAAATGCATGTAGCAGTACAGTGTGTGCCACAAAAAAGTTGAATGACTCAAAATGAAGAAAAAAAAGTGTGTAAAAAACCAAAATGTAACCGGTAAAAAATCCCAAAGAGATGCGATGTGGCAAAATTCGAATAGTGGTAGCGGGTGTGACATAAACCAATAGCAGCTCGTCAAGCATGCGAGTTGCTATTCACAAATAAAATCTATGAAAAAAACCAAGAAAACCCAAGAAAGAAAATACCCAAACGAAATTCGATATGGTAAAATCTGAATAGTAGAGTAAGGTATAGAATCATCCAATAGAACAGTGTCACGTCGTGGAATAAATAAAATAATTTACTATACAATTTTCTTAAGAAGAATAAAAAAATCCTCATTGAAAAAACTACACTATGTATACTCAAACTTATAAAATGTTTGTTTCTTATAGAGAAATGTTTGAACTTTTTTATTATAGAGGTTGTAAATATATATATATAAGTTATAGGAAGAATTGCAAAGAAACTAATGTAATGTATGAGTGAATTTTGTCATAGGAAAAAAAAATATTGAGTGAAATATTATCACGAGTTTATTGGTTTGACATAGTAGTGTAGAGTTTGATTTTTATATTTTTGTTTAATATTATTGTTTCTGAAAAGAGGTCAAATTTTCAGTTTTTGTGACCAACAAGACTTTAGGTTATTATCTATTCTTAGTAGTACTTAGCAGACTTCTTTCTATCTTATGTGTGTATGACTTTTTACATTTTAATTTCCCTCAAACATCATCGTAGACGGTATTGGGTAAATATCAAAGGAAAACGGTATTAGAGGTTACTTACTTACATAGGGTTGTTAGTGTATTGGAGTTTTTTTAATTATTTTTTTTTAAAATTATTTTATTTCTATCTCATAAACTACACAAATACTTAAGATGCAACTTAACTATCTATGGATAGAAAACAATTGATAGTGGTTATTTAAAAGAGAAGTGGTAAAATAAAAAATGGTCTTGTTTCTTTAGACCATTGGTAAGGATGGGTTAAGAATATGTGTGAATGAAGGATGAAGTAACATGAATGGTTAAGGGTAGTTGATGAAACGTCTAAGTGATATATGAAAGGTGAATGAGATCACCTAAGGTGTAAAGTTGATATGGGTCCTTTGTTTTTTTTTTCCTTTAAACTTTTTTGATTGGTTACTAAAGATATATTTAATAAGTATTAATTTTGAAGGTAAATGGTTACGACAAAAAAAAAAGGTGACGATGGTTAGTAGGTGATGCAAACATGGCATGAAAAAGTGTAGGTGAACAAAATAAAGAATTACAAATGATCTTGTAAGAAAAACAAAATATAGAGGATGGAAAAAATATGATAATGTTGTTTTTTTATTTTAAAAAATATATGTTACGACAAAGATCCACTAGATTTGTTTTCAGTGTTATTTAATTAATAGAAAATCTTTCAAACTTCATTTACTAAACAAAATTAAAGTTTTTTATAATTAAAATCCCTTTATGAAAAACATCAAAATATTTAATGACCATTACCATTCAAAGATTTCAACCTAATTGTCAACACCGTTGCAAATGAGATTGGAACTTATAAAAGAAGAAAAACGGGGCAAAGTATAAAATGAAGAATCTCGAAAGAATATTATTGTTTTTATTTTTTTTATTATTATTTATTTATTTATGTAAAGTAAATACAGTAGGACCCAATGAGTCATCATAAATCTTGCTGCCACATTTTTCTACTTGTTTCCTTTCCTGATCATATACAAACAACATAAATTTAGATAGCAACCACTTGTACTATAATACAATATTATTATTATATAATAATATAAAATATGTCTATATATATATACATAACGACGTCTTTCTAACTCCAACTACCCAGATACAAAAACGTGCTTCATTATCTAAAGCATAAAAACAAATAAATGGTGGGTGGAAAATGGTGGTGTTTCGGTGGCCGGAGCTCCGGCGAAAATGGTCCTGATCTTGACCCGGTACTTCTGGTTAGTGGGATTGGTGGGTCTATTCTAAATTCCAAACCCAAAAGTTGGTTCGGGTTAACAACCCGGGTTTGGGTCCGAATTCTTCTTGCTGATTTGGAGTTCAGGAAAAGAGTCTGGTCACTTTACAATCCTGACACTGGTTTGTTTTTTTTCTTTCTTTATTGTTCATGTTTTTCATTTTGTGTTTAGCGGTTTTTGTGTTTTTTAATTGTTGTTGTTTGTTTGTTTGTTTGTTTGTGATGTATACTTTAAAATATTTTGTGTCCTTTATTTTTTCATTAAGATTTTGTTAGTATATATTTAATTTAATTTGTGATATATACTTTAGAATATTTGGATATATGTCTGATGATGTCAAATTGGATTTTTTAAAAGATTTTGCTAAAGTGGTAGGATAGTAGGTAACTGAATTATTAAATATTTCCAACTTGCTGGGATATTTTGATCAAGTTAATTTAGTTATGTTAGTCAAGCTAGTGATGTAATGTGATTAGTTTTTTATATTGGAATTTTCTTTAAATTAGTTGAAGTTGGTTTGCTTTGTTTTTTAGGCTATACTGAAGAATTGGATGATAGTTCTACTATTGTTGTTCCAGAAGACGATTATGGACTTTATGCTATTGATATTTTGGATCCCTCATTTGTAAGTTTCTAATCTTCTATTTTGTTTGATGAAAATTGAGCAAGATTATAGTAGTATATGTGTTGTATATTTATGTATAATCATGTCTTGTGATATTTCAGTGGATAAAATGTTTACACGTGACGGATGTATATCATTTTCATGACATGATCGATATGCTTGTTAATTGTGGATACAAGAAAGGAACCACATTGTTCGGATATGGTTATGACTTCCGCCAGAGCAATAGGTACTTCACTTCACTTCAGGTTCCATCCATGAAGGGTGTGTTTTGACGTGCGTTTTAAGAGTTATTATTTTGACTTGAAGATGTTAATTAAAGATAACTGATTAACTGGTTTACATTTATATCAATGCTCAATCATTTACAGCTGCTTCTTATAGCTCCTTCAAATCTTATTCTTTAACCCAAAATAATGCCAAACACTCGCGGTAATCAATTGAAATGCACTTCACATGGTATTAGCTCTCAGGGGTGTTTTTATAGTATTTGTTTTTGAACTGTTTATTAATCTTTTTTTTTTAATGGAAGCGTTTGGATGATTAGGTTTTGCTTGTAGCAATTGGATAATCGATTTCTTACTTATATTGAAGGGTAAAAGGGCAAAGGTTTCCACATCTAAACATCCACATAAAGACATAACAAGTCCAATTAGTTGAATTTTTTCAAAAAGATTAATAAGAAAGTAACAATAGTCCTAGAAATTGAGCTCCACTTTTACTATATTGTTGGCAGAATTGACCAATTAATGGATGGCCTCAAAAAAAAGCTAGAGACTGCATATAATGCTGCTGGGGGTAGGAAAGTCAACCTTATATCACACTCAATGGGTGGATTGCTAGTGTCGTGTTTCATATCACTTCATTCTGATGTATGATGGTGACCCTTTTTTTTTTTTAGTTTTTCGTCATGGATATATGATGAGCATATATTTCGTAATTTCATGAAGAACGTGACATACTGCTTCTTGCTACAGGTGTTTGCCAAGTATGTTAATAAGTGGATAACTATTGCAAGCCCTTTCCAAGGTAATTTACGTTGTTTTTCACTTTTTGTTGTATATGCTGAATTATATCATGACCTTTTTTATAGGCTAATATCATGAGCTAGTGTATCATGAAAAACAAAAGTCATGCAGGTTTTTTTTTTTTGTTTGTTAGATACCTCACATACAATTGTGTGTAGTTAAAAAAATAGTCCCTGAGAGTTAATACAGGTAGTACACTGAGATTTTATATGAAATTATGAACTTTACTTGTGGATAGTCCTACTCTAATTATCTAATATATTTCGGCCTGAAACTTGTTGCTTATAGATAGCGACAATCTTTAAATTGAATTAGCATTTATTACATATTCGGGTTGACGTAAAGTAGTCATTATTATATATTTATGTTGCCATTGTTGCACTGAAGGAGGTAGCAAATAAATTTGAGCAAGCTACTATGTGTATCAGGTGCACCGGGATGCATCAACGATACACTTTTAACTGGATTACAGTTTGTGGAGGGACTTGAAAGCTACTTCTTTGTATCGAGGTGGTCAATGCATCAACTGGTAATGCCTCTGCATGAATACGTTGTTTGTGCGTTGTGAAAGTTATAAAGCTTGTATTTATGTTTAGGAATCTATTTTCTGGGTCACAGCAATCAGTTTCCATTTTTTGAATAAGTAGATTTTGGATCTAGCTGTCTAATTACTTCACGATTAAAAGTCAGTGAGATGCCAGCTGCGACAAACTTTATTATCTAAAGAGAAACTTCAAATTTACTTGTTTACCACTTCTGATTATTTAATTTGGCAGAGGTTTATTCCCATGTCACAAAACTCTCTCCTTATTTAGTGAAAATATTATTTTTAGCCATAATATATAGTAGTTTCTTCGAGTAATCAGAATCAAACAGCATAGGCACATCCACACAGCTATTTCTAAAATCCATAAGATTACACCTGACCTAAATACCCAATATGGTTATTCAGTATTGCAGTCACCTCGAAAAAGTACTAAAAACAACGAAACGTACATACTTCTAGGAACACAACCTAAAGATCAAGGATTATTGTTACATAAAAAATAATACTTAAACTGTAAACGTGATCAGGAGGTGATTTGCCTCTCCTTTTGTGTCTCCAGTTGGTGGAATGCCCATCAATATACGAGATGATGCCCAATCCTGAATTCAAATGGAAAAAGCAACCTGAGATTAAGGTCTGGAAAAATTGTTCAGAAAATGGAGAAGATTCAGTTAAATTGGAAAGTTATGGCACAACTGGATGTGTAGAGCTGTTTGTAGAAGCATTGAAGGACAACGAGGTATTTTCTTTCAAAACTTTAGACATTGCAACTCTAGAAGATGTCTTTCATGGCATTCAAATTTATCTAGAAAAACTCGCTGTTTTTTTATTTTTATTTTTATTTTTGTGGCTTCTTCAATCTTGGCAGATAGAGTATAACAAGAAGACTATATCTCTGCCATTCAACTATGATATCTACAAATGGGCTGCTACTACACGCAAGATGCTAAACAGTGTGCAACTTCCTAAAGGAATTGAGTTTTACAATATATATGGAACATCGTTGGAAACACCATTTGATGTTTGGTAGGTTCAAATATGTTATTTAAAATAAGTAAAGTCAAGAATGTATTTAACAATTTGTTTTTAAGCACTATGCTACGAATCTTTTATCACCAACACTTGGACCATAAATATGATATTTATGTATCGTCACTTCTGCTTAAAATGTTGCAGTTATGGTTCGGAAACTGATCCAGTCAACGAGCCATCTGAAATTTGCCATACATTGGTAAGTCACTCAACTCTTCCAGTAAAACATTTGAACTCTATGTTTATCTCGTTCAATCGTTGATCTTGTACTTGATATAACTATAGTTTTGGTACATGTTGTTTTGAACAAATTTTTTATGTAAACTTTTGGTGTGTTAGATATGATTATTTGAATCAATTGATTGACTAGGTTAATGCATTAGAAGTATACTTACCATTCGACCCACTAAGCCCTTTTTGCGTTTTTGATGCATTGAGAATGAAGCATAACTTGAATCTATCCGAAATGGAAACTTACAATAGTATGCTTGGTTTTAAGAAGCATTGATTCTTCTTTGTGCAGCCTGAATACTCGTATGTGGATGGAGATGGAACAGTACCCTCTGAGTCTGCAATGGTTATATTCCTTCCTTCCTACCTTATATCATATTTTATGTTTGTGTTTATATGACCTCAAATATATTCCAAATAATCTGGTCAGATATATAAATTTGTTAACTTCGTATATGACGACTAATTTTTTCATAATTTTCAATAGTTTAAGATAATTAAATTTGTTGTCCAGAACGGTAGTGGGACTTCCACCGCCAGTCATGCCCTCTGATTGACTGTGCTGGTGACGTGGTCGATCTCTACCGGACGATGAAGAGGTAATGTCGCTAAGTCCAATCGGCCACTGCTGTTAAAAAAAAAAGTGATCTGATTTTCTGAGCAACAAATTTGACCACAACAGTCAAAGGGTGTTTATTTTCATTCTTGTGCTTAGAAATTTGTTTATATTAATTATTATAGGTGACAATTTCAACCTATTAATTTATAAATTGGTTGATTTGGGTTGTGTTATGCACTTATGGGGCACACATGTTAAAAGTCTGTCCAAATTTTTTTCTTTTAATATGTACGACCTTGTGAATCATTTCATATACAGATCAGATTATTATTGTTAAGTTATTATGTCGTCACTAATCACTATAAACACAACAGTTATTTGTAAATTTCTTCTAAGATGGGCTAGAAAGCGTTTGCGGGTCAACCTATCCTGACCCGCTTTGTTTCGACTTTCGACCAGCATTCAAAAGTACATGTTACAATTATAAATCATCTCTCTCAACTCTGAACTGCGTATAGTACCTCGGAACTAAACTGTGATCTACATGTACAGGCTGATGGTTTTGAAGCAATTGAGCGGGTAGGAATCCCGGGTGCTCATCGGGCACTATTAAGAGATGAAACTGTATTTTCATACATACGGAAGTGGTTAGGAATCGAAGAATTGAACAGCTCACGTGTTAAAACCTCCAAAATCGTCAATGTTGATTCATCTTGAAGCTTTAATAATGGAGTTCGGTTTGGGATAATGGTTGTGGTCTTGTATCTTAGTAATTCATGACATAAAGTAGGCAAGACGTTGCAAAGTATTTGTAACTTGCAAGTTAGTGTCGTTAGCGACTAGCTCTTTAGGTTTGTATTACTATGTTGCAATAAGAATTCACTTTGGTATAATAAAATCAGTTGGCAAGGACTAGTTGAATAAAATTGTCATGTTGCTGTTTTCGTTTTAAGCAAGTTTTGTCCATTAACTCGCTTGATACCATGACGTATAATGTGAGTTGAAATTAATCACTAACATCGATTGTCACCCTTTCTAAGAACCACTGAATGCAGATTATCATCAGACATCAGGCATGATTATCATCTTGCATGATTACAAAACATAAACTAGTATCGAGCTTAAACAATAACTAAATATTCAAGCTAGAACACAGTTTTGAAAAGTTATTCGAGCTCAAGCCAAGCCTAAAATTCTTGATACACAATTTCGGCTTGTTGATACTCCTAGTCTTAACAGCGATAAGAGAATGATAATATTGGATCAACTATTCGGGGTAGCTTTGTTCATTTCAATAGATAGCAATATGGCATGATCGGGTGCAATAAAGGCGGAACAGGGCAGCAGGGCATAATCACTACATAATTTACCTGAAAAACACAACCCAGTGTTGGCCTAGCTACTGGTAGTTCACTTGGACATGATACAGCATAACTCTTAACTCTTAAGGACTCGTGTTCAATCCCACATATTTTTGATCACTTGTCAGTACATATCTACACCCTTCTGTATATAATTGTAACTATAAAACATTCACAACACAGATAACTAAATAAAATCGTTCTGCAGCACTGACTTACTTCTTGATATATTTCCTCCCCTTCTCAGGCATCTTTTCTCCCCTATAATGAACCCATCAAAATTTTAAACACAATACTATTACCATTTTTCCCTTACAAGTTTTAAGCATATGCTCCTAAAATCAACAGTACCAACTTCCAATACCCTCATCTCTCCATATCACATATAAACAAAAATTTTTGACAGTATAAGTTGAATCAATATGATAAACAAGAATATAATTCCAATTTACATAAAAATGGTTAAGAACAATCTACATCATAACAATCGCACACTTGAACTATTAAAGAAGATTATGTTAAGACGTGTGATACTTGATGATGACGAAAGTCACCTGCATAAATTACAATATGCTTCAATTCCTGAAGGCTTCTGCAGGTAATTAAACATTATTAGTGATTGCATAAAAAGTCCTAAACGAAGTAACTCCAAGATTTATCCGCAAAAATATACTAATTGTATGCTCATCATCAGTCATCACCCTAGTAGCCTATCAAAAACCATCTCTTACTAGTTTCCTAGATGTTTAATTAGCCTAACAGCCGATAAACGAACATTTGCCAGCAAAAAAAAAAACACACCTATAACTGTCAGTCAGTCAATTCAGAATATTACACTACTCTCACCTATAAGTTATAACCAGAAGCCCTATTTATTTACAGAAAACAAACTCTCGCACCCTAAAGCTCCCTGAAAGCATACAATAAGTTACTATTCAATAAGTACTCGCCATAACCCCATAGAATAGACCACGAAACTCTATACTTGACACCCAAATATATATAATTTTTTCGAACCGCAAATCTACTCTAACCCATACTACTCCAATAAACACCAGGAAGCACCGGTGTCAGGGATTGAACGCTGCCTTCTCCCCGAGACGCAAGACCCCCTGATACCAAGTGGACTAACGCCAAACGAATTGAATAATTAAAATGAAAACTTATACATCCATTATCGATTCTTCTATCAACTTTCACCTCTTTGTGGCCGGAGGTCCTTATGGAAGTAGTCTCTACCTTTGGGTAGAGATAAGACTGTCTACAGCTCACCTCCCCGTACCCTGTCTAGGGATTGGGTCTTTGTTGTTGTTGTATCGCTTCTTCTATCAGCAAATTAATTAACAAGTATATAGTAACTTTTTGGTTAATAAGCCTAAGGGAGCTTCCGGGCCATAATCTTATGATGGGCGCGCACACACACACACATATATCTATATATCTATATCTATATAATAGGAAGAAAAAAAAAAAAAACAGAAACTAGAAAAAAAAAGTTAAAATCCTTAAGCATCATCAATCCACAATAGTACAATATGGCTCAAATCTTTATCCCATTCCAAGAAACAGACCAACATTAATAACAATAATAATAGAGAAAAAATGTGTAGAATTTCACTTTTTGAGGCTACCACGAACACCGGGACGAGGTTTGGATTCAGCAATAGGAGCAAGGACAGCATGTAAGTTAGTAACCTTGGATTCATCGAAAGGAATCTTGGGGTGTTTAGAATCATGATGAATCTGCATTGTTTTAACATCAGGTGCGGTTATTTTGCAATGCGGGCATTCGTATTTGGCGTGGCCGCCTTTTTCCTGACCGGTACGGTCGGCAACTCCTGCCTTGCCGCCACCTTTGTTTGTGGTGGCTGCCGCCACTTTTGCGGCGATTTCTTTTGCTGTGTGTTTCTTTGGCTTTGCTTTTCCTGTCATTATTGTTTTGATTGATTGATTAAGGGTTTTTGGCTGATATATATGGAGAACGGAAATTGATTTGGTCCGATATATATATGGGTGAAAAAACCCTAGTTTGTTCTTAAAAGGTGGCAGCAAACAAATGGTGTCTGATTGGCTTTATTTCGATCGTAAATCCCGTTATTGTTTTTTTTTTTTTTTAAATGATAATAACAGACCTATTCCATTAACAGTACATGCATAAAAGATATTACTTAATAACCTTTATCTGAATTAACAAAACTCTTTTTTTTATAGAGTTTTAATTACAAGATTGATTGATAGTTTATACATTTTTGCAACGGGTCCCTTTAAATATCGTTATAATAGGGTCTTTGTTTTGAGAAAATTTTATAAAATTGGTCCTTTTTTACCAGAATCATTAATGACTGTCGTTAGGTCTACACGTGCCGATCACGTGCAGGGACAAGGTCTTATTTTCACACAAAACAGAGACCGTTTTTCCAACATTTATATGTATCTTATAGATAATACATGTAGATATCATCATCTTCTTCATCAACAAACACTATTAGATTCAATTTCACCTGAACTCAATTATATCAAATATATATATATATATGGTTAATTACAAAAATGGTACCTGAACTATTCTATCATATTGCACAAATCATAAATAGGGTTTATTAATTACGCCAGTCATACCTAAACTTATCATTTTTTCACTCGTACGATACCTGGACCTAACGTCCATTAGTTGTGCTCTTAAGTGTCCCCGTGTACATGAAATTTGTAAATTTCATTATAGTTCAAGTACCATTTTTGTAATTTACCTTATTATTAATATTTTAGTTTATAAAACTATACTTTATCAATTAGTATTATTTAATAAAAGATAATATCTTTAACGACATTTACTCAGTAATAAACTATAATTTTATGAAAATTTATTAATATTTTATAAATATTTATATTGTTTTAAAATATAACAATTTATTTTTTACTAAAAAAATTATTATTAGTCTATAAAAGATATTATTTTTCTATATTTAAATTTTATTAAAAACTATTCATATTGAATTGTATATCTATAATGATCTTGATAGATATATATTTCATGATTTATTTTATACTTTTAAAAAAAAAGATGAATTAGAAGGAATGTCTTAATTTTTTGTATCGCATTAATACCTACATATTCGCCATGCAATAGTTTTTCTAAGGAAAATAAATAAATATGAAATTACACATTTATCAAAATAATCATGGATCTATAATTCAATATATTTATTGTTTTTAATAAAATAAATTCTTTTATAAAAATTAATAACTATTATAGAATAAAAAGAATCTTTTATAAAAATTAAATATTATTTCATAAAATAAAAGTAAATATTTTTTAAAAAATAAATATTTATAAATTTTTTAAAAACTATAATATATTACTAAATAATAGTCATTAGAAATATTAATTTTTATTAAATAATACTAATTGATAAAATATAGTTTATAAACTAAAATATTAATAATAAGAGTAAATTACAAAAATGGTATCTGAAGTATAATGAAATTTACAGATTTCATATCTGTACATGGGGCACTTAACATCACAACTAACGGACGTTTGGTCCAGGTATGGTCCGAGTGAAAAAGTAATAAGTTTGGGTATGACAGACGTAATTAATAAACCTTGGGTATGATTTGTGCAATATGATGGATAGTTCAGATACCAATTTTGTAATTAAACATATATATGTACACACACAATTTAAACAGTATAAAATCATCTAAATTAACCATACAAATACAAATCTATATATACATACACATCAAATCTATACATCATTCATTTATCAATAATATATATATATATATACATATTCTGTCGTCAGGGTGAATTCGAGAAGTCGTGGATGCAATGGTTGAGATTCAGGTTGGGGCGGCCGACTTGTTTGGCCTCATCCTTCGCCTTGTGTGGGTTGCGATTGTCCGATAACATGGATTGATTGATTGCGTGATCTTCCTCATCCAGAGTTCATTGTTTGATTTGTGTGTGTTTTTTGGATTTTGAGAATTTTGTAGTGTGTTTTTGGATTTAAAGAATAAAACTAGTTATAAGGCAAAAAGGTAGAATTTGAAAACTAGCCGTTATTGTTCAAAAATATCTATTAATATTCAAATTTTGTATTAATTTTTATGTTTATTTAGATTATTTAAATATAATTCCTTTAATTTTTAAGTATAATTTTACATTTAAAGTATAAGTATTTTTTTGTTCCATATACTAATTTTTATATTATTAATAATGTAAAAACTCGTGTATTTAACACGGAAGTTTGGATAGTATAGTGATAATCGGTAGAAACAATTTTTTGTGATGAACGTACAACAAAACCCTCTTTGGATTTGCCAATGATCTTTCACGGGAAACGAAATTAGATGGGCCAAATTGTTGGGCGTCAAAGATTCATGCCCAGTTTATTATTTATGACCAATATAATTGCTTTTTTACTCAATCTATTAAGATTTTTTTTGGGACGAAATCTATTAGGATGATTTGGCCCGTCTTACTTGCAAGATTAGAATTTATAGAATGCAAGAGTTAATAAGTTATGGTTTTTTCGTAAATATCTACTGTGTAAATTCTCTATACACATCGCGTGTTAGTACATAGGTTTTACATCTATTCTAGTTATATACTAGTAAAGTATAAGTCTAGTATAACATATACATACTAGATTAAACTCATATGTTGTTAGGTAAGATAATTAGTTATGATAAATTTAATAAATTAATGACTTCGTAAAATAATAAATCTAAATGCAACTTCAATTCTTTTATATTTTATTTTTGTAGATCTTACGTTTATAGAAAAAAAATATATATATATATAAAGTTATTTATTTAGTACAAAGATGTTCTAATAAAATAATATTGAAGAATATTTAAATTATACAATAAATTATTTAAAATACTTGATTGTAAAAATAATAGGATACACTTAGAAAAAAGTTATTATAAAAGTCATATAATGCATCAAACCTAAGATAAAATTTGATTGTTATATTTGTATATTTGTGTTAGTATTAATTAGTATTAATTTTTACTGTTATTAGTAAATAATTAGTATTTTAGTATGAATAATAATAATAATTTCAAAGATGTAAACTAAATAATTGAAGATTTAAAAAGATTGATTTGGTTGTACATAAAAAATCAGATAAAATTAAAATATAATCAAACTAAAATTTTTTTTATTAAACAATAACATGCAACAAATATGTATATCAAATAAATAAAGTCTATCAAAAAAGATTGAGTTTAACCACAATTTTATATATGGGATAAATGCTTAGTTGTCAATATATAAAAGAGATTTCTACATAAATATAGCCACATATGCAAATATATATATCAAAGAAATAAAGTCTATCAAAAGAGGTGAGTTTAACCATAATTTTACACATGGGATAAATGCTTAATTGTCAATATATAAAAGAGATCTCTACATAAAAATAACCACATATGCAATTTATTATCCTCTCTTACACTATATTCTTGAGTTTATAATTAGAAGAAAGGAATAGATAAGATTGGATAGGAGTGAAGATGGAAAAAAAAAAGTGTTTACGGAAAAGAAAAAAAGATATGGTTTTACAAATATAGCCTTTTTGAAATAAATATTAGATGTAAGTTAAAGGGTGAATTGGTAATTTTATATATTTATCCTCTCATTTTTAGCTAAATCATGTCAAATTGGCAAGGAAACTTTAAGCTTTAAAACATCCAATTTTTCCTATCATTTCTTGTCCTTTCTTTTGAAAAATAAACTCAAGAATGAAGATTTAAAAAAATTTCTTATCATTTCTTTTCTTAATTCATGAAAAAAATCTTGAGAATGCACCCTTAGTTATAGAGAGATATCAATGACGAATAAGATCCTTAACAAAATTCAAAAGATGTAAACAACGAAATCCATAATCAAAACGGAGAATCTAAACAAAAACAAAGCTCTTAGTGAAATCAAATTTCGTTACTCTAACTTGCGAGAGTACGAACGAAACATGAACAATAATCGATTTTGACAAAATGCACAACCAGTTGATCTGCCAGTTAATTATGCTACATAAAAATGTAAAATTCAGTGATTCTTCTTCTAAAATGCATGATTGACATTGAGAGTTAACTAGCATCAGCTATTACATTAGATGAAGTTATAAATAAGATAGGTTGAAACCTAACAAGTCTTTAATTTAGTGCTCTGCCATCACTAGACCACCAGCTTGACATAAACAATAACAAACTAGCTAGCTAGAATATGCAATTAGACCACCAGCTTGCCGCCGCCACAACCACCATTTTCGGTTCTCCATTACTAGTTTTCCCTTTTACGTACATATATAATATCTTTTCCTTGCCTATCATTATCGGTTCTGCCTTTTATTTTCTTTTTATATTAGACTCGAAAAAAAAGAAATGAGTATAAGTTTATAATGGTATAATTTTATAGTTATATCTTTATTATTAAAATGATAGATTCGTAAAAGTATTTTTTTTCCTTTTTAATTATCTCGAATTTGTAAGGAAAAAGGACTAAAAAAACATTTTATTTTTAGCCGATTTCCTTTTCAAATAATGTTTTATCTTTAAATGTTTTTATTATTTCCTTTCCTTTCATTTCCTATTATAAAACATGAACTCGTGTTAACTTTTTACCTTTTGAACATAATATTAGATTACATGTACATATATAATTAAGTATGTCCAAGTAATTATTTAAACTTACTATTAACTTTCATTTTTCATTTATAGTTACAAGATATAAATAAATCTTTTATATATATATATATAAATATCATGTTGATATATCATTATATATACTCTTTTCGAGAAGGACATTATCGGCAAATCTCTTGGAATTCTCTTATCAATATAACTTTTTTCTTAGAGAAATAATCCATGAAAGCCAATCATTATCAATATACAAACTGCAACCAGAGTTCCCGATAACATTTACTATCAATATTTCTCTTACAAATAACATGAAAAACACTAATTGAGATTAAGTCAGTATTTAACCTAAAAGATAATCTTGGCGCTACTAAGATAGAGATCATATCAACCCCATCAACGATTGCATTGTTGAAAGCATTCATCATATTAGTGAATGTGCAAAATTGTGTACAAACTTTATACACAAATGGTCATACAAAAAGAAAGTCTATCCTAGCAACTCCTTCTACTAACCATAATAGTTTGCGCCGTTCACTTCATTCCCGGCTGCAATTGATGCGAACATTGGAACCATGTCATATTTGTCAAGAAAAACACATTATTTTACTAATATGACATGCTCCAATTTTAGGAAGATAATTGGATTATAACTATAAAAAAATTTGAAATCATAATTACTATTTTACCATTATTATGATAAAAACTTAAAAAATTATAATTGTAGTATTATCATGTAAATTAGATTTTAGAACTGTGTCAAATACTGGACACAAGACTTATGACAAGAGTTACAAATTAATTTAAGTTGGTCGTCCATGTGAATATATTCTGTTACAGGCAAACATTACGATAATAGTGAGATAATTTAGATGTGTACTACTCGATCTTACGTTTTCTATCATATAATTGATTGAGACTTCATATAATGATATAACGATGAACCATTTTCTTGGTTACCTTCTGTTAGATCTGTTATATGCTAATTAATTTTTTGGATTTTTGTTTCTCATTAAGATTTCTTGAATTGTTGTTCATATTGTTAATGAGTTTGTGTTAGTGTGGATGTTGAATTATAAGTTTGACAAAGTAACAAAAGATATGAATAGTAAAATAGTAGAAGATTGTTTTGTGGTAGGTTATAAAATTATATAATTTGCTTTAATTATAACTCATCAGCTGATCTACTCATATGAGCTTGTATTCTCTTTTTCTATTTTTTTAATATATATATTATTGTATTATGTTAAAATGTTTATATTTCATATAAAAAAAAATAGAAAGAAAAAAGAAAATAAAAGGAAAATGTAGCATTATCCTAATCACTGACACAAATTATTTATAATATTTTAAAGATAAGATAAATTATTAAATATATAAATTTAAATTTAAATATCGTAAGTAAAAACAAATGTATTTTATTTTTTGAAATAATTTTTTGTTGACAATATTTTATATGTTGGAATTTTTTTAATTAATTGATAAATTTTTTTTTTTTATAAAATCTTCTCAAATTGATGGTTAAAAAATAAATATAAAGTAAATATTTAGGGCTAAAAAGTGTATATTAGTGATGAAAAACAAAAAAATGTAAATTAATGAGACTTTTTATATAAATATTAATAAAATTCTAATATAATAATATATTTAGATAATGATTATTAAAACTTTTAATTTAGAATTAAATTAAATGAAGTCATGGTGAATGATGGCAAAAGATAAATGTCTTACGAAATGATTTGAAATCTCAATAAAGTTATAAGGGCGAGACTTTTTAGCAGGAGAGGCGAATGGTTTACCCATGTTGGTAGGTGTCAATAACAATTCTTGAGTGTCGATGAGAAGCCCCTAGTAAAAATTAGGTTTGGTTGCTAATTGTGCAGAGCAAAGTTACTCAATATGATGAAAAGTGGTCATATTTATTTGATGGGAAAATGATTTATGATGTTAACATCATCTTTATTGGATGATGTTGCTCTCACAAACTTACTTAAATCAATTTTTATACATGTCAAAAAGCCATAATTTTAATAGTTTATGAGAGCAACATCATCTGACCAAAATAATGTTTACATCATCCAATTGATATTGAAAATGACCAGGCTGCAAGCCTACAACTTTTCACTTATGTATGCTTTTTGCCACAGCCTACAACTTCAATCTATGAGTATTATTTAACCAAACTACGAAATCGTAGCCTAGCAAAGATTATTTAAGTATCAAGTTGGAATTTCAAAACTTTAGCTAGGTCAAAGGGTCAAGTTCCCCTTTTCCCCTGGCGGCAAACCCCATTGAATTATCAAAACAAGTAGCATTTCCTGCTTCATTGGGGCTTGGGTTTCTTGAAATTTGTTAAGGCCATATAATATTTTATGCTGACGTCACTCAGGTTTTGATCAGCAGACTCTCATTACTTGATCATTATCATTGTTATTATTATTATTTGTTAACCTTAGTTTAACAAAACCCTTTTTTTTTACTGTATAAAAATATGAATATATCATCATCATCATGATAATGTTATTTTTGTTTTTGGAATAGGTTATTGATTGGCAATGGCATTTGACAGTACTAATACTAGTGGATCTTTCTTCATAAAAACAGTTACTTTCCCCCTTTTTCTTTCTTTATTTGTTCATCGTATATACTCGATTATTCGATTATACATAATACCAAAATCTTGTAATGAAAAGCAGGTTGAATTGCAAAACTGGTGGTTAACGAAAACACCCGGAACACAATACGATAATGAAACACTAATAATAGGGGTTGCTGGTGTCTCCCAACAGTATGTTACTTTTTATCACATTCATTATGATGATTTTATTTTCGATTAATATGCATTAGTTTAAATAGTTATGATTAGTATTATAATTATAGGAATGGGGTAGGGCGATGTTTCTATTCTGCACCGATACTTAAGGTAACGGATTACTTTGAGTTAGAGACTGTTGACGGCGTATTTGTCATTTTGAGAAGCTTTATTGACAAGGAGCGCACCCTCGAAAATGGATTCTCCCCTGAGGTAGTACTGTTGTAGTCTATATCATGCTTTTGTACTGCTCTTGTCTTCAAGTTTCATTCTTTGGTCAAGCGGTCACCGGCTATATGAATTAAATTTTATGTAATGTATTGGGTTACCTGGTGTATTGTTCTTGACTTAGGGGTGGCGAAAAGGCAGTCATGGGAGTTGGCTAACGGGGTAAAACGGGTAATTTTTGTATAGGTTGGGTTGACCTGAACTCAGATTTTTTTTTCTTTTTCCAAAATTTGTTAACTTTTCCAAGTAATTATCTAATACTAGTGCAAAATTTATATTAATATATATTTACATAATAATTTAATGTGTTTTAATAACAATGCTTTTAAAGGTTTTAACCGTTGTATGTATATAAAGTACATTCTGGGCGACTGTCGACCCATTTCACCCGTGCATTTATAATTTATAAGTTAATTTTATGATTTCTACTTAATCAAGCGAAGAGGTATACCTTTTGAGGACACCAAAGAAAAGTCGACCCTTTGGTCCTGATGTACACTTCGTAACTAGTATTCTAGCGGCTTTTTCCTAGACTTTTCCCATGCCATCCTGAGATGTTTACTCAGTGTGGTTCAAACCCGGGTATCCTCTAAGGTCTTTAGGATGCATTACAACTAGGCCAGTTAATGGGTGGGAAATGTCACCTCTAGTGTTGCTCAAATCAACTTGGACTTCTTCAACTTTCTATATGTATTTCAAATTATAATATAATGTTACTTTACACTTGCAGGTGTTTGAACATTTTATTTTTGGTTTTCCTCTTAACTGGAAACAATTTGCTACAAGCAGTCCCGAAGACTCTGCTGCCAAATGTGTTGCAAGAGGTATATACATACTCATTGAAAACCCAAGGGGTTAGAAACCCATGGGTCACATTTATACCATGTTTATTTATGTGGATAACATGGCTAAAGTTTCATATATCATGGTATTTCAGAAAAATTAGTGGCTATCTATCAAATAACTGGCTGTAAAATGTCTGTTTTTGTACGAAAACAAAAACAATAAACACGTAAGTCTGGTACATGAATTTCTCACTTTCTGCATAGGTTTGGAGTTTCCACCACATGAAGATGGGAAAGTCTCGATTGAAGGACATGCTGACTTTCATGATCGCTCCCCAAGTAAATCACAGCAAAGTGATATCTACACCGTGGATATGGAAGTTCAAGATTGCGAAGACACAATTTTGAACAATAAAACTGCTACTGTCTCTAATGCATCCTCGTATGAAACTCCACAAGTATGTTTTCCTCGTTATAAATACCCTTCTATCATCTTTTTCATTCATATTATATTCTTCCTTCCATATCTTTATTGCATTTCTTACATTTATAAAACCAAAAAGATTTATGTTATAGTATGTTCGTCCTTTTAGCTGTTTCTTTTCTTGCTAGCTCATTTTTCCATCGTACATTCGTATGTTAACTTTGTAAAAGTCTCAAAGCGTACTAAAGTGGCAAAAGGTTCTAGGCCTTGGGGCGATGACCACAGGCCCAATCTCGGGCCTCAAACATGTATGGCACATGTCTTGAATCAATACCAAGTGTCAAACTAATTAACAATGTTGTGCAAAAATAAAATGATGACTTAATAATCGAAAAAACAAAAAACATATGTCATGTTTTGAGAACATGATGAGGTTATGCTTGAAAACATTCAATATAAGTGTCAGATTTGGTGTTGTGTTTTGAATCTTGATGGTCGATTGAATTTATGAAGGATTGGATTTTTTTTCAATCTTTGTTAGGGCTTTTCATTTACAGTACTATGATATTTAGGATTGTATGTAATTTATAAAGGATTGGATGTTTGTTTTAATCTTTCTTAGGCGTGAGTTTCAATTTTTAATAATGGGCTGATTAGATATTCATGTCCACTAAACTATGGCTTCAACTTTGTAATATTAGTTTGGGCTTGTCCAATTATATGAATTTACATGAATTCGGAAGAATTGATTTTCATATACGAGATATTATTCGTTCTTTGAAAATGAAACAATTGTTTTTAACTGTTTTTGTACTCCATACTGGAAAAAATATGACCAATTGAGCTTTGAAGTTTGTATGAATATCAACCGATAACTCTTTCTGGATCCTGGGATTGATAAATTATGTCACTCATATATGGTAACTTCAAAAGATGTGGCCACGTGTCCATTTTGCCCCTTAACCCAATCTAACGCTTAAATTTTTTCTGAATGTTTTATTTTTTTTCTTTAAGATAACTCATTATGGTTCTCTGAATAGGAGCACCTAGTTAAAGCTGGACATGAAATTCCAGGTAAAAGATCTCCTGTGACATCCGAATATGAGGCTGATTCAAGTCCCTTGGCTAGTCCCATTGTAGGAAAGGCTGCGAACTCATCAACACCTAAGCGTTTAAGAGTTTCTAGCAGGCGTATGACAAGATCCATGACCAAGGTGGATATCAGTAAAACCAATTCTCCACTACTAAATGATATATCTAATTTGAATAAGGTAGCTCTTATTGATCCCGATATTACTGAGGATACTAGAAATAAGTCAACGTCTCAAGTTGGGATTTCGAATCAGGGGGAAAGTAAGGATGCTGATGCAGGGAGATATGATTCAAAGGAAAAAGAAACTACAGATTTATCTAAGGCCAATGTTTCAATAATAAATTCAAAACGGAAACAAAATGACCAAAATGTTGATGATACTAGAAAGAAGTTAACCTTTCAAGTTGGTATTTCAAGTCAGAGGAAAAGTAAGGAAGCTGGTGTAAGCAGTGAATCACAGATTGGCATAAGGAAATGTGATTTAAGGCCAAAACTCAATAAATCTGGCTGTTCAGATCCATTTACTAACACGAGTGTTGGTGTTGTAAGCTCAATAAATGCCTCCACTGGGGATATCAACTTTGCTTCTGGTGTAATAGCTGAAAATGACAACGCAGTCCCTTCAAGGACAAACATGAAAGGTTGCCAAAATAAGGGAAAAGGTCAAGAAGGTGTAGCTTCAAAGGCCGAAATTGGTTCTGAAAAGGTTATCACTCGCAGCAAGTCCAGAGGCAACCTGAAATCTCCAAGTTTATGCCATGGAAGCCCTAAAACGCAACTTAAAGCAAGTCCCAAAACTCATCCACAGGCCAACAAGGTAAATATTTTTTCTGTAGAAAAACACAATTCTGGATACAACTCTATAAAAGTTGGTTGTATGGATTTAATTAGGAGTTGTTTTTCGATATTTAATTGATGGTTTATATCAAACTATAATAACTATCAGTTCAAAATGAAGTTTGTGTGATAAAGAACAGAAAGAAAAATTATTTCTCAGTTGTAATTAGCATTCTGGAGTTTATTATCAAACTTTAACTCTATTTTTGAGTGTGCAATATGTGTCTGCTGTTATATTATATAGCTCCAAGTCAACAATAGCAGTGTTCATAAATAACAAATAACTTAATAGCAAAAAGGTTCAGTTTGAATTGTGGCATAATTCGATGGATGTGATTCTAACTGCAACTTGTTATGAATTTCAGAATGTCGTTCTAGTGTATAGTTATTTGTTACCGCACACAGCTGTATTTGCTTTGTATACTTGTTTCTTTTGGATTAATAAGATGTCATTGTTTAGGCCTCCAAGGAAGAATGTGGAAGTGAATACACTTTGTCTCCAGAATCTTTGAGTGGAAAGAAGTCCAGATCGGGTAAGAGCTGCTCTACAGAACAATCATTTTACCCTTTTGGACCTTAAGTTATTTGGCGGTTACCACGAAAGAGAATTACTTGATTACATTTGTTAATTTTCTGCAGGAAGAGTGCTCCTACCCAAATTGGAATTCTGGCGCAACCAAAGAAAGGTTTTTGATGAGGTTTGTAATACTTTTTAAGGATACTTGCACAATTAAGAACTTTATGGTCGTGTAGTATGTATGTGATTGACATTGTATAGGGTTTCTGTATGTCTATGGTTCTTTTGAGGTAGTTTCACAATATAATAATATGATACAAACTTAATTATGGAAACTAATAGGAATTACATGTTACCCCAAGATATCATGAAAACTTATTCTATTAATAATTTATCACCAACCGACGTGAATGCTGTATACGTGATATTGCTAGATGTAGCGTTGACCAGTGGATTGTGACAAACTTGTCACTTGAACCACGTGTGTCTTCATGCATAATCATCTATTACTTTACATCGTTGGTATGGTCAAACCTATTTGCCGAAAGTTCAAAAATTTGCAAACTCTTAAGGGTGTTTTTTAACTTTAACAAGTCCATGGTTGATTTTTATAATATTGTCAAGTCATGGTGTGGTCCTAAATCCAAGGTCCATTGTTTTTCATCGATGTTGAAGAATAGTTGTGCAAATCTGAATCCTTGGCTTTTGTTTTACAATCTTTTAGCTAATCATGGAGTGTACGAAATCAAAAATCTTTGAGACTGTTATGTGGTGTTTTGCATGCTTGGGTGTAATTGCCATATTTATTTAGATGGCATTTGGTTTGTATTTAGGTTTGGTAATGGGAATGGAAATGGGTTTGGGTTTGAAAGTAAATGAAAAGAAAAGGGATATTAGATAATATGTTGAATATGATAAATGAGATAAAATTGGAATGATTATATGTGTGAAGGAGAAGGTGAAAGAGAGGGGGTACTGAAATTAAGTATGTGTGAGAGAGAAGGTGATTAGAGCAGATGGGTCATGGGGGGTTGACCCAGACCTGCCTAGGTGGTAGCTTGTTAGAAAAAGGTGGTTTTCTACGTTTTGCGTCCATAGCGGATCAAAATTGATGAAATAGTGAAAGGTGGTGCAGAGGTGGTGTGCTGGATGGTTTTGTGTTTTGGAACCACACCTTATGCTCTTAGAAACCTTTCGTGATAGCTAGGTTTTTAGACACCCATGTGGCCATGTTTTATGGGTTTTGTCAAACCCATTTACTTATAACAAACAACGTGAATGGGTTTCATATCTATTCTCCACATGCAAAATCCCATTTACTTAGTCATGGTGCTTTTATTATAAAATTTGTTTTCCTACGAATTGATTTATGCTTGAAATTCATCAATGAGTGGCCGTGACAAGTGTGGTTGCTTTATTGGTCCTTGGGGCATTTATCTGCTTGTCTTAACTCTTAGTGTACCTATTGTGTTTTTGTTCACATTATAGGGCTTAAGTATGCTATGAATGTTCTTGTTTTATTGGTGACGTTGCATTCAGAATCATTCCTTAGTATTTAACCTTGTCTTTTGTTTTAGACATTGGAAAAACCTTGTTTTTCAAGCTACTTGATAATTAAGTTGATGGATTACCTTTTCTTTAATTCATTGTATCAAATATGGATTGGCAATAGTAGTTAATTCAAGTTTGTTGTATAGACTTTATACGTTACCTGACGCTTTTAATCTCCTAAAGTTACTTAGGTTTGTTGTAATATATTCCCCTGATTTCTTTCAGAATGGAGAAGTGTGTGGAGTCGAGGAACGTGTGTGATACCATCATCAGTAGATGGTTTGCCTTTGCTATCAACCTATCATGATCACAGCATTTATCATGTGTGGGGACTGTGATGCAGTTTTTTTGGGGTAAAGGGTTTTACCATATATATATATATATTAGAACATGCGATGTAAGCGTCACATCAACTTTTACAATGCCCATTCACAACTGTAATGTAGTTTTGTGGTAGTAACTTACCTAAAAAAAGATTAATATTGGTCCTTGTTTACTGTGAATGTTGTATGATATGTTGGGTTTTACCTCATTACTTACCATTAAGCAGTAGTTTTGATGGCTGTATTTCCATAAATTAGTTTAACATGACTCAGTTGCTTGTTTAAGCTGTACTAAAAGGGGTGTCTGTTTTGACCTTGGCTATCAGTCAACTGGATGGCTTTGTTTATTGCTGTTCGAGTCACTGGGTCACGATTCTACACCTTCCAGCAAAACTAGGGAAGTGTAGGTTTTTGGTCAGCAAGATCTATTCCGGGTTTAATGTCTAGCGAGAATGCTTGTACAAATTATCGGTCGTACTTTTTACTTGGCATCTTGTTTGCGAAGTAATGACATACCTTACCATGTCTGACCAAATCTCAGAATATCAGTGTCATCTTCATTGTAACTGGAGTACTGGACCTTGTATACCAATTTCTGGTTATCTACAAATAAGCATTTCTTTTTAACATGTGACACTTGATGAGTTTGGAACTTGGAATCATTATTTACTTTTAACAAAGTTTTACTACAATAGTTATTCATCATGGAATGCATGAGTTTAATCTAGTAATTTATATAATCATTGTTGTAATCTGTAAATTACAAACACCGAAAAGAGTTTTTTATGTATATATATTCATGGTTAGCCACTATTACTAATAAAGTATGCCAAAATGAAATAGATGAATAAAGTTTAATTAAGGCAGTAGCAAGAGGATTAAGAGGGGAGGGAGTACCCATCGGGTATGGGATTGGGTACCCTGACCACGATCGGGTACACCACTGCAAGTAATCGGGTAGCGTTCTGGTAGATGGAATCGGGTATGATTTCGACTATGGTAACCGAACATTGGGTTCAAAAATTGGAACGTTGGGAGGGGTCCCATCTCGAGCAACGGTTAGTTGACCACATTAAAAAAAAAAAAAATCACTTCCCTCCTTATTTAAACTCCTACCTATTTCTTCAACAAAGATCACTGGCCACCTCTTTCTTACTTTCTTATATATATATATACAGCCGATATATAAACCACTACCACCACCACCACCCTCTCTTCACCTTCTTCACAATGGAACCACCTAAAGGTAACCAACGAAACCAGCACCAAGGTTATCGTCAACCACCACCACCACCACCACCGATGCATACTATATACATACTTCGTTTTTGGTTTAATAATTGATGCATTGTCTTTATATATGTAGTTTCATGCGAAGGGGAGTGGATGCAAAGACTTGGATGTTACGACGACCGCTTTGTTCGATTACCTTACCAAAACGGACAAGCATTTTACGCATCTACCGGCATGGAAAGTGGTGAAAGATCATGACAAATGAAAGCAACAAGAATGTTTCTCTGATATTGTAGGAGTGGGAATCGGTTCGTCTAGCGGATCTTCAAAAAGAAAGTCAACGAATTATGAATCGGGAAGCAACGACAATGTCCTTCTCAACATGAATGAAGACCCATCCCCGCCCTTGGAGCCAAGAAAGATGAAGAAGAAACAAGCCGCCTCGTCCTCCAGCTCGGTGTCAAATGTATTGGAGGAACTCACCAAGTACACACAAAGGAGGAACCGCTATATGGAGAAGAAGGAAGAGAAAGAAGACTTAGCGATGCGTTTGATGGCTACACAACTCGAGGGGGAGATGTTCAAGAACCGCCATCGTGAATAGAAGGTTTTTATGGAGCCCCATGATCACATTGTCGATCCCGCTTTTTTGGCATGCATTCTCAAGCAAAAACGCGCCCTTGGTGAAATAAACGGATGGCCATGTAGTTTTTAAATTTGTTGAACTTGTAGTTTTAATTTTTATTTTAAGTATTATGTCTTGAACTTTTTATTTTTATGTGATTTTGTTGTTTATGTTTTATTTAAAAACTATTATGTAATGTTTGTTTTTATTTATTGAATGTTTGAAGTTAGTATTTATATTTACATAGTTAAATTATTGATGTAATAAAAAAATGAAAAAGAAAATGAAATTGGGTAAATTTAATGAATTGGGTATGTATTGTCTGTGATTTGAGTAAGAATCGGGTAGAATTGGTTTAACTTTTTCCTTTTGGTACTGTTTGAATTTCACACTTTTGCTATCAATTTAACGTCTATATTACTCATAATTTTAAGAGAATATTAATGGTTCACATGACCATACCAAAAAGATTGTCACATTAGCAATCATGTTAAGAAAAATGTAATAGTTTTTTATTTTAACTTTTATAAAACTTGCAAAAAAAAGGAAAAAACTCAAACGTGTCCATCTATAATTAGTATCTATGGCAAAATCATAACCACCAACACATAATTATGAATGCCAAATATATAAACATGTGGCCACTTGTTAATGAGATAAATAAAGCTGAAAAATATGGATCTTCAAGATCTAGGCCTTCAAAGGCTGCGAAAAATTTGGATAATTTTCGATCTGGGCCTTAAAAGGCTGCGAAAAATTTGGATCTTTTCGATCTGGGCTTTCAAAGGATGGGAAAGATATGGATCTTTTCAACCTGGGCCTTCAAAGGCTGCGAAAAATACGGATCTTCAAGATCTGGGCCTTTAAAGGCTGCGAAAAATATGGATCTTCAAGATCTGGGCCTTCAAAGATTGCGAAAAATTTAGATCTTTTCCATCTTGTTATTTTATCGATTTATGTTCCAGCGTACATTTCGGGAGGGAAATCTCGCTATAGGGAATCTAAAATACCCGTGAAGGTTTTTTTTTTGAGAGGGAAAAGAAAGATTTTTTTTTTTTGGTTTTTCTCTTTTCGGGGTTATCTGTGATGGTAGAGCGGGTGTCCCGCAGATGATGCCAATTGTTTGTAAAACTGATTAGGTTATATGATTTAGAGTGTTTTGGGATGATTTGGTGGCGATTCCCTGTTGGTATGAGTTTTTCTTCCCTGTATGCCGATCGATATGTGTTTTGGATTGTATTAGGGTTTTTCCCATAATGTGTGGTTTTGGTCTTTAGGGTTTTCCCCCATAATGATGTTTTTAGATTGTTTAGGGTTTCCCCCCATGATGATCATTATGATCTCTCCTTTTTTCTTTCTCCTTTTATAGTGTAAATATGACCTGGAAGAGAAGAAATAAGATGAGAACGAATCTTCTATTGTTGGTGGAGATTTTCTTTAATTTAGGAAGTGATATGACATCATTTATTCATGATTATCCTTTCAGCTAAGGCTCTGTGCAGTCTGCGTGTAGTCTGCATCTAGCGTCTTCCTGGGTACTGATGGTTTAGGTGGGTATGTCATCAGATGTTAGATTGTTAACTACTAATGACGCAAGAAGTAACATGGATAGTATGCAAAGCTAACAAGAAAGTATATAAGATATAGGGCTAAGTGCGCCGGAATGCAGTCAACTAATCACCAAAAGGTATTGTATTCAGGAAACTTGAAATTATGTTTATTATGAACATAAAATGGATGTGGGACCGGTTATTTCACATAAAACTTGTTTATTTTAATATATTTTTTTTATTGTGTACATAAAATAATCCCAAAAAGTTATTGTGTGCATGCCACATAAGCATTTAACGGGTCAACGTGAAAGTGGTGACCGACTAACTTCTTACTCGGTAACTTTTGTTTACTATGGGACTCTTGAACAAGTTTCCTGAATACAATAAAACCGACCTAGAGTTCGTGCACACAATAACTTTCCAAGATTAGTTAACTGCATTCCGACGCACTTAGCCCTAAGATATAAGAAGATTAATTGCATGATGTTGCTTGATGACATGAATTCAAATGATCCACAGCGATGTAAAAGAGAGGCATCAATATATCATGGAACATCCACAAACATAAATGAACGAACATGGTTATGTTCATGTTTGCTCGTTTAACCAAACGAACTAATTAATTATTATATTCATGTTTGTTAATTTAACTAAGCGAATGAATTAAATATATATGGAAGAACTCCCAATTGGACGGTTCATGAATTGTTCGTCGAGTGTTCGATTATTTTATAGCCCTGGTTAATAACGTTGTGAATTTGGTTCAATGGTGTTTTGGTTAAATGTATTGTCGGTTAGGTCATATACGTATGTATATGTTGAATGTGATTTACAATTTACAAATAATACTGGATCATTCAAAGATGCAATTTGTCCTTCTCGTATGAGGTCATTTCAAACGGCAAGTAATCAACACGAAACAAATCAAAGGAGACTCACATAACTTTCTAACATATGTTATAACTATGGATATATTAAATATTTTAACGTCCCATTTGTTTAAAACTTAATAAACTTAATAAAAAAAAGTACTTAATTCATTAAGTCAATCAAAGTTATTTATTTTTGACTCAACGAGCATAGTGCCTGCGCGTTGTGGCGGTTAGAAGGTGAGGACATTATAAAAAGAAGGCGGTGGAGAAGGAGGGCGGCGACGGAGGGTGATAGAAGGTTGATGTGAGTGTGTTATAATTAGGGAGAATGGGTAAAAGGAGGGTATATAAAGGTTTTATGTTTAAGTAGAGGTATTTTAGGGAAAAAATATGTTTAATCTCTAAATTTTAGTTTTGTTTATAAGAGATTATAGATAGATAAAAAAACAAATATATTGACTTAATACATAAATACATTGTTTAATCGTTCAATCACATAATCCATTCAGTCATTTGGTTAAAAAAACACGTTTAAGTTTTTAAAAACTAATATATTAAGGAAAGCCTGAATTATTGATAAAAATAAGTAATTCAAGAAACTCACATTTAATTTGTAGCATGAAAGAAAAATAATAGGTAGCATATTAATCATATAAAAAATATTAATTATCTATACTATGTTATAAAATTTACACTAGCTGTAAAATTACATTTTGAGGATAAAGAAAATTTACCAATACACCTTTAATGATTAAATTACACATTAGTCTCTTATCTTCTAAAAGATCTCCATTAACATTTACATCAATTACTTTTACATCATCGCCACCATTACTGCCATAACCTCGCTAGTATACAATTATAAAACTCGTGATTGAAGATCAAACATATACACTTTTTTTTTGAGTGCGACAGACATTCATAGACACGATCAATAGCTTAAAATTCTTCAAAGATCAAACTTTGTATGTATCAGCGACGTGTGAATTTTTTTAATGTGTAATTTCTCTAATATTAAAATTTTTTTGCCGCCTAAAACATAGGGCGCGTTTGGTTCATAGAATGTTTTGGGAAGGAATGGAATATTTCTAAGGAATTGGAATTTGAAGGAATGAAATTTGACGAAATGTTTTTGATTTTTTGAAAATTCAAGTGATGGAATGAATGAAATTTCTTCCTCCATCCCAAGGAATGGAGATTCCATCAAATGATGGAATGTTTACATTCCTATGCAATGAGATTCCCTCTTCTTTGTGCAACCAAATGCACTAAGGAATGAAATTCAATTCCAATTCCATCAAATTCCATCAGAATCTGTGAACCAAATACAACCTAAGTTTTATAAATGTGCGAAGGGGTTAACATAGGTTTCAGTTTTACAAACTTATAGTAATATTCTAGGTTGTAAACTAATCAGTATTTGTGAGCATTTATTATTGAAAGTAATAAACGTATTGATTGCTTGTTTCACAAAAAAAAAAAAAAAAAAAAAAAACCCTTAGATAATATATGTTATTCAAAAGATGTTTTCTATCAAGAATTTAAAATAAGAATAAATAGGCATGTATAGGAACCTTCATTTCATAGCAAATGCCAAGAAAGGTTCATGGAAGAAGACAAAATGTTAAAATAAGGATCATAATTTGCAATAGGCAAGTCGAAAGGTGGATGGTAGACACACGGTGGATATGGCACTAAAAAGATTGAAGATTTGAAGGTGGGGATAGGGCAGTAACAAAGTTAGCGCAAAATGGTAGAGCTGTCGTCTAAACTTGACAAATTCTCATGAGAGTCAACTTTTAATATAATAAGTATTTTTTACCTAACATTTTCGTTTTATCAATGACAACAGCTTATGGTATTTCTATCTTTTAAACAGAACACGCATTACTTATATATTAAACAAAGGGAATTGATATTATAACCATATTTTTTTGATAATTTTATCACAATTGTGTATCATTGGTTTATACAGTCAATAGTAAAATCGGTACGTTATGGTATATTTATAAAAATTTGTGGTACAAATAGCACCTCCCTTAAACAAATGCCCGTAGCATATAACGGTGTAGTGGTGGCGGATAGTGGTAGTGATATTGCGGTGGTGGAAGCGATATCAGTATGTTTACTAATATAAAAGTAATTGATGTATAAAATGATGGTGTAATTGTTTTAAATGTTAAAATATACATGTTAATAAATAATTTTACTAAAGTTGTTAAAAGGATATTATAAGGACCCAAAGGACAACCCAAAGGACAAAAGTATGTCTAGACATTAAAAAGGTTTTCATCATCTAGCTAGTTAATTGTCGGAATATATAGTCATAAAAGACTATTACTGAGCTTGTGTAAAATATTAGTACATCTGTTATTGTATATTTTATAAAAGAAACTCTTTAGGTTTAATAAAAAACTTTGTATATAAGTGCTAAATTCATGTAATTAATTTTATGAACTACTGATGAACTTTTTTTTTTTTTTTTTTTTTTATAACTATCTACATTACGTATACTTAGTAACTAATGGATTTAATAGAAATAACAGTAAAAACATAAATTTTAATTTTTATAATTTTATGAGTTCATTCATGATTTGTTGTATCATATATATAAAGAATTCTTTTCTATAATATGCATGCTATAGTTGATTTTTTCTATAAAAAACTTGAAAACAAACCTTTATACTTAGTTCAATTATTTTTATTTAACAATAATACTGTAAAAGTATGAGAAAAGCTAAATTACAAATAATAAAAAAAAAAAACTTGGTGATTTCTTTGAAAAATAGTTGATTTTTTTTTCTTAGCACAATTTTAAATTAGATATACTCTGTTTTAAGTGTCTTTGGTCAACTTTTTAAAGTTTTTTGTTCAACTTTGATGGTAGATAGTTTTTAAATGTAACACTTGATAGAAAATTATTACTGATTAATAACAAGTTTAAAACCCAATTTATTCCTATATTTTATATCAAGGGCTATATAATATATACATATATATATTTAAGGTCAAAATTGAAATAAAGATACACATAAAGTCAAATTAAGGGTATAACTCCAGTGATATCATCATCATGTGACCACATGGATCTATATATGAAGGTTAGAGGTCATAAGTTCAAAATTGGTTAAAGGCAAGAGAAGAAATTATATCTTATGATCCCATGTGTGAGGATGATGTGATTTACCGGATGTGAAATCTATGCGTTATGCGCCCTGAGTACCAAAATGATACATGATCGAGACTAAAGGTAGGGTTCCCGTTTATTTACCTTTCTTAAGACATTTAAATGGGACAAAGAGAGTATAATATGATAATTAGGTATTCATTGCATTTGACTATTTTGGAATAATTGGTATAAAAGGATTTATACTCATAATCTATATAAATATTAAAACAGTAATTATCCTAGCATTTTAAAGCCTTATACAATTTAAAACTATTTTTAAAAATTGCCACATAGGTCTTTATCCTATGTGGCATCTCTATATTTTTTTACAATATATAAATCTACAAAATTATATTATCTAAAACTATTAAATAAAATAAAAATAAAATATATATATAAGCAAAATCTTTAAAAAATAAAAGTAAAAATCACATTCTATATCCGTATGAATTTAAAATCTATTTTTAAATTGGAAAATATTTGGTTTTCAAATTATTTATTTCTTAATTTTACTATCCAATATAACCAATATTATATATCACATTGTAATATAGTTTTTTATTCTTTTCGTGGTGGTGATTTTACGTTTTATAAAAACTATTATCAATTACAGGTGAATTCAACGTAATTTGAATCATAGGTTTGTTATTTGTAATCTAATTATAATTTGAATTTGGTTTCTAACTATATTTAATTAAAGCTTTTCAACTTTTACAAATTTTATTATTTGATGAAGTAAGTTTCATGAAACTATTTTTTTTGAAAGAGTGTGATGAAATTCTAATAAGTCACATATCACTTTGCAAAAAATAAGAGATCGTTATGATTTTACATTACATTTACATTTTAACTTCATTTTATGTTCATTAGTATTGCATGAAGTATAATATGTGATAGTTAATATGAATATTTAATAATGTATGTTTTTATATAAATGATTTTCATAAAAAATAAGAGTTATATTTTGAATTTATCTATTTCAATAAATGTAAAAATTTCTATTTAATGATAATATAGATTTATATGTACATGCCTAAATAATTTATAGTTATTAAAAGTCAGCACATCGTGCGGGTAAAAGACCTAGTATATATATATATATATATATTCATACATATTGGATTTTGCTAACCATAGCCCCCATAAGGCTATGATTAAGAATTTTATTTTTGTAAAGTTCTTCATTTAATGCTATTAATATTAATTAAATAAAGATTTTTTAATTTACCTAATTATAGTAGCTTATTAATAAAGATTTTGCTAACCATAGCCTCATGGTTATGGTTAAAAATTCTATTTTTGTAATATTCTTCATTTAATGCTATTAATATTAATTAAATAAAAAATCTATAATTTATCTAATTATAGTAGCCTATTAATAATTCAATATTAATCTTTTTAATTTAACCATTTTTTTTATTGTCAATAGAAGACATAATAGTAAAATATGTTTCTAGATCTCTTTCGTTGATTAATCTTTAGTGAGAAAAAAAATACAGATTTTCATCCATTAGCATTCATCACTTTTACTAGGTACCATCTTATCTTTTTTCATTAAACTTTTATACGTACCTTTTGTAATTGATATGTTGTCATGCTATTTTTCATTTATTCATATTTATTTTGTTTATGTATATTCTTATATGTTATACTAGTTTTTATTCTAATGCTTTTGGTTATATATCACAGTATTAAGTCATGCGTAATTTTGATTTGAATAATTTTCCAAATGAGAATGAGGATGAACTATTAATTGATTAACCACTTGAGAAGGAACCTTTTGTTGGCCAAACCTTTTCAAAAATATAAATCAAGTTTTGTAACAAACAAGTTTCGTAAATTGGTTACTATTGTTATTTTTAAAAATATAAATCAAGGATTCGATACTTACTCCTAGTAAGACCATGAAACTTTTCACCTCTGATACGACAGGTTAACATTTTTTATGGTATTTGGCCGTCAGGACCAGCTTTAGAGGCATTTTCTCAAAGTTTCCAACAAAAATTGCGTCCTCTTTTATTCAGGCTTAGAATTAACAAAAATAAACTAAAAAGCTTATAAATAGCAGAGTTAAAAGATAAAAGAAAATTTATCTACTTTTTGTACAAGTAATTAAGAAATGTTTAAATTTATATATAGCTTTTTTAGTTACAAATTCTTTAATCGCGCGATGGAATCTTCATACAAATCTTTTAATCCTTGGCCTACAATGCATATATGAGCCCAAAACTATAGTTAGCTAAGCTTGGAAGTTGAAAAACCTTGAGTTCTTTAACATGTGGAGGCTTTTTCCGACCGCTTGACACCCATGAACTATTGAGCCAACCTCTACCTCTTTACTTTTGGTAGGAAAAGACCGTCTATATGTCAATTTTTCACATACATACTGTCATAGATGATATTGAGATTTGAGACCCAATACTCTATTGGGTTACTTTTTCTATATCTATACCCCTTATAAAGAAAATAACATTAAGATATTAAGCATATTTGTTTTTTTCAAAATACCCTTACCTTATCTTTGAAAATTCAAAATTACTTTTCCACACAAACAAAAACCCATACATCCTAGAAACACATATTTACAAACAAAAAAACACACATCCTAAAAAACACATAACCCAGTCGCCGCCGCCGTAATTGGTCATATCCACGAACCGCTTTTTAACGGGTTCCACTGCAACGCGCGGACACCAGGCTAGTTCACAAATATATATATATATATATATATGTTACCCATTCTCTTGAAAACCAACGAATCACCTGCAGAGGTAGAGATACAAAATTATATGGAGAATTCAAGCATTGATCTTACTACCACAACAGGTCATGATCCAAATCAGTTACCCATTTCCCCCACACGCCAATATCCTTCCCATCATCCAACCCACCTTGCTGAGTACGTAACTAAACCGGCTGGCCAACCTCCTTATATATACACATATATATATATTCAACTTAATTAATTTACGTACACCTCTCTTTTTCTTTTCTTGCATACTGCATGTATATCTTAATTATATATATATAGCTTTTATATGTATGAATGTATGATTAATTGTTAATTGTTTACTTTTGAAGGTCACTGGCTCTACTTATCAGCCAAAACAACCTTTGCGAGGCTGTCGCCTTACTCCTTAAACAGCATGTCGTTCCCATCGCTGAAATTGAACAAGACCCTTCCACTACTATTGAGTAAGTTCAAACACGGGTGATTAACAGAAACGGGTCAAACTGCTATTTCAATTTGAATAGATTATAACATCATTTTCTTTCAAAGATATAAATTCACGGGTCTTGAAAAAGCAACATTGAGGGTTTTGAGTTTATATATATAACAATGACAATAATTAATTTAGTTTTCATGTCATGAAAACATGATATTGACCTGTCCGTAATTTTTGTTTGGTAAGAAAATAGACCATGTAGTTAATATTATATAATATAAACAAAAATATTTAAGTTCAAAGTTGAAAAAATAACGACTTTGAAAATTCATAACATGACACTTCTAATGGGATGCCTGAGAAATTGGCTCAAGTGTTTATTTTATTTAAGCATCCAACATCATTCAGACCATGATTATTCAAGTATTCTTACTGAAAACAGAGGTGATGAAGAAACCATCAGAATTGCTGTTTCTACTGGAGATGAAGATCAGAGCATTGATCATCAGTAAGTTCGATCTCTTAATTAATTACTGCATGGCTATATGTTTTCTTTTGCCAAATTATTGTATATTTATATCATGCATATTTTTAGAAATTACCTGAAGTAGTGCTCGTGAGTGAGTCAACTCATCATCATCCGTGGACATGCATGGGAATGGGTGAAAAATTAAGTCATGTATCCACCACCGCTTGACATGTACATATGCACATACATTAATCTTTATTGATACGTACATATTCGACCTGCAAATTATATCAGTGGTTCGTTACTTTTCAAAGAAAAAAAAAATCCAACCTTCAAGTATATATATATAACCCGTACATTTAATGTCAAAAGAGCAACTTTACTTGTGTCTTGTGGGTCATGGTTTTGTGCATGTGTAGAGTCTTGCTACTATACGTGTGTTTTTTTTCCCCATACTTAATTAGTTGTATACTGTTTCTTTCTTGCTTGTAAGTCAAGCTAGCTAGCTAGTAGCAATACACCAAAAATCATTTTTATTGAACACATTTTTCTTGACATATACGTATACACACCTAATATCATGTCATGTATATATATATATATATATATATATGGGACAATCAAATAAGAACAATTTTAAAATAAGAACACGGTGAGAATACTTAAAAACTATATTTTGATGCATTAAAAGTCCATAAAACTAACATAGTGTATAACTAATTATCATTATTTAAGTGTTTAACAACACATTGGTCTATCAAATTCGAGAAAATCATGTTTTTTGTTTTGTGCATCTATCTTGGATGCATATTCATCAAAATGATGCATCTAACAAAAAACGTGATTTTTTTGATTTTGACGGATCAATGTGTTGTTAAACACTTAAATAATGACAATTAGTTATGCATTATGTTAGTTTTATGGACTTTTAATGCATCAAAATGATATTTTTTAAGTGTTCTCACCGTTCTTATTTTAAGACTGTTGTCACCGAAGTGTTACCTATATATATATATATACACTATATATATATATATATATGGGGGAAGGGAATATGAGGCTGTTAGGCACCCAAGTTAGGTGAAAAACCCCTCACATACCTTATTTTAAAAGGTAAAAATCATGGGGGCATGTATTTATTTAAAATATTAAAATATTAGTATGTGAGGGGTTTTTCACCCAAGTTGGATGCATAACAGCCTCATACTCACTTTTCCATATATATATATATATATATTATAGTGGTGGCCGGGCATACATATGTCAAGCCATACAAAATGGATTAGCGAAAACAGGGAAAATAGAGTGGGCTGTGATTTGTTGTAATGAGGAAAAGTTTTATGCGTTTTCTTTAGGCTTTTGCTCTAATAGCCATTTTTAACCCAATATTGTCACTAATTAACTATTTCTACTAGAGATATATATACAGTTTAGATACATTTTCATGATACATATAACTATGTCTTACGTTATTTATGTCAGGTTACATAGCTGCTCAAATCCCAAAGGTGTCTCATATTTGCTTCGGGTGTATTTAATTTTTATAGGACTTGTTGCGGGGAAGTCTCTATGGGAAAAAAGCACACCTTTTCTCATTACCAATCCTTTTATGATCATCTCTATAGTTGTGTATGCAATGGCATATCTGAATCTCCTAATTTTGTATTGTATATATGATGGTTTGCCCCGTCAAACCTTCTCCCCTGCCTGTTACCAGATTTCAAAATATGTTTTTTACATCTTGTGCTTTCTTGCACATTGCTTGCTTTTACCACTATTAATCATTCCTAAGGGACTAAATCCCACATTCAGTCATGTTTGCGACTAGCTTCCCCTACCACATACTTTGTATAGGCCTTTGTATATGTTAAACTTTGGCGTTACTCGATATTCAAGTTTGGAAAATAATCATGATTTGAGGAGTGGAAGAAGTAATGTGACCTTTATGATTAGCACTACCATTATATTATGTTTAGCATTTGTTTCAATAATATCCTCATGTTTAATGTATATTGGTTTTATGTTGGGACTCATGAATGAATTTTCTTTACTATTGTTATCATATGAGTTTGTAACAACTAGAGTTTTAATTAAATAACTGTTCTCTTAGAAATGGGTTAGTTTTTAATGACTGCTTTCGCTATGTTTTACTGTTATTAGGCAAAGTCCATATTTTTATGTGTTACATATCCTCATAAATTTGTCTAGATATGTTATAACCATACAAGTGGTTCTTTTTGAAATGACAATCATAAAGAAGTTGAGCAACAAAAAGTGACACACATACGATGATTATCAATTTCGGTGAACGGACAAACAAAAGATCGATGGTACCTTTATAGACATCTGATTTTATAGCTAGTCAACTTTAGTAACAAAATTACCAAGACCATATGATTAATCAAGCAATCACAAATGATATTTTACTCAATTCATTTTTCATTACATGTCATGTTTTACATTTTGAGGAATTAACCCAAACAGCACATGTTAGTAACGTATCCAATAAAAAGTGTGTGATTGACAGAAGTAGCTTAAATGTGTGTTCGGGATGTTGCATTAATTGACATGAAGCCACCTTTAGTTTGAAACAAATTCGACATGAAAACTTTCCGCCCAAGTCCCATTAAATTGATCAAATAACCATCCCTTGTTCATTGGATAGGAAATATCTCTTCCTAATAAAGTAAGATTCTTTTAAGACTAATTATTTTTAAAAATTTGATAAGTGGTTGTCTCCCCTTTTCCAGTGGCGAAGCTAGAAATTTTTGAGTGGGGATCGGGATCTAATTTTTTTTTTCCTAACGCTATTTTTCAGGTAATATATTCGGGTCAATGATTCGATTCGGATCAGGTAAAAAATTAGATACTATTATTATAAAAAAAAGTTTCAATCACGGCAAAACTAAACATTTGTCCAAGACAAGTAAAAATTAAAAAGGAGACAAACGGTTGGTACCTGGTTCGATTCACTGAAGAAAATTAGAGTTCAGTCTTTCGACCTTTAAGAACCTTGAATTCAGTGGGCTGAATTTTTAATTAAGTAATGAGTTTTAGTTTGGGCTAAGTAATTTTGTTGGCTTATGTAAAATGTAATGGATCAATTTTATTGCTTAGTATATAAAAAAAATTTCACAATTAAGATGGGGGGTCGAAACCGAGTACATCAAAATTTTTCTACACGAAAACAATATACTCCCTACATCGCAAAAAAAATTTCAGGGGGTCGAGCGCCCCTCCCGGCCCCTATGTAGCTACCCCCTTGCCCCTTTCTTTCAAAGAATTCCCGTCTAACGTCAAATTAAAAGAAGAGAAACAAATATATTAACGAGACAAATAACAACCAAATTTATACATCAATGATAATCAAGAAAATTTCTTCTCTATATAAGATCTTTGTCCCTATACTCAATTTTTCTTTTTTTGCATTCAATATCCCAAATATCCTCATCCTAAAAAAATCATATAACAATAAGATTAAAGTGTATGCATCAAATAACATCCAAAGTTCTAATGGAGAGATTTGAAGATTAAGATTAAAGGTGGAATTGTCAGTTGCTTTTAACATATGTTATTTTCAGTTTCGATTTTGATGATGTGTTCCAGTTTGGCCGGATGAAATATTGCTGGATAAACCTACTCAAAACTCTACAACTTTCAGTTTAGGGGTTTTAATAAAGGCTTTTTACTTGGAAAGTACCTCAACTTGTCACTTTTTACTTTATTGGGGTATAAACAAATTTCTGTCCTACTGTGGGGAAAAAACCCGGCTAAATCAACTATATTGGGTCGACCCCCGGTAGCCGGTCATTTTTAATTTCAAAATGCATTTTTTTTTAATTAATGCCAGGTGATCCATATGCTAATTCGATCGATCTGCATCTGTATATATATATATATATCATCTCATCTCATCCGATCTATATATATGTATCATCTGTACCTATCTATCTCTCTATATATCATCTGCATCGGTATCTATCTATCTATCTATATATATATATATATACTTATATTCCAATTCATCATCAACATTCATCATCATCAACTCAATCGCCGCCATCCACCTCAGGCCAACCTCCATCTACAGAGACGACCGTATAAACCCTAGCCGCAATCAATATAAACTACCTGCCATTGTTGTAGTTACCCCTGAATTAGCTTCCGATTTGCTAAAAATCGAAAATATAAACTTGTTTTGTGCACGCGTTTGTCAGAAATTTTCCTATCAATATGATATCTGACATATATATCATGTATATATATATGTATACATGAATATATTAGGTTGTAGATCCGGGGGAAAAAAGAGATTATGCTTTATGAATTGGTTATTCAACTCAATCGAGCAACAGTTTCATGTATGTATGTTTGGGTTAATAGATCGAACAACAGAAAAGTGTGGTAATTAATGATGTTTCATGTATGTTTTATGTTTGAGATTATATGTTTCTCACGATCTGTGTGAATGGTAAATATATAATTAGAATGGAAAGGGATGGTAAAGCAGCTTTATTATATGTTATTTATTATATATATACACTTAGGATGCCGACTAGGCTGATGAGTAAGCAAAATCAATATAAAACCGGCTCCACATCATCTATTAATCGGTCAAATCCCAATATAGATGGTTTAGCCGGTTTTTCCCCTCTAGATTGGACAGATTTTTGTTTGGACCTCAATAAAGTAAAAAATGACAAATTGAGGTACTTTCTAAGCTAAAAGCCCTTTTAATAATTTTTCCATTCAGGGTTTCTGATAAATATGATTTATATAAATTGAAAACAAAGATTTGAATAGAGATATTTGTTTCATTGTTATTGATTTGAAATAACCCATCAGATGGATATTGGATTTGCATTATTCGATTTTCTTATTGTTTTGCAATTATTATTATTTTTGTCTTAATTATTATTATCATTTTCTTAGTTTTTCCAATAAACTTTCAGGGTTTTTTTTCTTAATATGCTTTTTTTGGTGGTTTTATTTTAGTTTTTTTTTTTTTTTTTTTATAAAAATCATTGCTTATTTACATTATAAGCATTCTCAAAGTTATACTTATAAAGTGTTTGATAATATTTCTGAATGATGATATAATTCATATGAGCACTTTCTTTCACTTAATTGTGTCTTTCATGTAGACACATGATTAATTTCCATAATTGCAGCTAGAAATAGCATGGAACTATAAGTGTTTAGGTTGATTTTCTAATGTTACCCGTTTTAACAAACTGATACTTGGCTAATGAAATATTGAAGTTCTAGAATTTGGAATATGAATGTATATCTTTTTGAATTCATAATTATGTTTAGTAGCTAAACTAATAGTGTTCGATATAACATTCCGTATGTGTAGGGCTGTAAGCTGTATGTAAGGAAGGCTTATAGATGAAATTTCCTCAGTTCACATTTCATTTTCCTATTATGTCATAATGGTATTTCCATAGGCTTTGATTTTTGTATATCCTGATGATTATTACTATTTCATAATAAATTATATCTTCTTCACCTTGCATTTCTAGAACAACTGTAAACATCGATTTCTATTGTTTTTAGGTCGTGTAGGTTACATATTACTCTAGTAGTTTCAAGAGTTGCTGGTATTGCAGCCTTGCAGGTTACATCTTTATGATTTCGACTACTTTTTAAACCTTACTTTTGAGGTTTCGTATGGCTTTATGCATAATTGATTTTGATTCGAGCTGATTTTTATAACGCGACAAACTGAATGCTATTGTTTAAAAGCAACTGGCTATTCTTGTGATTCACCAAAGTTTGGGAGGGCATATATAATAAACGGGTGTTAAAGGTATTTCTAGAATTTATATCTTTTAGGGATTTAGTTATATATACTTTTTTATCTTTATAGGTATTTATAGGTACTTGGATTAAGTTACCGTACAAGAATTGTAGATTTATGTTTATACAGTTGATGTTAGTCATTAAAAATCCTGCATAGAAGTAATGATGCTTAAGCTTAAAAAAGTGTACGTGCAATGCATTTTTCTTCATTTTTATAATTAACGATTCACAAAATGGATAATTAGGTGTTCATTCATGATCGGAGTTACACGATGAAGTTCAAATATACGAGTATAAATGTCCAGATTTCAATTGAAATGAGTCCAACCGAAACAATCTTTGATTTCTGAACTAATATCTTTGACTTGTGCATGATGATGGGGAAATTGACACGCCTGCAGGAAGCAAAGGTATCTAGAAGAGGGTATGAACTTGCAATCAGTTCGTCTTGCTCGACTTATAAGGGTTAAAGTGCTTGCTTGCACGACTTATTAACGTGTTGTAATGATTTATTAGTTGGGTAATTAAGCTCAAATAGGAAAATGTGGGACATAAAGATTGTAATTGTTTTAAGTGTAATCAAACATAAAAATTTTTATTATATTTTTCAAATCATGCTTGGGTAGTCACCCGGGTTGATTAGCTAGTCTAAGTATAAAAAAGCGTTTACTTTTCAAACGAAATTTGATTTATTTATAAACGGTGAATCGCATAGAAATGTATCCAAGTTTGTTGATTTTTAAATTAAGTATCCTATTTTTGATAGTTACTCTTTATTGAAACTTATGTCTTCGGATATATTTGAATATAGGGCTATTTGATTGGAAAGTCCATCAACTTGTCCGAAATACTTTTTCTGAGGTCCTAACAAAAAAGTTCTTTATTACGAGGATAAAACCGGCTAAAAACTTTATTGTGGGACTTTACCGATCAGTGGATGATGTGGAACCTGTCACCACTCATTTTTACCTATCAAATCCACCAATCAAACATATAGACATCGTCTTTCTTTCTATAATAATAATTTAATTTAACTGATTCATTTTTCCAAGATAAAAAAAATCCTCCTATTATCTATCATACTATGAGCATCTTCATCACCCTCATTCTCAATGTATACATATAGATACATACATACAACATACATATTGCATCTTCCGGGGTTTCATCATACACGCAGACATACACATACAACATACATATTCATCAAAAATTAATTCTACTCATCTGCCCTACCTATTCTACATCTATTGGATCTTCTGTTTTCTTCAACTACTCTCTTTTCTTCTCAATAATTTCATTAACATTTTTTTTATTTTATTTTTATATTTCCAAATATAGATATAAAAATCAGGTCTTTGTAAGTGTGTCATTGAGAGTGGAGGTGGCAGGAAGATATAGAAAATTGAAAATACAAATTAATACACTGTTTGCTTTGAGGACCCACCGTTTCCATGGGTGTCACTTTTTATGTCTGGGTGGTCGGAAAATTGTATGTTGGTTCTTGATTTTTCGGCGATGTAATTATATACAAGTATGTTAGATTATTGTGTAGCTGATCATGCGCAACAACAATGATAACTTGGCCGGAGTTGGATGAAACCGCTGGAAGGATTGGCCGGAATCTTCGCCTGAAGTGACCCACCCTTCAATAACTTAGAATTATCAAGGCTAATCTCCAGGATAATAGTTGTCTTTTAATGTTTTCCCGTTGACCGTAAACATAAAAGAAGACATTTGAGAGCCAATTGCTTTTTCTGATCATCTGATCCCGCCTGATCTATTTGTTAGACCCAACTTTTAGATTTATATATGTATATATTACAAAGATGGGGATGGTAAATATATATGATTTGCTAACATGATCCGACCGACTTTATGGTTTAACTTCATGAAGCTAATTATGATTTTCTTTGAGCCTCTTGTATATCATATTAGTTCTGTTGTTGTTGCCGACTGAGATGTAACCCAATGCCCACTTGAGAATGAAATTTTATAAAAGTTTGGGGAAGAAGATGATATCGCATCTTATCTGGCATTTTCATCAATTTAAATAATACAAAATTAAATTAAAAATTAAAAAATGACTGGTAACTTATTATTGAGGCCACAAAAGATGTTTTAGCCGGTTTTATTCCTCACAATAGAGAAGCTTTTTGTTCGGGCCTTATTAAAGGTATTCCTGACAAGTTGAATGACTTTTCAAACAAATAGCCCTTGAATATATTGAACTTTTTCTATATGAATCTCATTTTGACAACGGTATTAGACTATGGTCTCACAATTAGAAAAATGGAGAATGATAAACTGCAAACCCAGTTCATCTAAGGGTAATCTCCACAAACGTGTTTCCGCTAGCATAGCTTGTTTAGCAATACATTATATTTGTAGATTTGATGTATCTCATGTTACCATATTTTGGTAAATTGGTGCTTAAATATGTACCTTTGGTGGTTTTTGATATTTCGTTTTTCTGATAAATTATGATCGAGTTGAGTCCAAAATAAATATATATAGTTAACAAAAATTGTTTTAAAAAAGTTTAAACTTATTAATTTTAAAATGTTTTTAAAATTTGGATACTTTTTGCTTTTAAAAAACTAGGATACTAATATGTTTATACTAATATTTATTACTACAGGTTTATACTAATATCTATTACTACAAATTTGTACTCTATATTCTACATGTTAAGCCAATCCCATACTAACCGCATTTCATACTCATTACTAATCTATATTAACTAGAACAATACCCGTGCGTAGCTCGAGTTCACTTGAATATCACGTATTTCACATGTTTTTATTTGGTTTATCTCATTCTTTTTGGTTAAATCTTTTCTTTCTTAGTTTTCATCAAAGATAATTCTTTTGCACCTAGCCACCTAGTGTCTTTTTTTTTTTTTTATTGATTTCAATCACAATTTTATTCATCCTAACTTTACCAACTACTTAAATCACATCTTTTATCCCCAAGTTCCGTTTGATACAAATATAATCGTGGCTCCATCTATTGTATGGGGTGTGATGCGGTTTTTATTTAACAACCTAAATACTGTTGTTAATCAACACATGGGGTAATGAAAGGTAACAACTTTTCAAATATGTAGGCAAAAAAGGAGCTATCGGTCAGGATTAATTAGTATTGTCATCCTATGGTTGAAATGTGACATTAAAGTTATTTTTTAGAGAAAATAATAGTGGTGTTGGAACGGTGATGGGATGACGATGATGACATTGGTAGTGTTTCTTTACTTTTCATAATCAATATCACATTTAAATATTTTCTTATTCTAACTTCAAAAGATTTTTTTAATGATTTTGATAAATAATTTAAATTTAAAGACGTATATAGATACAAGAGATAGGAGATGGTTTTGATAGATGGGAGGGATGAATTTCTATTATTATATATTAAAGCTTTTACTCTATAAAAGGGGAGTTAGTTATTCACCATTTAGTGTTAATTCCACATTCATATTATCAAGCTAATTACCATTGAATGATCAATTAAAAAACATCCACTAACCGGTGGCAATATATACTAAAACAATACTCGTACGAAGTCCGAGTTACATTTATTAATTTTTTTTATTAATGATATGACTGATTTTATACCGTTGATTAATGAAATTGGAAAAAAAACATTAACGCAAAAAGTAACATTATCTAGCCACAAAGTTAATTATTATTATCTTAGTCCAATTAGACATTACATAAGAAATAAGAAATTATATAGATCTAAAATAGATAACCTTACTCACATTTACATAATTACATAATTTGGTCACATGCACATGATACACAATGATTCATGAAAATTATATTCCAAAAATAAAACGTCAAGTTTACAACAATATGTATAACATTCGTTAATGTAATTTGATCTTACTTACCTAACTTGACAATACTTCCGTTGCTAACTGTTATAAATTGGACTAATACAAAATATGTACAGTTAATATGAAAGTTTTCTTTTTAAAGCAATGTTATTAATAGCCCAAAAAGGCAATGCAAGGGAGTCAGAGACTCAGCCAAAAACATATACCGTACATAATACATGTCCATATACTAAAGTCAATTTTAGTGAACTCTCCTTTTGACATGACACTTTAGCACCTCCATGTCTCCAATTGATATCCAACATTTTACATTTATCTGAAATCCAAAGATATGAGATCGAAGTGCCAAATCTGAGAGGAGCTGTCAATATAGCAGGCAAATATGAGAAGAGAAATATAGTCAATATAGCAGTCAACATATTTGCCTTATGCTTGAGTGATTCTATTTCTTCATGCCCATAACATATATATATCACTTGCCGTTCTAAAAAAAGGAAAAAATTGAAATTAAAATAGAGTAAACGTGTCACATACCTACATGGATTCTTGTCAAGTTAAGAAAACATATTGGATAACTGCTTGACAATAGTTTCCCATGAAAATGCACTTCCACCAAAAGTCGATCTATAATTCTATATGTTTACGAAAATAGACACATCACGGTAACATATATCACAAGCTAAGATCATTGTACGTGCCATGATGTGTTCTTGTTTAAATTAAAACACAGAGAATATAAAATAGAAAAAGATAAAATGACAAAGATAGAGTGGTCCTGTTACTAATACGTGCAGGTTCGAGCTTTAGAGTTGCCTAAATCATGTGGTATTAAGTGAAGGTTGACCGACATCGTAGTTATTATTGGGTGGGATGATGGGATTTAATGTGGTCAAGGTAAAAGAAGTATTTAATGAAGTGTGAATCACAAATACGAAAAGATGCAGATGGACTTATATATAAGGATACGAAATGTCGAAATTAAATGGCTGAGTAGAAGTTTTTGTTGTTGTTTATTTTACGTGCTTATTTCTATCCACCTTACATTATCTAACTAACAACCCATCCACTTTAGGTGGATGACTTTATAAAGATATGAGAAAATATAGACCCATGCCATCCATTTAAAATATTATAGTCTTTCTTAAATAACGGGAATTTAGTTAGTGCCTAGTGAAATTATAACCCACATTTACATTATCTAGCTAACTGTAACTCCGTTTTAAAAGGACGACTTTCTACGAATGGGATTGAAGGAGAATTCAATTGAACGAACACGATTAAACAAAACTTAAACTCACCGGCGGCAATATTTATATATAATACTAAACAAGTAAACAACATACCAGAATAACTAAAAGTCTAAAATTATCAATAACAAAAACAAATCACAATATTTTTCTAACTGAAAAAAATAATAATATGTGATACATGTTCCAAGATTAAGGTTGAAAGATTCAATAGAGTAATTTTTTCATTTTCTATTTTTTCAATAGAGTGATTTAATTCCCGAAAATCCTTTCCTATTTTCTATTTTTTCATTTCCCTTCAAATCTTTACTCCCCAAATCTCTTCCTAATTTAGTAATTTTCATCTCCACAGATAACCTCAAATTCTTAAATTTTAGGGATTTAGGATTTTAAAATAATAGCTAAATCATCATATATCTCATATATATATATATATATATATAATATCAACACATCACAAAACGCAGGCTTTTTTTTTTCATAGCATCACGAAAACAACTATTCCAGGTAACAATTTTCAATCCTTGGTTCTCTATTTTTGTTTAACGAGAGCAAGTACCCGGCCGTTGCGGCGGTGAGATGGTGGGGGTGATAGGTCATGGGGTGTGATAGCCAAATGCCTTAGTTGTACGGGCTCCGCCCTCGGATTTAAAAATTCGTCGAAAGTATATCGAATGAGATCTCTAATTAAAAAGCATGAAATTTTAAGAACACCCATATAATTTTTATAATTTATCGATGTACGGTTTTTGAGATAAAAGATTTTGAATGAATTAGAGGAATAAATGATTTATGGAAGAGAGAAAAAAAATGATTGGTTGAGATTTGAGGAGAGAGAAAGAGTGGTAGGTAAATATAGAATTGATATATGGACATTTTGGGAAAATAAATGTTAAAACTTAAAATGTAAACAAGGGAGATCTGCTCTATAATATAGTGTAGATCAGTCTTTTTTTGAATGTATGTGAATATAAATCGTGTAAATTGTTATATGTATGTAGGGGTCTTGGAATGTGTTTTTGATTAAAATGGTTTTTTCGAGATGTTAATCATGAATATTTATTCGATGGTCTTTTGGATGCTTGTGTGATTTATATCTATTTTGTATGAACTGAATATATTTCTATATATATATATATATATATTATATAGATGATATATGTTTTTAAGGAAGAAAATTTTTGTATTGTTTGATTAGGCATTGATTTGAAGACAAAATACATGCAGATTGTCAAATTCATAAAGGTGTTTGATGAAATGCTTCAATGAGTATCCGATTTGGTCAATTTTACTTTTGTTATTTTTTTCTTTGTTTTACTGCAATTTTTGAAAGAATTGAATGTACCAAAGTTTATCATGTAATACTATTGATTATAGTTAGTAGAATAAAAAGAGTAAAAACTTCGAGTCGTGCAATTGTTAAATATCTTGACGAAGTGGGTAATTTTTATATAATGTGAGTAAAATAATTCACTATATAATGATTTATTTTAAATTAAAAATACTTACTGGTTGTTTTCAGTTATATGTTGTACCAAAATTTGTTATTTTCACAATGTAGATTGTGAATCCATTATGTGGGCATGTTGTCATAGTACATTGTTGATGAATGAATAATCAAATCAGCAAATGATGCCGGGAAGGTATTTTCTACATCCTTTTTTTTTTCCGAATCATGCATTTATATTCCTTTCATTAAATTTAAGAAAGTCATTACATTATAATGGCAGGTAGTCGAGCAACAAATTGCGTGGCTACCCCTTTTGAATAGCAAACCCAATTCTACTAAATACAAAGTTTTGAATAGCTATGTTATCAGTTTTTGTTAACATTTCATGCACCTAACAGTTTCTGAAGAAGTGCTTTGGAGTTTTTGGGTCGAAGTCATACATGAACGTCGAGGGACACCAAGAAACGCCACATAGTTCTTAATATGGTAGAAGTACAAGGACTATCTCATGGTACTTTTTTTTTTCCTGATGATCTTTTCATTTATTAACACATACTACACTTTTTATTCTAAGACATGTCATGCAGCTTAGTAGGCTTAATCGGATATATAAACATTTTAAACCATTTAGATTTATTAGCTATGTATCTGATCACAGAGGGAAGCACAAATTTTGGCATGTGGTGTTTTTAGAGATCAGAAAATTAAACATGAAATTCAAGTTATTATGATTAACTTCTTTGCTAAAATTGTAAAATAATCTAATAGCTATTGCTAAAACCATTTATATATAGAGTTTTTTGGTTTGTTTTAAAATTTTGGGTTATTAAAAGTCATTTCTATTAGTAGGTTTGATGTGTCGATGTCAAATGTTCGAGGTTGGGTGGTCATGGGCTTTTCCTATCGTCGATGATTTCTCGAATGCAAAGTTTTGTACGTAGCCTATCTAATATGAGTCACAAAAAAAACTAATGGCAATAACTAAGGTACATTTTCTTCTTTTATTTTCTTAAAAGAAACACAAATACTGCTCCATGGGCATTTGTTAAGTCTTTATCCAACTTTGATGATTACCCATGAGATCAGTGTTCTTGAGAGATTTTTATTTGTCGATTATCATGTAAGGTTTCCATTTAAAAGTCATAAAAAGAGATACAGTTACATTAAAACAAGGCTTTGACAGTAAAATTTTGAAAATACCAAAGTGATAATGTATATATGATATTGCCTCTTTATCTTGAGTTCTCCCTTGCCTATAGGTTTTGATTTCGGGTTGGACCTTATAAATCTTAATACAATAAGAAAAGTTAGGCAGGCATTGGTGGTTTTATTTATATTTGACCATCGAGTCTTCAATGTTCTCATGTTTGTTTTTTTTTGTATCAGCGGCCAAAACGAGTTCTTTGAGACTCTCTTTAATGTAACACCCGCCAATTTGACTGGTCAATGCTAGCGAACTTGTAAAACAGAAATTAGTCAAATTCAAGTAAATAAACTTTTGTAATGAAAAGGTAAGCATGTGAATAGTCATTAGAAACGTAATTCCAAAATATGTTTGGTTTTGTCAACGAACAATTTGAACGAGTCTCGTGTTATAAGTCTTAACGAAACGAATCATTTCTCAGGAGAAACCGGAACTAGTCACGAGAGTGAAAGAGGGGAACAAAACCCCTCCCACCTCTCATTTCTCCCTTATCTCTTCACACACAAAAACACACACTCTCTCTTTTCTCTCTAAAACACAAGAACACTCACACACAAACACCATTTTCTTCCTCCTTCTTCTTGGATCCAAAAATTTAGGGTTTTGTAACATCAAATTGTTAATTAAACATTGTATAATAATAACCTCTTGCAAAACTTCAAGATTTTTGGGTTATATGAGTGTTCATCTTCTCCAAGAGCTACAAAACCGGATTTTTAGCTTCGGGTCAGATTGGTAAGTGTTCTATAGCTCAAAATGTTCCCCTTAACTGATAGAATACTTCCTTGTTATAGACCTAAACGATTTGTGGTCGATTCGAGTGTATAATGGTTGTTTTTACTTAAAAACGGGTTTAAAATAGGATCTTGAGATTGTGGAAGTGGGTTTTTCGAATTGGTATGTTTTTATGGTGTGGTTATACTTGAATTTGGTTATGTTAAAGTTTGGAAACTCGATTTGGCTCCTAGGTTGGTCGATTTTGATGTCAAAACCCGTTTTTGGTTTGAAATTTGGGTCAGTGGGGCTCACTGGTTTCTAGTGCTTCCCACTGGTTCATTTTTTGTGGTTAGAGTTAGTCTAGTGCGCCCCATCCATATTCTAGTGAGGCTCACTAGTTGCTGGTTTTGATCAGGTATCATCCTAGTGCTCCCCACTAACTTTTTAGTGAGGCTCACTAATCTGGAGTCTAACTTTTTGCTTCGTTTAACTTCTGTACTTGATTTGTGGGAGTCTGTGGGTTACGGGAACTTACTCAAACCTTCTTAGGAATCATGGCATGACTTAAACTAACTAGACCAACTTGTTTGGGATTTAGAATGGAAAATGATGATATTATGTAATACTTTGATAGGTGGTGATTACGTGGCGGTTATTGAGCGGTTATAACTCAAATCTAACCCAATATTACTTGTTTTTGCTGATCAAGGTGAGTTCTGTAGCTCCCTACTCAATTGAGATTCGGGCTGAAAAGTGTATACATACATGCTTGATTGTTTGATTGATTGCTTGATTGGCTTGAGTTACGATTGTCTTACCACTTGTTTGATTGCTTGAATTGTTTGTTTGTCGGTTTGATGGATTTGTTTATTGTATGGATTGGTTTGGCTTAATTGCAATGTTATGAACATATACGCATTGTTATACACGATTGGAGCGGTTTACACGCAAGCACACCCTATTTGGTACTTTAGTGACATGGTTGACATACATTTGATATGCATTATGACATGGACATACATACTATGCATGATTCGATATTGGCACTACTTATGGCCATTCATTACACGTATTTACTATGCATCATACACTCATATGTCAGTTGGTTGATTATACATTCGTTTATGATTATGAGATGTGGTTAGGATAGTTGTACATATATGGAAGACGATGATACATTTAATGAATTTGAGATGTGGTGGGAAGGTTGCGGGTGACCCTATATATAAGCATCAATGATTCCTTAAATGTAAAGTCGTATGAAATGTATGTGCATGGTGGTTTGGATGATTTGTGGAATGAGAGACTTTACGCGCTTTACACGCAACTATACATATGTACGCGCTTTACACGCAACTATACATACTATCGCGCTTTACACGCAACTTATACATATTGTCGCGCTTTACACGCAACTTATACATATTGTCGCGCTTTACACGCAACTATACATATTGTCGCGCTTTACACGCAACTATACATATTGTCGCGCTTTACACGCAACTATACATACTATCGCGCTTTACACGCAACTTATACATATTGTCGCGCTTTACATGCAACTTATACATACTATCGCGCTTTACACACAACTTATACATATTGTCGCGCTTTACACGCAACTTATACATATTGTCGCGCTTTACACGCAACTTATACATATTGTCGCGCTTTACACGCAACTATACATATTTTCGCGCTTTACACGCAACTTATACATATTGTCGCGCTTTACACACAACTCTACATATTGTCGCGCTTTACCCGCAACTACACATATGATCTTATTCTGATATGACATTGTGACATGGTTGGTCTAAATTGGATATCCGTCATGACATATGCATACACACAATACATGACTTGGATATTTTCACCACTTGTGCTCATTTATTACACGTAACTATTTTATGCCATAAATCCTCATTGTGATTTGACATTGTGACTATTGACAATGGTTCCTTGCGAACCATTACTACGAACTCACCAACCTCGTGTTGACTTGTTTAGTACACTTTTCAGGTAATCAAGAAATTCTTGGATGTGAAGTTTGATAGATACTTATGTTGGACTCGGGCTTGGACTTTTGTGGATCAAGAATTCATTCGCCCATTGCTTTACTTTATGCTTATGATCGATAGCCATCTTTGATAATGCATTTGTACTTTATATTGGGGTTGGATTCACCGGATCCTTTTTATTCATTTAGACTTATTCTACGATAATTCCATGCATACGCTATATCTTTTCGGTAATATTTCGAGTCTAGCTCGGAGTGTTACATTTAATCATGCGTTGCAAACGACAATGATTTATCTTACCTATGAGTCTATGGTACGTATTTCTTATTTTCTTATGGCCTTTATATATCTAATTGATGGTAAAAATAAACCTAGATGTCTATAGAGTTCAAAACAATGGTAAAAATTTATATTGTATTACGAGTCCGGTAAAAAATTTAATATTGTGTAATTAGCTATAGTTTTACTTTATAAGGTTTGATAACAATATGTTGGAATTTATAAATTTTCGATATTTGATTTTCTAAGTTTTTGAACATCTATGTTATATTCATGTTTCAGATTACAAGAAAACAAAAATGTAAAATAAGAAAAATGGTGTGAGGTTGTCTTCTAACCTCTTATCTGTTTGGGCTTCCCAGGTTAAAGCAACAAAATCAGAATTGCATTCTTCAGATTTTTTGATGGGAGGTACAACAACCATAATATAAGTGCAGCAGCACCAATTGATGAAGATGAGTTGTTGAAAAATGTTCAACTGGAAAGACCATATATGGGAGCTGTTGATTGCTTTGAAAGGGTTTTCAAAAATAAAGTCTCTTTCACATTTTGAAGGGGTAACCAAGTCAATGTCTTCCAATATTTTTCAACTCAAAGTAACCCTTTCGTATTTAATGTACAAGATGTCTATTTCATGAACTCATAAAGTGATATCGATTATTTAACATTATCAAAATGTTAGGTTCCCGTAGTAACTATTGTTGGAACTATTCATAGGCTTTCAATTTTGATCAAATATTACAAAAAAAATTAAGTATGTAAAGTACCCGCATTTACAAGATTTTTGTTGTCACCCGCTTTACAATGTGGCAACAAAGAAATTAATAATGTTGCGAGAACATCTTTTTTATTAAATATATAACTATTAACCTCAGAATCTATGTATGTGTTTATATTTAATTTAAGTTTCGTTTCAATCATTTTTATAATTTTTTTGGTGTAGTAAATATCAAGTATCTTTATTTTGTGGACAGTTTTAATACTTTTAGTACTTAATCTATTTTACTCTTCAATCAAAATGAACATCTAATTTATTATATATATTTGTTTGTTATAACATATTTTTTGTTTTATTCATGTAATATATGTTGATTAATATAGAAAATAGATAAGCCCAATGCAACGCACGGGTTTCACCTAGTATGCGTATATATATGTAGTTATAAATTAGGGGCTTGACTTACAAGAAATAGGAGAGGCTCGAGATGTATCAAAGAAAGAAGATGCTCAAGATATAACAAGGAGTCCGGGATATGACCGTCACAAAGAAGGCTTGCCAGGCTCGAGATATGGCTCAAGATTGTGGAGCTCGAGATGTGACAAAGAAAGGAAGGGCTGGAGCTCGAGATGTGACAAGGAAGGAGGAGCTCAAGATATGCCTCGAGATAGATACGACACATACGAAATCCCTAATGCTCGAGATAGAGTCAAATACCCGAAATATATATATAGTTTCAAAACTAAAGGGGCTCAAATTAGAGGCAGGCCCGAGGTGAGAGGACTCGAGATGTGAAAGGCGAAATTATATATGAGGGGCTCGAGATGTTGCTTCTTTGCTCGAGCTAATATGTGGCAAGGTATACATAATTGAGAAGGAATAGAACGGCTAGGTCATAATTAACCTAATGGGCCATTCATGGGCTGGGCTAGTATAACTCTTTTAAACCTCATGTCGAAATAGATGGAGTGTATTTTGCTCAGTAGGAGAAGGTCACTTGTTGCTCGAGCTATATAACTTTCGCCATAATAGTTTTCGCCCATGGTAATAAAAAGACTTGGATTCGGCACCATGGCAGTGGGCTCGGCCCATCCTACTTTGAATTCTTGTACATTATATATACTTAATTTATATGCGCGCGCGCGCGCACACACACACACATATATATATATGAATAGCTTTATAAATGAGTATACGTTACATTATTACTACAAAAGGGATATTCACTGTAGGTGAATCTTAGAAAGAGTTTTGTCACCCTTCTGAATATTCTTATATAAATACTCATACAAGGATTCAATTCACATCCAATTCAATCGCATTCAATGCTTACAGTCAATCAAGAATCAATCATATCAAATTCATCACACAATCACTGTCACCTTAGACTCGCTAAGAGTTTGTTAAGTTCGCACTGAATTATCAGAAGTCATAGTGATTGTGCCCTAATCTTATTCGTCACTGAGCCCAAATAATTTAGGTTCAAACAGCAAACGATATGAATAAACAGGATTTTAGATATTGTACAAATAAAAAATTTCAATCTTCTTGAATTAATTGTATTTTTTCCCCCTATTCTCACATACCCAAATTCGGAATCAATATGATCAAGACTCCTCAAACTTTTTACATCATCATTACACCAGCTGCATCTTATCATAATCTATATGTGATTCTTATGCCATAATATCTTGGCCTTTAATTTTCATCTAAGGGTCAAGATTACCCTAGTCATTTTAAGATAATTTGATCGAATTCTCTCCCATGCTCCATTACATTTCCTATTTGTTCATTAAATCTTCATAAGCCTTATAATTCTCGAACTTCAACTTACGCAACCTTTAATATATTTTTTTTCTTTTTTGCTTACAATAAGGTTTTATTAAAACCACCAAACAATACAACTTTCAACGTTTTCAAAGAATGGACAGACCCATTATTGACCCAATACAATTCCTGAACTATATTATGTTCACTATACAATAAAAGCTCATCCAACAATTCTAAGGGGTGTTTATAGGAGAGAATCATACTGAATGGAAATGTAATAGAGAATGAAAATACAGTGAGAAAGAGAATGAGTATTTGAAAAGAGAATGGATTCCGTTGTTTGGTACCTACAGAGAATGAATATATAAAAAAAATATTTTTTAAATAATAATATATTTATTACATATAACATTTTAAAAAGAAATTTTTTTTTTTTGAGAATGGAATTGATTCACCTTTCTCATTCTCTTTCTTCATTGCAAACAAACAAGAGAAGTCTTTCCCATTCTCTTTCTCCCTTTTCCATTCCATCATACCAAACACCCCTTAAGTCTCTAACTAATATACAAGTCAACTACATATATTCCATATGTAACATCCTAAATATTTTTTGTTTTAATAATTTTATTAATTTGAGTAAAAGTTAACTGAGTCGTCATATCTCGACTAGGAGCTATATTATTTAAGCGTAAATCATTTGGGTGTTTATTTTTAGAATTTAGTTTTGAGTGTTTAAGTATACCACATACTTAGGATGGAATTGAACTTGTTAGATATAGTAAAATAAGAACTAGCTGGCTACTAATAAAAAAAGAAAGAAAGAAAACGACAATCTGTATCTTTTATTTACATGATTTAGAAGTTTTACTATATAAAAAAATTACTGGTCAACTTAACTTATTTGACGACCAATCTTAGCTCGGCCCAAATAGTAAACTAATGGTCATACGATTCTCGGCCCAGATGCTAAGTATATATTCTCGTTAGACCATGACCATTCTAAGTTACTTCAATAATATTAAAACCCTAGACGTAACCTAAGTAGAGCTTGGCAAGGAGAGACGATACGTTGGTTTGGGGTCTTGCACTTGCATTCTGCGACGATCATTATATAGTTCCGATTTTCAGAATACTCTAAGGTAAGATCGAGTTCTAATTTAAGTACTCAAACGATTAAAAGTTCGAAGTTAATAATTAGCTCTAGTTTCTTTAGTTAAATACTGTACCTCTTTTGAACAACATGTAACATGGTGCTTGATTCATTGTCGTTAACTCAATTTACATATAGCATCGTCTTGTAGTCTAGATATATGGATGTACATATATGTAAGCTTAAAAATATGGTCTCGAAACGAATCATCAGGATACCAAACATTGAACGAGTTTTATTAACGATTTAGTGTGTTTCTGGAAGATTGAACGGATTTAAGTTTCGCGAAACTAAGTTTGTAGCTTTCGGGTTTTGGTTGTTCGCGGAATAATACGAATATATATTAATCTTAGCTATGTTTGTAATGTACATGTCGTTAAGTCGAGTTTTCATCATGCATACGTGTTACGAAAAAGACTTTGTTATTACTACTTCTCACGTCGATTTCATGTCAAATAGGTGTCGATTTCTAGTAACGAAGTAAAAACGTGTTTTCGCCTTTTCGAGAATGTCATGACTGTTATATATTAAGTTGAAACTTGAAGCATCACATAAATGATATATGAAAGGTTATTTTTGATCGATCTGTTATACATAAATAAACAAATTATGAAGCTCAATATATTATTAATGGAGATTTTTGAACTAACCTGTATATAAGGAAGACAAGGTAGTATTGTAGTTTGACTTATAACTCATACATGATATATAGGAGTACTAACTGCATGTTATTAAAATTAGTTAATTATATAAATCAATGACACTGTACTTCTAGACTAATTTGCGATCTCACTAGAAGGTTCATGGTTCAGATGAACTTTATTGACAATTGATAGTAACAAATATGTACCCTTTAAATTGATATTAATCGTTGATAACCTGATAATAAGTTACTGTACGTAGTTACTAACTGATTATGAAAATATAGTTTATTATTACACATTTTAGTATTCATACGCCATCAAAGTTTTGTTAAATAAAAATAAAAGATGTTACAGCTAGATGATCATAAGTAACATTATAATTTATAAGTAAAGAAACCAATAACGTCAAATTATATATTTTGGATCCGTGAATATGCATGGCTGAAATTAATGTGAACGTCTTTATATATTCTCAGACTTTTAAGGAGTAACGAGCTAGACTGCTTTCTTATTCGGTTTGAGGTAAGATAATTACTTTTTGTCACATAAGAGACACAACAAAATATTATTTTCGTAATAAACCTTGGTAACTATATATCTTGTACGTATGTTGGGCTATGGGGACAACGGAGGGGTTAATTGAGATATATTTATGTATGCTTATACTGTTGATTATAATGATTGAAATATGTGATGTTTGATTGAGGTTTGCTTGTTGGATGACCTGTACATGTAGTACACTAGACTCTAGTAGGATTGTCATGTCACGTTGCACGTTAAGGGACCTAATGTTGAAATAATGTAGATGTTGTTACTCGAGTATAATTGACGTTGGAAGTGTTAAGCTTAACTCATGCTAGCCTCGGCTAGTGTGTATATGTTGTTGTCGTTTGGAAATAATCTAGATATTTCCCTCTCGACTAAGTCACGTTGGTAGAGTTTGCCGGGTGGTTTGGACTGGTCACTGCAGTTTGAGAAACGGCTTACTCATGGATTGGTTATGCCTATCCGAACGACGCCGATAGACCCCGAAAGGATTACCCATCATTTCGGGTGTGAGGTACCCTATAGGTCGTATGACCGCCTTCACACAACCTCCATATTTCCCTATGGCAAGTGACATAAGTCACTTAGCTAATGTAGAGGCACAACCTGATTTTGTAAGTAGATGTTGATTATTTGACGTTGATATATGATGTTGAGGTTGCTAGGCACATGTAGGAATATGACACTCCTATTGCTTGATGATGTTGATGTTGTTAATTGCTTGGCATACGTATCATTGTTTGAAAAGGTGTTTTAACTAGCAACCGTTTTATAACTCGTGGTTATCTTACTCAGCTTTTAAAGTTGACACTTGTTTCTTTTAAAATTGTTATGTTTCCTCATGTTGTATCAAAGTTTGCTTAGAGTGAGGTTGGGTAGACGTTTGCTATAGACGAAGACATTTATTAGTTTTAGCCTCCTTAAATTAGATAACTTTTACTATTTTATTCATTGTCGTTATCAACTTTATGATTATAGATTTTCTTGAATTATTGGTTTGATGCTATGAAGTAACACAAAACATATGATAACCATTTTGTTAGGTAATGGTTAAGTTTTTATTGGAATGCTTCTGCATTTTGAGTTATTTATTTAAAAGTTCTTAAAAATCTATATTTTTAAATGTCGGGTGTTACACCATATGTCCTGGACAACAATCACCATTCACATATCATCAGTAACTAAATCCGTCATTTGACTTCCAATCTCGTATGAACCTTTACTCATTAAGACCACTGTTAACAGTAGGTCAACACAGTAGGTGAAAGATCGGTCAACGGTTAAGGAGCTGTAGGTGATTGCTCGGTGATATGTGGATCGGTGGAAGAGATCACCAAGAAGATTGCTTGTTTTTTATTATGTGTATTTTGTTTGTATATAGAAGAGAGTAGACAAATAATCTTATATTTTATTTGTTGGTGGGGAAGCAATTAGTCTGGACAAAGATCTCACCGTCCAAAGAGTTTGAGTTTGGTCCACGTGTAATGTGGTTTTAATTAAATAAAGGTTGGGACCAAATGGTGAGTGAATGGTTAAGGGGAAAATAGAAGGCGAAAGAAATAAGAAGCTGATGTTGATGTGGCAGGAAAAAGTGTAGGTGAAAAAAGTGAACGGTTACGAATGGCCTAATAAGAACCAGCATAACATGCTTCCTTTATCCCAAACTCATCCTAACTCAGCCTACTTAATTTCCCACGGCACTTCATCTCCTCATAAGCTATTTTGCACGGGAACTGGTATGGAAACGAGAAACGGATACGGGTACGGGTACGGGAACGGGAGACGACAAAACTCAAAAAATCAAGAAACGGGTACGGCACGGGTACGAAAATGAATACATAAAAATAAAGTATATATATATTATAGATAATGTATCACAAACCCCAAAATATATGATGTAAACTTTAAAATTCATATATCTTTAAAAGATAATCATAAATCTTTCAAAATTCATACATTTTTTAAAGCAAAGGTAATCAAATATTATCAATCAAACCGTTTTCAAGATCTCTTGTGAGAAAATAAACCTCCTCCTTGTTAAATTATTTAGTAGTGGTTATAAAAGATATTAATTTTACATTTTTAATAATTAAAAATTCAAAAGATAATATATGCTTGATTTTAGTAATGAATTACTCGTATAACTAGTTACCAACAGGAAAATTGTAAGGGACCTAAATTGAAACGAAAGAAACCACCAATGTTAATATATAATATCTAAGAATTATATTGGTTTTTTTGTTATAACAACTAAGAAATATAGAGGCCTAGACTTAAGTTATAAATAATTAAATCAGGAACATATGTCACTATTTATCACTTTATCTTCTTCCTCGTTTTCTCATCTTCCACCATTAAAACCAGATCCAAGCTTTACAAAAATACAAATTTTTGGAAACAGCCAAAAAATGCCAGTTGACTTATCGAAGCGGTCAAGGAATGTCCTCAAATTTTTGGAAACGGCCAAGAAATGTTTCGCAGCCGTCCCCATAGGCGTTTCCGTCCCCGGCGAGTTTCCAGTACGCGGTACGGTGGCTCCTGGGCGTTTCCGTGCATCAGAGCACATAAGCACTGCAACTTTTATAAGTCAATTTTAGCACCCTCATTTTTGGGATAAATTTCACTTATGGTCCCTGAACTTGACACTTTTTTCACTTATTATCACTAAACTTCAAAAATTGCAAATGATCATACACTAACCTTGTCATATTTTTTCACTTTTAGTCACCGCGCCCAGTTTCGTTAGTTTTGCTCCGTTAAGCTACGCACGTGCAAAACACGTGAGGGTAACTTTTCAACATTAATTTCTTTATTCTTTTATTTTATATATCAATCTTTTAACCATCATTCCTTCAAATTAAACTCACACATATCTTTGTTACAAAGTAAGTTATAAAAAACCCTAATCTTTATTTTATTATTAAAACCCTATTTATTTTATTATTAAAAAGCCCTAATCTTTATTTTATTATTCAAAAGTCTTTATTTTATTACTAAGACCCTAATTGCAGGCTTAAATAAATAATGGTTGTCAGTTTTTAGGATGGGTTGACCCACCCATGTGTGAAAGAGCTCGAGAAACCATACCCGGTTTTTTGGTGTTTGTTTAGGATAGTTATGTATATGCATGTAGTTCAATACTAATGTATGTTTGACTTTCAAAATTCAAAAGTGACAATGTAATGTAATGTACCAATGTTTATGTATCAATGCAGTCTTTATGCAAAACAAGTATACACACAATCTAACTTTAATAACCTGTGTCATTTCATTAAGCAAAGTTATGCTTCAAGAGCAAATAAGATCGCAGGTACATAAGTCTGGATATTGTTTGACATAACATTAAACAAGTAGAAATTGTCTAAGACCACACAAACCATACACAAATGGCTATCAAAAGGAGATTAACAACTAAACAGGTGGAAATTGTCTAAGACCACATAAACCATACATAAATAGCTAACAAAAGCAGATAAACAACTAGAAAAGTGTTATGGCTTGTCCATCCTTGTAGCATTTCCACAAAACCTTGGAGTAGTCATACTAATTCCTTTTCCTGGACTCAACACAGGTTTAGGTCCTCTAGCACTTGAATGTGTTGGTTGGCTTGACTGTGTTGACTGGCTTGGCTGAGTCATTGGCTGACTTGACTTACCTATTGGACTGACCCATTTGCTGACTTGGCTGAGTTGGTTGAGTCTTTTTCTTCTTTCCTTTAGTCCTTCTTGCAATGTCATGTAAAACATATTAGTAATACTTCATAAACATGAAACTTAAGTAATCAATTGAATATAGACATAACAACTTACTTTGTGTGAGGTGCATTGGATGATTGACCTTTGCATGACTTGGAGTTGTGACCCTTCTGGTTGCACTTGGAACAAGTGACACTTCTTCCCTTCTTTGAAAGTTTCCCACCTTTGTCCAATGTTTCATTCTCAAATTCACCCTTTTTTCTCTTCTTTTTTGGCCTACCAACCTATGTGTAGTGTTTGGGAGGTAGTATCTTCATTGTATCTTGACTCTTTGTCCAATACATCGTACCAACAAAGGGATTAATCTTCTCTGCATACACCTTTTTCCAAGTATCTAGACTGTATGCACTATGTACCCAATCCTCCACAATGCCTACATCAAACCCATTATTATGCATGTTCCAAATGGTAGCAACTACATGTTTGCAAGGGATCCCAGTCAACTCCCACTTTCTACATGAACAAGTCCTTTCACTCATATTACCCACACATGTATCATTCCATGATCCACTTAACTGGTACTTATCACACCCATTGAAATCTACATTCACATTTTCTGCTTCCTCCTTAGCTATGTCAAGAGTCTCTGTAGCTGTTGGAGTCAGTGGGCCTTTACATGTTTCAATAACTTTTTGCACAACAACTATCCTCTTCACGAGGTACTCCCTAACAGGTAGGGTCTAAGGACAGTTGTTTTCACATGCCATGACCTTTTTGCTCCTGCTTGTCTCCTCTTCGGTTGACGTTTTTGACTTTGTTTTTACAAGATTTCCCCACTAAGCCTATTATTATAAGTAGGAATCTTACCGGCCATGACATGTTTCTCTAACCCTCCAAAGATCATTCCTTACAACCTTTATATCTCTTGTACTTTGTACTGTATGATCTTTGATTAACACCAAAACTTTCCTTTAATCAGAAAAGGTCTGCTAACATAGAATGGTGGTCTAATGATTTTTTTGCTAGTTCCTGCATACTGCACTGTCATGTCTCTAAGTTTTTCCTTTCTAATTACTTTACCTTCATCAAAACCACCACTACTATTATACAAATCTAAATCTATTTCTATTACTTCATCACCCACCACTATGTCACCAACACCTGCTTGGACACCTTCACCAAGCCGGTTAACTTCAGGCCTTTCAAAAGTTCCATTGAAATCAGACATAGTAACCCCTACACCTTCTACCATGTCACTTTTGTCTATTGGGAAAAGTTCTTCTATAAAGGGTTTAGTGGGTTCAGTGGGTTCATTAGGTGCATTGTGGATAGGTTCACTATGGATAGGTTCATTGTGGATAGTTTCATTGTGAATAGGTTCATTTTGGAATGGTTCATTCTAGAAAGGTTCATTGTGAATATGTTCGTTGTGGATAGGTTCATTGTGGATAGGCACATTGTGGAGAGGTGGATTACTTGACTCAGACATTTCACAAGACACATAAACCTCAAGATACTTGCTCATCTTCCCGTGCATCATCATATTTTTAACATCTTCTTCACAAGATATACCAACAAGACCCACATCTAAATCTAGATCAAGTATCTTAAAGTGGAAAAACATTGGAATATTTGGATTAAATTTTGCATGTTCAAAAATCTTTCCACTCTAGGATTACCTTTTGACCATCAACATACTTCCTTCCAAAGAAATGGTGTAAAACGCCCACCATAATGAAGTGCAATATTCATGTCGAAATCTTTGGTCTCTAAAAATAAAAAACATAGTAATAATAAAATAAAAGAAATAGTTATATAAAAGAAAACCCAAAAAAGATAAAAGTAAACCCCAGAAAGAAAAGATAAAATTTGATTGATGATCAAACCTTTTTTTATCTTTGTGAAGTTTCTTTTTTGATCGTTTAATCCCTCCGGGTTCTTGGTCGGCCATTGATTGTGTGTAAATGAGATTTAGTGTTTGGGTTATAATTTGGGGGTAAATAGGGATGAAATTAGGTTTATACACCTTTTCTTGAAAAAAGAGAGATGTGAAATAACCATTATACACTCATTGAAATAGTTTTCATCATTAGATTGTCCGCAATGGGGATGTTCATGGAAAAAACAAACTTTTCTAGAGGTTGTCCCTGATATAGATACTATTGTGAGTGATGATGTTGAGGATGTTTATCCGTGGACAACCGTGGAGAAGGATTCAAACAGATGAAGATGATGAGGTTTCTTGTTTTGTTTAGTTTTTAGCTTTCTTCTCCATTTTTTTTAATAGTAATGTAATGGTTATGATTATATGCTTTTTTAAAACTCATTATCCGTAACAGGTTTTGATGTGTATTTTACGAAAAGGTCATGCGAAATTTCCAATTTTTGTGCGTTGTCTTTTATAACGAGTTATGGTAAATGTATTTGTCGAGATGTATAATTGAGTACATTCTTTAAAAAAAAATCTTATAAATGGTCGAGTCGAGTTTGGTCCTTTCAAGTTTTCTATTAGAGGAAGAAGATGAAAAAAGATACGAGTATAATTTTTTTTTATTATACCTAACTGAGGACAAATATGTGGCCTTTATTTTAAATGCTAGCTACCACCGTAATTTTTTCAATCGATTTTTTGAATTTTATTTTTAAAATCATTATTTTTTGTTGTTGGAGATTAATGTAATACGTGTTATATTTATATTCAGAAAATGTAGTATAATATGTTATATTAAGGTTTTTATCTATATAAATTATGTAGTTGTTTGTCTTTATAAATAGTTTGTATTAAATTTTTATGTTATTGGGGATTAATGTAATAAGTGTTATATTTATATTCAGAAAATGTAGTATAATATGTTATATTAAGGTTTTTATCTATATAAATTATGTAGTTGTTTGTCTTTATAAATAGTTTGTATTAAATTTTTATGTTATTGTTGTCGGTAAAATGTGTTTGTGGGAAGGATAAGTGGAAAACTCACATGACATGATGATTAGCATGTTTGTAAGAAGAACATGCTAAACCGTTGTGGATGGTTTTAGTCTCTTATCTTTTACAGTATAATATCTCCACCACCCTTTTAGATCTGTACATCAACCAATACCACCGGACACCGCCACCATCTCCAATAGTCACACCATCAACGCATTGTGTGGGTAACGTGATAGTTTTTGTAGTTAACTAAATAGATGAATTATATGTATGTTTGTCTTGGTTGTTCACATAACACATGTAACATCCCAAACTTTTTAATTAACGGTTGACTTGAGTCGTTAAGTCAACATTATGTGTCCGTTAAGTCTTTTGATGATTTAATGCTTATATGTGTTTAATGTGCTAAATGTGTAAGGCTTTAATGCCTTAATGATTGATGTACTAGTATGTTTAAGGTATATTCTATATGCCTTTAAAGGTAATTAAAGTGTTTAATGTGTTGTAAGTATTCCCTATAGGTGTTTTGAGCTAAATATGAGTCGTTTGCAAGCTTAGGGACTAGTTTTGACATAGGGTTGAACAAAAAAAACGGGTTAAGGGTCTAATAATCTGTCATTAGACTCATAATACAGAGAATATACATTTCCTTTGAAACCCTAGCCATCCCCTTGGTTCCATAGCATCCTATTGTTCGATTTCATCGTTATTTGGTTGATTCAGGAGTATTTTGATCAAGTTTTTGCATCCTCTTTGTAACCTCCAAGTATCCATCTAGGTCTTTAAAGGGTTGATTGGAGTCATAATCGTGTGTTTTAATCGTTTCGGTAACCTAAAACGTTTGTTATTGTGATGCAAATCAAGTAAGGGTTAATCAATGATTTCATTGCATCATTATGGTCTTAAAATGATGAATTTTGAGGTACAAAAGTCATTTATAAGCTTTGGGATCGTTTAGGGTGTGTTTGGTTAAGTTTTGGAGGTTAAACAATGAGTTGTGTCCAGAATCGGGGCCAGTTGTGGCGCAACCAGAAAACTGTGACTTAAGTTGCGACGCAATAGCGACAGAATTTTCAAATGGCCATAACTTTTGAATCGTAACTCCGTTTTTGACAAATAAGCTATCCACGGAATCGTGAGATAGTTTACTTTCTAATAGTAATGCTTTCAAAAGATGATTGTGTGAATCCCTGCACAAGATGAACAACGAGTATAACAGTGAAAATAACAAGTATATCAAGTATACCCGACTGGCAACTAATTCTGAACTAGAAGAATGACTAGTTCAAAATACGATCCGGATTATGGATAAGAACTGAAAGTAAATGCGAAAAACAAAGTGCTGAAACTATATAAATAATATTTATAGTCAAGTATTTAGGCAATGAGACACAATGTAATTTTCAATGTATTTTATTCATTTATATAAACAAAATACAAATGTTGTTGCGGAACAAAGATAATCACACTTGTGAAAAATATCTAAACAACCTTGAAATACAAGTGATCTAATAACTTGGAAATACTCGTAAAATTTACTTAAAGTATATCTCACAAGTTGCATTACCAAAGTTTCGAGCCCTTTACAATTTGTGAGAAGCCTTGTATTTATAGACAAAGTCCAAGCTGATGTGGACTTGTCCGTACAATACGTGGTTGGGGTATACTTTAAGGATTTCAAATTGATTCCTTAAAAGTGTTTGTTAAAGTTAAGTGTCAAAGTCATTGATGTGACATTTCACACTTTATTGCCAACATTTTACTCAATCTATCACTTTACTAGGTGCTAAACGAAGCCAAACAAAGCATCAAGGGGTCGAACCTCGTGCTGACGTCATCAACATGTATGACTGACCTCGTGCTGATGTCAGCACGAGGGAGATCGATTGATGCTTATTTCGGGCCTACTACTTAATTAAGGCCGATGCCCACACAACCCAATAATCTTCTAGTATAAATACAAGACCTAATCTACGAAATTAGGTTAATCATTTTGAATCTTAGTGAATCATTTGGTTAATCTACGAATTAAGGTTAATTGTTCCTTTGTGTGATCTCCTACACGAACCACAAGCCTTGTGCATCTCCTTGGGTTGGTTAATTGCTCATTAATCGACGGAAGGCAATAGCAATCTAGTTATCTCAAGAGGATTCCGCACTCTTGACATAACGAATCACATCTTATTACAATCCACGCAACAATAGGGTACCTTACAAGTGGTATCAGAGCCCTAAGGTTGATTACCAGAAGGTGTAAGATCGTTTGATTTGCTATTGATTGCAAATTCATTCGAAATTCGTGTTTTACCTTTAGCTCGTGTGTAACTTCACGCGACCTCGTGCTTACGTCAGCACGAGGTGATCCTTACTTAGTGCCTACGTCAGCACTAACCTGACTTCGTGTCAACCTCGCGCCACATCTGCACGAACTGATCTTCGTGCTCAGGAGCGTGACCTCGTGTATCTTCGTGTCACGTGCTCCTCGCGTGACTTCGTGTGTCCTTCGTGTCACGTGCTTCTCACGTGACTTCGTGTTATTCGTGTCACGTACTCCTCGTGTGACTTCGTGCCACGCGATCTACGTTGTTCTTTCGTTTGTTTTGATTTCAAAAGATTCGAAATGACTACTATTCCAGCTGCTGCAAATTCACCAAATGCCCTACTTATTAGCTAGATGATCATGCACGATCATGAGGTTGGTCGTGGAAACACACCTCCAAAGTTGTTCCGTATGGAAAACTATTGGATGTGGAAGAGACGTTTTGAAGACTACATTCGTCTCACTGACATGGACATGTGGCTTGTGATAACTCAAGGTTTTGATTGGCCTTCATATGAGAAGAATGGAGTGATCGGTAGGTATACTTATGCTGATATGCCGATTGAAGAACGAAAAAGGTATGCAATTGAGGGAAAGGCCTTGTCCACTCTTACTATGGCCTTACCTCAAGATAGTGTACACTTGTTCAAAAAATAAACTACTTTAAAGGATTTATGGGACGCTCTTGAAAGATATTGTGAGGGCGATGAAACCTTGAAGAAGAATCATATCAAACTTCTGAAGCGCCAGTATGAAGCGTTCAATGGACTGAAAGGAGAATCTCTTGACGAGATTATTATTCGATTCAGTCATTTGACTACTGAGTTGTCATATTTTGAGGTTGTTTATCCTCAAACTGAGATAGTCGATAAGTTTTTGGACTCATTACCTAGGACATGGACTGATTATGTTCATCAACTTCAAGATGATCAGGAATATAGTACATGGGACTTTGAAAAGGTAGTTTCCAAGCTGAAGAACAGAGACATGAAGTTTAGAATTAAAGATACTCACCCGGATTTCACTCAAGATTCATCATTGTGTCATGCTAAGTCTGTTCATTTAGAAAGTTCTAGCTCGGGGAACAATGCATTTCTAAGTGGTGCAGAAGCTACACCAATAGTAGATGTTGAAGGTATTGCTGGATATGTTGCTTATGACCATGCACATATGAATGTCAAGAGCAATGTACAATCTTTTCACTCTATGCCAATGAGTATGAGTTCTGCAGAAGGTAGAATGAGTGTTTACTTAGCCTTTTGTAATACTCATAAAGCGTTTATTGGAGGAAAGATTACTGATCCTGCAGTAATTGATGAGGATTACAATCAGATAGATCCTGATTATTTGGAAGAAATGGATCTACAATGGCAGCTATATGCTCACTATTAAGGTCAGAAGATTCACTCATAGAACTAATGGCTTTGACAAATCCAAGGTGAAATGTTATAACTGCGATGGATTTGGTCACTTTGCAAGAGAGTGTCAACGACCTAAGAGGATTGATAATACCGTTGCTGGTCGTCAAAATTACAATCAAGGCGGAATTACTCCAAGTAATCAGAAAACTCAAGCAATGATTACATATCCTGCTACTCCACAACAGCCAGTTTTGTCACCATTTTCGGAGTCAAAGGCCGTTGTTGTTTAGAATCCGGATGGTACTTATCAATGGGATACACAATCCGATGATACCTCAAATCATGCCTACATGGTAGAATTATGTGATGAGGTAGCTGCAACAATTGATTATGCTGTATACTCAAGTGAAGAAAGTGCATCTGAGATAGTTAAGCAGAATGTACGTAATGTTGCTGAGACTGTGAGATCTGAGAGTGAACCTATGACAGCAGTGAAAGCATCTGAAGAAAAGGAAGAGTCATTGAGTCCTGCTGATGACATTTCTATGAAGAGCATTGAAGAACAAATGAAGAACTTCGTGATACCTGAAGGAATGACAACTGAAGACTTTGTTGCATACATGGCAGATTGCAAGGCTGCAGATCAGAAGGGAGAACCAAGGAAGCCTATCAGTCTTTGGTATGTTAACAGTGGATGCTCTCGGCACATGACAGAGGACAAGAATGTTTTGTCTAATTATGAAGATGTAAATGGTTCGTATGTTAGTTTCGCAGGTCCCAGGGGCGGCAACATCTCGGGCCAAGGTGATGTTGTCAATGGGAAGATTACGCTGGAGAAAGTCAATTATGTGGAACAGTTAGCACATAATTTATTAAGTGTTTCTCAGATTTGTGACAAGGCTAACAATGTCCATTTTACTGAGAAAGAAGCACTTATATTGAAACCAGGATATGTTATTCCTGAATACTGGATCCTGCTAAAAGCTCCTAGGAAGAGAGACATCTATGGCCTTGTGTTAGGTGTTGATGATCCAAAGGAGTCTGTTTGCTTGTTAACGAAAGCAAACAAATATGAATCTTCACTATGGCATAGAAGAATGGGACATATCAATTTCCGAAAGATGAATGACATTGTCAAACATGGTTTAATTGACGGCGTTCCCATGAAACGGTTTGGAATGGAAGACAAATGTGTACCTTGTCTGAAAGGTAAACAACAAAAGTCTGCACATAAACTGAAACAAGAAAATTCTATTGCCAATCCTATCGAGTTACTTCACATGGATTTATTTGGTCCAGTGAATGTAAGAAGTATCGGTGGGATGTATTACTGTTTGGTGGTTACTGATGATTACTCGAGATTCTCATGGGTATTCTTTCTTAAATCGAAAGATGAAACTCCGCAGATTTTGATAAATTTCTTTGTCGAAACTGAAAACATTTTTGGAGTTCGTGTTAAGAGAATCAGGTGTGACAACGGAACTGAATTCAAGAATAATGTGATGGATGTCTTTTGTTTGTCAAAGGGAATCCAACATCAATACAGTTCTCCGTATGAACCACAACAGAATGGAGTTGCTAAAAGAAAGAAAAGGACTCTAATCGAGACAGCCAGAACTATGCTTGCAGATTCAGGGTTTCCTACCATGTTTTGGGCGGAGGCAGTGAATACAGCTTGTCATATTTTAAATAGGGTTACTGTAGTCAAGCGTCATAATAAGACATGTTATGAGCTTTTACATAAGAAGAAACCGAATTTACAGAATGTTGAACCATTTGGTGTACCGTGTACTTTCTTGAAGTATCTACCTCAGTCAAAGTTTGATTCAAAGGTTGAAGAGGGATTTTTCATGGGTTATAAACCGGGAACATCAATTCGACGGGTTTACAATAAACAGACTGGCAAAGTTGATTTGGGAACAAATGTCAAGATTGTCAGTCATACGCCCGCTATTCATTCTGGAAGTGGCAAAAACTTCGATTACGATAGTGTATTTAGTTCACTACATGGTCCTGATTCTTATTCAGATCCTGAGACAGTTGATGATGTGATTATTTTAAGAGATCACTTGGATAATACTCCTACATCTCCGCTTACTAAAAATGTCGATACTACTCCTACCAAAGTTCAGTCTACTACTGTTGTTGATGAAACTGGTAAGGACAAGAATAAGACACCAGATTCAGATAATAGTGAACCCGAGAACACTACACCACTTACTCCGTCAAAGGTTACACTGCCTGATGATGATCTTATTTCTGAAGAATCGGAAGATGATTTTAGCTCTCCTGAGTTTCAGATTAAAACGAATTTAGGAGAAAGTCTGAATGTTGATTCGGTTCCTCAATATCGAGTTAATAAGGATCATCCAGTTGAAATTATTCTTGGTAATGCTACAGAACCTGTTCGAACTAGAAATCAGTTGAATAAGAATTTGACTAGATTGTTTTGTGAAGTGAAAGACACTGGATTGATAACTGAGTGTTTGTATCCTGGATTCATTTCACAAGTAGAACCTAAGAATGTTAAGGCAGCACTTCAAGATCCATGTTGGGTTGAAGCTATGCAAGAAGAATTAGCTCAATTTGAAAAAGTTGGAGTTTGGGAGTTAGTAGATGTGTCAGGCTAATGGAAATGGTCTTGAGTCCACTCTCGACATATAGCCTTCCTCTGATGGGATTCATGCCTATTTCATTTCATGCCTATTTCATAATTATAATCGGACCTTAAGCCCATTCATCTTTTGGGAACTACTCCCGCTAGGTTAGAAGGGAGCATAATATATGAATATATAAATCCTTATACACTCTGGATTCTCTTTCTTTCGTTCCTCTCGGCCTCTTTCTTCACTTTTCTTCACTCTCGACTGGGCCCCACCTTGTCACTCTCATTTCTCTCTCTTCCTAAAGTGAGCTCCCAGCTCTTATTCACTCTCGGCTGGGACCCACACAAGGTAAGGTTAGATCTCGACATCCTCTAGTATTTCTCAATCTCTTCCTTTCTGAGATAGCTCTCGGATTCACTCCCATCCAAGATCACCTCTCGGCTTCTTTTCTTTGAGATAGGTCTCGGTTGGACCTTACCTTCCTATGACCTCTCGTTTATCTTTCTTCCCTTAGTATCTCTCAACATATATATATATCGATCCACCTCAAGTTGAAGCTCTCGGCATACATAAATACATATAGTTCTTGGCTGCGGGTAGCTTTTGATTCCTTCCCTTTATATATAAATTAGTTTAGGGATTTACTCCCTACCTCATTATGCACGTTTAAGTGCAAGGCTTGGGTAGATTGCATTTGAGGATGGCTATAGTTTACTCATAGTGGCTGCTCATTCTAGACATTTGTTTTATGTTAAGATGTTTATGTCTTGAATTGATATTGTGATCCGTTGTTTAATGTTGGGCAACCGATGGGTTTCTAATTGAACTTATTTTGATGATATTGCTAGTAACACCATTTAATAAATGAACCAAACAGATTTTGTTGGTTTGGACTTTTAAAGTTATTTCCGCTATCTCTTAACGCCGTTAAGCGAAAGTTTTTAGAACTCCATATTTTTAAACGACGGGTGTTACACCACATGTTTAAATATTATGTTTCTACATTTATATGACGAGAGCAAGTACCCGCGCGTTGCGGCAGTGAGATGATAGAGTGATAGATCATAGAGTGTGATAGGTCATAGAAGTTGATAGGTCATAGAGTGTGATAGCCAAATTTCTTAGTCGTACGGGCTCCGCCCTTAGATTTAAAAATTCGTTGAAAGTATATCGAACGACATCTCTAACAAAAGAGCATGAAATTTTAGGAACACCCATATAATTTTTATGATTTATTGATGTACGGCTTTTGAGATAAAAGATTTTAAATGAATTGGAGAAATAAATGATTTATGCATGAGAGATAAAAAAAAAGTGACTGGTTGAGATTTGAGTAGAGAGAAAGAGTAATTTAGTAATTTTAGGTAAATATAGAATTGATAGCGAGCATTTAGGGAAAGTAAATGTTGAGACTTAAAATTTAGATATGGCTTTTTGCTTTATAATTACATTTATATGATGTTTAATATGTTAAATATGGTTGCTATTGTATATATGTATTGTCGAACCTATGCTAAGGTATTGCTAGGTCGCATGTTTGCTACTCTTCCCTACTCTCAAGGTAGTCAGACTCAGCAGACAGATATATCTTATTATGATGTTCTTGCCGACATGTATGGTATCTAAACACTTTAAGCTTTCCGAATTTTACCTTTTTGTGGCCGGAGGTCTTTATAGAAAAAGTCTCTCTACCTTTGGATGGAGGTAAAATTGTTTACGGCTCACCTCCCCCATACCCCACTTAGAAATTGGGTCATGTTGTTGTAAATAGATAATTAATTTTATTTACGGATAAGTACCTAGGAATGTAATGAACTATATACAAATGTTTATATTGTGTAATGAACTACTCGAATGTTTATTGTATACAATGAACTTTCAAATCCTGGTTATTGGATGTATCTGTCTATATGTGGCCACCATATAAGCTGCAACTTGTAAATTTTTGATTGGTCGGATACACATCCATCTAATAACCAGGATTTCAATAACCAAGAGTAGTTTATTACACAGCATAAACATTTGTGTATGGTTCATTACATTTCCAAGTACTTATCCATTTTATGTATTAACAGACCTTGAAACCTAGCTAGATTTGCAACTACATTCATTCGCCTCATTTTTCCAATTTTCCTTTTTTTTTTGTTTAATTCACATTCATCTTGATGTAACTTGAATGTATGTTGCATGGTGGTACCTTGTAAGTTATTATTATTAGTGCATTTTTTCATACATATTTTTATTACACTACTTTTGTTTTGCTGCTATGATTGCGCTGAGATTGTGTCATTTGGGATTGTTTATATTATGCCTGAAGTCTACAGATGTCATAGGTTATGGACAAAAGATATATTCCATGAGTTGGTTATGTCATAAAACAAAAGTAGATATTCATACATTAAAGTCATAAAAGCTTATAATTTTGAACACGGGTTTATGATATTATCAATACTAGATATTCATATATTAAATTCATAAAAGCTTATGATTTTGAAGATATACGGTTTCAAGTGCATTACTTTGCCAGATTTATTACAATAATCGCAAATTCGTCACTGTCATTATCAGCTGAGACATGCTACAATAATTTCTCTATTATAAAAATTTTGAAAACAACTCTAGTCATAATGTGATATTATTACGAAGGATAATTAAGAATTGAAATATAAACAAACTTGTGATCTTGTACTTGACATTCAAGTACATGTCTTAGATCATAATGTAGGCCCATAACGCAATTAGTTTTATTTTCAATTACATGTCCTATGAGAATTAGATAACAATTAAGATTGTCTTCATATTTTTTGATAAAACTTATGACTTTTAATTTGAGTGACAGATGTAACTTTAAACATAAATAAACAGAACTAATATATAAAAAAAAGAAAATTTTGTACCTTTTTTATTAAGAGAGAAATGAATTTTGAATGAAGTTCATATTGATTTGGATTTTGTATTCAAATAACTCTCTGTTGTAAATCATGCTTTGTTATGTAATTGTCACATGTTCTATAATTTCTATTATGTTTAGGATAATAATGTTGTATATCATCATCTGTTATTATGTTTGGGATAGGTATTTAAAGTTCATATTGTGTTTATATTAAATATTAAATTAATTATTAATCTAATATTGTATTGGGATACCAATGTACGACATTTATATGTATCAATTTATAATATTTTCTTATAAGTTAATCTTTATCTTTAGTCATGTAGTCGACATTGATACCCATGAGACTTTTCTACAAATATTAATGTAGATACTAATGTAATAATATATTTGGATAATGATTATTATGATTTTTTATTTATAAATAAATTAAATGATGACATAAATAGAAGTCAATTTGATGAAATAGAGCGATTTGATTGGTTAATAAGTCATTAGTTCAACCGTCATATAATATATATTGGGATAAGATTAAGATGCTTAGACTCTAAGAGAAAAGATCATTTTTATTTAGATTTAGATGATACAAAACAACTATTTCAACATTTATATTGGCATTCACAAACTCCACTGTCATGGCATATATCGATCCAGTAAGCTGGTCCTTTCATTGCTTGACATTCGGATCGACAACTTTCGGTAGTACATGGTTTACCATTCATCCACCAATCGTGGCAGAGATAAGGCGGAAGATCCCCGACGTTCGTTATTTGGTTGCCTAAAAAAGATACCAATCATAATATATGAAGAAACAAAATGAGATATTTAAAAGTAAGGAACGTATGTAAATCAAATAAATGACACTGATTTTGAAATATGGAAAGCATACATTATATTTAATGGGAAATGATAAATCTATAACAACTATTAGCCATTTATTATTTACAATTAATATACACATTTCACAATACATTTTACAAATAGGTAAAACTTTTATTGTTGTAAATGGCCAATAGTTATATACATTTATCAATCCCCATTAATAGGTGTTATACGTACTCTAAATGATATTTGTTGAATTATTTGTTGACTTGTCATCTTTATTATTGAGATTTGTTTAATTTGACCCGAGATATTATAATGTAATACGCAATGTATATTAAGTAATTTAATTTAACGATTACCAGCCATGGCGACAACGAGGACATGAGCGATAACCAGCTTGGTTGATGCCATATGTCGTAAAGTTATAGAATATAAGTTTATTATGTAGCAGTAAATTTATATGTATCAAATGGTTTCATTACACCTTTTATATATATGAAATTTATACATTAGCACGTCACAAACATATGCCCATATTAAATGAAGTTCATGTTAATATAATTTATAACAATAATAAATACGTATTGTTGGTTGTTTGTAACCCGAACCGTTATTGCAACCAAAGCAACTATGATACGTATCAAAATTTAATTAAATTTTGTAATTTTTGTCGAGGAAAGGTTTTGGATAGTAATATGTCCATTTTTATAGACATCCCCATATCATTTCTAAGTCGTTTTAAGCTTAATTATGTGTAAATTACATGTATATTCGATACTTTGATGGTATTGTTAGTGGTTGCAGGCTTAGAACATGTAAAATGGTTAGAAACGGCTTTCAGATGACTAAAAGATGCATTGACGTGTACGAGTGAAGACGGAATGAAAACTACAAGTTTTGGCTGAAAACAGAGCTCGTGCGGCGCACCTGGAAGGTTGGTGCGGTGCATATTTTGATCAGAAAGTTGGAAGATGTGAGAAAACAGGGAGGTGCGGCGCACCAACCCTGTGGTGCGTCGCATATCGGGTAGAGACATTTTTGGAAACAAGGCCAGGTGGGCCGCACCTGATGCTTGGTGCGTCGCACCTGTAGGTCGGTTTGTGAAGACTTCTTGTAAACTCTATAAATACAAGACCAAAACCCTCCCATTCGATATACATTCACTTCCGGTCGATTTTAGGGTTTCTTGAGACACTTTTTAGCAGCTTTTACGTTCTCCAAGTTCTAGTGGTTGCTCAAGAGATTCAAGGCATTCAAACATCGATTTTCTTAGCTTTTCATTCTCTTTCGCACTTTGGTACAAGATGTTTACTCTTTCTTTTACTATTTGTGATTTGTTTATGATTATGTCTAGCTAAATAACTTCATCATCCACTGAGATAAAATGACACATTGAATAATGGTTGCATAATTTTATGAATTCAAGTTGATTGTTAAATGTTTTGTTGTGATCTTAATGTTTTGAGTTCTTGTGTTCTTATCTACTGTTTTGTTGATAATGTATGAATGATTTAGAGGTATCTAGGTTTAGGAGTGCATTGTTCTAGTTAATTGGGTACAATTAATAGGTGTTGACTTGTGGTAACAAGATAATAAACGGCAATAGATAATAGAATTGAAAGTGTTAACGGTTTGGTAAAATCGATAGACAAGATTGTTTACAATAATACTACAAATTCGTCAATTTAGTAGGTCTTGATAGTGAAGGTGGTAACCGGAACTTAGGGGTCAAAAGATTGGTTAATGGGTCGGATAGGGTAATAAGCTAGGTGCGCAACTAGTGAGTTCTTTGTTCTACCTCGTTATATAATCAACAAGTTGAATTGGTTTTAACATAGATGCAACCTAAATAATGTGTGTCATGGAGTCGAAGTGGATGATCTTTTAATTCTATTTGATATACGACAATTATCTTTTTGATAAATTCTTCGGAATTTCTAACCCTTTCAATCAACTAACTTCTTCAACATAAAATCAAGATGACGTGGTGTCTTTAAAAACCAAAATCTTTTAACTACTTAAAACTCGCTAGCTCTTTGTAGTCTCCGTGGAACGAACCTTTACTTGCTTTAATCTATATTGCATACGGACGGGTCCACTGCCCGATTGTGTGTGGTATTCGATTCGGAGTATTTTTAAGGATTTTAATTTAACTAGATTTTCACACATCAGATAGTCATGGAGAAATGGTCGAAAAGATAAACCATGTCAAAACTAGGGATGGATATGGGACGTTCCGGTCCTGTTTCAATTCTAACGATCTTGAATTTCACCAAAGCTTGGTGTCGGTCCTGGTTGCATATGAACCGGGATTAGGACGATATTGGTATTTCTCAATATTTGCAAGATCTCTTGGTATTGTACTGATACCGTTCTTGGAAATTACCAAAAATGGATATCGTTATCGATCCCAAACGGAGTTCGATACTTCCCGGTATGAAGACTGGGATGGTACCGGGATGGAACCGTGATTCGTTATTTTTGCTCATCCCTGGTCATAACCTTTGAATAATACAACTCTTTATTTTTAATGGTTCGGTGATAAAATAAATATGATTATTTTTACATTTATATACTAGATTAATATGCGTTGCATGGTGAATAATTGTTGTCATAAAAATCTAAAAAATAAATAATGGACCTTTTTAAATTTAAATTATAAGACTACGATATTGTAGCAATAATATATTCAAATGTAAACTTACTTATCAAAGACAATTATATCATAATTGAATATATTTTAATACTAATCAAATCTTTTTTAAGAATATTTAAATATATAACCATGTAACAATAAATGAAATTAAGAAATAAAATATATAAAAATATATTTCATAAATAAACAAGTAACAAAAGTTCAAGTTCAATGTATAAAACATAGACCGGAAATGTTAATTTTCAAGAAACAAATAATTTACTGAACTTGAGTAAGAAATTAAATTTTTATTTAATAATTAAAGTATAAAATAAGATCTCCTATTAAAAGAATGAAAAGAAAAAAGAATTACTATATCATATTTAATTCAATTCGATATAATCAATATAATTATTACTTTAAATGAAAACTTAAATGAGTACGTGACTAAGTTTAAAATTTGAAAGCTTTTATTAATTATATAGTCCTTAGCCGTTCGGGAAAAAAAATTATATAGTCCTTAAATAATAAATTTAGCTAAGTAATTTTTCAAATAATATCATAAAATAATTTTAAAAAATGACAAATAAGCAAAAAACTTAGCTGACTCTTAAACATTTAAGCTACATTAGTCTTAATTATCCATTTTAAATATAAAGAGATTAAATAAACTAACTATATATACATATTAAATATAAAGAAAAATAAATAAATTAAAAGATTATAAAGAGATAAATACAAAATTTACTTTAATAATTAATAATCTACACGACATGCAAAAAATATAAAATATTTTTATTAAAATTATAACAAAGCAAAAATGTTAATTGTCTTTTAGATAAATATGTTACATATGATTTTTCATATCTTCTTTTACTTTTATACTAGATTATTAACCCGCGTAATACGCGGAGAACACATTAAAATATATATTAAAAATTATGATGGATGTTAAGATATATAGTTTATAATTAACTTTTATTATATAAAGTTGTAAGTCACAATGTCAGGAAGCTTGCCTTTCTCAACCATGACATTGATAATACTCTCTGCATCTTTTACCTTGCCTTCTTTGCATAATGCATCAACTAATATATTGTAGGTATGAACATTTGGAGAGATCCTATAGTCCTCCATTTCTTTTAACGTCTTATATAACTCACCACTGACTTAATTTACATAGGCCAGATATCAAATAGTTGTAAGTGATGACATCAGGTGCAATGCGTTTTTGAAAGACCATCTCTTTAAATAGTTTGAAGGCATCATCAATCATTTGGTCCTTGCAAAGACTATCGATGATTGTGCTGTATACAACAAGATTAGGTTTACAGCCTCTTTCGTCCATGAGCCTAAGCAAAGAAATGGCAATAGCATTATTACTGATTTTGCAAAGGCCTTTAATCATTGTGGAGCACATAACAACATTAGGTTCGCAAAGTTTGAGTTTGATAAGTTTCTTGAAGAATCGCTCAGCCTCAAGAATCCGATCTTCTAGGACGAGTCCGTCCAAGAGTGTACTGAAAGTGTACACAGTTGGTACAATATATCGTCTATAGGAAAGGCCTAAAAGTGCAAAACCGTTGTTGGTTCGATGCAAGTGACAACAACACTTGATGGCAATGTTGGTGGTGTAGTCATTAACAGGAACACCAATTTCACACATTCGTTTGAAGAGATGAATGGAATGTGAAAAATGTTTCATTTTGGTGACCAAATTCAAGAGTTGGGTAAAGTAAACAACAGAAGGAAGAGGGGTTCTTTGAGACATTTCATCGAACTTTTTGAAACTTCATCGAACAGGTTCAAGGCATCTTCCAGTTTTGAAACTTTTTGGTATATAGAACACGGGGCATTGTAATATTTTCAAAGTCGATCGCCCACCGCATAATTTAGTAAAAAACTTCAAGCGAAACAGAAATGGTGTGAAGAATTTATGTGTACACTACATTAAATATTACAACTTTGAATCTAACAACAACTAACATACGATCATATTTTTGAGATATCTAGGTTACTAGCTATGACATTTTTATGCCAACACTTACATTCCTATTACATGAGATTAAAAACTTTGAATTTGTTGAAGTATTGTATCTTACAAACATTTTTTAACCTCTATTTGGAAGAATAATACAATGTACAAGGTTTAAAATGCAAGTATTAAATATGGGTATTTTTGATTTTTCATTAACTTCATTCCGTTAAAATATAACAACCAAACATGATAAAAAATAGTAAAAAGTCATTCAATTATCACGTTCATTTTATTACAAGTTCATTCCATTCTGTTATTATTTCATTCGGTCCAATCAAACATACCTCCTTTTTTTTAGCATTTTACTCCTTGTGCCATTATTCGTCTATATGAAGAAAATGATATTTATTTTATCTATGATCTATAGTTCTATATGGAAATTGATAAATCTTCATAAAAAGTAGCCTAAAAAAACTTCTTTAAACTATAAGAAAGTGACATGCGTAATCCATTAGTTCTCTTTCTTAATCTTGCCGCCTAATTTTTCACATGTCATCATTACATGATTAGGAGGTTCTTTGATTATTTAGTTAGGTGGATTAATCAATTCCTATCTATACTTCTCTATTAGTACTTTATAAAAGTTATCACACTCTCTAACCTAACACATTTCACGCTCTATCATAAAAAGGTCCCAGTGCGAAATGAGTATCTTAACCTTAATAAATTAATTATTTCTCTTTTTTTTATATTAATTCAAACATCTCCACTTAAAATACCTATAATACCCTTAATGAAATAATTTACAACATAGACCCATCAACTCCTAAAATAACTAAACTAACCCTTTTACATTAATTTTTTTAACAATAATAACCACACCGCCACCACCTGTCACGCCATCACCACACCGCCGCTACCACCACCACCGCATTGCGCGGGTAAAATGCTAGTCTATATCGATAATCTATAATCATTTATGATTACATAATAAAGCAACAAGCCCTCTTTAAAATCTCAATTAAGAAAATAAACTACCTACACTACCCCTCTATTTTATTCATTAATTTAAACATCTCTAACGAATATACCTATAATATCCTTAACGAAATAATTTATAACATAAATCCATAAATTCTTAAAATAATTACATTGCCTCCATTACATCGCCACTACCACCACCACCGCATTGCGCGGGTAAAATGCTAATCTATATCTATAATCTATAATTATTTATGTTCACCATCATTGTCGCCCCGACCACCCGTCACCACCGCCGCCACCCGTCGTCGTCACCGCCACCCGTGCCAACCATCATCGCCGCCGCTGTTTGTGCCAACAGGGGCGGATCCAACAACGTAAATGCGGGGCGGGGGGGGGGGGGTAGAAACCAACCAAATTAGCCCAAAACCACTAATATTGATATATATTTTGGGCAAAACCCATTACAAAAGCTAAAATGAACCCAGCCCAAAAATTAGAATAAACCCAGCCCAACAAAAAACCTATACTTTGGAAATAAAATTAGCTCAAATTACTTATTTAACCTAAAAAAACGTGTTCATTACTCGTATTAACTTGTGGCCTTGTGGAAAAGGATAAAGTAGGTTACTAACAATTTAGTAAAAAGAACATAAGTTGAATATATATTTTAAATTCCCAACAGGTATAATCACATTATCACATTAATATATGATTATTCATTGCTTGGAAGTTGCTTGTATATATTGAAATTTATATGTTTGGAAGATGGTCCCTAATTGTTTTTGTGTTGATTCTAAGTTGATTCTAAGTTGTCTTTTATGTTGTATGTATGCTGATTTTTAGGGTTGTTTATAATCCTGTTTTTGGTGATGTTCGTAGGCTATATTTAGGTTGTTTGACTGCTGTTTTGTTACAAATTTAGTGTTGTATATAATGCTTCTTTGTTTTAGATTTAGGGTTGTCCGAAGTGTTGTTTTGGTGCAGATTTAAGGCTGCTTGATAGCTGCCGATTTGTCATACATGAGGCTATTTTAGTGAGGTTTTGCTCATCTAATTGTTGTATTTGGGACCTGCTCAGAAGCTGTTTTTGGTATTGGTTTTTTTGCAATGTACTGATCATTTTTTGATGTTGCAATAACTCAATAAGGCTATTTTGCTGCTGACTATATTGATGTTACCATGAAGCTATTCGACTAAGGTAAAAACTTTTGCCCCCACTATCTTAATTTCCTGGATCCGTCATTGTGTGCCAATGGGTTGATAGGCCATGTGTCGTCCCAGACCACCAATAAAAGCTTGTTCTATGGGCAACCAGGGTTCGAATCCAAAGAGGCGCAAGTTTTATACCAAATGACATTCGATGCCGTAAATGTCGTGTCGTTTGACGATCTATCCGGAGGCTTTTCCTGTGAACTAATGCACGAAGGTTCAAATAAAAAAAATGGGGCATGTATTAATATTTAAAAAGTTCAAATACTTTTAATTGAAACTTAAAAATTAATTTATTTTTTAAAAAAAATGGAAAATCAATAAAATAATACATATAAATAAAGTAAAATGAAAAAATCAACTTTGTATCATAAATATATTCCTCTGGTCTAATTGCAATTGTATCATAAACAAATACATTAGTCCTCTAGCTAATTGCAATTATAATACAGATAGTCTTTTGTTTGTTTGTCAATAATTTATATCAGAATCCATTACTTCTTAAACTTTTTGTGGGTAAAACATTTTGGTGGGTTGCAGATTTGTAGTACAAGGCTATCTTGAAATCTGGAAGTGTGCTACAATATCCTCTTACTTTCACGAGTTCTGCACTAGATTAGATATTGCACCATATGGACTATGGAATGTTGCACCAAAGACCGGCTTCATTGACCCTCCACGTCAAAAAATTGCTACCATATAATTAGAGGTTTCCAAACAGTAAGTGACGCCTATTTTATATATCTTCACTTTTGTCTGTGCTGATAACTAAGGGTTAAGTGCTGATAACTGTGCGAGTTTATGTCCATTGAGGATTTGCTGAATGATGGCATGATCCCTAAACGATCAGGGCCTATATGGTATTGGTTGGTCATCACTAACGTGTTGCTTGAGACACTAATTAGTGATGGAGAAACGATGGAGAAAAGTGTTGGATGTAGCACATCATTTACATACCATGTAAAGTCAGGATTGACTTGCACCAATCCTATACTATGCTGAGCCGACTAGCAAATGTAGAGCAGGAACACAACATTCTGGTTCATGGACACTTTAACATGTTTATTTGGAAACTTGACTGGTGTAGAACATTACATTTTGAAGACACACACGAAGGAATCCAAATGTCTAGAAACCTATCAATTGGCTTTATCAATTCTGAAGCCAGTCGGCTTGAACACCGCTCATTTTCAAGTCCTCTGCTCAAATATTCCCACAGGTGCTTTATATAATATAAAGAACTGGGTTGCTGGTGGAATTCTTAGCGGCTTAAGGTGATGCCAATTGGCAAATCGGTTGTCTACACACCGGTTGTGTTCGTGAGTGATTACATTAGTTAACTGATGAATTAGTGATGAGAGGATGGGACACGCATATGATTTAAGTTCAGGTAAAGAAACTCTTTCTATTCACCAAGAATCCCAAGCAGGTAAAAAAAAAAAGTGTGGTTCAAATGAATATTCCACTCCTAATATGATATAAATATTCTGATGACATCGATGTAGGGTAGGTTTAAAACCATCCAAATAAAAAGTTTAATAAGGTGGTTTTCACGGGCTTTAATAAGCCAGTAGGAGAAAACCTCGGGGTTTATCGTTCTATTGACCAGATACTAAACAAATCTATAAACGAGAGCATCATTTGATTCAATCAATAAAAATATAACGGGTACGCAGAAAGTAGTTTTATTTATTCAGAGTTGTGATATTGCAAACGATGCAATCAATACATAAAACAAATAAAACGTGGGCTAGTAGCTAATACTTATATGTATACATGCAGTCCTGTATGTGTGCATAAGAAGAAATAGAAACTTATGGACTAAAACACAGAAATTTTAGTAAGAACGGCTCTTAACATGTGCTGAAAACTGCCCACTATAGGCTATTGTACAGAATCTTACTGCACAAAGAATCAGCCAATGTACAAATAAAATGCTATAACAAATAAGATTTTAGAAAAGATCTCAATTAAAACTATAACATCCACATGGTATATGTCAAAGTCAAATCTTTAAAGCAGGTAAGTCAATTAAGTGGCAATCATCCTTCTCAAGAAAAATACACAGAATATGTAACAGCTGGCAGCCATGAAATTAGAAAAACATCATACAGCTACCATAAAAAATCAATAAAACCGATAATCAATTTCTCTCACTCAGACCCATGCTTAGGCAGAAAAACAGAGACGGTCAATTAACTCAACCATAACTCTGTGTTTTTTAAACAGAAAAGCACATCATAAACAATACTTTTTCTCTTATTAATTTCATACCCAGTCTGCATTTCAATACATCCACATATATTGTTAGTCGTTTTAAGTGGCACACAACTGACAACCATAGACACCATAGACACAGTATGTTCATGAATGGAGAAACAAAAAGCTATATTGATATAACCTTAACTGCATGACAGGAACAATGATCAAAAATTGAAGAAATACGGTAACTCGGTGTGCACATCCGCTACAGATAGTAGGGTTTTGATCTAAAAAAAACAATGCTATGAAGGCAAACCTACAATGGCTGATTATGGGACGGTTGATTTCTAATACACGCATGAACCTAGACTATTTTTTAAGCCATGACATCCATATTGTAAATATGAAAACCGCACAAGCACAACAGCAAATAAAATCAACCTAATGAAAAACACATCACAAGAAGGAATATCGGCATATAAAAGAAGCAAACAGCTAGTATCCATTTAATTAACAAAACATCATTCAACTACTCAAATCCACATTCACTTTTTTTGGATTTCTATTATAAATTTTTATCTAGGTAGCGAAATTGGGAGAATCCCTGAATTCTTTTGGCACGAGCTTGCCAATCAATTTAGAGATAGTGGTACCTAGGGATCCCGCAGCGATTGAGTCAATTAGCAAAGACATCGTTGAAACATCAAGTGAGTAACCCCTTCCTTCCATTTCCTGTAAAAGCATCTCTACATCAACATAGCGCTTGTTCTTTAGATATCCTTGGAGAAGAACACGGTAAGTAACACTATTTGGTGAGCAACCACTCTGGTCCATTTTGAGAAACATCTCCTTTGCATCTCCCAATAAACCTTCACGACACAAAGAACTTATCATCACATTATATGTCCGGACATCAGGTTGCAAACCTTTAACCATCAGGTCCTGGAAAAGATCCCTTGCGATATCGAACTTATGGCATTTACTTGCACCATCAATAAGGGTAGTGTACACAACAATACTTGAATTAAGCTTGCTATTACCCATTAGATTGAACAAAGAGATTGCATCTTCTACAAGATGGTTGTTGCAAAGACCTTCTAGAACAATGCCATAAGTCATTTCATCTGGAACCAGGCCTTGTGCTCGCATCTCATCAAAGAGTTTACGTGCAACCCCACAACGCCCGGCCCTAAACAATCCTTGCAACATCGTGCTGTAAGTGACTGTATCGGGTTTCAAACCATTTCTAGTCATTTCACTGAACGTTTGCAAGGCCTCGTCTATCTTTGAATTCTTGCAATACCCATTCAATAAACTGCTGTAAGTAATAACATTAGGGACGATACCTTTAGAAACCACTGAATCAAAAACCGTCTTTGCTTTGGTCATCTCACCTCGCAAACAGTAACCATCGATAAGTGAGTTGTAAGTCACTATGTCAGGAACCTTGCCTTTCTCAACCATGATATTGATAACATCCTCGGCTTCTTTTACCCGACCTTCTTTGCAGAATGCATCAACCAATATATTGTAGGTTTGAACATTGGGAGAGATCTCATAATCCGCCATTTCTTTTAGTATCTTATACACCTCCTCCCACTGACTTAATTTACATAGGCCAGAAATCAAAGTGTTGTAAGTGATGACATTAGGTGCAATGATTTTTTGAAAGACCATCTCTTTAAATAGTTTGAAGGCCTCATCAATCATTTGATCTTTGCAAAGACTATCAATGATTGTGCTATATACAACAACATCAGGTTTACAGCCTCTTTCATCCATCAGCCTAAGCAAAGAAATGGCAATAGCATTATTACCGATTTTGCAAAGGCCTTTAATCATTGTGGAGTACATAACAACATCAGGTTCGCAAAGTTCAAGTTTGATAAGTTTCTTGAAGAATCGCTCAGCCTCAAGAATACGATCTTCTAGGATGAGCCCGTCTAAGAGGGTGCTAAAAGTGAAGACAGTTGGTACAATATATCGTCTATAGGAAAGACCTAAAAGTGCAAAACCGTCGTTGGTTCTACGCAAACGACAACAACACTTGATCGTAATGTTGGTGGTGTAGTGATCAACAGGAAGGCCAATCGCACACATTCGTTTAAAGAGATGAATGGAATGTGAAAAATGTTTCATTTTGGTGACAGAATTCAAGAGCTGGGTAAAGTAAACAACAGAAGGAAGAGGGGTTCTCTGAGACATTTCATCGAACAGGTTCAAGGCATCTTCCAATTTTGAAACTTTTTGGTATTTAGAAGGAGCAGGGGGGTCGACATCAAAACGATTTGAAGAATGAAAATGAGAAACGGATGTAATTGAAGAAGTAAGAAAATTAATACTAGGTTTCAACTTGAAAAAATAGGTTGTTCGGTTCACCAATGTCGCCATTTCCAAAGTGGTAACTTTTTTTATATTTAGAAGGAGGATCGATATCAGAATGACTTTGAAGAATAAAAATGATAAGTGGGTATAATCGCATTATCACATTAATATATGATTATTCATTTATTTTAAACATGTATTTTGAATCCTTAATTTTACTTTGCTTTGAAGTTGTTTGTATATATTGAAATTTATATGTTTGGAAGATGGTCCCTACAAAGAACTATTGCAATTTATAGTTTGATACCCACAATGAAACTTAGTTTTGTTAGTAGTTTTTATGTTGATTCTAAGCTGTCTTTTATGTTGTATGTATGCTGATTTTTAGGGTTGTTTATAATCCTGTTTTTGGTGATGTTTGTAGGCTATATTTAGGTTGTTTGACTGTTGTTTTGTTACAAATTTAGTGTTGTATATAGTGCTGCTTTGTTTTAGATTTAGGGTTGTACGGAGTGTTGTTTTGGTGCAGATTTAAGGCTGCTTTGATAGCTGCCGATTTGTCATACATGAGGCTATTTTAGTGAGGTTTTGCTCATCTAATTGTTGTATTTGGGCTCTGCTAGGAAGCTGTTTTTGGTATTGGTTTTTCTGCAATGTACTGATCATTTTTTGATGTTGCAATAACTCAATAAGGCTATTTTGCTGCTGACTATAATGATGTTACCATGAAGCTATTCGATTAAGGTAAAAAATTTTGCCCCCACTATCTTAATTTCCTGGATCCGCCACTGTGTGCAAATGGGTTGATAGGCTATTTGTCGTCCCAGACCACCAATAAAGGCTTGTTCTATGGGCAACCAGGGTTCGAATCCAAAGAGGCGCAAGTTTTATACCAAATGACATTCGATACCGTAAATGTCGTGTCGTTTGACGATCTATCCGGAGGCTTTTCCTGTGAATTAATGCACGAAGGTTCAAATAAAAAAAATGGGGCATGTATTAATATTTAAAAAGTTCAAATACTTTTAATTGAAACTTAAAAATTAATTTATTTTAAAAAAAAAATGGAAAATCAATAAAACAATACATATAAATAAAGTAAAATGAAAAAATCAACTTTGTATCATAAATATATTCCTCTGGTCTAATTGCAATTGTATCATAAACAAATGCATTAGTCCTCTAGCTAATTGCAATTATAATACTAATAGAACGATAGTCTTTTGTTTGTTTGTCGATAATTTATATCAGAATCCATTACTTCTTAAACTTTTTATGGGTAAAACATTTTGGTGGGTTGCAGATTTGTAGTACAAGGCTATCTTGAAATCTGGAAGTGTGCTACAATATCCTCTTACTTTCACGAGTTCTGCACTAGATTAGATATTGCACCATATGGACTATGGAGTGTTGCACCAAAGACCGGCTTCATTGACCCTCCACGTCAAAAGATTGCTACCATATAATTAGAGGTTTCCAAACAGTAAGTGACGCCTATTTTATATATCTTCACTTTTGTCTGTGCTGATAACTAAGGGTTAAGTGCTGATAACTATTTGTGCGAGTTTATGTCCATTGAGGATTTGCTGAATGATGGCATGATCCCTAAACGATCAGGGCCTATATGGTATTGGTTGGTCATCACTAACGTGTTGCTTGAGACACTAATTAGTGATGGAGAAACGATGGAGAAAAGTGTTGGATGTAAACGATGAAGAAGCGGTTTACCCTGATCATCATGCCTACCCGTAGATTGAACGGTGAACAGCCTACAACATTATCTATGATTTCCTTCTATTGTTGATGTAATTGTAAATACAGGCAAGCTCACTAACTGCCATTTAATTGACTGTAAATAAATGATAAATAATGATAAATCATATTTCGTATCATTAGAAAAATCAGGGGTCAAGATTAGGAAAGCGAATTAGTGAATCCATATATCAGATTTTTAAGGTTTTAGGTTGATTTTTTGGCACATGAGTTAGGTTGATTAATCATTTTCCATAACAAATACGAGTGTATGTGATATATGCGTTTTTTTTTGGGTTCATCAAAGCACAAAACGTGTGTATATGTTTCAACTGTTAGGGTAGACATTTTAGGTGTTTTATTGGGCTAAGTTCATTTACTTAATTAGGAAATGATAAATCTTTTTAACTAATTATTTTAAGAATCCTCTTAATATATTTATTTATTAAAACATGTAATCCAAGAATTCTCTTTCTTAATTTCACTCACTAATTTTTTACTTGTCTTGATCCTATTAATTAGTAAGAATTTTAGGCTAAACAATTAAAAGGATTGATCATTACCCATTTAATTAATATGCTGACTAGTTAGTTCATATAATTTACACAATTAAAGCTATATAAAGATCTATTTTAACAAAATTTTCTTCTTCCGTTGTTCTAATTGTAATTGTAATAATATAATATTTATGATCCAGTCTAGTTTATTAACATTTAGTGTTTCTATTGACAATTATTGTTACTGACTTTAAATAACAATATTAATTTTATATAAATAATTATAGATTATAGATATACTGTTGTAGTAGATACAAAATGTAATTACTTTTTTTGTTTTTATAATTACTGACTTATTTTGTTGAAGGTACTTTTAATATTTTCATTTTAAAATATAAATTTCCTTTACTATTTGCTGGACGACTTTTACAACCATGAGTACAGATAAACGATGTGTATTTATGGTTTGTCTGAAAGGTTGGTCCAAAATAGCAAAAGGAAACCAAAAAAACTCTACACGGACAAAGAAGAAAATTATCACATAATTTTGTATGCCCACCTTGGTATTTCTAGATCCGCCAGTAGCGTTTGTGATTGTTGTAATGCTCAACTTGTAACACCCTACCGTTGGCGGAAACATAAGGTGTCATGAAAAGTACTGAACAACATGGAATTACATAGATACCGCTAAATGAAATAGAATATAATAAATATATTCCCAAAACATGAGTTCAAAGTCATAATTATGCTGGAACAACTCAATACAATAAGTCCATAAACGGTATAGTCCAAGGCATGTAGCCTTAAAGTCTGACAATAAGCAATGGAGCTTAAATCTCCAAAGTCCAGTCCTAGCATAGAAGTCTTTATCCCTGATTAGCCTGAGTACCTGAAAAGTATACTAAAACGTGTCAACACAAAGGTTGGTGAGTTCGTAGGTTTTTTGTCAAAAAGTCTAGTCAAGAAAGAAATCCTTTTGTCGATTCTTTTAAGTCAAAATAAGTATTTGTTCAATATATAAATAGCAGAGTTACGCCATATAAGTCAAGGTACACAAGACTCAAGTCCAAGTCTCAAGTCCAAGGTACTCAATGTACCCGAAGTACTCAAAGTCTCAATGTCTCAAAGTCTGGCCTTACGGTACCTGCCTTAGTCCATAGTCTCATAGTCTCAAGTCTCCATATAAAGCACGTCAAATAAGCACGACATCGAGCACAACAACAAACACATAATCACACACATACAACAAGACAGAAGCCCGTCAAATGGCATAAGTAACCCTATACGCACAGGCGCAATATTGAACATAAACAGAAATCGACAAAACTGTTTAAAAAGAACAAATATACTTTTCACCCCAAAAACTTATAAAAAGAGGGGCTACGAAACTCAACTGAAAGCAGCACAAGTATAAGTACCCTAGTTCAACGAACAAGAACACGAACAGTCAGATGCACCTGAAATAAGCTTACTATCTGTCTAAAAGTCCTACATTGTTCACAAGTCGTCCAGTAAGTACTTACTTAATTGCACAAGTCCATGTCCTATACTAGTGTCTTATAAAATGTCATTATGTCTCGTCAAATGTCATAATATATATATATATAATAGTCATGTTGTCCTTATAGATTGTCCAAATGAAATAATCTTTTAATAATGTCACATTTTAATATCTATATCACGTCAAGTCCTCGTATGGAAAGTCTTTATGGAATATGTTAAGTCCAATAGTCATTGATTATTATTATATCTTTACAAAGTCCATTAATCTTTATATTTATATAAAAAAAAATATATTCAATGTCCTTATTAAATCGATGATATATATATATATATGTTTAGGTCCATGTTAAATTGATTCTTATATATATAAATATATAAGTCCATATCACTTCGATATTACGACAATTTTTTGATTCAATTATTAGCACGGCTCGAAATGACTAATCATAATTAACTTTGCCCAAGAAACCTTAATTTTGACTAGAAAACATTAATTTTGACTTAATCAAATCTAAAATAAATTTGACTTTAACCAAAAATCCACATCAAACCAAAATAATACCTAAACTAACAACAAATCTGATTTTGAACCCAAAATCATAATCCGGCAGATTTGACCGGCGTTGACCGACTAGAAACCAGCTTTGACCGACTAGAAAACAGCTTTGACCAGCTTTGATCGACGTTGACCGACTAGAAAACAGCTTTGACCAGCTTTGACCGACTAGAAAACAGCTTTGACCGACCCGAATAACACATTCTTAGACCAAATTCACCAAAAACAATTCGGATCTCAGTAATATCTAATCAAAATAACCAAGAACAAGTCTAAATCTAACACAAAATCAACAAGAACCACTCGGAAATCAAATTTACCCACGGATCTATACAATTTTCGGTTTATAACAATGCATACAATACCGAAATCAGAAACAAGACCACAACTCTTACCCAAGATGATGGATTTAGGATCTTTGTTCACGGATTTCATGGATCTCAGTTATAAGGTTTCCGGATTTGGATGATTTTTGTCCATACTTTTCGGATCTAAGAAGGTTTTCGGATCTATAGCCTTATATATATTTATATAACCGAAATATAGGTATTTATCAAGAAAAATCGGATCTATGAGTACATACATACATACATCCGAAAATATAATTAAAAGTATATAAAAGAAATTCAGATTTTAAAAGGGTTTTCGGGTTTATATACATATATACATGTACAAAACCGATCTAAACGTATATTTGTACCACTTTTCGGATCTATGTGTATGTAGGCACACATATCCGAAATATACATATATAAATAACAAAATCAACTCTTGATGAAGAACAACATAAAATCATTTGGATCCAAGCATATATTACCCAAGTAGTGAAAGAAGAGGAAGAAGAAGAATAAAAGATGAGAAGTGGTGGTGATTTACGGTGGTAGAGCGGCGGCCGGATGGTGGTTGTGGGTGGCGGCAGAGAAAAGAGAGGGAGGGGGAGAAGGGGACGGCCTAGAGAGAAAAGGAAGAGAGGGAAGGAGTGTGGGAAGTGTGTGTGTGAGAAATGAGGGGAGGAGTAGGAAGAATTAGGGTTTTGTTAGTTCCACCTTTGACCCTTGACCGAGTTGACTCTCCTTTGACCCTCACAAAATTCGTTTGACTCGACATTTTAAGAAAACTCGAGACCCGTAAATATATTTTGTCGATATATTTAAATGTAATTTTTCAATAGCTTTCAGACGGATATAAACATGACCATATTTGTTTAATTAAATCTTTAATTGATTATATTTTAAGTATTTCATTTAATTTGGCATTTCCACAAGACAACTAGTATTCCTTCTGTTCTCGAGTCCACAAGCAATTTTTCTAAAGTCTAGGTGCTCATAAAGCCCAAAAGAAAGATAATTCAACTTAATCCATCGATAAAGTCTTAAAGTCTAATGACGTACTTAAACAAAACAAACTAAAACGACCGGAAAAGTACCTCGGGAAAAACGCTCAGATGCCCGGTTGTCACAGCATTACCCCGTTAAAAGAATTTCGTCCCGAAATTCAACTCGCACTAGTCCCATTAAATAATTGGGGGTATTGTGTCGTGAATTGATTCTTCCGTTCCCAAGTATATTCAGACCCTCGCTTTGAATTCCAACGAACCTTGACAAGTGTATACTTGGTTTTCTTTAGTTTCCATACCTTGCGATCCACAATCACCAAGGCTCATCAACGAAGTTCAACTTATCGTCTATAGGCGCAATGACGTTCCTCTTCGGCTAGACATTCCCGAAGATACGGTACATGAAAATTGAAATACACCGTGAACACTCTTAATCTCTTCCGAAAGCCTTAGTTGATAAGCTACCTTACCAACTCTATCCAATACTTCAAAAGGTCCAATATATCGTGGTCCGAGCTTTCCACTCCTGGCAAATTTGACTACACCTTTCTACGAGGAAACCTTAATAAGTACACGGTCCCCTACACTGAATTCCAAGGGTCTATGTCTGACGTCAGCATATTACTTTTGACGATCACGTGCTAATCTAAGTCGCTCTTTAATCTGAATTATTTCCTCGGCAATCTCTTCAATAAGCTCAGGCCCAACCAACTGGCTATCGCCAAAGTCAGATCATGCAACAGATGATCTACACTTTTGTCCATACAATGCCTTGAAAGAAGCCATATTAATACTCGCGTGATAGCTTTTGTTGTAAGAGAATTCTATCAAATGTATATGGTCATCTCAGTTATCTCAAAAGTCTACGACACACGCTCTCAACATTTCGTTTTAAAGTCTGAATCGAACACTCACTCTAACCACCAATCGGAGGGTGGTACGCCGTACTCATGTCTACCCTAGTTCCAGAAGAACTTTGCAACCCTCGCCAAGACTGAAAATTAAAGCGAGTATCTCTGTCTGAAATAATCGAAACTGGTACACCATGTTTCGATACGACTTCCTTTGCATACTTCTTCACCAATTCCTCTGTGGAGACTTTTTCACGAATGACCAAGAAATGAGCAGACTTTGTTAGTCTATCGACAATCACTCAAATCATATCCTGACCTTCCTTCGTCCTGGGAAATTTGGTAATAAAATTCATAGTCACACACTCCCACTTCCATTCAGGAATCTCTGGTTGTTTGAGTAATCCAAAAGGTTTCTGATGTTCCGCTTCCACACGTAAAAACGTCATGCATCGACTCACAAACACAGCAACGTCCTTCTTCATGTCAGGCTACCAAAACAACTCTCGCAAGTCATAGTACATCTTGTCGGCACCCAGATGTACCGAATACATTGAATTATGAGCTTCGTTCATGATCAATGTTCTCAACTCACCAGTGGAAGGAATCCATAGCCTGTTCACAAAATACGAGTCTCCATCGTCTCTTTTATCCATTTTTTTTCCATACTTCGTAATCCCTTCTTAAGAAGCTCCTCATCGCTAACAACCACTAGTTGTGCCTCTATAATCTGATCTCTAACACTTCTTTGCATTGTGATACTCCTAACACGTACTCATCTAGGCTTAATGCTTTCCTAACGGCTTAGAGTGTCGACTACAACGTAAATTTTCTCTCGGTTGATAACGAATGTCACAATTGTAATCAATGAGTAACTCAAGCCATCTCCTATACATCATATTCAGATCTTGCTGCTATATGCAATAGACCTTTATAATTCGTGTAGATTACACACTTGGTTCTATACAACTAGTGCCTCCAGCACTTTAATGCAAAAACCACTGCTCCTAACTCCAAATCATGAGTTGTGTAGTTCTTCTCATAAACCTTTAATTATCGCGAAGTGTACGCGATGACTTTGCCCTTTCGCATGAGGGCACAACCTAATCTTTGACACAATGCATCGTTGTACACTACAAAAACATCTGATCCTTCAGGCAGACTTAAAATCGGCGCATTGCACAACCTATCCTTCAAAATCTGAAACGCTTTTTCTTGTTTCTCGTCTTAAACATACGGCCTATCTTTCTACATCAATTGCGCTAACGGAAACGTAATCTTAGAAAATTTTTCAATGAACCTTTTATAATAACCCGCCAGACTAAGGAACTGTCTAACCTTAGTCGGCGTCTCTAGCGTTCTCTAAATCTTAACTGAATCAACCTTGCTGGGATTTACATGTATTCCATCCTCGCTCACATCATGTCTCAAACAGTGTACCTTGTTCAGCCATAATTCACATTTAGAGAACTTTCAATACAGTTTTTCCTTCCATCAACCATTCCAGTACCTTTCTCAAGTGTTCAGTATGTTCTTCTTTTGTCTTTGAATAATTCACAATGTCGTCAGTAAACACGATAACAAACTTGTCCAAATACGGTCGGCACACTCGATTCATCAAGTCCATGAACATTTTCAGAGCGTTAGTTAATCCAAAGGGCATCACTGTAAATTCGAATCGTCCGTATTTTGTCCTAAAAGCGGTTTTTGGTATGTCGTTCTCATGTACACGTAATTGATGATACCCAAAACGTAAATCAATCTTTGAGAAACACTTTGCACCTCGGAGCTAGTCGAATAGATCGTCAATCCTAAGAAGGGGATAACGATTATTCACCTTTAATATATTCAGTTCATAATAGTCGATACACATACGAAATGAACCATCCTTCTCTTTGACGAATAAAACACGCGCTCTCCATGGTGACTGACTAGGTCTAATAAATCCCATGTCTTGAAGTTCTTCTAGTTGTACGACCAATTCTTGTAATTCAGTCGTCGCTAGTCCATATGAAAATTTTTGCAACAGGAGCTACGTTAGGAACAAGACAAATACGACAATCAAGTTGTCGAGACAGAGATAAGTCGGGTAAAACATCAGGGAAAACATCCTAATAGTCACAAGCGACATGGACATTGGTCAAGCTAACCTCATTTACAGACGCACTCATGACACAACCCTCAAAAGACTCGGATCTCTCGCTCTTAACTTCTAGTATCTCGCCATTAGGTAAGGGTAAGAAAATGGGTTATGTAAGAAAACGTTAGCGTCGATTTCTCATAGAGCATGAAAAATGTAAAGGATTGGTAAAAAGTTACGACCTTTTGGAACCTAGTCTTCTGAGTCAAAAGTTATAAGGGGATTCTAACGATTTTTGCACTACATAGTATCGTCGCATCGACCAAAGACATCCAGTCCATATACCAACAATAACGTCAAAAATCCCATTTTCAAAAGGTATTAAGTCAATAAAGAATGCATAGTCATTAAGAACTAATGTGCACGAACTAATGACGCGGTCTAGTCTGATTAGTTCTCAGTTAACCATTTGTACGTGAAGATATATATACATAGACTCGGTCTACTATTCAATAAGGAGATAAAACTAGTCGCGACAAAACTATAATCAGCTCTCGAGTCAAAGGACAGTAACATAAAGATCATCCAGAGGAAGTTCCCTGTAGCACAATCGAATCGTTACGAGTCTCTGTTGCATTTAGTACGTGAGTATGACCTCTAGCAACTTGAACTTGATCGCCTCTATTTTGACGAGTCCATCAATCTATAGCTTATTAGGATGAACGTCCACTTGAACCTGTAGCGTAACACACTGAACCAACTCATCAATCATAGCCTCAGATCTCCATATAGTCGCTTCCAGCGTAAGCGGGTGAACAACAGCCATAGCCGACCTAATCCTGAGGGATCAACCTACGAAGATACTTCTCGATGCCTTAGCTCTCTGGATTAACCAAATGTGACAAGCCTTGACAACTCATTGAAATGTGTAGCGTAACTAACATGATCAACACCAATCATCTTATGCTCCAAAAGTTCTCGATATAAATCTATTGGCCCAATTGTTGTAGAGAATTTCCTCATCATTAGCGTCTTCACAGTATACCAAGACATCGCCTCAGCCACTACTATGCTTCTGACTCAACAGTGACCATTCCACCAAGACAGCACATCCCAAATAACGAAATTTGTCACATAACCCTCTGAATAGGAGTACCCCCACTAATGCCAATCACAGCTTCTATCTATCTAGCCCTTGAATAAACTTGACTTCTCCACTTCTGTCGTCATAATCTTGCACACCACAAATCTTGAAGTTTTTGCAAGTAAATATCTCACACCACTTATAGGCTCTCTTAGTACATTTCCAATACGAACTCTCTCGTCAGCATCTTCATCGTATCCACTAGTCTCTTCATTTACTGCTTCCTCATACTGTGCATCCTCTGTTTCATTACAAGATGGTCCTTCCTTTGTCGCAATTCGTGTATTTTGTGTCAGGACAGCGTTGATGACTTGAATAACCGCGTCCATCGTCTCCGTTAGCAGTAGCTCTCCTCTTACTGTTATTCCACACACGTTAGTATATCTCTAGGACGTTAGACGCGATGAAAGGCTCGAAAATGTCAACATCTATGTCACATGTTACACTCAGCAAGCTCTCTCGTCCTATGGTCTAAGGGATGCTATCTAGAACTTAAACTAGTCATGCAATTCATGTCAATGCAATACATATGTATATACTAATAATATATAACCCTAAATCGTAGTTAAAATGTGGTCCGAATCTAACACCTACATTCGTTGCACTAGTGGTGTATGTATACAGGGTGTACCAGCGGCTAACCCTCCACACCCCTAGTACATCTAATGCAAGGTTGGATCACAGTACTGGTATGCTCTCTAGGTATTGGCTCGGTATGTATACAGGGTGTACCAGCGGCTAACCCTCCACCTAACCAACACCCGTTAAACATCCCAGCATAGCTACCACACTCTCACCACAAGTGCAATCACTGATGTCAATACCTGTCGCAAGGCATGGCGGTAATCATAAAACAGTTGATCAGGCTTTTCTATGATTATCGTTATGCGATACTAGTTAGCGCCATCACTTCATCTTGCTCTAATACACATAATTAATCACAATAACACCGAAAGCACACAGTCACCAAATGATAGCCATAGTCAAATAAACACAGGGATAATAAGTCTCAATAGGATATGAACTTGAAATATAAGCGACGTTGGCACATCTAGAATGCATCTATGATTCCTATCGTAAATGCTATACGGGGTTCTTAGGTTATAGTCTAGGCTTTTTCACCTAATTCTGTACAACCATGGCTCTGATACCATTCTGTAACACCCCACCGTTGGCGGAAACATGAGGTGTCATGAAAAGTACAGCATGACATGGAATTACATAGATACTGCTAAATGAAATAGAATATAATAAATATATTCCCAAAACATGAGTTCAAAGTCATAATTATGCTGGAACAACTCAATACAATAAGTCCATAAACGGTATAGTCCAAGGCATGTAGCCTTAAAGTCTGACAATAAGCAATGGAGCTTAAATCTCCAAAGTCCAGTCCTAGCATAGAAGTCTTTATCCCTGATTAGCCTGAGTACCTGAAAAGTATACTAAAACGTGTCAACACAAAGGTTGGTGAGTTCGTAGGTTTTTTGTCAAAAAGTCTAGTCAAGAAAGAAGTCCTTTTGTTGATTCTTTTAAGTCAAAATAAGTATTTGTTCAATATATAAAGAGCAGAGTTACGCCATATAAGTCAAGGTACAGAAGACTCAAGTCCAAGTCTCAATTCCAAGTTACTCAATGTACCCGAAGTACTCAAAGTCTCAATGTCTCAAAGTTTGGCCTTACGATACCTGCCTTAGTCCATAGTCTCATAGTCTCAAGTCTCCATATAAAACACGTTAAATAAGCATGACATCAAGCACAACAACAAACACATAATCACACACATACAACAAGACAGAAGCCCGTCAAATGGCATAAGTAACCCTATACGCACAGGCGCAATATTGAACATAAACAGAAATCGACAAAACTGTTTAAAAAGAACAAATATACTTTTCACAAGTCGTCCAGTAAGTACTTACTTAATTGCACAAGTCCATGTCCTATACTAGTGTCTTATAAAATGTCATTATGTCTCGTCAAATGTCATAATATATATATATATATATAATAGTCATGTTGTCCTTATAGATTGTCCAAATGAAATAATCTTTTAATAATGTCACATTTTAATATCTATATCACGTCAAGTCCTCGTATGGAAAGTCTTTATGGAATATGTTAAGTCCAATAGTCATTGATTATTATTATATCTTTACAAAGTCCATTAATCTTTATATTTATATAAAAAAAAATATATTCAATGTCCTTATTAAATCGATGATATATATATATATATATATGTTTAGGTCCATGTTAAATTGATTCTTATATATATAAATATATAAGTCCATATCACTTCGATATTACGACAATTTTTTGATTCAATTATTAGCACGGCTCGAAATGACTAATCATAATTAACTTTGCCCAAGAAACCTTAATTTTGACTAGAAAACATTAATTTTGACTTAATCAAATCTAAAATAAATTTTGACTTTAACCAAAAATCCACATCAAACCAAAATAATACCTAAACTAACAACAAATCTGATTTTGAACCCAAAATCATAATCCGGCAGATTTGACCGGCGTTGACCGACTAGAAACCAGCTTTGACCGACTAGAAAACAGCTTTGACCAGCTTTGACCGACGTTGACCGACTAGAAAACAGCTTTGACCAGCTTTGACCGACTAGAAAACAGCTTTGACCGACCCGAATAACACATTCTTAGACCAAATTCACCAAAAACAATTCGGATCTCAGTAATATCTAATCAAAATAACCAAGAACAAGTCTAAATCTAACACAAAATCAACAAGAACCACTCGGAAATCAAATTTACCCACGGATCTATACAATTTTCGGTTTATAACAATGCATACAATACCGAAATCAGAAACAAGACCACAACTCTTACCCAAGATGATGGATTTAGGATCTTTGTTCACGGATTTCATGGATCTCAGTTATAAGGTTTCCGGATTTGGATGATTTTTGTCCATACTTTTCGGATCTAAGAAGGTTTTCGGATCTATAGCCTTATATATATTTATATAACCGAAATATAGGTATTTATCAAGAAAAATCGGATCTATGAGTACATACATACATACATCCGAAAATATAATTAAAAGTATATAAAAGAAATTCAGATTTTAAAAGGGTTTTCGGGTTTATATACATATATACATGTACAAAACCGATCTAAACGTATATATTTGTACCACTTTTCGGATCTATGTGTATGTAGGCACACATATCCGAAATATACATATATAAATAACAAAATCAACTCTTGATGAAGAACAAACATAAAATCATTTGGATCCAAGCATATATTACCCAAGTAGTGAAAGAAGAGGAAGAAGAAGAATAAAAGATGAGAAGTGGTGGTGATTTACGGTGGTAGAGCGGCGGCCGGATGGTGGTTGTGGGTGGCGGCAGAGAAAAGAGAGGGAGGGGGAGAAGGGGACGGCCTAGAGAGAAAAGGAAGAGAGGGAAGGAGTGTGGGAAGTGTGTGTGTGAGAAATGAGGGGAGGAGTGGGAAGAATTAGGGTTTTGTTAGTTCCACCTTTGACCCTTGACCGAGTTGACTCTCCTTTGACCCTCACAAAATTCGTTTGACTCGACATTTTAAGAAAACTCGAGACCCGTAAATATATTTTGTCGATATATTTAAATGTAATTTTTCAATAGCTTTCAGACGGATATAAACATGACCATATTTGTTTATTAAATCTTTAATTGATTATTTTTTAAGTATTTCATTTAATTTGGCATTTCCACAAGACAACTAGTATTCCTTCTGTTTTCGAGTACACAAGCAATTTTTCTAAAGTCTAAGTGCTCATAAAGCCCAAAAGAGACATAATTCAACTTAATCCATCGATAAAGTCTTAAAGTCTAATGACGTACTTAAACAAAACAAACTAAAACGACCGGAAAAGTACCTCGGGAAAAACGCTCAGATGACGGTTGTCACACAACTTGACTCTATAGATTACATTTTTATTTTGTGCACGCTGAGTATTACCATTTGGGAGAGAGTGAGATACTGATGTAAGATGCAATTAATGATTGAAAATACTTCGGGATAGGTTGAGGTTCAAAGGGATCATTCCGGGTTCCTTACTATACAAGAAGATTGAACAATTGCATCATCTTGGTTTTACTACCGTTTATGTGGAAAACTAAAAATTGATAGTGTTCGATCATTTAAAGAACTGGTCAAACAAAATTGTAGAAGAAATAATATCAAATTTCTATTTATGGCTGAAAAATGAGGTGAAATACTGAAACAAAGCTTATAGAGCTAGGAAGAATGGAGAAATTTTGATTTTCCATTATAACTTGTTATTTGTCTCTAGCATCTTGCTAATTTGTTTTAGTGAAAAGTTTGAGATTAAAAACTCAAAAATTACAAGATCTCCTAAGAACTTTTTATATCAATATCTACCATTGCTTTAATGCTATGAGCATATGTATGCAAGTCGAGCATATGCATGCAAATATTTTAAAAATAAATGTTTTATAAGATAGTTTTTAATCAAATGTGTAAGCAATTATATAGTTATATGAATATGTGTAAGGAATTATAATGTAAATATTTTTAGTTTTAAAAAGGTTCCCGCAATTTTTGGGGTTCTCCAAAAACAATTAAAATTATTTAATATATGATTGCGTTCATGTGACCACATAATTGCCTACAAATGTTCATATGACTTTCTATATACATTTTCTTACAAAGCACTTGCATACATGTGATCGACTTGCATATATATGCTCATAATACTATTCATGCCAAGTGATCATAGAATCTATGTCTCCACATTACTATACGGATGATAACCTATGCCTATGTATAATTGGAAAATTCAAAATTTGAATACTCTATTGGAAATGACATAATGTATAAAAGTTATTAAAATGTTGTTTTCAAGTGTTTCCTTAACAACACTAAAGTATGTTGCTAATGAGTTCTTGTAAAGACCCAAACATTTTTAAACAAAATCAAATAACTTTTTTTTTACAGTGCCCACTGCGGCGTAGTGAGGCAAAACACCTCCACTGCGGCGCAGTGGAAAACCTCGGCAGATAAAGAAAGAAGGCTCGCTGCGGCGTAGTGAGGCACGACACACCCACTGCGACGCAGTGGATAAACTCGGCAACAAAACTCCATTAGCCCACTGCGGCGCAGTGATTTACGACAGGCTCCCACTGCGGCGCAGTGGGACTACCTGCAGCAAACTGCTTGACCAAAAATCAGATTTTTCCCCGCACTTGACTCAATTTGCTAAAACCAAAACACCATTTCAACTTCAACATTTCCAAATACCAAAACAAGACATTTAAAACATATAAACCACCAATACATTGAAATCCTTCCTTTTTATAAGACTTTTGACTACAAAATTCCACAAGCGGGTCGATAACCCTACTTGGGTAATTGTTGATTTTGTCACAAATTCTATCATTACCAATGTTTCCAACGCAACCACAACTTTTCAGAAGTTCATCCAAAAATAATTGACCAAAGATTATGTATCACGAGCCAATGGGTACCAAAAGGGACTATCTACCCTCAAAATTATCCAACTTGCCAACCTTAGCGATGACAAGAACCTTCACTTGAACTTCACTCTAAAGCTTCCTTGCCTTTACTACTACCAACTCCTATAAAAGAGTTAAACAACTAAAACATAAGCAACGCTTAGTGAATGCATACACATATAATCATAATCATGTCATTTCAACTTTGTGCATTAAGCACCATATAAGCCTAGCAAGCTAGCCTTTTCATACAAATCAAGCAACATACATTCATTTTCAACATGGCCATGGACGATATGGCTAGTAGGAATTTACCCACCTACTAGCTCTTACAAACAAATTGACTAGTAGGAACTTACCCACCTACTAGTTCTATTTAACAACTATCACATGGGTCATAGGAATTTACCCACCTATGACCTCTAATAACAAGAACATGATTATATGCATATACACTCACCTCAAACTTGGCTAATTGACACAATAAGGCTACAAGATCAACAACTCACTCTTCAACACCTATACATGAATAAACACATAACATCTATGAGTTCTACAAAACTCACTCCCTTGCAAGTATATGCTTGCATTCATAAACTCCATCACTATGGTGTTTGGCTACTCAATATTTCCAACAATCTAAGATCTCATGATAGAATCCCCTTTTTATGATTACTAGCCAAACACCACTATATATAAAATTCTTACTATGGGGATTTTCATAATCAACAAACTTTTTAAATCAAACTAACCATTTATCAATCAAATTTAACTAGGGTTTTACTTGAAAAATCTCAAATAATAGGAACCCCCAAATTTTAAGATTAAGAACCCTAAATTTAAATAACAAATAGAACTAGGGTTATGGAATCAATACCTCAAGATAAGAGACAAGGAATTAGGTTATCAAATCACAATTTTTCTCCTTTTTCTCCCTAGAATTTTCGGCTACCACCACCTCCTCACAACCCTCAATTTCAATTTCTATTGTATTTGGAGATGGTTATTGATTATTGTTCTAAGAGTAAAATTTCTTTAATTGAGTTTCTATTGCATGGATTTGAAGAGAATTAGAGGAAGAAGATAGTGAAAAGGATGAGTGGAAGTTTAGTGGGAAAACATGAATCATCAAACTTGGTGGCTGGCTTTTCTCCCTGCTAGCTGTAACACCCCAACTAAGGCGGAACAATGAGATGTACAGAAAGTCGAGTATTCAAAACAAAGGATTATAAATAACATTCACCACAGCTTTATTTGATAAAAAGGAATTTACAAATGTACAAGCATGTGAACCAATTTCCAAGTACAAATGCGTCCACCATACTTGAATATTAAGTTCACGAAACAAATATCAAGCACATGAATAGTATACTACAATGATCAAGGCGGATTCCATTGCCCTTCACAAGGTTTGATATCCGACTCCAAAGTGCAATGCAAACAATCATGATGCATATAAATCCTCAAAGCTTATGCTAATTCCTGAAAAGCATGAAGAAAAAGTGTCAACTACGAAAACGTAGTTGGTGAGTGCATAGGTTTTTATATAAATCTTGGTACATCACCGTATTAATACTTAGAAAACCGATTACTATTATATTTCGAAATATCCAAACCATATGATCGACAAAATTTTCATATCATGTTATCAATTTTCCAAATACCATAATGTCATATCAAGACTTGGATAAATCCATAGTAAAATTTCAGGTTCTCATTTGTCAAATCATCATGAGAGAAAAAGTATATAAATCGATTAATCGTATATCATACCAAAATCATTCGGTTACCAAAATCATTTCAATATCACCAATCTCAACGTCTTTCAAGATATCATATGAAGGACGATACCCAATCCGTATGTCCAAACAATTTCCAATTATCAACAATATTAATATCAATTTCACTTAGCCACAAGGGCATAATTCAATATCAATTTTATTTAGCCACAAAGGCATAATTTACATAATTTGATGAGTAAATGCTTGAGCCACTACTACTACCATTTTCAAGTCCAAGCTTTATAATACTTCTTATCTTTGCACAAGCTGTCAATCAAGTGCCTTACTTATACTTGGGGTCGTGTCATGAGGACGACAGATTAAACTTACGTAGCTAGAACACCCTAATGGTCGGACTGGAAGTGATGGTCATCACGAAGGCAACCAACCTTCCACCGTTACGCTCTGGATGGGTAGACGACTCCTAGTTGCGCAACTATCTAACTACAGGCCTCCCTTAGGAGTAAATAGTAGTGTACCGAAAAGAAAACGGGTTGACAGAACTCAAGTTCATCATATAACAATTATCACTTGGAACATACGTTATAACTTCATATCATAATCATACTTATCAAGAGTCATTTCATATATCAAACTTTCTTTCAAGAAACACTTCATATATATGTATAAAATAACTTTACTTATCATGCTTTTCACCCCGAAAGTTAAACACATAAAATAGTTTGAAAAGAGACTATGACTCACCTTGATATGCCGCATATTATATTCACTTATCCAAAATGGGTACTTCCCATCAATCGCTCCATCATACATCCGTCGCGTTTCCCAATCACATTTCAAAGCCAAGACTATCCCTACGATAGGACTAATACACGTAAGTTCCTATCTTAAGTCATCACTTAGAAATGCCACTTTCATTATGTTGCTATCAATTGTGGAATCCAAGTATATTGCTAATATTTGCATTGTTTTGGTTGTAGCGATTGATGGTGTAAAAGGTTACTTTAATTACGTGCGTAGTTATAACTTGTTAGATTTTCGGCAACTTGGCTTCATTTGCGGTTTCACTTGATATATTAGGTTATCATATAGAAATGCCATATTAAGTTATGTTATTCTTTATTCATCATTTGTTGTGTAACCGATTTTAGCGTGAATTAACATTTGTGATATCAATGTATAGCTTGGTTAACATAATTACTTATGTCAATCTCACTTAATTATCTTTGTTTTATTTTGATTATACTTATCTTCAACTCATATATTCCTCGATTTGTCTTACGATTACTTGGTTCATGAAATTCGTTTAAGTGTTATGGGCCATTACCAATTGAGCCTTAAGTGTCATGGGCTTTTAAATGTTTTGGGCTTACATTAGTTATTGGGCTTTACCTTATTTGGGTTAGGTGCTTAATGGGTCATAGTGGTTATTGGGCCATAAGGCTTATTGGGCCAAGTGGGCCTACTGATTTGTGTTCCTTATGGGTTCATTATTTGGGCCGGGTTAGCCCATTATGGTTCTTAGTTCATTACATAGCCCATTATGCCATTTATAAGATTACTTACAAATTTTCTATTTTATACTTTATTTTTAAGAAATGATAGCTACTATTTTGGGGTCAAGACGAATTATTTGGACCTTCATAATTTTTACACAGTGACTTACATGTATCTAGTATTTTTGTGAATTTTTGGTGAATATTTAGATGATGTTTGGTGTCCGTAAAAATTATCCAAACACAAACTGTCCCGAATGGGCACTGCTTGCGACATCAGAAGTTTTATAAAAGTTCTTGATGTTCTGATTGTTAGAAAAATCCCATGATTTTAATTTAAGTTCACAACACATTGAAATTACTTTCCACCAAGTATGACCTCCTGGAACTTTATGGATTAGGAGATAAAAATTGTTAAAGTTTATAAAATATTCATACAAAATTACAGTTTTGACCAGTTTCAGTAGAAAAATCATATCGTTCGTTTGGTTTAGTATTTTTGAGTAATTCCAGTTGGAGGTTAATCTTAACTCATTTGTCTACAACTTTTATTTTGATAGTTTTTGTTGAAAATGTCCTCACATGTTCAGTTTATTCGTTACAAGACAGAAGACCATTTGCTTGCTTTAACCTCTAGATTCCCAATAACAAAATTATTACTTTGTTTTGTATCTCTTAACATCAAATATACAGATTATATCAAATTCAAAGTCATGACCATCCATCTCAAATCCCCAAATCAAAATCAATCAAAACTAGTGCAAATCTAAGCATGCATGTTAAGATCTATCACTTTCAAGCTCAATCAACTTATTATCTTTTATGTGTGAGACTTTTTAATGATTATTTCTTATTATTCCATCATTTAAATATGCATGCATGAATAGATATATGTGTATTTAGTGATAAAATGAAAGGTAAAAAGAGTGGTAATCAAAAGAGTTCAAGTTATCAACCTTTGAAGGTCAAAATAACAAGATGGGATGTGGTGTTGGGTCTTGTTCTTGATAGCAGCCCATCAGTCGTTTGTTGGCTGTTACAAGCTCAAAAATAAGGGAAAATAAGCTATCAAATGAAAGAAGGGATGAAGAACAAACAAAGGAACATGTTGGGTACCCATTGATAATCAAGAACCAAAAGGAAGGAAGAAGATGGGACTTGTTTGCTCCTGTTTTCTGCTGCTGTTCGATCAGCCCCTTAGAGGGCTGATTTCGTGACCTTGTTGCCTCCAAATCGACTCCATGCTTCCACCATACATGACTCTAGTTTTTGGATGATCAATGGAACTTATTATTACACTAGATTAGTTAATTTCAAGCTCCATTTTGCCTTGGAGAAATCTGAAAATGGAGAAGGAGGTGGAGATAGTTGAGAGAGAGTTTTTGGGAAGAGTGTGTGTTGTGTTTTCAAGAATGAAAGGTGTAGGGTGGTGTGTGCAGATGTATGGACGTGGGAGAGAGGAGGAAAAGGAGTTAGGAGGATGCCTATTGGTCTAATGGAGTGGTGTAGTGGGTTAGGAGTGAACTCATTGGTTAACCCAAGTGGTTTGTGTTAGGTTTAAGTCCTAACTAGTGTTTGTATGTATGTATATGTATATGTGATGTATATTTATGTGCGAGTGTAAGAATAAGTGGGTTAGTTGTATGTTGATTGGTGGATTTTATAAGAGTTTATATGTATAATAAGTTTAAGTTGTGTGCATATCTTTTAATTGGAAGACTTATTCAAATGTTGCAATATATTTATGTACTTATTATTATTCAAGCTTACTATTATGTACATAATAGTTTATAAATCTATTTTCAAGATGGTCATTATATCTTTGTGTTCAAATGTACGTCAATTAGTTTGGTGTTTGAATTGTTAGTCCTTTGTGAAGATTTATGATTGTTATCACAACTTGTGAGTCTTACCTTATTATTTATATAACTTAACTTCTCGAGATTCAATTTTTGGTTCATTGCCATTTTGTCAAGCTCAATTAGAACTAATATCTGTAGCTTGAGATCGTATTGAATAATTATAGTTATTGTTTATGGCATTTCACTGTACTAGGGGGCAATTATCGCTATGCTTTGAATGTCTACAAGGTCGATTCTCTTAATAAACCTCTAGGGATAAGGACCTAGATAAGTCCAAGTAAATTATCCTAATTGGAAATTGAGGGTTGTTACACTAGCCACGCCCCATAACATATTTTGTGGGTAAAATACCCGCTGGCCACTAAGGTTCCAACTAAATTAATCCCTTAACTCAAAACAAAATACTAGGAAATTAATTTAATGTCAAAACTACGAAAAGGGTTAATTTTTATTTACCTTAAAATATTGGGGTGTTACAAATTTCCCCCACTTAGAATCGATCACGTCCCCGTGATCCATGCCATGTGCAAAGACGAATAGTACACCAACATGTCATGTTCGGTTTCCCACGCATACTCGGAGTTCTTATGATGCTTCCATTGTACCTTGAAAGTGCGTACCGTCTTGCTGTTTATCCTTCTCAACTCTTCTTCAACTATGGCGACCGGTTCCCCGATATAAGTTAACTTCTTGTCTAGCTCAATTTCGTGCAAAGGAACACACGTCGCATCATCAACAAGGCATTTTCGGAGTTGTGACACATGAAAAGTGTTATGAATGCGAGATAGCTCTTCAGGCAACTCCAAATTGTATGCCATTTTGCCAACACGGGCTAAAATCCGAAACGGGCTAATGAACCATGGACTCAACTTTCCACGTTTGCGAAATCATAGTAAGCCTTTCATGGAGATACCTTTAACATAACCTGATCACCAACCATAAACTCAATGGGCCTTCTTCTAACGTCGGCGTATGACTTTTGCCTATCTTGAGCCGCTTTAAGCCTTTCACGAATCTCATCTATCTTTTGAGTAGTCTCAAGAACGACATCGGATCCTCCTAATTCTCGTTGACCCACCTCTCCCTAACAAATGGGAGTTCGACATCTTCTACCATAAAGCATTTCGTATGCTGGCATCTTAATACTAGAATGGTAGCTATTATTGTACGAAAATTCCGCCAAAGGTAAGTACGCATTCCTTGGTCCTCCAAAATCAATAATGCATGCTCGTAACATATCTTCCAATGTTTGGATGGTTCTCTTGCTTTGACCGTCCGTTTGCGGGTGGTATGCGGTACTAAAATGTAACTTAGTACCCATATCTTCATGGAACTTCCTCCAAAAATGGGAGGTAAATCGAGTATCTCTATCCGAAACAATAGAGACGGGGATGCCATGCCGAGCTACAACTTCTTTCACATATAAATTGGCTAAAACTTCGGAAGATGATGACTCACGAATGGGCAAAAATAAAGCACTTTCGTTAACCGGTCTACAATCACCCAAATGGAATCAAATTGATGTTTGGGCGTCTTGGGGAGTTTGGTAATGAAGTCCATAGTCAAGTGCTCCCATTTCCATTGTGGTATATCAAGTGGTTGAAGCTTCCCATATGGCTTTTGATGCTCCGCCTTAACTTGTAAACAAGTCAAACACTTTTCCACATACTTGACAATGTCACGTTTCATGCCCGGCCACCAATAATTGATCTTCAAGTCTTGATACATTTTCGTTGGAGTACTTGGACTTATGTGCTTCATCAAGAAGAATTTCCTTCATTGTGCACGAGAATGGAATCCAAATTCTCCCATAACGAACCATGAGGCCACGAGAGTCCTTAGAGAGATGTTGCAATTGCCCTTTAATTCTCTCTTGTTTGGGGTCGCGTTTCAGGGCTTCTTCTTGAGCTTCCCTTATTCGTTCGAAGAAATCGTTTGTAAGCATTACCCAAAGAGGCGAAACACGAATTGAAAAATGAGAGTTTTTTCTACTCAAGGCGTCGGCTACCACATTGGCCTTCCCGGGGTGATACAAAATTCCACAATTGTAATCCTTCAATAAGTCTAACCACCTCCGCTGGCGATTATTAAGATCACGTTGTTCAAAGAAATACTTAAGACTTTACCGACTGAAGTCAGAATATTCCTTGGTCTGGCTGGCTACTATAGAAGATTCATTGAGAATTTCTCTAGGATTGCGTTGCCGCTTACGCAATTAACACAGAAGGATAGGTCGTATGTATGGGGTGAAAAACAAGAAGCAGCGTTTCAAATCTTGAAAGATAAGCTATGTAATGCACCGATTTTGAGTCTGCCTGAAGGATTTAATGACTTTGTAGTGTACTGCGATACATCGGGTCAAGGATTAGGTTGTGTGCTCATGCAAAGAGGCAAGGTGATTGCATATGCCTCACGACAATTGAAGGTCCATGAGAAGAATTACACAACTCATGACTTAGAATTAGGGGTAGTGGTTTTTGCATTAAAGTGTTGGAGGCATTATTTGTATGGAACCAAGTGTGTAATCTACACGGATCACAAGAGTTTACAACATACTTTCAATCAACAAGATTTGAATATGAGACAACGAAGATGGCTTTAATTACTCAATGATTATGACTGTGACATTCGTTATCACCCAGGAAAAGCCAATGTAGTGGCCGACACCTTAAGTCGTAAGGAAAGGGTTAAGCCTAGACGAGTCCGTGTTATGAGTATTACAGTGCAAAGAAGTGTTAGAGATCAAATCATAGAAGCATAATTGGTGGTTGTTGGCGATAAAGATCTTCTTAAGAAGGAACTACGAGGAATGGAACAACATTTGGATAGAAGAGATGATGACGGCTTGTATTTCGTGGACAGACTATGGGTTCCTTCCACTGGTGATTTTGAGGACATTGATATTGAACGAAGCTCATAATACAATGTATTCGGTACATCCGGGCACCGACAAGATGTACTATGACTTGCGTAAGTTATATTGGTGGCCTGGAATGAAGAAAGATGTTGTTGAGTTTGTAAGTCGATGCTTGACGTGTCTACAAGTAAAAGCGGAACATCAAAAGCCTGCTGGATTACTCAGACAACTAAAAATTCCTAAATGGAAGTGGGAGAACATAACTATGGATTTCATTACCAAGCTACCTAGGAGGAAAGAGGGTCATGATATGATATGGGTGATCGTCGATAGATTGACAAAGTCTGCTCATTTCTTGGTCATTCATGAAAAAGACTCCACTGGGAAATTAGTGAGGAAGTATGTAAAGGAAGTCGTGTCGAAACATGGCGTACCAATTTCGATTATCTCAGACAGAGATACTCGCTTTAATTATCAATTTTGGCGAGGGTTGCAGAAGGCCTTTGGGACTAGGATAGACATGAGTACGGCGTACCATCCTCAAACCGATGGTCAGAGTGAGCGTACGATTCAGACTTTAGAAGACATGTTGAGAGCCTGTGTCTTAGATTTTGGTGGTAACTGGGATGACCATCTACATTTGATAGAATTCTCTTACAATAATAGCTACCACGCGAGTATTGATATGGCTCCTTTCAAGGCATTGTATGGACGGAAGTGTAGATCACCTGTCGCGTGGTCTGACTTTGGCGATAGTCAATTGGTTGGGCCTGAGCTCATTGAAGAGACTGTCGAGAAAATAATCCAGATTAAAGAGCGACTCAGACTAGCACGTGAACGTCAAAAGAAGTATGCCGACGTCAGACGTAGACCCTTGGAATTCAGTGTCGAAGACCGTGTACTTCTTAAGGTTTCCCTTTGGAAAGGAGTGGTTAGATTTGTCAAGAGTGGAAAACTCGGACCCAGATTTATTGGACCTTTTGAGATACTAGAAAGAGTTGGCGAGGTAGCTTATCGATTGAGACTTTCGGAAGAGCTTAAGGGAGTTCACGACGTATTTCATGTGTCGCATCTTCGAAAATGTCTAGCAGAGGAAGATCGTCATGTGCCTATGGACGAAATCCGGATTGACGATAAGTTGAATTTCGTTGAAGAACCTTTGGAGATTGTGTATCGCAAGGTGCGGAAACTAAAGAAAACCATGTATACACTTGTCAAGGTTCGTTGGAATTCAAAGCGAGGACCTGAATATACTTGGGAACGGGAAGATGATTTCAAGACGAAATACCCTCAATTGTTTAATAGGACTAGGGCAAGTTGAATTTCGGGACGAAATTCTTTTAATGGGGTAATGCTGTGACAACCGTCATCTGAGTGTATTTCCCGAAGTACTTTTCCGGTCATTTTTAGTTTGTTTCGTTTAAGTACGCCGTTAGACCTTAAGACTTTATCATGGAATAAATGAATTTATGTTTGATTCGGGCTTTATGAGCATTTAGTCTTTAGAAAATTTGTACGTGGACTCGAGAACAGGAGGAATACTAGTTGTCTTGTGAAAATGCCAAAAGTAAGTAAAATACTTAATTTTAAATCAGTTTAAGATTTAATTATCAAATATGGTCGTGTTTATAGTCATTTGAAAGCTATTTAAAAGTTACATTTAAACATGTCAACAAAGTGATTTAACATGTCTCGAGTCTTCTTAAATTGTCGGGTCAAACGAAGTATTGTAGGGGTCAAGTGATGGTCAAACTCGGTCAAAGGGAATGGGAGCATCAAAACCCTAGCCTACACATCCTATCTTCTCTCATTTCTCCCAAACACTCTCCCTCTCTTCTCTCTCTCTTTGGCAGCCGCCCCTCCCCATTTCTTCCTCTCAAAATCGAATTTTTAATAAGAATTCGTCATCTTCACTTCAAAACTTGGTAAGGATTTAAATGGGTTCAATGTAAATCCGTTTTTCATGTTAAAAATACATATATATACACAAATCGGTTTGAATATATATACATATACCCGAAAATCTTTAGAAACCGAAAATAAATGTAAGTTTGAACATAAGTCGGCCTGATCTAGATTGGATTTGAGTGATAATTGAAGTTATGGTCTTGAAATCGTGTGCTTTTCTTTCTTCCTGACCGAATCTGGTCATATTCATGACCTAGGGTTTTGGTCAAATCTGGTCAAACTCGTTTTGTTCATCTTCTTCCTGATTTAGATCTGATTTAGGGTTGTTATTGGTTAGATTCGAGTGTTCTTGTATAATCTCTGTGCCTATTGTTTTATTCTTTTCCCTTTCGTTCTTGACAGATTTAAGTCATGAGTTCCTAGTTATTTTCTTCATCTTTTTGAAATGGTTGTGTTCTATCTTTTTTAATCAACATTCTGTAAAATTAGGGCTGGTTGATTGGTCAAACTCTGTGGAAACGTTTCTGTTAAACTCTGTTCTTTTGATTCTCTATAATTCGGTGCAAAATACCTTGGTCAACAAACTCTCTGAACAGGGAGTTAATTAAATTTGGTGCCTTTACTTGGAAATAAGTTTTATGGGATTGAAAATATATTCTATGAAGTACCCAATAGTACTTTTGGTTGACAAATTTTCCAAACAAAGAGTTAAACAAATTCTGTGATAATAAACTCTCTCCATAAGCTCCCTGTTATTCGAAGAGTTTATAGTCTCTGTGTCATGTGTCAGATGCAAAGAACATATAAATTCTCCACCTTAATTTCGAAGAAGTTACAAACTCTCTAAAAATATTCTCTTCACAGAAAATATCAACTCTTTGCTATAAACTTTTCACAAGTTAAACTCTCTAAATAAATTTTATATGAAATAAACTCTCTAAACTGTATTATGAAAGTTCTGTCATAACTGATTTCGTGCAGACAGTTTTTAAAGAATTTATAAGTTCTATAGATAAAGTTCTTTTAAAATAAGTTCTCTACCTAAGTTCTTCAAAATAAGTTCTCTCAAATATACAAACTCTACGTCATAATTAAGTTACGAAGAACTTATAAATTCTCTAAATTGAACTCTCTACTCAAATTCTCTGAAAGACTAAATTTCTTTGATATGTACATTTCTTTGTTTCAGCGGTCAAGGACTAGACTTTAAGACATTTAAAAGTGTTTCAAGTACAACTAAGTTACTATATATATAATATGACATTATACAAGACATAATGGCATTTTTTAAGACATTAGTATAGGATATAGACGTGTACAATTAAATAAGTACTTACTAGTTGACTTATGGACATTGTAGGACTTTTGGACAGATAGTGTACGTGTTTCAGGTGTATTTGACTGTTCGTGTTCTTGTTCGTTCATCTAGGATATTTGTGTTTGTGCTGCTTTCAGGTGAGTTTCGTAGCCCCTTTTTATTACAAGTTTTGGGGTGGAAAGTATACTGATATTTCAAACAGTTTTGTCGAATTCTGTTTAAGTTCAATATTGAGCCTGTGCGTATAGAGTTACTTGTGCCATTTGACGTGATTCTGTCTTGTTGTATATGTGTGATTATACGTTGTTGTGCTTTATGTCGTGCTTATCTGACGTGTTTTTGTGTGTACTGGAGACTTGAGACTTTGAGACTTTGGACTAAAGCAGGTACCGTAAAACCAGACTTTGAGACATTGAGACTTGAGACTTTTGGACTTATTATGGCGTAACTCTGCTCGTTATATATTGAACTATTACTTGTTTAGACTTAAAAGAATCGACAAAAGACCTATTTTCTTTGACTAGACTTTTTGACTAAAACCTACGAACTCACCAACCTTTGTGTTGACACATTTTAGTATACTTTTCAGATACTCAGGCTAATAAGGGATAAAGACTGCTATGCTAGGCTTGGACTTCGGAGTTTAGTGCTCCTTTATTATTGTCAGACTTTAACAAAATTTGATCGACGTCGAAGTATCAATAAAAAATAAACCTAAATACCTTATACTAAATAGGGTAAGTGGGTATCGTTCCCACGAGGAGCGTTTGTGGTTATAGTCAAGTTTTAACAATTTTAATGAACTTTAAAGACAATACTTAAAGTAATTTTAATTAACTAAAGCAAAGATAAAATTAATTAACTAAACTTAACTAATAAAACAAGACAAATTTAAAAAGAGAAGTTGTAAACAATAATGAAAAGTGCATCCCTCCCGAATCCCAAAAGTTGCGTTAATTTACCTAATAAACTTTACCGAGTATTTATTCTAAATTACATAGACATAATTTTATTACTTGACAAGAACAGTTTTGGGCACAACCTATGTTAATTATATGACTTGTCTTAATCCCTAAACTAGGTGGACTCGGCACAAATCATTAACTCGCAATAAGTTGTCTTACAAAAATCCAAATCAAATAAAAGTGAATAAATACTCTGTAATCAACACGATTTTCTCAACCGAATTCACATCAACAATGGTGTTTGGTTAGTGTGTGTGTTCTTGATGTTTGTGTGTGTGTTTAGAGAGAATTGGAATCAAGAGTGTGATATTCAGGTGTAATTGTATAAAGAATGTGTTGTTAATCTGCCAAAGTTATAATTTCTAAAGAATTGAGGGCTATTTATAGTCCAAACTATCTAACTATGCTAATTAACGCTATTAGCCCCTCAACCTTAGAAATTATCAACTCATGACTTAACAACAAGTAAGTCCATAGCTTAAAATACAATGTATCACTATTTTTGGATTTCTAACATTCTCCCCCTTAGTGATATATTGTAAGGTCTGAAATACGTGTTGGTTTGTCTTGTAGGAATGAATTTGATGAGCCCGGTGATGAAGACAATTGGTGAGTTGAAACAAGTCTTCAAAGCTTTCTCATTGTCTTTGGAGAACTTGATTTAGTATTGTTCTTGGACTTCTTGAAGTTAGATCATCTGTTGTTTCTCAATGTTCTTATAGAACAGAGAATGATGAGTGTGTGTATGTCTTGAATCTTTGAAGATTGTTGAATCATGAATCAGAGTTGTCTTTTGAGGTGCGGAAGGTATGAACTTGTCTTGAATTCTTCAATCTTCGAATCTTGAAGTCATTTCTTTGAAATCTTGAAATGAATTTTCAGAAATATGTACTTTCCCCCTTGATGTGTGCAATGTAGCTTTAGATAAAGTGTTTGTTGTATGACGTGAAGATCTTTTATTTGACGAATACTCTTTTTAAAGCTTTTCTTCTTTGTCTCGAATCTTCAATCTTTTGTCCTTTGAAGCTTTGATTTTTGTCACATCATCTTGAACACTTTTGAGAGTAAACATTTCAATAAGGTTTTGGAAAGTCTCTTATGAAGTAATCATGCTCCTCATTAATCCATGAGTAATCACAGTCTCTTTGATTTTTGAAGCTGAATGATAGTATCTCTGAAAGCAATTGAAACAACCAAACACAAACTTTTCTCCTTGTCCTTATCAATCATTCTAATTTCTTCTCCTAATCAATAATCAATCATACTATTTTCTCCCCCTCATAATGACAAAGTTGGGAACCAATGTCATTATGCAAACATTGATTGACTTGAATATTTAGAAGAAATAATCATGACTAAAATCTAGACATTGTGCACATGGAGATTTATCAACAAACAAAACATCAATCTAATCACATAATCCAACCCATTTGTTCCTATGGATGACTAAAATGTAAGATTGAAGTTGTTGGGATAACCTTTGTATCATGGTGTTGGTGTTTTCTATGTTCGGGTGATGAGAAAAGAAACCGGATAAGAATGATCCGTTTGCATTCAAAAATCGAAAGGATTAATGAAATGACCGAAGGAAATGTATTATCATTTATCGGATTTCCTATGTATAATTGAGAAATGCACAAAGCAAACCTCTAACATAGTTTGGTCTTTTGGCTTTCCAACCTCAAGATTGCTTCAAAGAATGTAAATCATGGTCAGTGTCACCTAAGCGTTCGATAACCATGTTCTACTATCCTTAAAGACTTTTAGGGAAAAAAAATCCAAGGTCACAATAGACTTCTTGTTAACTAAATAATTACACAAATGCAATTATGAGACCTACGTTCAAAGCTGAAAATGATGTTAGCAATGGTAGGATTTCCATTTGATCATCGTGAAATATCATCTAAGATATCACTACAAATGTTCCGGCTATATCACAAAGATAAGCATGTATATCACAAAGATATGACGCAAATGTGTCCTAAAGAATGAATAACGATCAAATTAATGATCAATTATAAGAGCTCTAGACACAAAGTGATCAAATGAAGTCGGGGACTGGAGCAGAGTGTCACCCTTTTTCAATATCAACGTCTTCCAAATGAAGAGTTAATAGAAATGAGAAAATCTCTGTGAGAAATAAAACAAGCATTTGTTAAGAAACACTTGAGTGGTTAGGTAAAGATGTGCATTGCTTCACTGGGTCCATGAAGGCTTCTTCAATATCGAAATATCAACAAATGACATCTGATAGAAATGTGTTTTACCCGGCGATTTTAGAGTTTTTTTAGATAAGGGTATCAATTCTTTTAACCCTTTTCTCACAATATATCACCTTAACCTCTCACTTTTCAACTTTACTCCCTCCAACTTAGTTGCACGAGTTCATCATCACTCAAAAAGACCCTCACTATCTAATGAAAGAAGTGAATACTCCGGGGTTAGAACTCATCGGCGATGATGAAATTCATGGAGTAGAATTTTGAGAAAAATCTAGTCTCTCATGTGCTAACTCAACACCGAACTTCTTTTGATATAAATGTTTTGAAAAAAAATCATCAAATGTGAAAGAAAATGTTTAAAAAACATTTGAAGTTTGAAAGAGATTTGAAATCACAAACTCCCCCTTAATCTGTGCAAAGATAGATCAAAAAGATTTTCATAGAAAAGGTGGAGCAAAGATGATTTGTGTGAAATCAAAACAGGTTTTATGAAAAATGAACTCAATCAATTGTTCAAGATGAGATAACTCAGGAGTACACAAAGGCGTTCAATCCTTTGCTTCTCATATCAACAATTGAGAGTTTTTTGAAACAGGTATAACAAAATTGTAATTAACATCTTGTATTACACATATCCATTCATATAAGACGATTTGGAAGTACACAAAGGCGTTCAATTCCGCGTTATCTTATATCAATTTATATGTATAACAAAATGAATTAATTCCAATCTTTGAAACATAAATAATTTTTTCTTTTTAAGACCGGGTTGCATACAGAGTATATGCAAGCCATTTTGAAATAAATAGTTCAATGAAGAACGGGTTGCATACTGAATATACGCAAGCCACTTTGAAATAAATAACAGAAAATCTTTTTGTTGTTTTTCAAAATTTTATATTTTTGTATTTGATTTTTGGTTTTTTCAATTTTTAATTTTTGAAAAAATGAATCAAGAATTCCTTCCATGGTAAAGTGAATCAAGGATCAAGATTTAGCATACCAAGTTTAGAGATTAAGAAATTAAACCTCTTTTCGTCCAGTGGTTTTGTGAACAAATCAACGAGTTGATGGTCAGTTCCCACGAAATAGAGTTCGATGTCACCTTTCTCAACATGATCTTTGAGAAAATGATATCTCACGTCAATGTGCTTTGAGCGTGAGTGGTTAATTGAGTTGACAGCAATTGCAATGGCACTTTGAGAATCACAATAGATAGGGACACGATCATATTTCAGACCATAATCGGTAAGTTGTGTTTTCATCCATAACACTTGAGCACAACAACTAGCAGCAGCTACATATTCAGCTTCTGCTGTTGACAGTGATACGCAATTTTGTTTCTTGGATGACCAACTTACAATCTTATCCCCTAAGAATTGTAAAGTACCAGATGTGCTCTTGCGATCAAGCTTACAACCTGCATGATCTGCATCTGAATAGGCAGTTAAATTGAATCCAGTATCCCTTGGATACCAGAGACCAAGATTGGGTGTACCCTTCAGATAACGAAAAATTCGTTTCACAGCTTGGTAATGTAAATCAGTCGGAGCGGCTTGATACCTAGCACACATACATGTTGCAAACATTATATCTGGGCGAGATGCTGTAAGATACAACAATGAACCAATCATGCTTCTATACCTCTTTTGGTCAAATGGTTTCCCATTTTTATCAACATTTATGTTTGTACGAGCAGCCATTGGGGTTGAAATTGAAGAACAGTTAGTCATTTCAAACTTTTTCAACATATCTTTTATGTACTTACCTTGTGATATAAAAATACCAGTTGGTAATTGTTTGATTTGTAGACCCAAAAAGTAATTCATTTCCCCAATCATGCTCATTTCAAAATGATTGACCATTAGAGATGAAAAATTTCGGCAAAAAGTTTGACTGGTTGACCCAAAATAATGTCATCAACATATATTTGGACAAGTAAAACATGTTTACCTTGCTTACGAATAAACAGGGTAGGGTCAATAGTACCTTTGGTAAAGCCTCCTTTGAGTAAGAAAGTAGATAAGGAATCATACCATGCTCGAGGTGCCTGCTTCAAACCATAGAGAGCCTTGTCTAACCTGTAGACATGGTTTGGCTTCTTAGGATCAACAAAACCTTCAGGTTGCTCCACGTAAACTTCTTCTTTGAGTTCTCCATTCAAGAATGCTGTCTTCACATCATTTGAAACACTGTCAAGTTTCTGAATGCGGCATAAGCTAAGAATATTTGAATGGCCTCCATTCTTGCAACAGGAGCGAAAGTTTCATCGAAATCCACACCAGGTTGTTGGCAGTAACCCTTTGCAACCAATCTAGCTTTGTTCCTTACTACAACTCCATTTTCATCCTTCTTGTTCTTGAAAATCCACTTGGTGCGAATTGGTTCTTCTTGCCTTGGATTTGGAACCAATCTCCATACTTTCAGTATCTCAAACTGAGCTAATTCATCTTGCATTGCTTTAACCCACTCTGGATCACAAAGAGCTTCAGAGACGGTTTTAGGTTCAATGTTACTCAGTGAAAGTGCAACAAGACACTCATTAACTGTAGTACGGGTAGAAACACTAGCTTGTGGATCTCCGATGATTTGTTCTGTAGGATGATCTTTGCGCATACGTGACCACTTGTTGTCATGAGGAAGAGGATTTTGTTGATGAAGGTCAACATTATCATCATTAAATCCAGAGTTCTGTTGAGCAATGGAATAGCTTGGAAGAACTCTTTCCTCAAAATTTGGATGATCAAAATCCAGTGGTACATACACATTTGGAGTATTTGATGGATTTGTTGTTTGGGTGATTTGAGAAGGTTGTTCTTGATCATTCTTTTGAGAATAAATATCACTTGAAGATGATTCTTCTTGCTCTGAAGAATTTGAAGATGATTCATGATTGTTGTCTGGAACTGATTCATTTGTTTGAATGGGGTTATTGTTCGTAATTGGTTCAATGATGACTTGAGGTTCCTTTTCTTGAATCGGTTTTGAGTTGTAGAATTCTTCGAAAAGAATATCTAGCTCTTCACTTGTTGGAGTTGGATATTTCTTGAATTTTGAAGCTAAGGTAGACGTCCTTGGAGAAGCACTTGAAATACTTGGATCACTGATTGTTGGTAGCAAACTTTCTTGTTCAAATATCATGCCAGACATCTCGTCAAACCAAACATTCATGGTTTCTTGAATCGTGTTTGTTCGACGATTAAAGATGCGATATGCAATCGATGTCTTTGAGTAACCAACAAAGTAACCTTCGTCACCTTTCCTTTCAAACTTTCCAACATTTTCCCGATCATTCAAGGTATAACAGACACACCCAAAAATATGGAAGTAATTGATGTTGGGTTTGCGTTTGTTAATAACCTCATAAGGAGTCTTCTCATGACGCTGATTGATGATGGACCGATTTTGAGTATGACAAGCTGTGTCAACAGCTTCAGCCCACATGTTTGATGGTAACTTAGAATAAGCAAGCATTGTTCTTGCTGCTTCCACCAGCGTACGGTTTCTCCTTTCAACAACACTATTTTGTTGTGGGGTACGAACAGCAGAGAATTGGTGAGTAATGCCTTTTGATTTGCAAAATTCATTGAAGATGGCATTTTTAAACTCAGTACCGTTATCTGAACGGATATAACGGACTGGAAGTTGAAGATTCACTTGAGTGGAAGTGATGAAATCGATCAGAATTTGAGTTGTTTCATCTTTTGAAGCAAGAAACTTGACCCAAGTGTATCTAGAATAATCATCAATGATAACCAGAATATATCTCTTCCCGTTTCTGCTTTGTACTTTCATAGGCCTATAAAGATCCATGTGAAGCAAATGAAGAGGTGCCAAAGTGTGTGGAATTTTATTTGGTTTATGAGAAGTTCTCTTGATCTTCCCAACTGCACAAGAAGGTCAGACATGCTCACTTTCATATTTGTAATCAGGCAAACCTTCAACAAGTTGCTTGTTGACTAAAGCATTGATGGTTTGATAATTCAAGTGAGAAAGCCTTCTGTGCCACAACCAAGAATTTTTCGAAGTAGCTTTTGAAACAAGACAGATATTATCAGTTGGTTGGTTATCATCAAGATTAACTGTGAAAAGATTGTCTTCACGATCTCCGCATAGGATATCAACTCCATCTAGAGTTTGGACTTTGCACAGAGATTGTCAAAAAAGTACTTGAAGATTGTTGTCACAGAACTGTCCAACACTGAACAAGTTATGACTCAGGTCTTCAACATAATAAACTTTCTTGATGACAATTCCGTTTCTTTCAATCTCTCCATAACCTAGAATTGGAGCAAAATTGTTGTTTCCGAAACGAACAGTTCCCATGAATCTTTCAACAAAATTCTTGAGCAATGATTTATTGCCAGTCATGTGTTTTGAACACCCAAAATCGAGTATCCATACACAGATGGTTATTTCCTGCAAACAAAATTTAACCTACTTTAGGTACCCACTTAAAGACGGGTCCTTTATGGTTAGTTAATACAGGCAGGGGGTATAACTAAGGTGACGCATACAAACATGCTTTCATGTCAACATACTTGTTAACAAGCACATTATCAATAAGCACATTTGGATTAAACAAACGAATATTAACACACGAATCAAAAGTAACATGTTTACCAACATTCAAACCATGCATATGAGAACAAGAATTATCATTGTTTACAACATCACAAGGCCTAGCCTTGGCACCATTAACATTGTTTAACACAGAGGACTTAAAAGATAAATTGTTTGACTCAACAGAAACATGCTTCTTCTTTCTACCATCTTTTCTTCTTCGCCTTTTCTTCTTTTTATCAACATTAGTGATCTTAAGTACTACTGACTTAGCTACCCATTTAGACTCACTAATCAAGCTCTTTCCATCTGTTGGATTGGCATTAAGAAGATTAGAATGAGAGTTTTGAAGCACTTTTATCTTTTTAGACTCTTTTAGAGGTGCGGAAACTTCTTGTTTCTTAGGTTTATCATGAGAAAACCAGCCATATCTATCCCTATACCTAGTTCCATTATTTGAAGCATCCCTAGTTAGCAAAACTGAGCTAGACTTAGACACTTTAGAATTTGAACTAGAATGAGAGCTAGACAAAGAAACATTTGAATTGATTTCCCGAAGTTTCACTTTGTTGTATTTTATTTTGGGATTGGTCTCATCTTGCTTGGTTTTAACATGCTTTTCTTTGGTAAGACACTTTGTTTTTAACTTATTGGTTCTTGGTTTGGTGACAGTCTTTGGTTCAGTCTTGATGGGTTTGGAAGTACCCGTTTCTTTGAATAATATGAAGTTAGAGCTTTGAAAAACGATTTTGGAGATTCCTCTTTTGATTCAACTTTGATTTCGGTAGATTCAATCTTTTTCTCAGTTTCAGAATCAAAAACATATTCTCCCTCCATGAATTTATCAAAATCAGATTTGTTGAATGATGAAATCGGAGAGAATTTTGAAAAATCAGGAGTTTTGTTTTCCAACTTCACACTATTGGTTGTCTCAGGAATAAAATCAACTTGAACTGACGCTTCTTTGGTTTCACAAGAAAATTGAGTAGAAGTATCAACACCTATACTAGCACAAGGCTTAGGGTGAACAACTAACTCTTCAGGAAACTCACAAGTGAAAAACCTAACATAGTACCATATCAAAACTAAACTATGCGCAAGTTCGTCATTCGATAAATCAGATTGCACATAATCACCAGCTATTTCAGTAGCAGTATTTCGACATGAATACTCAAAAGAATCAGTCAAGGATTGGGTGGAGGAACAAGTAGATGAAACACAAGCAGTCTGAGTTGAATGGTCTACTAAAAGACTGAAATCAGTTTGTGTAGAAACATTCACACAAACTTTCTTGATATCAACAACAATTGATTCATTCTTTGAATTCAGACTTTGAGACTTTAGATTATTGATAAAGTTTTGTTGAGATTCCACCTTTTGTTGTAAACCTTCTATTTGTTTTTCCAAAATTGTGGATGGAACATACACTTTAGTTGGTTTAGGTGGGGAAACAACAGATTCTTGGTTTTGAAAATTAGACGCAATCTCTTCTAATTCAAAAATTGAAGATTTTTGCATTTCGTAAGAAGTGTTGATGGCATCATAATTAACCAAAAATTTATTGTTTTGAATTTTCTCAACTTCATCAGTCTCAAATTCGTCATCCAATGGACGTATGAATTGTTGAACCATACCAAGTCTCAAAAACTTTTCATCATACAAGGGTTCGATCTTTTCTTTGGCTTTTTGCAATGGAGTGATATTCTCAAATCCCAACCCAAGAAGAAGTTCTGATCTATCAATCTTTGACTTATTGAAATAGGCAGTGAAATCCAAAAGAGGGTTTTGTTCAACTTTGTACAACTTTTCTTGATAGAAAAGTATATTCTTTTTATGTTCCTCAATTTGTCTTCCAAGATTTTCAATCTCAATGCCTTTTAAAAAACAGTTATGATTTAAATCAGAAACTTTTCTTTCAAGTTCAATTGTTTTTGGTGTAGCTTCTCGAAGCTTTTTATTCAGAATATCAACATCCATTTGTCTTGCATTTGCACGAAGCCATTCATTGGTCTTTTGAATTTCAAGATCTTGATTGGCCTTTTCAAGATCAAGAATGGTCTTTTCTAAATTATGACACTTTTCCAATAACTTAGAGTCAGGAGACGCATTCATTTCATATTCTTTGGCCAACATTTGTTCTTTATAGTTTTGAAATTCTTGTTTCATAGCATCATACTCAAAAAGGAGTTTAGAATTTTCTTCAAGAAGTTTTGTGTATTCCCTTTTTGAAAATACAATGCTATTTTTCAATTTCTTGTTTTTGTTGGCTAAAGAAGTGTAATGATTCGTCAGGTTTGATAAGGCAATTCTACAAGACTCTTTATCCTTAATTGATGAAAAAGTAGAGTCGAGATTTACCTCATCATCGGGATATTCCTCGTCAGTGTTGTCAGCCTCCAGCATTTTATCTTTGCTCAACCTTGCCATGAAACATACATTGGCAGACAGATCTTCATCTTCATCATCAGTAAGCAAGAGCCACTTGTCATCTTCAGCAATCAAGGCTTAACCGGCTTCAACTTGCTTTGCCAGAAGCATCTTCTGCTTGTAGTATGCATAATCCTTTTTGCGAGGCAGTTTGCAATCCACTGCAAAATGACCAGGAAATCCACAGTTGTAACACTTTTTGTCAGATGTCTTTTCTTTCTCCATGATTTGTTTCTCATTTTCTGCTTTCTTGTCTCTTTTCTTGGAAACAGTTGTTTCACCTTGTTCAAAACTCTTGTGATGATATTGTTCCTTCTTTGGAAATGCACTTGTTGATGAAGTTCGAAGATTGTTGTTAGTTGGCCTTGCTTTGAAATATTTCTTCTTGAAATGCTTGGTAACAGCAGCAAGAGCTTGGTAGAATTCATCATGAAAACCATCTCTTGGAGCCAAGTAATCTTCTCCTTCCTCATCAGACGAAGAAACAATAGTCATCTGTCTTTTAAGAGCCTCAGAAACCTTTCGTTCAACAACCAATGCCAAAGGATCAGTAGATACAACTTCTGGCACTTTGTTGAATGAATTTTTGCTTAGAACTTTGCTCTCATTCAACTTGAAAGATTCATAAAGAGTATGAATGGTGAATTTGGTCAGATCTTGATGTTGCTTGATTTAGGTTCCATATTCTTCCCATTCGAAACCAAGTGCTTTGATAAACTTGATGTTCAACTCAATCTCATCCTTCTTGACCTTGTTCTTTCTCAGTTCATTGATCACATTGCAAAATCTGTAGTAGACGGACTCAAGAGATTCATTTGGAGATTTCTGAAAATTGTCAAATTCGGTTAAGACATTTGTCAGTCGAATTGTTGAAGTTACATCAGAACCTTCCATTTGTCTAGCAACTTCATCCCAAATCTCCTTTGCTGTGTCGTAAGAATCAACTAAGCCATAAATCTCATCAGGAAGTGCTTGGTACAAGCATGACCTAGCTCTGTTGTCAGCAGCAGTACGATCTCTTTGTTCAGCGTTTAAAAGATCAGGAGTCAAAATAGTACGGGTAGTAGGATGACGATGCATAGCAAGTCCATTGATGATTGAGTCCTTAAGCATGTGACCATTTGTCTGACGTTCAATGTAATCCATGAACCTTTTCTTCCAAAGTCCCTAATTACCACGGTAAAGAACTGGTGGTCTTGTATCAGTACCCAGAGACAATGCTTCACGAGTAGTTATTTGAAATTGATTTGAATTGAGAATTGAATTGATTTTGAAGAAATTAGGAAATTATGAAACGATCTAATTTGAAATGAAACTGAAACGATCTGAATTTGAAATAAGAATGAAACGATTTAATTTGGAGTAAGAATGAAACGATCTGAATTGGAATGAAGATGAAACGATCTAAATTGAAGAATGAAACGATTTGATTTGAAGTATGAATGAAACGATCTAATCTGGGATTAAAACGAAACGATCTATTTTTGAAGTAAGAATGAAACGATCTGAACTTAAAACGATTTTCAGAAGAAGGAAAAAAAAATTCTAAGTATTCTGAAATGATTTGGGCAGAGTTTTGGTATGAACTGGAATGAAATGAATTGAGCAAAAACTTGAAACGATCTAAAAGAGATCGTTCTAGTTTCTAAGAGAACTGAAACGATCTAAAAGAGATCGTTTTGGTTTCTCTTCAGAATTTCTCACTAACTTGTGTATTTTTCAATAACTGAATTGACCAAAACCAATCCAAAGGATCAGTTAGCCACAATCAGTTCTTCACAACACAACACTTGTCCAAAACGATCAAAATTTGAATCGTTTGACAATACACAACACTGATATGAAAGTATGAAGGAAAGAAAAACTGAAACGATCTAAATTAAGATCGTTTTAGCTTTACACAGTCGTCTTCAACCTTTGAACATGAACAACTCCATTGACGATATTTAAAACTTCAATATCTTTTGATTTTCTGAGAATTGGAACATGAAACCACTTGCAAACAGGTTGTTTTCACCTCAGCAATGATCCGATTAACAAAACTTAGCTTATAACACAACAGAATCAAATCCCAAAATTTACCGCCAAAAACTCAAAATCTGAACTTTTGATTCAGATTGAATTAGAACATGAAACTTGAGAGGATTATGTTATTAACTATGAGGAATCGAACAGTGAACAAACATCTGTGATTTTATGTGATTTGAGAGGTTAATTTTTGGATTTTCAAAAAGAACAAAAATGACGAACAGAAACAGAAATAAAACAGAATTAAAGGTGATTTTTGATGAAATGTGATTGAATTCAGTAATGGATCGAGATCAAAATGATGTTTGCTCTGATACCAAATGTAATCAACACGATTTTCTCAACCGAATTCACATCAACAATGGTGTTTGGTTAGTGTATGTGTTCTTGATGTTTGTGTGTGTGTTTAGAGAGAATTGGAATCAAGAGTGTGATATTCAGGTGTAATTGTATAAAGAATGTGTTGTTAATCTGCCAAAGTTATAATTTCTAAGGAATTGAGGGCTAATTATAGTCCAAACTATCTAACTATGCTAATTAACGCTATTAGCCCCTCAACCTTAGAAATTATCAACTCATGACTTAACAACAAGTAAGTCCATAGCTTAAAATACAATGTATCACTATTTTTGGATTTCTAACATACTCGATCAGTCATACGAATTATAATCTAAAAAGAACAGTGTTTACAAGATTGAAAGTAAAGTTCATCAAATAAAATTAATTAACAATTGTTCATCGGGAGAGATTGCAAAAACCTTAACCGGACATAATATAAGATAAGAGAATTCCTAGTTTCATCGGCTGCATCTTCGATCCTCCTTCTGTTCGTAAATAATGATACCTGCAAACGGATATCCCTTCGAATATTATTGTGTTGTCGAACTTCAAAAAACCCTCCACAACTTAATCTCTGTCGAATATATATAATAATTGTAGAACCTTGCAAAACCCCACCAAATTTAATTGTTGTCGTCGACTAAAAGATCCCCCGAAAAAGATCATAGCTCCTCAATATTAATGATAGGCTTATATACTAATTTGTTTTTCTTGCTAGCCATGTGAAATCTTCCTAGCAGACATAAACAATAGATGGGCTCTCCTTATTCGTCCAACATGATAGGACAAGAGTAATGGGCTGCTATGTGATACGGCCCACATTAAGAAATACCATCACAAATCTTGAAATTGTAAATTGTACTCTGCTTGTTTCGTACACAGCTTATAGTCATCTCATTCAGATATGTGATGTTAATTGCCAAACTAACTTCGCTCCAAGTACTTTATCACGAACCATACTCGAAAAATTTATCTTCATTTGAACACCATATAAAGTCATATTTTATCCTTTTTAACTCAAACCTAAAATTCACAAAATATATATTAAAGTAGGTCTATTCTAATAAAAAAATTAATCTATATAATTATTTTTAAACCATTTAATATGTATCCATTTATGACTTATCAAACCTCCCCAACTTAAGCTTTGCTTGCCCTCAAGCAAATCCATCTTTCAAAATCAAAATTATCCCTTAGTACACAAATATGAAAAACATGACAATCAACAAAAAGAAGCTAAACTATTAAGTTGAAAAATATTTTTGAATGGTTAGGCAGTTTTAATTTTAAATGAAAACTGAAATGTTTGTCAATACTCAGATCATTCTTAAGCCTTGATAGAACACGACTAAGCAACCCTCAAATGAAACGACATATATCTCACTATCACACTCCAACTAACAAACTATTATGTTGTATATAATCACTCAACGCCTAGTCGTGATGCATACTATTTTACCATAGGCTTGTTCTAGAATCAAATCTCCACCGACGTGGCATAAGCACCAGGTGTAACCATCAGAAGAGGACTTTTAAAGGGTTGTAATGCTGTGAAAGGGTCATTAAAAATAAAAGGTATGGAATATTTGGGAAAATTGTTGTAAAATGTAAAATAAAATAGAAATCAAAACTTAAAAACATAGTCTAGTCCAACACAACCCGTGTCATTAGTTGCCATCTTCCCAACTAACCCAATAAAACGTTATCCTGACAATACAACTCAATAAACCAATAAAAACCGACACCATTGTGGGGTATTACATTCGAAACAACTTAAACAACCATAACATACGATTGTTGACTTTAACGAATGTGCCAACTCCAATTACGGAAGATATGAACACTAATAGAACCTTTGTTGGTTTAAAACAAATGTACCAACACAAATTGACTTGACATAAATGTGGAAATGCCAATTGACAGTCCAAGTTCATATTTTTCTTTTTTTTCCCATTTTTCTGTTTTATTCCCTTTTTTTGTGAACTACTTTTACCCTGCCTAATTGGTATTTCATTTGAACTTTACAATGCATTGACAAATCATACTTTCACTAGTTTGAATAATCTATACTTGAACAAAATTTATGACACCTCAACCTATACTCAAAAACGAGAATATATCAAACTAACACAACTTAACAAACCCAAACCATCCAACTAGCATAGACAACCAATGACCCACCAGGACTTCGACTATCGGTATGGCTAGGATAGGTGAAATATATGGGGTGGATTTAAAAACAAAAGAAATAGGCTAGGTTCAACAGGTTTTCTAATTGTATCTTACACTAAAAATGAGTGTAACAATAGTTTCACAAAGGTGGTTCACTAACCAGTTTAATTAGCTACTAAAAACATGCACATAACAATGAACATGAACAAATAATTAACAAAAACAAGGGGTGAAATTCAAAGAAAAAGGGCTTAATCCTAATTTGCCTCTTCGTCTTCTAGTCATACCTATATCACCGAAGTGATCTCACTGCGGTCTCGAAATGATCAACTAGGACAAGTTCTAGAATCAATGCGATCACCGGCACACTCATATCAAAGAAGAAAGCCGGAAAATGGAAAAACCAACCTCAAACTTGCACATCATAGTTCAAAGTTCTAAGTAGAACCCTAACTCTTGAATAAATTCAAAAGCCTATGAGAGGGACAAATTTACAAGGCCAATCAATCCAAATCCATAAACACCTAGCATATCTATAAATGATCAAGAATCTCACATAATTGGTGTTTTGGGATATAAGTGTGCTAGTCATGTTATCAATCCAGAAGGGATCGCCCTATCAATCATTTGAGATTTACATTTCCCGATTAAAAATTTTGTACCAAAAGGAATTAGCTCAATTACTTACTAGATATTATTTAACCTATGTTGCAAAAAGTAATCAAACTATGAGGACAAACATCGCAAAAGTTCAAAATTACCCGGTTTTTCTATTTACTTCCCTCCCACAATCAAGTTGTATAATGAACTAAATATAACATATAGAAGAATAGGGAAAATAAATAAAAAGTATAAGAAAAATAAAACTTCCCGGGTTTAGATGATGCGCTCTGATGCTTGGCTGACTTGAAAATCTTCAAAATTTCGCATCATTCTTCTTCTTTTCTTGAACCTACTAACAAACAAGTAAACTAACAACAAAACAATAAATTTGACTCCCCTCCCCAACTTTGAGCCAAGCATTGCCCTCAATGCTCAAAACTAGAGATAAGTCCATTACTCAAATTATCTACTTCTTTCTCTCTCCCAAAGTTGACACAAATAAACAAGTTAATACAAACCCCTCCCCATGTCAAAGTTGATGAACAATTGTATTATTGGTGACATAACTAAGAAAAAAAAACTTAAAATAAAAGACACAAAAACTAACTAAATTAATGGGTTGCCTCCCATTCAGCGCTTAGTTTAACGTCATCAGCCTGACTCACCCAAGAGATTATCATGAAAAGATTTTCAACAACCCTACACATAAACAGTCGGGTGGTCTACACCAATAAGGTGAAAAATAGGTGAATTTAATTTTTATCATTACCGAGTCAGTCATTTTCAAAATTTCCTTTCAACAAACAAAAATCATTTATCTTCTCTTTAAAATCCACATAGAAAATCCATCCTTTCATCCGAACATACAAAATTTTAAAAATTCCGTTGTGATGCGGAATCTTCAAATGATTAATTTTAGAGCTTATGAATGTAAGTTTGAAAAGATCAGGGACTAAAGGATCCGGGGATAATTTTAGGAATAAGAAACATGGCATAAAATTAAAACTAGCCCCTGGATTGACTAATTCATTACACTGAAAATTAACTGAAGTATAAGGAATTAGAGAGCTCCCTGGGTAACACGGCTTAGTCAGAAAATATTCTTGCCTTGTATCAACAAATTCAGTTGTAAAAGTCGTGATCTCCTTGTCTGGCTCTTTCTTCTTCTCTATCAACATCAAGTTCTTGAAAGATTTGTCAAGTTTTGTCATACCTGAAAACAACATAAACGAAGACACATTAACTTTTATAAAATTTATCATGTTCGGGTACTTACCAATCTTTTCTTGAATTTTTTCTTCCTCTGTTTGTTGCGGGATAGTAATTAGAGCTTGATCAACATATAATTCAGAAGCTTTAACTGACTCCAATGGATCAATGTCAGCCTGATAGACACAGTGTGGCGCACCATTAAGAACAGGTTCGACGCTTTGAGCAATGTTTGGCTCCTCGAAATCTTCTTGTTCACAATGTAATGTACCATTAGAAATCAGTGGCTCATCTTCTTTGAAACTCATCCAGTACGGCGCATCAATAGGATCATGTGTGGCACACTCGGTTGGTAGATCATATTCCAAGCTTTCTTTCTCAATTTCAATTTCCGCATGTTCGACCTCCTGTATCTGCACATATTTTTCAGTATTAAATGGGAAATCAGAAACTAAGTCAGAAGACTCACCTGAATCAATGAATATGTCATTCATTGTCACGTTCCTTGTCGATTCATACTCATCTATGTAGCTTGGAAACACCTCATCTTCCCTCCTTAATCTCCTTAATCGCTCAGTATGTTCCTTATTTGACTCTCTCAACCCTTCCAGAATCCTGTTCAGCTTTGACTCAAAGCTAGATGACTGATTATAATCTTGATTCTGATTTTGGCATTGGAAAGATCCTTGACTTTGGCTCTCATACTGATACTGATTTTGATACTGATTTTGAAATGATCCTTGGTATTGGTTCTCATATTGATTCTCATACTGATACTGGCATTGGTATGAATCTTGTTGGTACCCATAATCTTGATATTCCATGTAATAGTTGCCCTGACTTTGATAATTCTGTTGAGGCCACTGTTGGTAAGATCTTTATGGGTGGTTAAATTGTTGGTATGCTTGATTTGGATTCATTGTATTATCACCACGCCATCCAAAGTTTGGTTGATCCATCCATCTTGAATTACATGTATTTGCATATTGATTATATCTCCTACCTTGCACTCTATTCCTCTGCAAAATATTAGCACTACCACTCCCGAATTTTTGGAGTAAAAGATCAACTTTCTTATTCATTAAATCTAAATCAACTCAAATACTATTATCAAAATTTCCTAAATTAGAGACAACATTTAAAGAGTAGTAATCCATCGCACTAAAACTAACTGAAAAAAAGAACAACAAACGCAAAAACAAACGCGTAAAATAGAACAAAAAATAATAAATGTAGAAAAATAGAACAAAAAATAATAAATGTAGAAAATAAACTATAATAAAAAGAGAAAATCTTTTTGTATTTTTTTTTTCTAAAGTTTTGTAATTTCTTTTTTTTGAATTTTAAAACTAAAGAAAAATAGCTAACTAAATAAAACAAAAAAAAAACTTGAACTACAAGCGCACTCGCTCCCCGGCAGTGGCGCCAAAATTTGATCGACGTCGAAGTATCAATAAAAATAAACCTAAATACCTTATACTAGATAGGGTAAGTGGGTATCATTCCCACAAGGAGCGTTTGTGGTTATAGTCAAGTGACAATACTAAAAGTACTATTAATTAACTAAAGCAAAGATAAAATTAATTAACTAAACTTAACTAATAAAACAAGACAAATTTAAAAAGAGAAGTTGTAAAAAATAATGAAAAGTGCATCCCTCCCGAATCCCAAAAGTTGCGTTAATTTACCTAATAAACTTTACCGAGTATTTATTCTAAATTACATAAACATTGTAACAACCGTTCCAGAAATGCCCCATTTAAGTTCTTAAAGACGTACATTTGCCACTTGATTCAGCAGACAGTTCAATTTGTTTAAGTTCTAGACGTACTTTAGACGTTCATTATGTGCTTATGTGAACTTCTCTTTGATCTAAATAATGTTATTATATATCGAGTTCATGATTATGTGCAATAATATGGTAAGTTCGGTTCATAAATGGTTAAAGTTCATAAGAGTCCTAGTCCACAATAACTGAAAAATAGTCCTTGTACTTATGAAATTTCATTTTTATGGGAAGGTATAAAAAGAAAATATAAAACCCTAAAACTTCACTATTCATTCATCACCTCCATTTCTCACTCATAGTCAGACATATAAACACACACAAAATCACCACCTTGATTTTGGGTTGTTTGAGTGAAATCACTTGTACTTTTGGGTTCCTTGTGACGATCAAAACACGTTTCTAGAATCAAATCACAGGTAATAACAACATCTCTTTGAGAATTTGATCAAAATAAAAGTGTACTTTTTATGTTCTTGTTCTTGATGATTTGGTCCGAATTTTGTTAAGAAATCATGTTATTAATTAATGGGTTTTTGTCTAGATGTGTTTAACATCATTTTGGTGAACAAATTTAGGTCATAACATGGTTTAATCACAAAGCCCACTTTTCAAATGTGAATAAAACTTGTTCTTGAAGTTAAGTGTTCATAAGCCCTTTTTAATCTTGATTCTGTTTAAGTGAAAGTGATATTATGAGAATGTATATTAGTATTATGTTGTTCTAAATTCTGGAAATCAGTTTCGAACCCAAAATTATGAAATTCAAGTGATCAGGCTTGCGGTTTGGCTAAAACGATTTCATCAGGATTTGACTTGTTGTTGATCAGGCTCTTTGTGCTGTGAAGTGTTTTGGTGATTGATTCGTTCACTGGGTAACCGATCTATGGATTGGTTTCGCTCAAATTGAATCATGAATCAATGTCATTATGGCTGTGGCAAAGTAAGAACTTGAGAAATGATTAGAACTTGTAATGGAGTCTAAAACGATCTTACTTTGATCGTTTTGGTTCCATGAGTTCTGAAACGATCTCTTTTAAGAGCAGGAGACGACCTCTTTTCCCTCCTAAATTCAAAACGATTTGATAAGTTCAACTTATAAAACGATCCCTTCTGGCTTACTGGAAATGATCTCTTTCGGATCATAAAACGATCTAAATCCTCTTTCCTAACTAAAACGATCTGTTTTTGTGTCAAAGTAAAACGATCTTAATCTGATCGTTCTGGCCTTGTTCCTTTGAGCTCACTGAAACGATCTATTTCCCTCTTTATTACAAAACGATCTTAATTAACAATCAGGTAAAACAACCTCCTCCTCAGAAATAAAACGATCTAAAGGACATAGAAACCAAAACGATCCCTTTCATCAATTAGCCAGAACGATCTCTTTTGTGATAGCTAAGACGATCTAAATTACCTGTGTTCAATAACTTGGTGTTTTGTCATGCTAAATTTGAGTACAAGATTCGATGACTAATCAATCAAAGTTGAGACTAAATTTCCCTAATAAGTTCATGTACAACAAATTAAGAAAATAATTAAGTTGTGTGAGTCCAAAGACGTACAAAGCAAGTCCTGCACAAGTACTAAAGTTCATTTTGTGTCAAAACGTTCTAAGTACATTAAGGACCAAATCATCGGATCGTCAAGAACAATTTTGTGATTTATTAATCACTAAGACTAATATGTGTACGTATTATACGAACAACAATATGTACATAGGCTTCTGTCAAGACGTGCTTGGACTTCGATAGATATAATATATCTATCTCTGTGTTTATTCTCTGTGCTCAATAACTAAACAGTACCAGATCACTGTGAGTTCACTTATTCCCCCTTTCGTATATTTTTAAAAGTTCTTTATCGGGGACTGAAAAGCATGAAAACTATTTTGTACTTATATATATACAGACTTATATATATATATATGATCTTAACTGTTTTACGTACTATTTTGAGACAGACAGAATATTTATGTACAAGCTATTTTCAGACAGACTATGTACAGACAGACTATTTACAGACAGACTATTTATGTATGATACATACAATTCATCTCCCACCTGTTCTGGGAATGGACCGTAGGTATTATGGACAGCGCTGTTAGGGTAGGCCCATCCTCATTCTCCACAGTTAAGGAGAATGCATATTACCCAGACTTGTTGATCACCTGTTCTGGTCACCGGTTCTGACCTAGTTCATACTTATAGACTATCTGATCACATGAGTTCCCTGATTTATCATAACTCGTCATGGCCAAGCGGATCAGCAGTAATAATAGACATACATATTAAGCGCATTACAGATTCTAAACCATTGTTATTACAGCAAGGTACATTTTGACAGCCGTACAGACTTTATGACTAGACTTTTTATTCATATCTGAACTATGTAAAGTACTTTTGACAGACGTACAGACTATATGACCTGACTTTTATACATACCAGTACTATGTTTATTTATAAAGTACTTTATGTGAATCTCACCAACTACTTTCGTAGTTGACCTTTGAACTCACATGCTTTTCAGGATAGGTTCTAGATCTTTAGCATAAGAGTCTTCCGTTCTAAGCTCATCCTTTTGGTAATGGTTCATGCGTACAAGCTCAGGAGCTACGAAGACCTTATTGCTATTCCAGTTCAAGTTCTGTTCTTTGAGACAATTGTTCTGCCCTATGAATTTGACTATTCCGATTCAGTTATATTCTGTAATAATATTTGTACTTCTGTTCTAGACTTAATTAGGATCTGGAATGACTTTGTTCTCTTGAACTTTGATTAATCTCAATGGCTGTGTTGAACTTGTACTGTGTGCATTTGTACTTGTCTGTGCATCCCGTATATTCCGCTTTAGCGGGGTGTTACAAACATAATTTTATTACTTGACAAGAACAGTTTTGGGCACAACCTATGTCAATTATATGACTTGTCTTAATCCCTAAACTAGGTGGACGTGGCACAAATCATTAACTCGCAATAAGTTGTCTTACAAAAATCCAAATCAAATAAAAGTGAATAAATACTCGATCAGTCATACGAATTATAATCTAAAAAGAACAGTGTTTACTAGACTGAAAGTAAAGTTCATCAAAGAAAATTAACTAACAATTGTTCATCGGGAGAGATTGCAAAAACCTTAACCGGACATAATATAAGATAAGAGAATTCCTAGTTTCGTCGGCTGCATCTTCGATCCTCTTTCTGTTCGTAAATAATGATACCTGCAAACGGATATCCCTTCGAATATTATTGTGTTGTCGAACTTCAAAAAACCCTCCACAAATTAATCTCTGTCGAATATATATAATAATTATAGAACCTTGCAAAACCCCACCGAATTTAATTGTTGTCGTCGACTAAAAGATCCCCCGAAAAAGATCATAGCTCCTCAATATTAATGATAGGCTTATATACTAATTTGTTTTTCTTGCTAGCCACGGCCCACGTGAAACCTTCCTAGCCGACATAAACAATAGATGGGCTCTCCTTATTCGTCCAACATGATAGGACAAGAGTAATGGGCTGCTGTGTGATACAGCCCACATTAAGAAATACCATCACAAATCTTGAAATTGTAAATTGTACTCTGCTTGCTTCGTACACAGCTTATAGTCATCTCATTTAGATATGTGATGTTAATTGCCAAACTAACTTCGCTCCAAGTACTTTATCACGAACCATACTCGAACAATTTATCTTCATTTGAACACCATATAAAGTCATATTTTATCTCTTTTAACTCAAACCTGAAATTCACAAAATATATATTAAAGTAGGTCTATACTAATAAAAAAATTAATCTATATAATTATTTTTAAACCATTTAATAAGTATCCATTTATGACTTATCAGCTACATGCCTTGGATTATTTCTTTATGGACTTGGTTGTAATAAGCTATTTTAGCCCTGTTATGACTTTGAACTCATGTTTTTGGGAATATATTTATTATATTCTATTTCATTTAACAGTATCTATGTAATTCAATGTCGTGCTGTACTTTTCATGACACCTCATGTTTCCGCCAACGGTGGGGTGTTACATCCGTCGAGTTATGTAAGCTCTAAAGTATTAAATGAACCTCTAATGCATTAAGCATTGTCATGAGTCATGTTTATAGGTATTTAGACTTGATTCATGACCTTAAGTAAGTGGGTACTTGTTAGCTCATTATGTTGTCTAATAATTGTAGGTAGTCAGGAATACTTGCAAAGCTAGGTAACTTACGTTATTATTTGTTGTGCGCTTATACGAGGTAAGATGCACTACTTTGACACGCTGAGGGTTCAACAAAAATATAGTTTTCATATAATAACGTCCCCAAATGGTATCTTGTTTACTTATGGTTAATCGGGATTACGTGCGAGGTGATATGGGCAATGTATATGCATATTAAAGCCTGAAATGTTACCCCAAAGATATGTGACGTTATTAGATGATAAAATATGATGTGAAATGATATGAAATGCTTTGAGATGTTATGAAATACGATATGTAATGAACTATATTATGCAATGAAAGATGATATGTAATGATATACGATATGCAATGACATATGATGTGTAACGATTCGAGATATATGATGATGTACGTGATGTAACAATGTTTGATATGTAATGATGCTTAATATGTATATGCGTATGTGTATATGTGAGATATGAGGATTACATGGCTTGTACATCTAGTTCACTAGACTTTGTAAGTTGCCTTGACACGTGCACTGTTTGAGCATGAAATATCAAACTCAATCACAAATGAGATTTAACCACGAAAACCATTATAATCTCCTACTACGTAGTGTAAACCTACTAAATTCTTCGCGAATCTAAGGTGAATAATGGTTTTCCCAAAGAGATGTATCGATTTTTGGAGGATAATAAATGTGTATGGTTCCGATGATGATTTAGAGATTTAGAGAGAGAGAGAATGAATGTGTGTGTAAATATGACCATTCATTGTTCTGACATCCAATGATTGTGTATTTATAGGCAACAATTAGGTTACACCATATTTGGGCCATTATCAGATATGGGCCTGCTTTTTCAGATGCCAACCCAATACGAGTATTTAAAGAATAGAATCATCTAAAGCCATGCTTAACGTCCAATCATAAATGTACGTGACAAGTGTGTCACAAAGAGTAATGGTGGCCATACAATCATATTCCTTGATTATTGGGACCTTTTCTTGACTATAAATATATGTGTATATATTTATATTTATACTTGTACTCATAAGATGAGGAAATTAAATATATTTATATGAGACATAAGTATATATCCCATACAGAAATAGTGAGAGATGGAAGGTGTCCCTAGTGTCCACTGCTGACCAGGCTAATGGAAATGGTCTTGAGTCCACTCTCGACATATAGCCTTCCTCTGATGGGATTCATGCCTATTTCATTTCAAGCCTATTTCATAATTATAATCGAATCTTAAGCCCATTCATCTTCTGGGAACTACTCCCGCTAGGTTAGAAGGGAGCATAATATATGAATATATAAATCCTTATACACTCCGGATTTTTCTTTCTTCCGTTCCTCTCGGCCTCTTTCTTCACTTTTATTCACTCTCGACTGGGCCCCACCTTGTCACTCTCATTTCTCTCTCTTCCTAAAGTGAGCTCCCAGCTCTTATTCACTCTCGGCTGGGACCCACACAAGGTAAGGTTAGGTCTCGACATCCTCTAGTATTTCTCAATTTCTACCCTTCTGAGATAGCTCTCGGATTCACTCCCATCCAAGATCACCTCTCGGCTTCTTTTCTTTGAGATAGGTCTCGGTTGGACCTTACCTTCCTATCACCTCTCGTTTATCTTTCTTCCCTTAGTATCTCTCGACATATATATATATATATAGGGGGAAGGGAATATGAGGCTGTTAGGCACCCAAGTTGGGTGAAAAACCCCTCACATACCTTTTTTTTAAAAGGTAAAAATCATGGGGGCCATGTATTTATTTAATATATTATAATATTAGTATGTGAGGGGTTTTTCACCCAAGTTGGGTGCATAACAGCCTCATACTCACTTTTCCCATATATATATATATATATATATATATATATCGATCCACCTCTAGTTGAAGCTCTCGGCATACATAAATATATATAGTTCTTGACTGCGGGTAGCTTTTGATTCCTTCCCTTCATATATAAAATTAGTTTAGGGATTTACTCCCTACCTCATTATGCACGTTTAAGGGCCCAAACGTTAATAAGATGTGATGTGATGTGATATGTTATTAATGTTTAGGTAATGTGAACACCTAAATTATATGTGAGAAATGCTCGAGATATTGATGTGTGAACTGTTAAGCTTAACCCGTGTTTGCCCTTGCCCGGCTAGTGCGTAGATGTGGTTGCTTAGGTGGCTCCTTGCAACATAGTTAACGTGAGATGAGTAATTCCCGGTAGGCCTAACTAGCCACCAATGTCTTTGACATACGGACTACTTCTGGATCGGCTTTGCCTTTCCTTAACGACAAAGATGGATTACCGAAAGATTTCACCATTTAGTCGGGTGTGAGGGTTGTTGTGAGGTCTTATGACTGCCAACACATAAAATTTCACCTAACGTGAGATGTGTGGCATAAGTCACACATAATTTGATGTAAACGTGAGATATGATATGTGATGTAAAAGTGAGATATGATATGTGATGTAAAAGTGAGATGTGATGTGTGATGGGTTTAGGCACAATTAGGATTGAATATCCTATGATGTTTAAGGTAATGTGAAATGATGTTATGCTATGACTTGTGCCTTAATGATTATAATGTATTCTTTCAGATATTGAAATGGACAAATGCTTTATAAACCATGTGTTATCTTACTTAGCTAATTCGTTAGCTAACACTTGTTTCTTGAAATGTGTTCGCTCCTTCAGGTTTAGCAAGCTTGAACTAGATGATGATTAAAGTGCGAGGCTTGGGTAGATTGCATTTGAGGATGGTTATAGTTTACTCATAGTAGCTGCTCATTCTAGACATTTGTTTTATGTTAAGATGTTTATGTCTTGAATTAATATTGTGATTCGTTGTTTAATGTTGGGCAACCGATGGGTTTCTAATTGAACTTATTTTGATGATATTGCTAGTAACATCATTTAATAAATGAACCAAACAGATTTTGTTGGTTTGGACTTTTAAAGTTGTTTCCGCTATCTCTTAACGCCGTTAGGTGAAAGTTTTTAGAAATCCATATTTTTAAATGATGGGTGTTACACCACATGTTTAAATATTATGTTCTACATTTATATGACGAGAACAAGTACCCGCGCGTTGCGGCAGTGAGATGATGGAGTGATAGATCATAGAGTGTGATAGGTCATAGAGTGTGATAGGTCATAGAGTGTGATAGCCAAATTTCTTAGTCGTACGGGCTCCGCCCTTAGATTTAAAAATTCGTCGAAAGTATATATCGAACGACATCTCTAACGAAAGAGCATGAAATTTTAGGAACACCCATATAATTTTTATGATTTATTGATGTACGGCTTTTGAGATAAAAGATTTTAAATGAATTGGAGGAATAAATGATTTCTGCATGAGAGATAAAAAAAATGATTGGTTGAGATTTGAGTAGAGAGAAAGAGTAATTTAGTAATTTTAGGTAAATATAGAATTGATACGAGCATTTAGGGAAAGTAAATGTTGAAACTTAAAATTTAGATATGGCTTTTTGCTTTATAATTACATTTATATGATGTTTAATATGTTAAATATGGTTGCTATTGTATATGTATTGTCGAACCTATGCTAAGGTATTGTTAGGTCGCATGTTTGCTACTCTTCCCTACTCTCAAGGTAGTCAGACCCAGCAGACAGATATATCTGATTATGATGTTCTTGCCGACATGTATGGTATCTAAACACTTTAAGCTTTCCGAATTTTACCTCTTTGTGGCCGGAGGTCTTTATAGAAAAAGTCTCTCTACCTTTGGATGGAGGTAAAATTGTTTACGGCTCACCTCCCCCATACCCCACTTAGAAATTGGGTCATGTTTTTGTAAATAGATAATTAATTTTATTTAGGGATAAGTACCTAGGAATGTAATGAACTATATACAAATATTTATATTGTGTAATGAACTACTCGAATGTTTATTGTATACAATGAACTTTCAAATCCTGGTTATTGGATGTATCTGTCTATATGTGGCTACCATATAAGCTGCTACTTGTAAATTTTTGATTGGTCGGATACACATCCATCTAATAACCAGGATTTCAATAACCAAGAGTAGTTTATTACACAGCATAAACATTTGTGTATAGTTCATTACATTCCCAAGTACTTATCCCTTTTATGTATTAACAGACCTTGAAACCTAGCTAGATTTGCAACTACATTCATTCGCCTCATTTTTCCAGTTTTCCTTTTTCTTTTCTTTTTTTTTTTAATTCACATTCATCGTGATGTAAGAATGTATGTTGCATGGTGGTACCTTGTAAGTTATTATTATTAGTGCATTTTTCATACATATTTTTATTACACTACTTTTGTTTACTGCTATGATTGCGCTGAGATTGTGTCATTTGGTATTGTTTATATTATGCCTGAAGTCTTCAGACGGCATAGGTTATGGACAAAAGATATATTCCATGAGATGGTTATGTCATAAAACAAAAGTAGATATTCATACATTAAAGTCATAAAAGCTTATAATTTTAAACACGGGTTATGATATTATCAATATTAGATATTCATATATTAAATTCATAAAAGCTTATGATTTTGAAGATATACGGTTTCAAGTGCATTACTTTGCCAGATTTATTACAATAATCACAAATTCGTCACTGTCATTATCAGCTGAGACATGCTACAATAATTTCTCTATTATAAAAATTTTGAAAACAACTGTAATCATAATGTGATATTATTTTGAAGGATAATTAAGAATTTAAATATAAACAAACTTGTGATCTTGTACTTGACATTCAAGTATATGTCTTAGATCATAATGTAGGCCCATAATGCAAATAGTTTTATTTTCAATTACATGTCCTATGATAATTAGATAACAATTAAGATTGTCTTCATATTTTTTGATAAAACTTATGACTTTTAATTTGAGTGACAGATGTAACTTTAAACATAAATAAACAGAACTAATATATATAAAAAAAGAAAATTTTGTACCTTTTTTATTGAGAGAGAAATGAATTTTGAATGAAGTTCATATTGATTTGGATTTTGTATTCAAATAACCCTCTGTTGTAAATCGTGCTTTGTTATGTAATTGTCACATGTTCTATAATTCCTATTATGTTTAGGATATTAATGTTGTATATCATCATCTGTTATTATGTTTGGGATAGGTATTTAAAGTTCATATTGTGTTTATATTAAATATTAAATTAATTATTAATCTAATATTGTATTGGGATACCAATGTACGACATTTATATGTATCAATTTATAATATTTTCTTATAAGTTAATCTTTATCTTTAGTCATGTAGTCGACATTGATACCAATGAAACTTTTCTACAAATATTAATGTAGATACTAATGTAATAATATATTTGGATAATGATTATTATGATTTTTTTTATTTATTATTAAATTAAATGATGACATAAGTAGAAGTCAATTTGATGAAATTGAGCGATTTGATTAGTTAATAAGTCATTAGTTCAACTTTCTTATAATATATATTAAGAAATTGAGCGATTTGATTAGTTAATAAGTTATTAGTTCAACCGTCATATAATATATATTGGGATAAGATTAAGATGCTTAGACTCTAAGAGAAAAGATCATTTTTATTTAGATTTAGATGTTCGTTATTTGGTTGTCTAAAAAAGATACCAATCATAATATATGAAAAAACAAAATGAGATATTAAAAAGTAAGGAACGTATGTAAATCAAATAAATGACACTGATTTTGAAATATGGAAAACATACATTATATTTAATGGGAAATGATAAATCTATAACAACTATTAGACATTTATTATTTACAATTAATATACACATTTCACAATACATTTTACAAATAGGTAAAACTTTTATTGTTGTAAATGGCCAATAGTTATATACATTTATCAATCCCCATTAATAGGTGTTATACGTACTCTAAATGATATTTGTTGTATTATTTGTTGACTTGTCATCTTTATATTGAGATTTGTTTAATTTGACCCAAGATATTATAATGTAATACGCAATGTATATTAAGTAATTTAATTTAACGATTACCAGCCATGGCGACAACGAGAACATGAGCGATAACCAGCTTGGTTGATGCCATATGTCGTAAAATTATAGAATATAAGTTTATTATGTAACAATAAATTTATATGTATCAAATGGTTTCATTACACCTTTTATATATATGAAAATCTATATACTAGCACGTCACAAACATATGCCCATATTAAATGAAGTTCATGTTAATATAATTTATAACAACAATAAATACATACGTATTGTTGGTTGTTTGTAACCCGAACCGTTATGAGGGCTATAAGTGGTAGTGGTCTGATTACTAAAAAAGGCCGGTTGGGATATGAGGACGTATTTTAATGTTCAATCTATATAACTATGAGTTTTTAATTTGACGTAACGATATGTTTCTCGGGTAACATCAGAGTACTAATTTTTTTTAAAAAAAATTTATTAATATTATTAAAACGGACCTAAAACCTAGCTAGATTTGCAACTATCATTCATCCGCCTCTTTTTTCCAGTTTTCCTCACATTCAGTCATTCACCATCACAACACAAGTCACATCCATCATCATCGCTCGATCCCTCCCTCTCAGGTTTTTTCCGATTCTAGCGATATCTATACTATATACACTAATAATAATAATAATTATTATTATTATATTATAAATCGTTGGGCCATTTGTTATTTAGAATAGGTTCCTGAATTATTCATTGATTTCATTCATTAACCTCTTTTCAATTCCAATTCTTTCTTTGTATGTGTGTGTGTGTATATATATATATTATCTTTGAGATATATCTATTTATTTTTGGAGCAAAATTAGGGCTACCTTATTATTATCTGTTACTAAACAATCTGGGTTTGATCCTTCTCCATCCAAAATTTGGAAAAGCCCTTGGCTTTGTAGAGGTTAGGGTTTGATCCTTCTCCATCCAAAATGGCCATTTTTTTTGTAATTTCCTAATTAAAGTTATGTACTTTACTTGTCTTACTTATCTTGACCAATACTTACACACAAATGAATGTATATATCTTGTCATATGGCGCCTCAACATTTTGTCATATGCTATATGCTGAATGTTGAGGCGCCATCGGTTGTTATACTTTTGGCGTCGTGCCGTTTATTTTTCTCTTTTACAACATGCGTTAAGTGTTTAAAGTTGTCGCGTTCCTGAAATGTTTTTCTTGAATACTGAATATTAGGATGTTGTGATACTCAGGTGATATGCTGTCTGCAATGGACACAAAGGGCGAGACAAATGGCGTAAACGATGCCACAAACAAAGATCTTGTCGGGTTGGCAGAGGTTGCGTATGTGAGTGGGTGGATGTATGTTAGCGAACAAGGACAGTATTGTGGTCCGTATATTCAGGAGCAACTTTTTGAAGGTCTGTCTAGCAACTTCTTGCCAGAGGACCTTCCTGTTTATCCACTCTTGAATGGAAGCTTGGGAAATCCTGTGCCGTTAAATTACTTTCGGCAATTCCCTGATCATGTTGCCACTGGCTTTGTTTATCTAAATGTTTCCGCGTCTGATGTGAAGGAGAACTCTGATAAAATTTTACACGAGAGCGGTGATGTTAAGAAAGATGAAAATCCTACAGGTGAAGTTTGTACATCAACTCAACGGATGCAGAAATCGGAAGTATTGATCTCAACTTCATCGTTTTTATCACAGGTAAAAATCTGAAGAATCAAACTCAACTTCATCCTAACATATTAGTGTGCGGAACACATTTCTAATTATTTTGATAAATTTCTTTTTTATGTATTGATTTGAGCCTTCAGTCAGGTGAAGAAGGATGCTGGCTTTATGAAGATGATCTGGGAAAGAAACACGGTCCACATACTCTTATGGAGCTTTATTCCTGGCTTCATTATGGATATCTCCAAGGGTCAGTGATGGTAAGTCATGATTTGGTAGATCATAGAGCTTGTTGTTTGTGTATGGGTTGAATATATGTCGTTGTTTAGTTATGATGTTGATGTTGTCCAGGTATATCATTCTGAAAATGTATATAAGCCCTCCAATTTGCGGACTTTAATAGACTCCTGGTTGACTGCCCAAGGTGATTCTATAGGGCAGCTTGATAACAATGAAGACCACCTAATTACGGGTTTTGTGGCTGATGTTTCTGAGGAGGTCTGTGCCCAGTTGCATTCTGGAATTATGAAATCAACAAAAAAGGTTGTGTTAGATGAAATAATAAGCCATGTGATAAGGGAGTCTATGACTGCAAAGAAAGATGACAGCCATCTGAAACTTGAAGATTCTTGTCAGACAATCGAGGACTGCTCACTGGATAACCCAATCTCTCATACAAATCAGGAGTTGGATGAATGTTCTGGGAGCGAAGGAGCGGCATCTCATAGTGTTCACAAGCAGACTGCCCCTTCACCTTCTGTGGAACCTCATGGATACAAGAAATCTGTTGGAAGCTTAGAGAATTTTCATGGTGTATACATTGATGTTTGCAGAAACCTTTTTGACTTCTGCATGCAGGTCATCTGGAATGCTGTCTTATATGACCCAGTAGCAGATCAAGTATCTGTATGGAGGAAGGAAAAACTGTGGTCCAATTACAATGCTGTCACTGAAAAATCCAATGAATTTCATGAGTTGACTGAGAGGAAGCCTGTAGATGATGTAAGTATTGTTTTCTTGATGTTTGTGCACTTCTTCGCCTTTGTATTTTGTATCTTTCAACTTCTGTATCACTTTGCTTTCAAATTTGCAGTTGGAGCAAGAATCTTCATCTTCCAAGAATGATTATCCCCCTGGGTTTGAAGTGGCTGCATCTCCATTGACATTGTGTCATGGAGAAGTTACATCTAAAGATGATTCTTTTAGAGATAATATGGAACAAATAATGGAAAGTGTAGAAAGTGAAATCCATTTATCTGCAAGGAAGTCTTTGCTTCATTATGTTGAAAATCTTGTTGACAAGGAAGTGCGGAAAGTTGTTAAAACTAAAAGGAAAGTTAGAATGAAGGAGGTATAGTCCATCTGTTATTCTGTTATAGATCTTTTCACGTATTTTACCTATTGTGTCGACTGTTTCTATAAACTGTGTGTTCAACCTTTGCAGGTTGCTGTTGACTCTAGACCTCAGCTCAGTCGTGCAACTCGATCTGATGTTTTTAGTTCATCGAACAGCAGGTCATCTCAACAGAATATGTTTCTGCCGAAGATGCCTTCATCTAATTGGTTTGAAAATGCTTTCATTAAAGTATATGCACATGAGGATATCGTTCAGAATAAAAATAACCTTCAATCAATTGTGCCCAAAGAGAATTCTAGATTTGTTGTTCCACAAGCTAGTAAATTTCACCCAACTAGGGCAATGGATTCTATTCCCAAGATTGCGATCTATGTTATCGTGGCAGCGTGCAGACAGAAGTTGCACGATATTGTTGCTAGGGAGTGGTTATCGATATCTCTGAATGATGCCATTGATAAACATAATCAGCCAGTTCATTCTTCTAAGAGGCACAGTAATCTTGATACAATGGTGGTAAATTATTCGATTTAATATTGTGTGGCTTAAGTAATGATGGGTTGATATGGATACTGTTTTTATATCTGATCGGTCAAATGAATTGGAAGACAATGAAAAGTATGTTTTTAGTGCATAAAACATTCCAGATTATTTATTTAAAAGTTGGACTATTAGCTGTTAGTTGAGTAATGCTAAATTTGTAATCATATTTAACACATTAGTTTATACGAAATTCTTAAGTTTTTAAGAAGTTTCGTATTCATTCCAAATCCTTTTTTTGACGCGTGACCTACCCTGCCCCACCTGCCCATTTTATCACTTCATGTATCCCTTCTTCCGCCCCGATCCACTAGTTTCATATCTTTCTTTCCAGGGTAGAGAAACTAAAAGAAGGAAGGAGAAGACTGTAGAGTTCATTGCCGCGTATGATAAGTACAAAGAGCAATCTAGGAATGGTCAAAGCTCTGGCCCCCCTGAACCATCTGCTGGCAAAGGAGACTATACTTATTGCCGAACTAGAAAGTCAAAGAGAAAAAAGTTTGCATCTTTATCAGGGCAACCGAAAACTGGACGATTGGTTCAGAATTCAAGGAGACAGGATGTTTCTGCACTAGAGCATGAGGTAGCTGAAACGTTAATCAAATATGGTGATGAACTTGCACTAAAGTATCGTGCTACTAAACAGTTCCGTGATCCTGATGTTCATGGAGTTCGATTAGCATCCAATAGTGGGACTTGTCAGAAATCTGTGAAGGTTTCTACTGTAAGTGAAGGTACTTTATTGGATTTGGTTCTGGTCATCTGCATTTTAAAAACGCGTGTAATCATATACTAAGATCAGTTTTATTAATTTTTTCACCTAGATAATGACAGACGTGTTGGTGCTATAATATCTCGCAAAGAAAATGATCCCGATTTCCGTCTGAAAACTTATGATCTTAGAAGCCAGGAAGCAACTGCTGTTGACTTATCTAAAAGTGTTTCAAAATGTAACGTGCCACTCTTTTTACTTGTGTAATTTCTCTTTGTTTTTAGATGTGACAAGCTAGACTACTTTACTTATGAAAGGATCATCTGAGGTTATGTCATATCTGTAGCGGGTTGAATGAAATATGATCAATAAGTGAACGGGTTAAATGGGTTAAACAGATCACAAGTTGGCAAAATTTATTTCTTTGAACTTCATAAATCATTCTATCTAAAAGCTAAATTTTTGAATAATATTTGTCTAGCTCTTCTTTGGTATAATTTGACTCTAAGGTTTGAGCAAGAAATGTTCAGATTACCCTGACCCATATTACAACTTATTTCTTTTGGCATGCTATTTGCCACCTCTACATGGTTGTGATCTGCTATGTACGTGTGCACTATATGGTTGTTGATATTTGTTTCTGTTTACAGCAAGCAAAATGGGAAAACTAAAAAGGAAGAGTAATATAGATGATACACCTGAACAATGTTCTGTGAAAGTTCCCAAGCTAACAATTGGTGGTGTTAAAGCTAAGAAGATTCAAAATAGTAAGTCTAAAAAGTCTAAAACCTGCCCTGTATCTAAAGGATGTGCACGTTGCTCTATCAATGGGTGGCAATGGCGTAAATGGTCATTACATGCAAGTCCTGCTGAGAGGGCTCGTGTTCGAGGAACTTGTGTAAGTAATACAAACGATGCTGGTCCCGAGGCCAACACATCTCATCCTTCAAACGTTAAGGGATTATCTGCCAGAACAAATAGGGTAAAGATGCGTAGCCTGCTTGCTGCTGCCGATGGTGCTGACCTTCTCAAGGCTACTCAGTTAAAGGTGATGAAAGTATAAGATTGCTTTATTTAGGATGTTTTATATATGACTTTTGTTCATTTGACCATTATCTTTTCAAGCTATTTTTCGTTTCACAGTTTAACGCCTCCACTAAATGATTTGTTTTTTCTTCAGGCAAGGAAAAAACGTTTACGTTTTCAACAAAGTAAGATACATGACTGGGGTCTTGTTGCTCTCGAGCCAATTGAAGCAGAAGATTTTGTTATTGAATATGTAGGAGAATTAATTCGTCCTCGTGTAAGCTTGCCCTCATATATCCCCTCGTTAATTGTGTTATGTTGCTCCTGGACTCTTATCAGGGGCAACTTCTGTTTTAATGTGAATCTTTTTTTTATTCATGTTTGTGACGCTGTTATGCATGTTTGGTTCTCATGGTTTTGTAACTTATCTTGAGATCACTTCAATCCATGCTGTTCTTTGTACTCCTTTTTGGCTAGGTGTTTGCGTTCTAATAATAGATTTTCTTCCAGATTTCTGATATCCGTGAACAACATTATGAGAAGATGGGAATTGGTAGCAGTTACCTTTTTAGACTGGATGACGGTTACGTGGTAAGATATACTTAGCAACTGATTTGATGAATTGCACTTTCCCAACTAGAATTATGCATTGTAGATTTCCATCTCTTGTTTAGTTCAGTTAAATTTGTTGAATGGTGGAGTCAACATGGCAGTATATGTTGTAAACTTGGGTACTAATAAGTTGTTTCCATGATAGATTTCGATGTACAATGCATGTTCTAGATGGGCAACTTTCAATATACAGTGTTGGTTCTTGTTTTGGATTGTTTCTGCCTTATTTTGGATTTGCAAAATGACATGTTCTTGATTTTTCCGTATTCCTTAATGTTTATTTTCTGTTGTATCACTTTATGTATGATTCTTGGTGTTAGACTTATATTTCTTTAGTATATCTTAAACATCTAGTATCTCGTCTCTTGCAGTTTAAAACTTAAATGTCAAACTTGAGTTTTTGGGTTATTATTTCTCTTTATCTCAGTAAATCTCGCTGTGACCTTTGTATAGGTTGATGCGACAAAGCGTGGTGGGATTGCTAGATTCATTAACCATTCATGTGAGGTACTTGATTAAAATTAAGTCTACATATGAGGTGAAGCTAATTACTAGAATTGCACATAATGAACAATTAATTAATACATCTTGCAGCCTAATTGTTATACCAAGGTTATAAGTTTGGACGGTCAGAAAAAGATATTCATTTATGCAAAGCGGCATATAGTCTCAGGAGAAGAAATTACTTACAATTACAAGTTCCCGTTGGAAGAAAAAAAGATCCCCTGCAACTGTGGCTCTAGGAGGTAAATCTTCAAAATTGATTTATGTTCATTGTGATTTGCTAAGTTGTTTATTCGCTTTTCTGTTCTATTATTGGCTTTGAAGTGTGTCATCAAATATGTGTGCATCTTAGTAAGGGAAGTTATTCATCTATCTTTGAAAGTCTTTTTTAATCTACTGGTTATATATAGCATAATTATTTTTATAATATGGTCCGGGTATTTTTTTTATATATATTGTCATTGGTAAAACAGGGTCTGGATGAACTGGACCAACCTTACGTCTTTCTGTTATTTGAAAAGTAGCTGATATGTCAAATATGAATGCATAAGTTATAAAGCTGATTAAGTATTTTTCCCCCAATAAAGTGATTTAGGAGGTTTTTTTGCATTGCAAATATGATTACAGATTAGTTGGATGTCAAATATGATGCAGAAGTTGTAATGCTGATTAAGTTTGACTCTTTTATAGCTACTATTGTATTTATCATTTTTATTCTACCTGTTTGACCCATTAGGCTAAAAACGTAATCCAAGTTAACTCACTCATAAGTAAGTGGGACCAAAAGTGCCACTTTGCATTGTTTTTTTAAACATGTCTTGTGTCTTTATCTGAATAAGATGTACAGTAAATCTGTGATTAGCCAGTCTACCCAACTCTTGAGCTTATAATGTTCGTGAGTTTCTAGCCAATTAGTCGTGTTTATAAATATTATGGTTTATTTCTAGCATTAGGAATTGATAAATAGGCCTTGATTGCCTGATTGGTACCATTGTTTATAAGGAGATTAGTAAAAAGGAATCAAGGACTCAAATTTCAAAGCCATGAACTCTTCTCTCTAGATCTTGCTCACACAACGGTCTTTGTGGTTGCTATATTATTGTTTGTAGCATTAGTTTGTGAATTGTGATGCTTCCAACTTCCCATGTTGATTGAATTTAGCAGTTGATATGATATTTGTTTCTGAAATGTGAACCCAATGTTAATCATTTTTAGTTGTGGTCTTAGAACATAGTTTTTGTTTATTTTAGATGTCGCGGATCGATGAATTGAGAAGTTACAAGGGCTCCATATCATGGAATGTAAGTTTTGTTTAGTGGATTATATGATTTTTTTTCTTCAATACAAAATGTTGAATCAAAATAGAAATTTTAAGAAGGTATTTATGATGTGCCTTTGTGATGGTATTTTGTTTGTTTTGAACATTCTACAGTGTTTTTGCAGGACTAGTTTTGTTATGTTTTATTTGTTGGAAAGCATGTTGAACGGACATATTTTGTTGGTAATGCTGCTAGGCTACTGTAGCGGTTGCTTGCTAAAATCCCCCAAATGACCATTTTAGCACCATACTGTCTCAGAAAATGTTGAATCTTTTGAAGATGGACAACCGATTCATGTGCATACTTGTAGCTTGTCTCAGTTGCAGATGAGTTTCTTCCCTTAATTTTGTAAATCAGTCATTCATTGGTTAATTTTGTGGTCATATTTCTTTAAAGCCCTTGTACAGACATGCCCCAGTTTTTGACTCTAACTATTAATATAAAATTTATTCCTTTTGATGATAACACTTCTTCTTTATCATATTTTATTTGGTATCACTTGCCATTGGGAGTGGATAGCTTTTGAGATGTTCCTGTTGCGTGTTTAACATATATGATAATAGCTTCAGTTTTGCACCCTATGAGAACAAGGCAATAAATATCTATTGGCAAACTAAATATTCTCATACTAAAAATTTAGCATTATATTTATGATATGGAGAATGTATTTGGAAATCAACCCCCTGGATAATAAACTCATTTTTGGTATAGTTTTCTATAAGTAGACGCTTGTTTTTGATAAACTAAAAAACTTGATTTCAAGTGAATGTTAATCAATCTATCTTATAGTATGAAAACCCAGATAGGTATTTGGACTATATGTCCATATATATATATATATATATATTTTATCTTATATCCAAGCGTGAGCAGATTGTACTTTGCATGTGATGTTGTATAATGTGATCATAATTGGTAGTTTCTTTCTTTTCCTTTCTTAAATTGGTTTAGGCACAGGAATTTATCAAGGGGTAAAATTGGTTTCAACATCTGGCTAAAGTGGTGTTTTACAATCTTCTGGTATGATTCCTTGCTTCTCTTGCAAATTTTGTTCTTAGTGAAAACGTTTCATTTTTGCCCGGAGTTTTAAAGATCCTAAATTGCAGTGGAATTAAAACCAAACTATCAATGCCGGGAGATCGAACATAGGCATAAAATCAATCAAGTGTTGATAACCCAATTGTCTTTTTTGGCTAATTCCGCTAGTATGAACAATACAATTAATCTAAATTGGCGCAATGAACTATGTATTGTTTTTTCGTAGGGCAAAGAAACTCACACATCATGTTAGTAGCAAGCATTATAAGGGTAGGGGTATTTTGGGTTCAGTTAATCTTGAAGTTTGAAGGAAACTTTGAGCATAATCTTCCATGAGGTTTGACCACGTTGATGAATTTAAATCATAAACTTGTGATCAACAAGTGGCCTGGGGTTAGCAACTATCTTCCAAACATGAATATTAATCCACATGATCATTTATGTTCATAAGTAAACTAATTAACCAAATGAAGTCAAATATAGTAAAAATGACTAGAAAGAGGAGAATGAAAATTTATTTAACTAGAGAACGCTTTAGAAGTATAGTTTATAAACATGAGTGTTCATGTTAGTTTTAAATAGAAAGATAGTTTATAAACATGAGAGCTCATGTTAGTTTTAAATAGAAAGTGCTAGTTTTTTTTCGTATTACAATAAATATATCAAATCCCATCAAAGGGCGGGGTAAGGGTGAGTGAGATGTAGACTATCATTTCTCTACCCAAGGGTGGAGAGACCACTCACTAACTGACCTCCGGCGAATGTGTTGGATTTGTATCCATGACGCTTGGACTATATTAAATTGTTTAGTTTTGGTAACTAAATAATCAATTAGTGAACCTAAACCGATCCATCAAAATATCAAATGCATATTTGTCAAGTTATAAATCAACAACCGACTTTTACCCTCTTCATTTTGGTGGTTTTTTTAGTGGCCCTGATTCAATGGTTACAAAAAAAAAATTGGATATCAATGATTAATGTGATTCAAATTTTGCTATTAATCAAACAAAACAAAAAAAAAAAAATAACAGTTTGCCTATCATGAATCTGTTCGACAATTCCAAAACAAAACAAATACAAAACCAATATGCGCATGGTTTCAAATCCTGTTGCCACATGCAAATGTGGTGAGGGGGTCTTAGCAATGCTATACCCGTGTACACATAAAAATAAAATAACAGTTTGCCTATCATGAATCTGTTTGACAATTCCAAAACAAAACAAATACGAAACCAATATGCGCATGGGTTCAAATCCTGCTGCCGTGGTGAGGGGGTCTTAGCAATGCTATACCCGTCTACACATTGGAGAGCAAATCCTTTAGGGCATTGTCAGGATTCGAACCCGGTGTGTGCGCATCAAAGTTGAAGGTGTTAGCCATTTATCCGCTTTGTGAAAAAAAGATGCATAGCATAATAGAAGCAAAACAAATAATATAATGGGAACAATAAGTGATGTTTCGTTTGATGTGCTGGTCTCTTGAATGCCAATTATGTACTAAACTAATTATCATGTGTTTGTATGTTTTTGACAGAGTGATTCTCCAAGCAATGTTACACGAGTCCCAAAATTATGTTGCATCCGACCTTAGCTCAAATGGCAGAGTAGAAGGATTTTGACTAGTCAGAGTGTTATCTTGCCTCTGACTTCTCGTAATCCTTTTGGCTGTCGGTTCGAATCCGACAGGTCGGTTTATATATGTTCACTTAGCTTTCTTTTTCACGGCCATGCTTATTGTTCCACATTATACTCCCACACTAGTTAAAAACTTCACAATCATTTAGGTTGTTCAACTCTTACTATGACCACATCTATTGGCTAGTAGTTTTGTTTGCTTGTATTAGGGGACATTGTGCATGGACTAAAGATGTTTTAAAAAAGCAATTACTAATTTACTATAGACATTCTTCAGTTGACCTATAAATCATGGATATCTGTCCCACGACATTTAAACCCACTATTTACAAGTCTGTTTGTTGTCTTTACGAGATCCTCTCTATATAAACACAATATATACTATTGTGTCGAAGCGCTTTATTACCTAGTACCTTAAAAGAGCAATTTCAAGGATGACCTTGTAGGGTTTCATTCACAATCATTGAAAGGTTTCCATGGCATTCGATATACAATTGCCAATTTGCCATCACTTGAAATGATCACTACCCTCGCTCAACCCTTGCAAAGCCAAACAATCTTGATGACGACGATGTTTGAAATTTGATGCATATATGTATCTTTACATGGAACTAGAGAGGTCACATATGTCAGTGAAAGAATTATAAACTAGTGTTGGTGGCTTGGAAGTTTCAACGCGCTTTGAAGTTGCGTTATATTGATGTATTGTAAATATTGTACTTGATACTTTGGCAAAAAAAAAATTTTTTTATAAATTATTCGAAATATGTGAAAGAAATCACCTTGTCTTTGTTTGAATTTAGCAGACGGTTCTATTTTACACAAGTGTAGTTCACTTTGTAAGAATTTGAATTAGCAAATGACATAGTAAAAGCTCTTACTAGGAATAACTGGTGTTGTGATTTACAAAGGAAGTGTATATATCTTCCAAGAATATGTAATTTACGATTATAATATAAACTGTTACTATCTATCAAGTGTTGCGATTTATGTGATTATGTCGTGTCATTGTTGATGTGTTAGTATCATTATCACCCAACCTGACACTAGCCAATAGATGTGGTCCTTTATGAGTACTTGAAAATCTATACAACGTACCTTAAAGGTTTTGTTGGCAAAATTTGTATTGCCGCCATTTTTGTTATATTACTTATTACACCCAAACTAACAGTGATTGTTTTCATTATTAAACAATCACTACTTAGAGAGACCTAAAGCATGTGCAAACCCGATTCGCAATTTGGACATAATTTTGAATAGGGTGCGGCTAGGGCAAAAACGTTCGTGTAGGTTTTTTTTTTTTTTCATTTTTTTTTAAAGATATTGATACCACAGAGCTTATTTCTAATCTTCTAAACACCAAACTAATCTGCACGATTCCCTATGTTAAGGGTAAAACCCCAGATCTCTCGTTGCCATAAGTTTCTACCAGTGGGTTTAACACTTAGACACCTCTTATCTAAAGAGAAGTGGGACGAACCTTTACCAAATGAACGAACTCATAATGACATGTCGTGTTAGATAGTTAAGTGTGACTACTATATCCTTTGTATCCATAACATACTTTATGGATTAAAAGTTAGCAAATATCTAAGTCAAACATGTACATGTGGTTTATATATTTATAATCGGGTTTTTTAATATGGGGATATGACTAAATCATAATTAAAAATCCACATAGTACTCACTATAAACTAAAGTCAGTGGATAAATAATTGTTCGTTTAATCACAAACATTATGCCAAGGCTTGATTAGCCAAAAGGAAAAAAAAAACGAGAATTAAGAACAACACAAAAACCACTTAGTAAATAAAATGACAATCACTAACAGAAGCCTGTTTTATTTGAACTTCGTCTCTTGCCAACCATTTCATTATTCTGGGCCATATCGTGCTGAAAATGAGCAATTAGCCATTGTTAGAAATTAAGCGAAAATGAATATACGTATAAATGTTAAATTATAAATGAGCAATTAGCTTTCTTTTTTGGCATCCCGTCATATAATGGCTTTTTCCTCCACAATAACTACAAGTTTTCCGTTTCTTTGGGTTCGTTACCAATTCGATGCTCGACTTTAATCTTTAAGAAACCTTTGGGCGCCCTTTGGTTTTGGTAGAACATATGGGACCAGAAACATTAGTTTGCTCTAAAATGTTTCCCTAGTAGTCCGGAAGGACGTAGTAGCAGAACCAATGATATTCAGCTCACCTCTAGCATTCTTCATTCTATTTTGCTCTTCCAAAAGACCATTAGTTAACATTCTAAAAGTTTCAAAAGTTTTTGAATTTAAGTGACCCTCAAGTACATTGTTAATTTTTGATCTTATAGACCATATAGTTAATTTTTGATCTTATAGACCATATAGTTAACAAACTAAAGAAAGTAGTATCATTGTCGGTAGATCTTCATGGGACTTTTACAATTGCAAACAGTATATGTTGCTTTCATTGTCCATTTTGGTATAGCTTCCCTTTCATGATGTACAAAATATGTTTGCACAATATTCCGTAAGTTTTAATTTTGCACATGAACAAGTAGCAAAAAAAGTTGAAGTTACTTGATATTCAATGATATTCCAAATTTTTTATTTTTTGTTTTCTTTTAAATGTCCAACACGATATTTTACCAAATATGAATCTTTGCTTAATTTTTCATGTCCGCAATCAGAACTATCCTTCCATTATTTCTTGAATATATCGCAAATATTTCGTATAACAGTCAGCCGCCATTGCTTCAATTGGATGATCAATATCTAATGTCGGTTTTGAGTTTAAAGTTTGTAGATCATCGTCTTCTTCTGTACCTTTTTGTAAACTTTGGTTTGTGAGATTAAATATTTAACTTTTTTTTTAAATAAATAAAAGTGAAATTTTATTACTTTAATAAAAGAATTAAATGTGTTGTCCAGATTGGTCCTTATGGTCCTTATTTTATTTTCAAAGTTCTCAAAATAATTCACCCTTATATATACATATATTTTTTTGATATTAAAATAATAAAGTTTATCTTTTTTAAACAATGTATTAAGCAATATTTTATTAATTAGTTCATATCATCCATATATTATATATTAATAATAATTACTTTATTTGTAGATTATATAATTTTTGAAGGAATGTAATGATTAACGAGAAGAAAAAAAAGGTAGGCCTTAGAAATTATGAGTGTCTGGATTCGTCACCGTCTAACATCTATTTTCTTTAGAAGAAAAAGTTAATACACATATGATGGGGAGGGTGTTGCTATTGAGTTGATACTTTAGTGGTTAGAAAGTTCTTCGCTTTGTAATTTTTTCTTAGAGAGTTAAAGGTTCGAATCCTATCACTTGCAAATTTGGTGAAGGGGCCTCAGCAACACTATACCTATCTACACACGAAAAAGCAAACCTTTTACGGTGTTGTGATTTGAACCCGACAAGGGCGTACCAAAATTGATGATATTAGCTATTTATCCATTTTACCTAGAAAAAAGATGGGTAAGGGGTTTGTTTTAATAATGATGAAAAAAAAGTTAAATTCTAATACTTTATGTCAATACATTTCATTAGGCCATCTCAATTCACATCCCAACCTAACATTACTATTCATTAAAAAACTATTTTGGATATGTTTGGGAAAAGTAGTTGTAGCTGGTAACTGTAACTTGTAGTTGTAGCTTTTAGTTGGAGCTGTAAGCTGTAGCTTTTATTTTTTTTCTAACAGTATTTGGTATGGTAGTTGTATCTGCAACTTCAAGAGGTATTTGTGTCTCTTTTATAGATTAAAAGATTCATCAAAAAGCTAAAGCTCCTGAAACGCTACTTCAAGTAGCGTTTCATTTTGGAGTTTTTTTTCCAAATAAAAGCTAAAGTTAGTTGTATCCAAACAAAGCTTTTAACATTTTATGAGCTTTTAGTTTAAAATAAAAAGCTAAAGCTCCTGAAAATCTCATGAAAAGCTTATGCCAAACATACCCAAATTCCCTCTCTTATATAACCAACCTAACTAAACTCAATTTCTACACACCCATTAACAACCCAACCAAACTATTTATTTAAATACATTATAATGTTTTATAATTAAATTTTTATTTCAAGTATTTTTTTAATACAAGAAATAGTTTTTATATAACAAAAAATTAATTTATTTTTATCATACGATACTTTTACTCGTGCCCAAAGCGATGCTTTTCGTTGATCCACTAGTTAATTAGAAAACAAATCTGTGCATCCTAAAATCTTCACTAATAGAACCGGACCAGATGTGTCCAAAATGATCGAACATGGCCCGAAAAATCGGACTCTTATATTTCATAATATGTATACACCATATATATTGAGAAAAATAGTATCTGACTATGCTTAGGTATAGATACTCAATGCTAATTTTTTAATATTTATTTTATAATATGAATAAATAATTGAGACCTATGTTGATTAAAATAAATGTGAGGGTTATATTTTGAAGCTTAGGTAAATCATATATATATATATGAAAATGATTGATAGACTTAAAATATGGACCCCTAATAACTTGACATATGTATCATGAGCTATGTCAGAAACATGTTTTAAGTTGAATCACTTTTTATAACTGTATTCATTCTCTAATACTCATTTAGTTATTTGAAAATACTTGATTGGCTATTTCTAAAGCTTCGGTTGCTCTTTTTTGAGCTTGGGTCAATAAAAGCATCTTATAGCTCAAGCTCAATCACAAATAAACTAATTTATGGTCGGTCAAGTTATGTTAATTTAGGACTTAAAAGCTTACAAAACTTACTTGTACTGGACTTGTTTGACTTATTAGCTCATGTTCAAGTTCAAAATTGAAATGACATGCTAATCATAGTCACAAAAATCTGAGTTCACGAGAAAAAGGAGACGGATATTATAGCTTAAATAAGACACATGTCGTTTAAGATGTCTTGTGTCACACTAAGGATGTTGTAAAGAACAAAGGTATGCTCGCTTGCTGTCTTATTCTCTGTCGCGAACTGGGATCCCCCTATAGTTATAGCAGTACTGGGGAATTCCTCTATCAATTCTGTTTTAGTTTATTGGTAGATATTGAATTTTTGGCGAGATATATGTTTTCTAAGGTGTACACTCCTTAAGAGTGTCACATAAGAATAATAGACGTGAACTCAAGTATGAACTTCGTTACTGTAGAATTCAACCCCTCGGGGTACTTTTTTAAAGGTGATTGCTTGTAATATTTAGAATTTACAATTGTAATAATGAATTGATTATATATTTACTTTAAAAAAATTTATACCTGTGTTTTTTATACAGAGTTTTACTGTGCTAGAGACAGCCAGCATTCGGATCCCCTCTTGTTCGAAATTAGGTAAATGTTTTGTTTGTCTGTGGGTTTGGGTCTTGGTTTTGGCCTGGCTCGGATTTTAACATGCTTAAATTTGTTGCAGATTTGAATGAAGACTATTTCAACCACCATTGTTCAATCCTAGCTCTCTTTCTGGTAAAATTTTCCGACTGTAGGGGAACGGTTTAGGATGTTATTTTTTGTTTCACATAATCAGTTTTAGGTTGGTACTTGAAACTTTATGTTGCTATTGTCTATAGGGGGACTGTTTAGGATGTTATTTTAAACATAGGCAAGATTTTAGGCAACAAACTAAGAAAAAAGAAAAAAAAATAAACCACAAACTCTAATATTATAATCAATAGATAATACCAACTTAGCAATTCAAGTTGGCATTAAATAAGCTCAGCAAAACGACGCCAGAAATGTTGTGGGCTTGGATACTGGGCTGTTGCTTGGGTCAAGCCCGACAACGTCATTTTCAAGCTTAGCTTGTTAAAGTATGATAGTAGTAGTGATTTTTGTGCAAGCTCAAGCTAGAGTATTTGGTTAACTTGTTACATCCTTGTCTGTATGCAGTTTATTACATAGTTATTCAATTGTACAGTCCCAGTTTTATATCTTTTTCATTAAATGTATTCAACCATAGATAATATACAAAATTAACAGAAAAAAGAACTTTAATGGGCTGTTATGTCCTGTACTCGGTTGTTTGTGTTTTCTTAGCACAAAATGTATCAAACAAAGCCTCTGGGTAAGTTTATTTGTGTCGTTTGACAAGAGTGACTCATTATTGTGTTTGACAAGAGTGATTCATTATTGTGACGCATTATGTTTTTTTCCCATGAATAAAGGTATTTCAAAGTGCTGCGTAATTCACTTTTGGAAAGATATGATTTTAAAACAATAATTAAGTGTATAAAACTCAACATCCGTTAATGTCATTCTTTTTAACTATTGCATTTACAATCAAATTGCAAAAAAATGCAAATTACTTATGGGGTCATTTTTATTGCATTTTCAATAGTATAATGGTTCAAAATCTTAATTTCTCATAAAACGTTGTAGTGACTAATGTTTATGTTGGGGCCAAATTGCAGCGCTGACCCCACTGAAGGAAGGTTGCAAGCATTTTGCTATTAAACTTAGCAAGGTTTTAAATCAATTTGCTTTTGAGAAAAACATATGTATATGTGATTATGTGGTTATTGTTTCAGATCCAAAAAAGAGTGGATGCTGATGTACACCAATACCTTTTTGCTATATGACTGCAAGGTAAAACTATTCCTTGAAAAGTATACATTTTTGCAAAAAGACATCTAAATTTTTAGAACAAAGATGAAAGTTGACAATCTTAAAAAAAAAAAGTGGCATATGTTGATGGCACATGTAATATGAAAGAAAAGCAGATGCATTTTGTTGGCAGCGATATAAATTTTTAACTTGAACTTGTATCTAATTAAATGTCACGTTAGAAGAAACCTTCAATGCATTGGTTAAGGAAAAAGAAGAAATGGTGTATGGAGCAATTTTGGTAAGTAAAATTATATGTTAAAATGTACTCTTACATATAAAACCAAGTAGGCAAGTAACATAATGTATGGTGCTTTATATACTTTTGTAGATTCCATGCCATGTAAAGAATCAAAAAATTATTCTTCTAGGAGATTGATTCAATTATCAACATTTGAATAATGGTGCTTATCAAAAGAATAAATTATTAAGAGGAAATTCCTTCAAATTATTTCTCCAACTTTCAAGTTAGGGAGATCTTAATCCTTAATTAAAAATCAAAGGCAAAATTTAAAGATGGGTTAAGATTACCCATGACTAGTCATGTTAGGCTAACTTGAGGGAATCTCGTCCCTAAATTATTTACTTACCTTTGTGCAGGGTACGTATGTGTGTGAGGGATCTGCATGAAGACGAGGGCACCGAGACCCATGCACCACCAATTCTATTCCGTTCTTTCCAAAGTAGAAAAGGTCAATGTTACGAGCCCATATGACCAGTCCTACAGAAAAAGAACGGCTAAAGGTGCCAAATCACCTCAAAGATTGCATGACATGAAATTATGAAAGGCAGTTTGGTTTGTACATTTTAGTTAGTAGTGTTTGTTTCTTTTGAATTGAGCACATCTTGAATATTTAGTATTACTTTGTTTTTTCTACTCTCTCAATTTCCTTTCCTTCTTCCTCATTGGAGTCTCCTCAAAAGATGCCTCATATCTAACATAGGTGCTATCATTGACTCTCGGATCCTGTTCACAAAACAGAGAAGAATATCTTGCAAACTTAAGTATACATAAGAACCAACTACAAACAACTTTATGATATCCAACCATGCATCATGCCACTAGTTACCATGCCAAGCTGATGCTCTCATCCCATTGCCATTTCGAAACCATATAAACCTTCTAATTACTCATCTTAATTATTTGTGGCATCTTACGCTGTCGTTCAATATACATGGTAGTTTTAATGGTAGTTTTAATACCCGTGTGTGATGCACAGGTTGTCTCATAACTTATATTAAAAGAATTTATATCACCATCAGCTAAAATTGATTACAATTTTTTATTTTAAATTATATTTGGAATATTATCTGTTAAAAAAGTATATATAAAGGATGGTACGTGCAAGGCTTCACCATTGTACGACGAGGTTTTTCTAATGTCGCATACCGACTGAATGTTCGAAAAAACATATTAAATTTGCCATCAAATAAGTTTATAGATATCTTGAAATATATATACGGCTACAAAGTTAAAAATATAAGGAATCACAGATATGTATGGGCCTGTCCTACACTCTCTCAAAATTTGCGCACTATGTAAGTTTACATACACCATTAATTGGCCATTGATTCACTGTATTTGTATCGAAGGTACGATTTAATAAATGGATCTAGTTCGCCATCCATTACTGATACAATATCCGTTGTCTCATACCCTGTTCTTACATCTTTCACGAGCTTGTAAGGATGGAATACATAGTTTCGGATTTGCTGTCCCCAATCTGCCTTAACTGCATCTCCACGTATCTGTTTTATTTCTGAAGCCCGTTGCTCTACCGCTATCACCAACAATTTGGCTTTCAAACGGCTTAAAGCTTTTATTTTGTTTGCAAGCTGGGACCTCTCTTCTGCAAAATGTGAGATGAAAGATCAATAAGTGATGACTTAATTGCATGCACAATGCAACTCAGAGGTGGCATGATTGCAGGTCATAGAGGTTGTGTCTTGAGTCAAATGCTTCAACTATGATTAAAAATAAAAAAATAAAAATTCAGGTGGTATTTTCAGGTTGTTAACTTAAAAAGGCTATTGGAATTTATATTATAGCTTTCAGTCAAGATTATCGAAAAGCATCTAATTTCTAAAGACCAAAGCTCATTGGTTCCAGAAATGTTTTATAAAACTTAAATGATCAAAGTAGATATAAAAGGAATAGATGTTTATGTTTGCTATGGAGTACAGTTTAATAAGTATTGCAGTTTTCAAAGGTTTAAAGTAATAGTATGGTTAAGAGTAGTCAGCATACCATTCGTAATGAGCTTGATAAAATGTACAGATAGTTCCATGGGTCGATTTGTTTAATGTGTATATCTAACATGTCAAATGGGCTAAAAAAGAAAGAACGTTTCCCAAAGTGTAATTATAAGGCCTACTAAACTATTTTTGTACAGAAAATTAGATTGGTATTATAATAATACGAGACAAAGTACCCGCGCGTTGCGGCGGTGAGATAGTGGGGTGATAGGTCATAGAGTATGATAAGTCATAAAAGGTGATAGGTCATAGAGCGTGATAGCCAAATGTCTTAGTCGTCCGGGCTCCGCCCTTGGATTTAAAAATTCGTCGAAAGTATATTGAATGACATCTCTAATGAAAGAGCATGAAATTTTAAGAACACCCATATAAATTTTATAATTTATCGATGTACGGTTTTTGAGATAAAAGATTTTAAATGAACTGGAGGAATAAATGATTTATGGAGGAGTGAGAGAAAAAACGATTTGTTGAGATTTGAGGAGAGAGAAAGGGTAATATAGTCATTTTAGGTAAATATAGAATTGATAGGTGGACATTTTGGGAAAGTACTTAAAATCAATATTGAAAATTTAAGTTCAATGTTGAAAATCTAGAGACTTTTTGCTTTATAATATAGTATAGATATAGATAGTACAATGATCATTTTTAATGCATTGACTTATACAATATCAACCCAAACCAGACAGCCGCATATCAGCCCAAACCCATATCAGCCGCATATCATTTTTAATGTAAAGAAATGGGTTATACGAGATTGAATGTTTCCCAAAGTAGTATGTTTGCGCTTAGACAATCCTGACAGCCCCATATCAACCCAAATCCATTTTGACCGGTTACCCAACCGCTCTGATCCTCTCATTTTTGAATCTTTAACAAAAAAAAAAAGTGAAAAGCTAGGAGAGAAAGAGAGATAGCATTACCCGTGCAACGGACTGTTACCCCAGTAGGAATATGCGTTATTCGAACAGCTGTTTCAACCTTGTTAACATTCTGACCTCCGCTTCCACCTGCTCTAGAGAAACCAATTTGCAGGTCTTCCTCGGGTATTTCCACATTTAATGAATCATCAGGAAGAAGAGGCATTACTTCAACACCAGAAAAGCTAGTCTGGATCAAGACACACAAAGCCACATATTCCAATCACATATAAAAGAATGCATCATTCACTTTCATTATCAGAGGGTAGTAATGTAGTATGGACATATGACTAATGGTTAGTCATACCTGACGAAGACCTTTTGCATTAAAAGGAGATTGTCTAACAATTCGGTGTGTTCCTTTTTCACCAGACAAGTATCCAAATGCATATCGACCTTCGAGCTCAATGGTAGCTGACTTGATCCCGGCTTCTTCTCCCATTGACTTTTCAACCACTCTTGTTTTGTATCGTTGCCTTTCTCCCCATCTTACGTACATCCTTAAAAGCATTTCAGCCCAGTCCTGCACTGAATATTATCAAATAACCTTCCATAAAAAAGCCACAAAAAACCAAATGTTGTTGCATAATGACATAATGCATGTATATACATTGATTTAATAAATATATGTTCTGAAAGTGATGATCTAATATTGAATGACCCAGAATGGGCTGTAAAAGACAGTTTTGGATGTAATAATGCTTCCACGTTTTAATACTTGTATAATTAGGTGTTTGAATTTTCAATAAATCCCGATTTTTTAAAAACACTGACAGATAAATGACCATCAAACATGAGAGTTCTATGAATTCATGAGGGACAATTTGTGATAAGGGTGAGAAGTCTCTCAAATTAGGTAAACAAAAAGGGGTAAAGAAGTTTTTTTTTTCACCCTTGGATATTAGCTTTGCATTGGTACAAAGCTGATTGGTTGACCCCTATATAATCGGAAGCAATATATTGTCTATCCAAACATTACAAAAACTATAATCAAATACGTAATTAAACTCTAGATCTTTTTATGCTTAGATTCTATGATGCAGGATATAAAACCAATGAATCATATCACATCTGGGGATTCACTTTACAGAATTAAAAGAAAACTGAATGTTTACCTGTGCATCAGTACCTCCTGCACCGGCTGTTATATTGATAACAGCACCTTCCTTGTCGTAGGGGCCAGAAAGAAGCTGACTTAACTCAAATTTATCTAATGCTTTATTCAGTTCTTTGACAATGGCTGCAGCCTCCTCAAGCAGTGCAGTATCAGTAGAATCCATCTCTTCCGTAAGGTTAACTATAGTCTCCGCATCATCAAGCTGAAATTTTTTCCATGTCACGTGTCAATGCACATGGAATTCGAACATTACCACAAAACTAGAGGTGGGAAACAGGAGGGGATAGGTAAGTTGGGTTACCAGTCAAAACAGATTTTGTATCATCGAAGCCAGGTTGGGTAAATTAGTTAAAGCACTTTTTGTCCAAACATTTCAAACTTTTGAAAAATATTAGTGCCACCGTCAATTATGATTAATTATTTTTATATCATTTCAATAATAATCTAAATTTCTAAATAGAGTTGTGCTGTAGGTTTTATGCGTAGTGGCATTTTACCCACTTGACATGTTTTCTTTAATACTATATATCTATCTTTAATTTTGAATTTCGCGTTTGACCCGTTAGAGAAAAGAAACCCAAATCAGCCCATTCAGTAAATGGATCTGATCATGATCAACACCAGATCCACAGACAAGCCTAAAACGGATAAACAGATACTAATACTCAGTATTAGTAAAAATTAGCTCCGAATTAACTTTTTTCTGCATAAACATGACTCTAGATTGGTTATAACAATTTTAAACCTGGGATTGAAACTCCTTGAGAAGATTTATTTTGTCTTTGACGTCTGTTAATGCCACAAGTGTTTGTTGAGCTGATGCTCGATCATCCCAAAAAGAATCACTTGATGCTAATGTCTCCAGCTTAGCAAGTTCTTCTCCTAACTGCTCCAAACCCGCCGAAGCCCTAATTTCTTCTACACGCTGTGAGGTAGCCTCAACATCCTTCCTTAAACTATAGAAATCTGTCAGAAATTTTTTTATCATTAACAAGCAGTACAAACGCATGTAAGGGCTGCTGAGATGTGCATTTGATAGTACTCATGTGACTTAAAATGACTGGAATCAAATAACCAGTCATATAAAATGTGCTACTAATCTACTATATAACGTTTGGATGTGTTTTTGCTAAGTAACTGAAAATTATGGATATGGAAGTAATTAATTCTTTAAATGACCAGAAACGACAGTATCATTGATAAAGAAGAAAGGGTCTTCTGAGATAAAACTGATAATGCAATACCGACAATATATGTCTCCATATATTTAGACAATCAGAAGCAGAATTTGTTTATCTGAACATCGAAAAGGTTTTGGACAAAAAGTCACTATAATAGAATAATCAGCTTCAAAAGTAAATACCCTTAACCGCCAACTAAGCAACATTAACTACTAGTTTCACATTCACATGTACACATTAGACTATTTATGTTCATGCTACACGTAGCAACCATCCCTGTAACATTACCTTGCATTGCCCACACATTTGTTTCATTGCTCACTCCAGCATCTGGTGTTGCAAACAAAACTGAACTAATCCAAATGCCAATCAGATAGAAACACAATTAGCAACCAAACAAACCATCTATGATAATACTTTTAGGAAATAAGACTATGCTATCTACAATATGTCCAACATATCACATATGTTTCATTTTTACATAAGAGATATTTATATTTAACTAATAATACAATATAAAAGCGAGTTGCGCAGCACATAACATGCATATAACTTCCTATCAGCATAATCCTGGCACACATGGTGACTTTTATTGGTAAGATAACCTGTCAAGTCAAAAATGTAAAACACTAGAATTTAACTTGAGCTTTACCTCTTGTGATATGTGTTCAAGTCCCATTGTGGACACTTAGTAAATATGTGTAGATTGTGCCAATGGGTTGGTGGCTCATTGGTAAGGTCTTAGACCTTGGGAAAATCCACCGGGGTTCGAATCTCACTTCCTACATTTGTAGGAGTGGATTATTATGGGGGGTTTTCTAGAGTCCTGGGTTTCATCCCAGGCATGTGTGGTTCTAGCACCGCATACTGCCCAATTGGATGCCACTGTGGTATCTCGAATGCTAACTGCTAACTACCAACTACTAACTCTTGTTCAAAAATAAAATAGAAATAAATATGTGGTGATGCCCTTTTAGTTTAATACACGGGCAAGAACCGGGGATGTCTTATTAAATTCACGAAAGTGTACAACATATAAATCGTACAAATATCTAATACCATACAACTCCTTGTTCAACAAAGAAAACCTAATACGATGAAATATAAGTACAGTCCCATACGACTTCGGCTCCATCTACTTAACCCTATAAAAATCCACCTCCGGTTTGCCGAATTCCGATACGTGTGGGGTTATAATTCGATTCTAATCAGCTATACAATTCAAAGTCATACTCTAACATAAACTAAATTCAAGAAACAGCTCAAGAACAACAATCAACCTATCATCTATCATAAGTTAAAAATCAGTATAGAATTAGGAAATACAAAAATAAGACCAAAATAAAGGAATTGCAAGATCAAACTTTATAAAATAACTGAAACCCAGAATCAATATGCTAAAAAGATTCAACCTTTAATCAATAAAAAGAAAATGAAATTAAAAAAAAAAAAAAATGGGTTACCTTTAGAATGAGAAAGAGAAGGTAGTGTAAGAGGTGTTGTGGAGAAAAGGGAATGTGAATTTGGATTAAAATAATACGGGAAAGAATAAGAAGAAGAATGTTTGTGTGTGTAGAAAGCAGAAGAGCAAGTTGTTGTTGTTGTTGTTGTTGTTGTTAAGGTTGGTGTAACAGCTGTCATGGCCAACCTCTGCACCACACTTTCCATGGAAAAACACTGTGTGTGTGTGTGTGTGTTTCAGTGAATTGGGAAGGGATAATGCAGTGACAAGGTTTTTGGGTGGGTATAAGAATGGGTAAATTACATGGATCGTCCATGTGGTTTTTCGTTTTTCAGTTTCCATCTTTTAAAAATTTTATTACAACGAGTAGTCGAGTATCTAATAATGGATAAACTTATTCTTACTCGTTTTTCTCACGGTAATTTTAATCACATGGTTAAACCTCTTAACTTTTTGTTTTTAAAAAGAAATGATTAATCCTCCTGACTAAATAGCTTAAAGATCTTTCTAATCACGAGAAGATGACATATCAAAAATCATGGAACAAGATTAACAAAGAAAATTAATGGATAATACATGTCACATTCTTATAGTTTTAGAAAAAATTTTAAGCTATTTTTTAAAAAAATTTATCATTTTCCTTTTAAAAATTATGAGACTGGGGAAACATCTACTTACATGTTGCTAGAAGCATTAGTGACAAGATTATTATATTTATTGTTAATAATTTTCAATCTTTAAATTATACCAGTATTTTGTGAAAGATTTTTTATTTATACTTCTCAAAAGTCTTTGTAGCTCAATTTTGTTTGGAAATTTTGAAGCAAACTCGATAAAAAGCATCATTTCTATATAGAAATTACTAAGCATCTATACTCGTTTATAAAAAAGGATTATTACCTATAGATGTAACTAACTATGTTAAAAAGATTATATTATATAAAGATATTGTAAAATGTCTATATCATGTAATAAACTTTCAAATCCTGATTATTGGATGTACTTGACCAATCAAAAACTTACACGTGGCAACTTATATGGTTGCCACAAATACCCGGGTACATCCAATAACCAGAATTTGACAGTTTATTACATTACATAGATATTTTACGAGATCTTTACATAACATAGACATTTTAGCATAATTAGCTACATCCATAGGTAATAATCCCTTATAAAAATTATCACACCCCTTATTTTTAGAAATAGTTACACAATAGTTACATACGAAATTACTAAATTACCTTTAAAAATCACCCACTATGGAAAGAGTTTTTATAAAATATCAAATGTGTCCTTAATAAATTAATTTACACTCTAAACCTTTATTTTAATAATTAACACTTTAAGCCCTTATCTTCTAAAAATTTCCACTATCACAATTACATCAACCTACATCACTTAACACCGCTACCACCACCAATAGTAACATCACCGACACCACTAGACCGCCTTCCCCACCACGCCGCCACATTGTGTGGGTACCATGCTCCTTATTAATAATGATTTTTTAAAATATTTGAAGATATCTAAAATGTGTTTCATTATCCTTTGAAATACTAAAATATCATCAATATATGTTAATTTAATAAAGATTTTATATTGAGAAAATTGCGACAATAGCCAATTTTCGTTGCAGTCGCACCAAAATAGCCAATTTTTTTTAGATTATAACAAAATAGCCAACAAAATCGCAGCAAGAAACAACAAATCGCAACAAGGAATGGCCAAATCACAACTCTAAGTTTGACTTTGACTTTTTTATGAATCTAGTGTATTACATAGTACATAAATACAAAACTTCAAATACATAAGACACATAATAAAAACATATTAGAAACATACTAATAATCTCCTAAGATAATAGTCTCAAAAGGTGATGATGTAAAGTCGATTTTGATTTCCTTTTTGATTTTGATCTTGATGGAGCTCCACCACTCTCTGAGTGGATATCTTGGAACAAACTTATTAGCAGTAGGCATCTAAAAGTTTGTTCCATGATATTACATTTTAGATGCCTACGGCTAATAAGTTTGTTCCAAGATATCCACCAAGAGAGTATAAATTTTCATCAAGATCAAAATCAAAAGGGAAATCAAAATCAATTTCACAATCATCTCCTTTCGAAACTATTATCTTAGGGGATTATTAGTATGTTTCTAGTATGTTTCCTATGTATTTGAAGCTTTGTATTCATGTACTATATAATAAACTAGATTCGTTAAAAAAAAGTCAAACTTATTGCAATTTGAGATTTACTCTTTCTTGTTGCGATTTTGCATTTCTTGTTGCAATTTTGGTTTCTTGTTGCGATTTTGTTGGCTATTTTGTGATAATATGAAAATTTTTGGTTATTTTGGTACGATCGCAACGAAAATTGACTATTGTCGTGAATTTCTCTTTTATATTTGATGTGTTTAAGTAAATGTTTGTTAGGTGACAAGCTCATTTAACATGATAGTATGAAAGGAAGGACAATAGTCTCCCTCACATTTTAACTCGTGAGTTTTTACAACAATAATTCAATGATTTCACATTTTCGAGAAGAATTTTAATCTATCTTACTAGAGGTAGAAAAAGACTTGAGGTTAAACTAACAAGGGAACAAACACTAAATTATTATTATTATTGTTATTATTATTATTACAAATCGGTAATTCAAAGCTAAACTTATTATTACTATTATTATTATTTTATTTATTTATTTATTTTGAATGACATTCTATTCTACTCCTACTCCTAAATTACACGTAATCCAGAAAATCAGGACTCGAACCTAGATGAATCCTTCCAAGGTCATATACCTTACCAATGGGCCACCATCTCCATTATTATTATTATTATTATTATCATTATTATTATTATCATTATTATTATTATTATTTTAAAATTTATTTTCATTTCATTAGACCACAATTGTTAAGTAAAAAAGAAAAACAAAATTTTTACCCAACCTTCCATACTCATCATAGATAGGTTGGTTTTTGCTATATTGTGATACTATACTAAACTTCTTTCGGTTACTTTAAGCAATCATCATCATCATCGGTAATAAAACAACGTTTTCTTCGCCAATGTTCACACAATAAGTATTGGATTCAAGCCGCGTCTTAAATATGTATAAATAAGCCATGATAGGTATCAACAGTTATATCTTATAGGGTGGACAATGACTAATGTCAAAAATAATCGGGGTCAAAGATATTCATGTCAAACTATACGTTTACGGGAATCATCATTAAGAAAAAACTGCTTGATATACTCTAGCATACTGAAACACAAATCATATAAAATCAAGATGCAATTTGTTAAACAAAAATATTATTAAACTAGTATTTTAGCGGGCCGTTGCCCCTAACGACTTGTAGATTTGCAACGTGTATAGAGTCGATGATGTAGTCGGAGCTTAAGTGAGTTTTCATAAACATTGACGTGTTGTATTAAGTTTCGTATCGTTTGAGTATAATGAGGATGTGCGGAGATTTATATATAAAAGCTTTTTAAAAAAATTAAGTGTACTTTGCAATAAGATTTTTAACTTTTCATAGTATTTGAATGTGCCTAATATCATCCTACATTCCTACCAATTATGTGTATCTACATGTTTGTTATGGAATATGAAATTTTCATTTTGAATCACCCAAATGTCACCACATCTACCTTCACAGTAGACCATTCTTAACCGTTCACCTTTTTCACTTACACTTTTTCTTGCTATATCATCATCACCTTTTCACCTTTTTCACCTTTTATTTTTCTCTTAACCATTCACCTATTATTTGAACCATTCACTCTACTTTTATCTACTCAGAGCACCGACCAATGTGAAATGTTATTTATATAATAACAAGGTTTTTTAATAACAAATGACAATATAAAATTATCAAAAACTACCTTCTCAGTCCAATAAAGATCAGCACGTTCAACACCCTTTTCAACAACTTGAGAAGAATCTGATTTAAGACTTTACACTGCTGAGACTTAAAGTCAACGTGATCCCAAACAGATAGCGCAAGTCAAAGTGACTTCGTGCGAATTATATATAGAGAATAAGCATTCTTCACATCAACATAACATTTTTCGGGCCCTCTGTCATTTACAAAAGAAGACTGTTGTAAAAATCTGTAACATGCATAGAAAACTAATCTTTCCTTTGAATTAAATCTCATAGATTACATCTTATAATAACAGATACAATCCACATGAAGTGTATCAATATCAAACAACCTCATAAAGAAGGTTTTTGGCAAGATCAATATAGAGCTACAATTAAGAATACACGTTATGACATTAAATCGGCTCTTAATCTGTTATCCGACTCATTTGAAGCCAGTAAATCGGCTCCTTTACTTGAATTTACAGATTAAAAATTTAAAATGATAAAGGCTCTGATAGTCTGATCTTTTTAACTCAAAAACCTCCTGCACTGCCATACAACAAAAAAAAGGCAACAATGTTTTTACCATGATTTATTCATTAAAACTGACGAGTATCAAAATTTGTAAAATTGGCAAAAAGAGCACGAATTACATACCAGGATCATCAAAGAAACAACCAATGCCTGCTGCAAAATGCCAACCACATGTGCTTCAAGATACTGAACACTGGCCAACCTGTTTCCTAGAACAATCGAGGATACATCCACGCACCCTTGTCAGGACAGCTAAAAACGTGTCACCATACCAAGCTAAAGCAACCATAAGTCACTATATCCTACACGAAAAAATAACAATGATTTAGCATGAACTCTTGAGTGTATGTATTTCTAGATCTAGATACTCGTCTGACATTTGGAAGAAAGTCAAAGGGCAGAGAGATAGAGAAAGATATGCACCTTGGTATATTTGTGTTCAACTTTGTAATTCCTCATCTATGGTGATGCAGGGGATATGTGAGACGTTGGGCCAGTAGTTGAAGGACCCTCTTCCACCACTTTTACTCATCTTTTCTTTCAGTTTGAGACATTCATCGATTGTTAAACTCAATAGTGAAGGCAGCAGTTTCTCTGGTAGATCGGTTAAGGTTGGACAGCTCTTAAATTGGAGATGTTGGAGGGAGGTTAAGTGATGAAGTCCAACTGAAACTGTTTTCAGGTTTTTAAATCCCACTAACTTCAGGGAAGTAAGATTTGAAGGCAAAAGATGATGAGGAGACAATTGACTTAAATCACTCACATTGTCATCACTTAACCTGTCAGACAAGGTTAGGACAACAAAGGAGGTTGGGAAATTATGAGGACCCCACTTTGACATGGGCTTCTTTAACCCTCCTATTACAAGGCCACATAGATTGGGAGGCCAATACCCACGCGGAAAAGACCCATGCATACTTGGACAGCCAACAATTCCTATATGTGTTAAAGAGGTGAGATTTGGCAGCACAATGTCAGGAAATGTCTCCATATTTTCACAATCCGCTAGTACCATTGTGGTGAGGTGAATGGAGTAACAACTAAATAATGCGTCTATTGATTTCATGTTTGGCCAACTTCTTATATCTACTATTTCAAGCAGCAATGTGTTGTTGGAATTTTCTCCACCACCCAACTCTTTTGGCATGACTAGTTCCTTACAATTAGGAATTTCAAATGGCTTGAGCTTCTGCATTCCTCCTGTCAGGAAGGAAACACTTGTAATTGAACTACAACTTATAATTTCCAATGTCTCGATGCTATTTGGACAACTGCAATCCTTCAAATTACTACAATTCTTTAGTTCCAATAACCTTAGAGATGTTAGCAGATTGTTCCTACGATCTTCCTCTTTCTCTCCTAATCTCACTAGCCGTGAACAATTCTTTACGGACAACCTCCTTAGATTCACAAGAAACTTACTTGCGTCTTTTTCTAATTCCCACAAGTATCTTATTTCATTACAATCGTCCACACTTGCAGCTTCAACTGCCCCAAGATTTTTTATAACACCTCTCCACACCTCATCACTAAGTCCTGAAATATCTTGTATTGTCAAGTGAGTGACCGACGAACCTACATGAACCATATTTCTCAAGACACCATCACCACATCTACCTATCCCTAGGATTCTCAATGAAGGTAGTGCTTCGAGTGACATGTCTACCAATTTAGGACAATTATATATAACAAGCTCTTGAAGGAGTGGGAGCACTACATCATTTACCCCACTATTGGTTAACCATTTTCCCAACTCTGACATATCTGAAACTCTTAGAACATCAAGCAAAGGAAATGCAACACGACCAGACCCAAGAAATTCCATACCAATGACTTTAACCTCACCCATTTGTGTAATATGCAACTCTTTTAGTGATGGTAACCACCCAAGGGCCGGCAGAGACGTACATTTTCTACAATTACTTATTGAAACATGGACCAACTTGTGAAATGAGGAATCACCAACCCAATTTGGAAACTTTGTTCCCCAATATGACGCAATCACAAGTTTCTTTAAAGCATCATTACGAGGCTTCAGTTCACTGAGGACCTCATTTTCAAGTAATTCATTTCAGGAATCATTAGATACATCATCCCAAACCAGCTTTACCTCAGTAAGCTTTTTTTCCGATAAGATAGCATCTCGTGCATGCATTGCATTTTGCACTTTGTCCAACCCTTCAATGGAAATTTTCCCTTCGAGATTCTTTAATTCTTTGAGATCAGTTATTGTATAACCATCATCTCGTTCAATGATGATCTTGGTGAGAGTGTGTAGGCTATTCAAACTAGCAATGCCTAAAGGCATCTGCTTCAACAATGGAGTATCCCTAATGTCAAGATGTCTCAAATTTTTGAGCTTTGAAAAGCTTTTGGGAAACGTACATAATTTAGCACAACCAAAAACAAGCAATGATTGTAAATTATAAAGATTGCCCACATATTTCAGTAAGACTTTAATTTTAGTCTGAGATAAGTTCAGATACCTCAAGTGCTTCAAACTACCAATGCACTCTGGTACTTCGCTTATGTCAAAGCCACTTAAAGAAAGTACCCTCAATAATGGCAACCCAGGCACTAGGTCAAGCAAAATCTTCTGCTACAAGTAAAAGCAATTTGAACTTTCTTTCACCCCGATAGACATTGCCAAAAATGTTCTCAAACTCTTGGATCTTTTGAATGCCTCAAAATTCTGGTAACCAACATATTCTTCCCGAATAAATGACATATGGCGATACATAGCCAAAGCTTCTGTCTTTATTTCCATCCTACCATCAAACCTTAGAAAAAAATCTTCAGCGACAAATGTACCCAAGTCATTAATGAGGTCGTGCATCACAAACAAGGATTTGTCATTAGGTGCATGTTGAAAAAAGGACCTCGATAACAGCTTATCAAAATGTTCATGGCCCAAGCATTCTTGTGTTACCTTATTTTTAATTGATTGGTTAAGAAAACCTTCCGCCATCCACAACAGAACTAACTCTTTCTTGTCAAACATAAAGTCCTTAGGGAAAAAGGAGCAACATGCAAACAATCATTTCAAACATGCTGAAAGCTCTTGGTAGCTTAGCCTAAGAGCTGGAACAATATCAGTATCTTCTTGTGACCGCCATATCTCACTATTTAACACGTACTCCCAATCTTGTTCATCGGTTTTTGTTCTTAATAACCTTCCAATTACTTTTAAAGCCAAAGGTAAACATCCACAGTTCTTCACAATTCCTTCACCATGAGGTTTCAACTCCAAATGTGTATCAAAGTTATCAACATCCAATGCATGTCGAGCAAGTAAAGACATAGCATCATCATGTGACAGAATCTCCAACTTCTCTAGATGATCAAACCCAATTTGTTTGAGCAATCCATCCTTTCGGGTTGTCATGATTATTTTACTTCCGGGTTCCTCTGAATGAAGCGGCTTTACAAGGTTCTCCCAATCTAGTACTAGTAGAAATCTTTTTTCCTTAACTTTATCCGAAAGAGCTACTTGAAGCTCATTTAAGTCTTTAGCTATTGCTCGAAAGATGGTTTCAGTTATCTTAAATACATCAAAATCATCTGAAACATAAACCCACGCATGGAGCTTAAAGTGATTCATTGTACAAACTTTTAGCTAAAGTAGTCTTACCCACCCCACCCATACCAACAATAGGTACAATGGTTAACTTTTCCCTACATGGCTCGCCTCCTAGTAACTTGTGAAGCAATTCCTTTTTTTCTTTTTCTCGTCCTATAATGTCAGACGAATCTGGCAAAGAGGTCTTGTTTCTTCTACTACTCGCGTTTCTAGGCTTTTCGTCTTTCAAAATATTCAAACCTAGAGAAAGTTTTTCCTTTTCTAAATGTCGTAACTTAGTGGCAATCCTATCCAACTTGGGATGCAGTTTACTACTTAGTTTGAAATTTGTGCAACAACTAGGGATGAGCTTTCTTACCTTACCGGTGTCTGCTCTTGATTCCTCGGTGGTCAGCTCACGATGTATAGCATCAGTAGCCAAACCGTCAAGTAAGTCATCGATATCATAAGCCACATGTTGGAGACTATTCAGCCATTGTTTAACATCTTTATCTGCAATTTCCTTCTGAGAAGCATCGTTAAGCAGGTCTTGGATTTTAGACAATGTCTTGCCTAAACTTTTGATCTCGGTATGAATTCCTTGTGACCGAAAAAACTGCTTGAAACCTTCATCAGCCAGCTTCTTAACTACAACTTTAATGAGTTCAGTAGCAATGATTTCAGCCATTGTTTATGTATGTATGATGAAGGTTGTGACTTGTGAATTACAAAGCAGTTAACAACTATTTAACCTCTTCATGGATCTAAGGTACTATACATTATATCCTTACTTGGGACTTACGCCATGCATCCTTACCAATCCATATACATACAGTCAAATATATTTCAGTAGCTTTAAAATATTAACAGTTGTGTATTCTTAAATGCGTTTAAGCAATCTCCAATCCATGGGTCAATGCATAGCTTTAACCCTCTTGTTCCTAATTATATGGAGATACAAATATTAAAAATATGGATTTTGTCGATGAAAACACTTAAAAAGGCTATTAAAATTTATACTTTGTCATGCAAAAATTAGAGATTGCTTTTAATGTATAAAATACTAGTTCTTATGCGTGTAATAACAAACTAAACTAATGACAACCCACCATATTTCTCACAAAATATATATGTTTAAAGCTCAAATAGTATATTTTGTTCAATACATATTAGAGACAGAATTTTCTTCTTTTGACCAAATTTTGTAATTACAACATGAGAATAGAACTTGTAATTGTTAATGTTATTTTACAAAGTGAGGTTTTATTTTAGCACAATCTTTAATTTGAACGAAATTTCCTTCCTGCCTGAAGAATGGATGCATTCCACCTTTATAGATGGGAGATGTAGCTGCACCAGGCCAAACCGTTTCAGCCAAAATATCACAAAGACGAACCAGCGAAAACCAGCATAAAAACACACGGGCCACCCAGAAAATGTGGATGGGTCACCCAGGCTATAAAATTTGGTCCAGCCATACCGATTGGATATTCAAACAATGGTACATAATAAAGTCTTAATAGTTCATAGTTCAAAGTTCAGTTTAAACAGAAATTCGAAAGTAAGATTTTAGCGAATAACAATGATGATGACATTAAAACCCATCATCTTGCAGTTGAAATTCTTGCAGTCATTTCTTCCTTCAAAAGACGTCCCGGAAGAAAGACACAGAATAACTGGAATCTCACTCATTCATGAAGAATCGAAGATAATCCTACTAAAGATGTACAAAATACACAACAATTAGCGAGTATCTTGGAAGCATTTTCTGCATGATAAATCGCCAACTCTTTGCTCATGAGTCACGACCCCGGCAAAACTCGGTCTTCGGACCCACATCTTATTTCTGGCACCCCTGTTCCAGCTTCCAAATACGTCATGATCAAACTCACACTCTGCTATTCAACCAATCAATAATGTCCCTTTTGATCTCCTTTTGTTCTGGTTCAAACAGTAAATCATGTAGACATTGTGGAAGAAGTTTGATGGATTTATCTTCTGAAGATGCCAGTTCATATAGCTTCAAAGAAGCATTCGGGTCAGTTACAGCGTCGGCGCCTCCATGAAGAACAAAGAAAGGCACTTTTAGCTTGTGGGCATTGCGTTGCAAGTAGGATGTGATTCTTAGGATCTCATGGCCTGTTCTAACCCGTATGGATCCTGTGTAAACTAGTGGGTCAGAGTATTTTGCTATCAATGCTGCTGGATCACGAGAAACTACTGCTTCCGTCTTGTTTGCTGCACTTAGCTGAAATTTTGGTAGCAACAGGGAGAAGATCGGTGCAAGTATCTGTGAGAAGAAAAATATCAACCGAATAAGAACAGCACGCGAGAGAACAAATCTTTGAATAAAATGAATAACATGATAAGGAGAAGTTTCCATACCAAAAAGATTGGATGGGTCGGTTGAACTCCGACCGCAGGAGATGTTAGCACAATACCAGCTAGGGACTTCTCAATTTTTGGGTCCAGAGCAGCCTAAATGTCATCATTACAATATTCAAAAAAGGAAAATATATCATCTTTTAATACTAGTGGTGGAGACGAGCTGCGTTTAAGAGCCGAAGCATTAAAAAGTTTCAACATACCTTAAGGACAATGGCTCCTCCAGTAGAGTGCCCAAAGCAAAAACATGGAAGGCCTGTATTTTCGGACATCACATGCTTTATAAATGCTTTCTGCACAATCAATAACATTAATCACAATAAATTATGTAAGACTTGGATCAAGCTAATCAGCAAAATAAGGGTGATTTTTTTGGGAATATGGGTCCAGTAGATAAAAACTCTGAACAAAAAATCATAACGTTCTATAAGTAGCTTAGTTAAAATTGGATGAAAATGTTGCAACATATGTGATTTCAATAGTGCAAGTAATTAGCTTAGCAGCACTTCTTTTATTCAACTACATTGTTGAGTCTGACATCTTATCGACTTTGCCTCCTAATTTCCCTTTTGCAAATGGCTAAGCATTATAAACTATGAGTAAAAGCATAAATAACTTACAACATCAGTGACGGCATCTTCAAGAGAGTGTACATATGCATGAAGCCCATCACTGCCACCATGTCCTATACATGAAATGGTATCAACACATGGTTTAAGAGAGAGATATCAAATAAATCATATGTTCGTATCTCATGATGCAAAGACTCGAAAGTTTTCAAATTCATGTCAAGGGTTTCCTTCCTTCCAACAATTTTACCCTTTTATCCTTGAATAATATTTTATAATCAAGTCATTTACACAATCAGATACACAAGAACAACTGCCACATAATAAAAAGAATATCAAATAAAATACTAGTCTTTTAATCAATTCAGAAGGATCAAGAAACCAGTAACCACTAAAATATCATTTGATTGGAAAACCAATGCTACTAACAAAATATATAGAGAATTCCATCTGTCCTCACTCCTTAGAATGAGTTCCCAGTTGGGACTAGTCCGCTTAACAGGTAAAAGGTTAGAAGGGTGTCTCCTAATTTTGATACTGAAATATTAGAGACACCTGTTTCAATTTGCCCCATGAATGATCATAGGGTTGAACTTGGCGAACCAGTTACTCCAAGGAAATAGTTGTCATGGAGTAGGTATAATAATATTCAGAGCATTTGGCTCACGCGGTTTCATACAGAAAACCAAAAGGACTCGAATGATAAGCTTACATAGCCGGACGAGCTTTGCGCCAATGGGCATCCAAAATATTTCAACTCCTGCAACATCCAAATATAGATGCATAGTTGAACAACTTTATGGCTACATGACCAACAGTAAATAAAATAACACTTCTTCTTCCCCAAGAAAGGAGTTCACATTTAAAAGAAATTGCTTTTTAACATAACACTTGCGCTTTAACTCTAGAAAAAAGACACGTTAACAAGTTTTGAAGCAAGAAGTTGGAGGATTTTTGTCAAAAAAGAGTATGCATATTAGGTATGTGCAATTTCTGAAATAAAATGTGCCCTCTGTATGTTGTGGGGCTGAAGGAGTAAAGTATTTATTTTATGAACTACACACTCAAGAAAAACCTTACGAACCACGACAATAACTACCATGCAAACACAGGAAACCGGGTAGCGGGAAAATAGAAGAAATGAATATGTCACAACTAACTCAAAATGCAATAAATTTACCAATAGTACCTGAGAAAGAAGTCGTTCTTCATTTTCAGTTAACATAAAGACTGTTTGTAATAGAACATGTATATTCATAGAAAAGATGAGCCATGAGGAAGGGGTAACATCAATTGTGTTCATAAACCCCCTTACCATTTACCACTTGGAGTTATAGAGAACAAAAAATGCTTTGAAACAGAACATAGCAAAATGCAACAATCCATTAAAAAAGATGAGAAAGTTCTGACTTACCAACCCAATCCATTCCGTAAACTTTATATCCATGTGCATTCAGCTGCTTTGCAAATTCATCATACCTACCACTGTTGATAGAAAAATAACTCAACATTAAAAAATTAAGTAGCGGCGTCAATTTTGACCAATTCGCGCACAAATGGGCCTATCCAAGTCATATTATGGTATTATACCTCAAAAAGATCGTTCTATTAAAAAAAAACAAAAATTAGACTTTTTTGTAAGAATATGGTTTTTTTAATCATATTTGGTATTGTAGAAACCAATTTTTTTAACCGTTTGGGCTAATATTTAATATCATCTCTAAACGACTCATTTTAACCTTCCCAAAACACCCAATTTGACATATCACTGGCCACCATTTAAGCCAACCACGTATAGAAGCTACAAGAGGGGTACTAAACCTACATACCTGTGTTCATTGAGTCCATGCAGGAGAATGACAAGTGCCCTAAACAAAGCATATTTAAATATTGATCAAAAACTTGTAAAATTATTTTACAAATTACAGTGATACCATATGCCATATGATACATATCATTTGAGTAGTGCAATAAATTGTTTGATCACTAACCAAATACCTAAATAATTCATGAAGTTATAGATCTTAGGGACCAAAAGCCAGCTTCTAGCTAGCTTATCTTAGATTATTCATGAAATCCTAATACAATTTACTACTTCTTCTTCTTATTCCTTTCTTTGATTAGGTAACCTACATTTACTTTCCATTATACAATAGGGAAACTCTTATTTTATTATTATTAATATAATTTAAACAAGGTCCAGAACTTTCATAAGAACGAACAAATTAAATACTTGAATCATCATTGTGTTCTACTCCTAGTAAATACAAAATATTGGTCGTTGATGGAAAGAAAATAATAATAAATGACAGGCAAAAGGAAAACAATTCTATGGTCATTATGTAAAAAAAAAAAATTCAATATACACCAATAACATACATGAGTTTAGCATATGAATAACATGAACATATCCCTTTATTCCATTACTTGAAATTACCGGTTAAAAAAACAATTTCTCGGACACAATGACATTGAATTCAACAGTTGATGACTAGAAAGTATAATTCCTTTATTCCAGTACATGTTATATTCTACTCGATACATTCGAGGTCAATTTGTAATAATCCTCTTATCTTAAATTAAAACAGACATGTCGACAAGAACGAAACGACATACGTAACATTATCTCATGTTGGGAAGTAAAAGAGAACTTGTCCACCAAAACAGAATCAATATCAGCCTGCACTTCCTAGGTTGTGAGGCTATTAAAAGTTGGGACCAGCAACATTTGACTACATTCTTGCAAACTTATCCACAGGGACCACAGCACACATATAATGACCTTAACAAAAGAAAATGTATACATCACCTAACAAAACACTACCAATTTTATAATTACACTTTATCTCTCATAAAGATCACTTTTTACTTAATTTAGCATATTATAATCACTTATGACTAAAAAAAATATAGGACGCCCCAAAAATGATTGGTCCCACTCCTACTCTTAAATATATCTAAAGATTTATGTGGCTGAACTTGTTTATTCTCCACATAACTTTAAAGGTTGCCAAAAAGTTTCACCTTTTATAAGTTCTAAATTCTGATTAATAATCGGTTTAAGATCGTCTCAAATCGAGATTTCTAGCAAGTTGGAATTCGTGTTGAGGAAAAAAAAATATAGTAGGTCTTAATGTCATTTAATGGCACATCATCATATCAATAATTTTTGAAACTTTCGTATTGGTTCAACGTTACAACTCGTAAGGATCGCAACACTTAATAATCCAATCCCTTAAAGCATATTCACAAAAATAATGAATTCAAAAATTACCATACAAGAGGTCCATGTAGTTGTGAGTTTTCAAGGTTACCTATTATCAATAATATTGACCCATTCATATATTCACAAATGAAGAAAGGAACCATTTTAACATACACTTTCCAACAAGTAAACACCACAGAATCCGAGGACTAATTGCAATTCATTTCCTCAACCAATTTAATTGCTAAATTAACTTTTTGATTATTTCAAACAGCAAAAACCTTTAAAATTATCTTAAAGTGTGACATAAATATCATTTCCCCAATCACATCAAACAAAGACAAATTGCACATCCCAAAGAAAATACTATACAATAACAAATATAAAGATATAAAAATATTTAATACTCTTTTTTTTTTCTTTTCATAATACTCATAATTGATATATCATATATATGCATATACATGTACATTTAAAAAAAAAAAAAAAAAACCCAAAAACAAAAACAAAAACTCACCTGGGCTTGACAGAAACAGGTGTCCAAGATTGTGTAAACATAGTATCACCTCTCGGCGTCACAAAAAGCGAATATTCCCTTCTACAAACATCTCCACCACCACCGCCATTTTCCATCACTTTTTTAATCGCCATCGCCCGTCTCGCCGCCACCTCTTGATCCACCACCACATTTGCACTACTCTTCCACGGCACCACCGCCGGCACTCTCACTCCTTTAACCACCTGCTCCTCTTTTCCCGGCGCCACCACACATGACGGCGGCGACGACCTCGCTTTTCTTGCCCGAAATGGATAAAACAATAAAAGTAAAAACGCGCTCACAAGCATTAACAAACTTTTCAAAACTTGCATTGATAATAATGCGTTTACTCGCCCACTCGCCCCTGACGTCAGCATCACCTCCTTGCCTTGCATTTTGATCAACTTTTTTTGTACCACGATAAAAATGTTGTTATTTTTTAATTATATTGATTTTTGTAAATATTGTATCTAGGTATGAAAAATTTTGTTGTACTATTAAAAAATGTAATAATTTTTTATATATTCCCCAGATAGATCATATAACACAAGGAAGAAATTCACACAAAATAATCATGCAAAATATAATAACGTTCCAACAAATATCAGAAAATACAATATTGTGTGATGTAAAAAATATTGTTGAAAAATATATAGGAAATGTTTATGTTGTGTTCTTCCTTGGAAAATATGATGAAATGGGGATAAAAGATGGAGGTGGTGTATATATGAAGGAATTTTAGGATGAAAAGATTAGGGTGAGGATGACCACATAGGATCGGGGCTACTTGGATGTGCTAGATTGTTCTGAAAAATTTGATGGTTAAATTAGGTGACATGTGGCATAGCGAAATTATAGGCACGTGTGGTTATGCGGCAACGTGACGGTTAATTTTTTTGTTGAGTGATTGGATAATGAAATGAAGATGTCAAACCTTTTGCATATAACTGAAATGCGACATCTGTTATTTCGCGGTCCTCTAGTTTTTCAATTTTTCATTTTATTTAATCATATTTTTAAAGAGAAAATATTATATACTACAAACATCATCCCCTTACATAAATTTTCCCAGATGATGAAATAAAAACATAGGCCCTGAATGTGAGGTGAAACAGCAAATAACCATTTACTATTAATAGCATATTAGATAACCCCATTTTTAAAACGAGGCCATTTATCGGTGTTTGTTTGGATTTCGATTTATTCTTATCTTCTTTCTCATAAAATAGGTCGACAAAGATACTATTTAATACAGTAGTAGGGTAAGGCAAGTTGGGCCCCAAAATTTTAAAGCCCTTATATTTTTATAACTATACATAAAATCTAATACAAATGAGAATTACAAAAAAAAAATTAGAATTATTATGTGTTATGTGAAATGTGAATATGTTCATTTACATAGTTTACATGTATGTATATGTGAAATCGTGAGTAAACGGTGCTATGTTGAAAACACGTTAACTCATTCATACAATCAATTACAAAAATATAAATAATCTTATTAATCTAAAAGGTCTCGTAGTAAAATCCGCTTTAGGCCCCCTACTATCTTGAGCCGCCTCCGAGTACAAGTGTACTTTTTGGCATGACACTTAACAAAATAATAGTTTCATATAAATCTTTTAACGTAGTACAATATGTTATAGACAAAATTTAAATTCAAAACCTTTTTATCTTGCAAAGTTAAACACGTATTGAACCTAAAAAAGTAATCAAATGCAAAAAGGATGTTGAGTAACAGTTGCCGACAAAATATTTATTGATTAGGGAGTCATTGACTGATAAAGAAAAAAGTGATCAGACCAGATCAACATTGAATTGTTGCTTAAACGATCGAACTTATTATTTTCATTTGCTTCCATCAATACTATAAAACGATATAAGAAGTTAATCATTACATACAACTTTCTCATGAATCCACTTGCTATCCTTACCCAACTGGACTTTGTTTTATCCCACCCTTTGAGTCTATCGGGAGAAGATGTGGTGATAACTCCCTCAGCTATCGGGAAAAGATGTGGTGGTAACTCCCTCAGCTTTGTCTAGAGCCAGGCGTCTAGTGGTATAGGAAAACTCACCCTAGCCACTATAGCAACTCCACCCCCAACTATAGCTGAGAAGCACCCTCCATCCACTTCCCCTTCCGTAGTTCTGTGTGCCCGAAAGCCTATTCGCCTGGCCGGTTTATGAGCCTATTTTCGATTCTCTTACCCAATCTCACGAATAGCAAGCCCAACAGGCTCTACCTTAAAATGTCTCCACACAACCCGCCCTCACTATACACAAAGTTCACTAATAAAACTTCTTATTTTATGTTTATTATTACTGCTAAGTTCATTGAATCAATTTGGTTTATAAATTATAACATCTTCTATGGTTAAATGATGGTGCAGTTAAGAGCATGTTGCAGCTCTCAAAATGAATTTTAAACAAAATAGCTAGCACTTTTTCCATCCCTTTCATTTACATCTGTCTTAAATTCTCAAGTGTTATAAGTTCATGTAACATATATTCGTCAATTGTATGTACTAAGCCAATGGCGAATCCAAATAGGAGCCCTCTATCATTTGAGTACATATGTAACCAATTCGATATACTTAGAAGCTACTAAGCTAAATGCTATTCTATAAAATTATATTTATATGATGATGATAGATATACAAAAATATATATGTAGGTATCATATTTGGTATTTTCACCACTGTACAAATTTATCCTCTATGCTTTATTTTGGGCCTGTTTTGGATTTGACCATTTTTCATTGTCTCATAAAGGTTGGACTCTTTATTTTTAAGGTGGGAATCTCCTCATATTAAAAGTAACTTAAGGGGTAAAGTTGGAGGATTATTGACCATTAGATTAAAAGCAATGTTCAAATATCAATTATCATTTTTGAATCTTGAACATTTATTTTAAATTAATGGTTGAGATCATTCAACTTTACCCCGCAAGTTACCCTTAACTTGAGAGGATCTCAACCCAGTCAAGTTGAGGAACTTGAGGGAATCCTCACCCTTATTTTTAATGTATTGGAATTTTATTTTTTTTGGCTTGTTTTAGAATTTGGTTTTTCAGACCTATATATTGGGTATCATCGTTTTTTATGGCTTTTTTGGATTGGGGAACTAATCCGTACGGTCAACTTCATGGATGTGGTGCAATTACGTTATAAATATATTAAGTGTGACTTGGAGCCTTGGAGGTTAATAACGGGAAAAAATAATAACGGCACCTATTTGGTGCCGTGTGAAATAATTTGTGTTGATAAATACACAAATGTTGGTGGAGTTTGCCTCACATATATATTATTGAGAGATATATTATGTTCATTTAGCACACTCGGACGTTGATGTCAGAAAAATAAAAAGTTACTCAAGCGTTGTATATAACCCTTCTTTTTAACATTTATCCTTATTATAAAATAAATATATATTTTTTATAGAGAAAATATCATAAATGGTCCATGTAGATGTTGGTATTCGCATTTTACCCCTTTTTTTTTGTTGCAAATAGTCCCTTAGTTTTCCATTCTTATTGTCAGCGGTCCCTGACACTAACTTCCGTTAATTGTAGCGGTTAAACCCCTCATGCGCATACCACGTGAGGGGCATTTTGGTCCGTTTAAAAATCACAGGGACTACTTTTGATAAACTGATAACATTGTTTATTTAATTAATTAATGTTGATATGTATTTGTATCTAATCTATACTCCGTATATGTATCGTACCTATCCATAATTCTATATCCACTACCCTTCTTGATTATGAACACTTGAATTCATCTGCCAGTTACAATCTCAGATCGACCTCCTCATTACTATTTCGATGGAAACCCAAAATCCTAGTTCGAAAACCAAGCTGCCGCAAAAAAAAAACCACCGCAGCGCCGCCGCAAAAAGCCACTGCGGAGGTTTCTTCTTATATGGGAAGGGTGGGGTTGGCCTGACTATTTTCGTGGTTGAAGATCCAAGAAGCTTGGGTTCCTGGAAATTACTCCAAAAAACCGAAAATACGAAAAATCAAGCCGCCGACGATCTTTAATTATACTTTGTTGATGCTCTGATTGTATAATGGTTCACTCCCGGTGAACCTCCGGTTGTTTCACTAACATTAATTGGGTTTGTTGTAAGAGACATGTTGATTTGTTTACTACTTGTCTATTGTAGACACATTTGCTTTAGGGTTATTTACTAAAATGGTACCTGGATTATTCATCATATTACTGGTTTCATACCTAAATCTTTAAAATTACTCTCATCATACCCCAACTTATCAATTCTCCACCCGGACGATACCTGAACCTGACGGGCGTCAGTTTGGCCGTAAATTTGGGGTATGATTACCATAATTTTAAACTATAGGTAGGTAATCAGTAATATGGTGCATAGTACAGGTACCACTTATGTAATTAACCATTATTATTATTGTTGTTGTTGTTGTTATTATTATTATTATTATTATTATTATTATTATTATTATTATTATTATTATATCTAATTAACGACATCAAGTGACTCAAGAAAGAAGCCTATGAAGTTACAAGACACAAGGAAGTGATTCGGGAGCCAAACGAAGACGCACGAAGAAGAACAACAGCCACCAACGCCGCTCCCCATATCACCAGCGTCGCTAGCCCAGGAGAGCCCAGGACCAGCGCCGCTGGTCAGCCTACCAGCGCAGCTGGTCGGCCCAGATCAGAAACCGAATTTTGCATCTATTTAAGTCGAACTAACCCTCGAAACCGCAAGAGAGAGCCGATTCAGCAGCCCTAGCCGCCCAACAACAACCCTAGATCGACTTTGCAGATTCCAAGGAGGTTTTGGAGCTTCTAACACCTTCTGATCTTCACTCTTGGTCTAGATCTTTCATCTTTTATTATCAAATAATGTCTTTCATCTTTTCAGACTTTGTTATTCATTTAATAATGTTAGGTTAGTAGGCTGAATACTTGTTTGGATTGATGTGATCATGTAGACGCTTATTGTTTTACTGTGTTTGTTTAGTTCTTGTTGGAGTGTGTTTTACTGTTATCGTAGATCCAAGTTTATTAGTAATTCATGTCGCTATTGGTTTTATATCTGAACATATTAGTTTAATTCTGATGGTTGTCTATGATCATACACTAGGACCAATATGCTAGGACAGAAAACAACTAGTCGGTCTATAACTAGAAGTGAAAATTGATTCACTTGTAACCAAGGGATCCAGAACCATAGTAACTAGGATGAATTGAACATGAAGCTTAACAATGCCAGACGCGATCCTTTGACTTGTAACCGAGCACTATGGTCAGTGGAGGGAATTATATCTAGCCATGGCTTAACTGTTGGGTAATTAAAAGATAAATTAGTAACACAAACTTTAGGTCATTAATGCTTAAACAATGAATCTAGCGAGAATTTATTTATAGGGTAGTGTGAGTCTAGCGACAACACTACTAATTAGGCAAAGTGAATCTAATGAGAATCTGAGTTGTGATGAAGTTTCCAACAGACTAGCAAACCGGTAGGATAGTATTTAGTTGTACCATGAGATCTGAGATGCCAAACAAGTATTTTAATTTAATTACTGTTATTAGCTTTTTCAAAATATTTTCAGACCTAGTCTCCCACTGAAAAGCGGTTGCGGCTATTTTAATTTACTGCTAAGTATTAGTTTATTAGGAGTTCGTGACAAACCACCCAAACAAACTAGAATTACACATACTACTAGATTAGGTAAAGCAACGCGTCCCTGCGAACGATCCTGTAATTTACCACTAGGCTATATTACACTGACCGGGTTCTCTACTCGTTACGTGTGTTTAAGTTAGATAGTTAATTGTACAACATAAATTTAAAAACAAGAGTAAAAAAAACTAGCATCAACAGACAATGAAATCACACAAACCACCCCATCCCTTCCTTCTCTCTCTCACTTGTGCCTGCTCCCCCTTTCTTGCCGCCGCCGACAACCATCCCCAATCCCCCTCTCTTTTCGGTCCTCGGGTTGGTTCATTCTAAACCCGAGAAATACTCGAAACATAGATGTGACTTGACATGCCTCTTCAAACTTTTGTCCTTTTATTAATTTGGTTATTCGCTAGCTCTAATTGGGGTTTTTATTAATATGGACTTGGAGACTAATTAAATAAGTATGAAAATTTGGTTTCTAATTAAAAAATATATGTGTATATATTATATATTTGTAGCTGATTGTCCAACAAGAATGTTTATAGGTGGATATTTAAACCAACAAGCGGCTCAACAAGGAAGCTTGTTAAAAAAAATAATAATAATCCAAGCTCAATGGTTATAACCCGAGACTGGACAAGAAGAATCGGGGACCGACCGAACTGGACCATAAGCCAATCGGGTCGGGTCACGACTCCGAATTTGAGTGATTTTCGATCTCCGGTTTTTACTGAACCGAGCTGGTTCGGCTTGGGTTCAAGGCCGAGCTCATCCCTAACTATTACAATATATTGTTGGATTCCATTATCTATAAAACCATATTCTTTAACAATAAATGCTTACTAAGAAAAGAAATATAACTAATTTTGTGTTGATGTTGTTTCATGTAATTAACACACCTATCACTACAATGTACTTGTATCACAAAAATACTTTATACATCACAAAATATGTGATATTATCTCTGTATTATTTTTGTAGGAATAAAATCACTAGTCTTGCTAAATATAGTTTAAAAACTGTAGTTAAGGTGAATAAAATATATTTATACTTATCGTAAAATTTAATGATAACTTTTTAATATGAAAGGTATATTTTTTTTATGCATATTAACTATATCCATATCTATTTTACCAGTACTAGAGTGATACGCACTGCGGTGGCTACGACTGTGGTGCGTTGGTGACGGTTGCTGGTGGTGATAGCGACTGGTGATAATGACGGCGGCAAGTGGTGTAGATAATTTATCAAAGAAAATGATAAATATATTCTATAATATAGAGACTAGTGATGTAAATTAATTCTTTGTATGTCGACAAATCTAACTTTTCATCATTGGGTTAGAATTTTTATATAGTACTAGTACTATAAAATATAGATAAATCCTTAAAAAGATGGAGATTCTCTCAAATTAGTATTAGAGAAATTGTCAGAAATCGTCTATGTGATTTGTTCGATTCGCATTTTCGTCCTTGAACTTTTTTTTATCACTAAGTGTCCATGGGCTTTTCCATTTCATTGCCAAACGTCCCTATCACTAACAAACGTTATTTTTCCTCCGTTAAACCCCTCATGTACAATGCACATGAGGTTATAATCGTCAATTTCATAACCACATGGACTATTTGTGATAATGATATAAAAGCATACATGTACAAAACATTTTTGTTCTTCTTCCTCCTCTTTCTTTTTCCTTTTCTGATCCACCACCATCACCATTCACGAAATCTACCAAACATGTTTTTTCCCATCTTCCACAAATTCCAGAATGCCACACACACATCAACTCAGTCTCCTCTTTTAACTACAAAAAGCTTCAATCTTTTTTTTTTTAATACCAAATTATTAGTAGCAAATAGACACAAAATAATACATACCCTGCCACTAGATTCTTTCTTTTTACCAAAGTAAATAGTATCAGAGGATACATTATATGTATATAGATTATTGTATAGAAAAAGTTACCGGAAAAGAGAGGCATGGGAGTTAGGATTTGACAAAGAACAAGAGGGTTTGGTAATGGTATCATCATCATCATCATCTAAAGAGAAGTTAAAGAGGTCATCATCGCTGTCATTAATCAGACAAGAATCTGGGTCAGACGCCATCTTTCTGTCTTTCCTTTTCTATTATATATATATTTGTGTGTGAAAGGGTTTGAGGAAGAACTGCAAATATTTTTGTCAATAAATATGGGGTTGGGAGTTAAAATTTTATCAACATTGTTTCTTGTTTTGGACTTGTTAATTAATAATAGATGTAGATATATAAGTCTACTGGGGGATGATGAATGGCAACGATAGAATGAAAATGGAAAAAGGATGGATGTATATTTGATCAACCAAAAACATTTTTGGTAGATTTGGTGAATGGTGATGCTGGTGGCTGAGAAAGGAAACAAGAAAGAGGGGAGGAGGAACAAGAATATTTTGTATAAGTTTTATATCATTTATCACAAATAGTCCTTGTGGTTGAGAAATTGATGATTATACCCTCATGTGCATTGCACATGAGGGGTTTAACGGAGGAAAAATGACGCATGTTAGTGATAGGGACGTCTGACAATGAAATGAAAAAGCCTAGGGACACTTAGTGATAAAAAAAAAGTATATGGACAAAAATGCGAATCGAGCAAACCACAGGGACGATTTGTGATAATTTCTCTTAGTATGAACTTGAGGGTAAGTTAAGAAAATCTCAACCCTTGATTTAAAATCAATGGTCAAAATTCAATAATTAAATTTTGAATCTTAACCTTTTATTTTAATTCAATGGTCACGATTGTCTTAACTTTATCCTTCAAGTTTGGGTAACTCGAGGGACCTCTACCCTAAAATAAAAATGGTTATCTAACAATTGTATGACCTCTAGAAGAGTTGAAAGTTTATATCAATTATAGAACTTTTAATCTCTACTTTTATTGATTACCTTTGTTTAATCGCGTTTATACCAACTTATATCAATATCACTTTAATTTATATAACTTTTGCATTTACATTATATTACTAGCAAATTTGGGGATGATAAAATGAACTAAAAATTAGTTCCAACCATAAACTTACAGAGCTTAAAGGGCTGACGTACGTACCAATGAGGACATGTAGTTATAAGTTGTGACCATAATCCAATTCAAGCATATGCCCTGATCTAAACCTGCACTTTACAGTATCAAATCCATTGTTTGGCTTGGGTTTGATAATGGTTACGTCACACACTATAATGTAATTGAAATCATACTTGGTTTCGTTAAATGTCAATTCTTCGGTTCTATTCGATGAGAATGGGAAGTAAATTTTAAGTCTAGCTACATTACGAGCTTGTTTATGTAAGTCTAGAAGACCACAGAAATGTACCAAATACAAGAAGTCAGCATTATCCGAGTTAAAACATATCCCCGCAATAGCTCTTTTGATTTAAAGTTATTAGTAATTTATATATGTATATGATGTTCGTGTCTATGTAAGAGTTTGGTTTAACATGTTATGTTTTGTATTGTAAGTGTGCATTTGTAAGTTTTATTTTGTTTTCTAAAGGCTGAATAAATGCTTTCTTTGTTAAAAAGTGAGCGATAATTTTACACATTTTAGTGCTTTGGCCCAAAAAGCACAAATTATGGAAAGAATTTTGTTTACAGGGTACTGCACATATATGTAAATAACTAATATATTGTTAATGTTATATATATATATTCTTCAAATTGTTTAACTGGAATCACTTACTACGTTTATTCCTGTTTCCATAGTCCAAGTTATTATCAAGAAATAATTTATTACATTGATCAAATAGGTTGTATTGAATGAACTATTTTAATTATCTGAATCTTTTGTTATTGTATAGATGGTTTATTATCAAAATTCTTGATTCCGATAGAGTCCTTACCTGTCGAAGCAAATAAGAGTAAATCATATGCATTAATGTTTCTCTAAGATCCGAGCCTATGACACAAGAACCTCAAGGAAGCCCAATACCACACTTCAAGGTTAACACTCTATTATATACCGTCTTATATATTACAAATGTGTCTTTACTTTATTTGTGAGGCTTTTTTTATTTTTTTTTACAACTTCGCTGGAAACTTCGTGTCACGATTCGACAGCGAAAGATCTGGCATACGTTCTCTTAACCGGGTCCGCGCTAGAGAGCTCCTTCGAAGTAGAAATGCATTTTTCAAATACCCGATGGAGTGAAAACCCCTTATTAATCCGTCCGAAGGCACGACGATCAATAGGGGTAAACCCTGCCCCCTTAGACTTGAACATGGGTATACCCAAGTCAAGCCCTCAAAAAAGGACTTCTTTACGTCTTCCCCAAGGCTTGAACTCAAGACCTCATGGATAAGGGGATGGTATTTCAACCATTGAGTTAATGCTCAAGAACTACGTGAGGCTTTTTTATTTACTTCTTAAATGTATGGCTTTGTGTAAGATTATCTTTTTTTTTTGTAAAGATGTATATTTTAATTAAAAAAAAAAAAAAAACCCTCTCAAATAGAGTAAAAACTAATTTGTAAGAAATAAAAGATTATATAAGATGGAGTGTTAACCGTAGGGTGGTATTGGGATTACTTGAGGTTCTTGTGTCGTCGGGTCAGATCTTGGAGAAGCAAAATGCATCTTGTTAAATAATTCAAAGGCTTCATTTAGTACAACCTATGTGATCAATATAAACAATTATTTCTTGGTTATGATGGACTCTCAAAATAAATAAACATAGAAAATGATTCTCCTCAAACCATTATTTGAGGAAATATATATAATATGAGGAATTCATGACTAACAAATTACACACTTTTTTTAATTAACTCACGTGGCATTTTATGTGGTTTTTCATGTCATAATATTAATTTACTAGCTAATCAACCCGGATTTAACCTGGACATTTTAAATAATATTTTAAATGAAAATAAAATGTAAAGAAGAATATATGTAATTTTTATTATTTAATATATTATAATTTGGTTTGTGGATATTAAACTGACTAATATAATATTTATATGTAAATACATATTGCAGTAATAAAACATAATAGAACATTTCCAATCAAAATTAGAAATTTAAAATTAAGTATTTAATGAGTTATTTATCTTTAAAAATGTTCAATACTAAATATGACATCATAAATAAAATAAAACCTTTTGAAAAGAAATATAGACCTGCCAAATAATACTATTTCTAAAAATAACTTTAAAAAGACAATTCTCTTTTATTATATATAGAGATTAGTTAATAGTAACTTAATTAGGATTAACTTTTATTAATTTTTTTAACATCTCCCTCTCTTATCATTTTGCAACTGATTTAATCTCTCATTTTTCTTCTCACAAACAATTTGAATATTTTCTGTCACAATTATAGGAAATTGGTTTTGGGTGAATTGATTTTGGCGGCTAACAAAAAAAAATCAAAAGGGTATATTTCTTTTTCTTTGCTTTCGACGACATCAAGAAATTATACTATACATATATCTTTTTTTTGGGGGGGGCCTTGTTTTATTTCATGTGTGCGCACAAACCACATGAGCAGAACAAAGTTTTTTACCTATTCTTTTCTGCAACAAACAAAAAGAAAACAACCCTTTACATTAGTTTTTTTATTCTGATTTAAGAAACTGTAGATTGCTTATACTAGCAGCCGCTAGAATCATACGGAGACATGTGATTACTTTTTTGTGTGTGTGACGACTGCCGCCTCTTAAAAAAAAAACGAATCAGAGGTTATGTTATTTAACCTAGGTTAACTAATCTTAATTAAGTATTATGATATGAATTATGACATGGCCGGATGAGCCACATAAGATCCACTAGTAAAAAAGAGGTTTGTAATTTGTTAGTTACTATAGCATTTCTCATATAATATTAACAAATATAAGTTATTATGTGTAAGTATAACACCTTTAAAGCCTTCATAATTTGTGCTTCTTGGGCAACAACAGTATTAGTGTGTAAAACGTACACTCCCCTTGTAACTAAGAAGATATGCATTCAGCCTTCAGAAAACAAAATACAACTTACAAATGCAAAATCTTACAATACAAAAAAAATACATGTTAAATCAACCTCTTAAATGATAGACATAATCATCACATATATAAATTACTAAAATTTATATAGAAAATCAATCATATATACCTGGGGCTCTTAAGGCTATTTGTTTTAGGCCTCCTAATTCGATCACTTTTGAACTCACCTGATCACAATTTTTAGCAGTGATACTTTTAGCAATGATTTTGTCTTTTTTGAATCACCTTGTCGTTGCTAAAAGGTCTCCGTAAAAATGGTCGAAAAAAGATGTCAACTTAGACGAGAAAGAATATAAAGTGAGGTTTTGTTCTGAAACAAAAATAGTGTAAAGAGAATGTCGTTTATTAGCAAGAAAACAAAATAATAGGACATGAGTGGGTGACATTTAATAACTTTTGATGAAATCGAGATGACCCTTTAGCAACGATATTGCTGGTAATGGTGGGGGTCAAAGTAAAAAAATACTTATGCACCTGTCAATTGTATTGTTTCATACTAGAACTTTTAAGTAACAATATTACTACTAAAAAGGTAGGTGGTCGGGTGAGTAAAAATAAGTGGTGGGATTAATTAGCCCATTGTTTTTTTTCCGAATATTCGTGGGATTAATCATCGTCTTGTTAAGTTAAATCATACAACAACGCATACACCGCCGATATATATTAAGAATCCTTACATATATGACATTACATACAATTCTGAACCTTCAATACTCGTATCAAAAACTTGAATCAAGTTAAAGCCTGCAACGCAATTGACCCTTTTTCTCTCAAGGTGTTTGTGTAAGCTTATACAACGCCAAAAATAGCATTTTTTTATTATTTATTTAATATGTTAAAACAACATTAAGATATTACTTGTAGACTATGATTTACAACACCTACATAACAAAGTCGGAAAGGAATCAGTTTTCCAATAAACTAACCAGACAAATATATTGGAGATTTGAGAAAAACAAAAATCTTATGTTGAGAGTAGGTGAGTTTTTTCCTTTTCAAAAAGAAGAGTAGATAGGACTTGGGAGTCAACGTGGATAAAGTAACAAGTTTTTCATGTGTGTCATGGGTTTGGGATTTTTTTCCCTAAAAAATAAGATTTATACTATATTATAAAGCAAATTTTCCTTGTCTAAATTTTAAGCTTCAACATTTACTTTTTCAAAATGTCCTTTATCTATTTAATATTTACCTAAAATAACTATACTACCTTTTTTCTCTCCTCAAATCTCAACCAATCATTTTTTTTCTCTCTCCTTCATAAATCATTTATTCCACCAATTCATTCAAAATCTTTTATCTCAAAAATCGTACATCGATAAATTATAAAAAATATATGGGTGTTTTTAAAATTTCATGCTCTTTTATTAGAGATGTCATTCGATATACTTTCGATGAATTTTTAAATCCGAGGGCAGAGCCCGTATGGTTAAGACATTTGCCTATCACACTCTATGACCTATCACACTTTATGACTAATCACCTCCACCATCTCACCATCGCAACATACAGATACTTGCTCTCATATTTTCTTTAAACATTAAACTGATAATTCTTTAAAAAGTTTCATGGAATAATAAATGTAAACCATTTTTCCTCCTAATACTTTTTTATCTTATCAAGTGTCATGAGTTGTTTGGGTGGAAGAAGTCATGACATTCAACCTCTCATCCGTCTAATCAAATTACTACATCTCATTTTAATCCTTGAAGTTTTTTTTCAATATTTTTTTTAGTGGCAGTCATCACTTCCAACCTTTTCTTCATATTTTAATAATTCATTTTTAACATTATAAAACTTATATAACTAACCCTTTTTTAGTTTATATGTTTTATTAATAACAAAACACATTACATAATACTTAAAACACATTACTTTTTAAAAGTAAAAAATTATACATAGTTAAATTTCACCGTACGTAATAAAAACACATAATGCATAACTTAAAAAAAACCATAAATACTCTTCATCGTCATCATCTTTTATTGACATTTTTCCTAATCTACGGTAAGCGCTTTCATGGAGCCACCACTTGTCGTGTTGCGGACAATTGACTTCATTTGTTGTTTTGTCTTCTTCGCAATTGTCGTGGTACGATTCGGCCCAAGTGCATTGGTCACCCAACATGTGACCGGCCTTAAAAACATCATCGACCACCCTCTTGCTCTTATCCTGCAGAAACAACGAATATGTCTCTTCGTGTTTCAAGACCTTGCGGTCTGGTGCTTGTATTGCCTCAAACTGTAACATCCCCAACATTTTATGTCAACCATTGACCATGTCGTTAGTCAACGTTTGCCTTCCGTCAAATTTATACATCTTAATAGTTAACATGTTATGTGATAATGACTACGGTCGTTATATATGATTAATGTGTCTATGTGTTAATGATTAATTTCATTATATGTGTTCAAATGGAGAGTTTAATATGTCATATGACAAAGTAATATGTTAGTAACGTGATTAATAATAATGATACGTATTCGCGACTGAGTTAAAGCGATGAAAAGTGTTCCCGTAAGAGTTTAAGGGGCAATAAGTGAAAGATATAAAGTACAAGGGTATAGATGTTAAGTTTTAGAAAGTTGGTCCAGCAGATTTAGGGCCATATCACGTTCCATAAACCCCATAATCAGATTTTAATCTCAAAAATAATTCTCCCTCAAGAACCCTAGAGCCCCTCTTCAAGTTTTGTGCGATTTTGGATCTATCTGGCGGTGATTTCTTCTAGGTTTTGGTCCCTCAATCATTCGTACAGGTAATTCTTTATTCTAAGATCATAGGGTAATGGTCTTTAATAACTTTTATCCACCCATATCTGGTTGTGAGGGTTGGGTTGGTTTAATTGCAATCCGTTAATTGATTTCGAGTCATTCGGGTGATTAATCGGTGGTTTAATGATGGTAAATGATTCAAGGGTTAATTGGTGTTTTCAATGAGTGATGTTGGTCTTACTTTAAGTGTATTTGATGTTCATAAGACCTGGAGATGTGTTAGAGTCGTTTGAGATGTGTTTGGTTAGGTTTTGGGGTTGTTTTTCACGACTGGTTGTCGTAACTCCCGTTACGGTTGTGTAACTCCCGTTAGCTGGGTAATTGCGATAACACCTCCACTGTAACTCCCGTTACAAATTTTCATAACTTCCGTTAGGTGCGTAACTCCCGTTACAAATATTCGTAACTCCCGTTAGGGACTGATTTTTGTTAACATTTTTAAACGACCATAACGTTTGAACCGTATCTCCGATTTTGACAAATAATCTATCCACGGAACCGTGAGAGAGTCTACTTTCTAATGGTTATGCTTTTAAAAGATGATGATGATTTCAAGTGTTCAGAAAGGTTAATTTAGTGAGTGAATGTCGAGTTCCGTCGAGTTATGTAAGCTCTAAAGCATTAATCGAACCTCCAATGCATCAAGTCTTGTCGTGGGTCATGTTTATAGGTATCGAGACCTGAGTTATGACCATAAGTAAGTGGTTATTTTATTAGCTCATTATGTCGTTTAATGATTATAGGTAGTCGGAATACTTGCAAAGCTCGGTAACTTACATTATCATTTCTTGTGCACTCCATTGAGGTAAGATACACTATTTTGACACGCTGAGGGTTCAACATAAACATAGTTTTCATATAATAACATCCCAAATGGTATCTTGTTTGCTTATGAGTATTTGGGATTATACGGGAGGTGATATGGGCTATGTAGATGTATATAAAAGCCTGAAATGCTACCCCAATGATACGTATTGCTATGAGATGTTATGTATGCTTAATAGATGATATGATATGAAATGATGTACGATCTAAGATGACAAATGTTATGCAATGTTGTAATGATATACGATATGCAATGATATATGACGATGTACGTGATGTAACAATGTATGCGATGTGATGATATGAAATGAAATGCTATGGAATGTGATGTATGATGATGATATGTGAAATGTGCATGATTACATGGCTTGTTCATCTAGTTCACTAGACTTATTAAGTTGCCATGACACGTGCACGTTTAAGGGCCCAAACGTAAAAGATGTATATGTGATGATTGTTTAGGTTGTGTAAACACCTAAACTATATGTGATGTGAAATCGAGCTTTTAAATTTGATGTGAAAGTGTTAAGCGTAACCCGTACTTGCCCTAGCCCGGTTAAGTGCGTTGATATGGTTGCTTGGGTGGCTCCTTGCAACATGGTACAACGTGAAGAGTAATACGGGAGGTCTTACCAGTCCCATTGTCATTGAACATACGGATTACTCCTGGATTGACTTGCCATTCCTTAACGACATTGATGTACTACTGAATGGTGGTTCATCTAGTCGGGTGCGACTTATGTCACACTTAACGAGATGCATATGTTATATGAGATGCGTGACTTTTTTCACAATTATAAAGATGTTCAAATGTGATATGTGATGATGCAAAATATGACTAGACACATTTAGGATGACCCATCCTAATATGAATGATGTTGATGATATGATATGTAAGTGTGATGATACGTTTGAGGATATGTGCCTTAACGACTTAATATAACTTTTATATAATGTTTTAAATGGACAAACGTTTTATAACTTATGTGTTATCTTACTTAGCTAATTCGTTAGCTAAAACTTGCTCTTTTAAATGTGTTGTGCCCTCAGGTCCAACAATAGTGAGCATGTAGATGTGAGAAGATGTGAGGCATGGGTAGATGATCTTGAAGCTAGCTATAGTTTACCCATAGTGGTTGCTCGCTTTAGACATTTGCTTTATGTTTAAATATTAATGACTTGTATTGATAATGTACTCGGTTGTTTAATGTTGGGCAACCGATGGATTTCCATTTAGACTTATTTTGATGATATGGCTAGTAACACCATTTATTGAATAAACCAAACAGATTTTACTGGTTTGGACTTTTAAAGTTAATTCCGCTTCTTTTAACGCCGTTAGGCAAAAGTTTTTGGAAATCCATGTTTTTAAATGACGGGTGTTACACAAATTGTTGCTCGCATTGTCGCCTTTTCTCCCGTAGGTAACCCAGGAACCTAGAGAATTTAGTTTGAAGGAGGGTGTCCTCTTTGATATCGGCCAAGATTCTTGTTTTCATTTCATCTTCAGTCAGATGAGGTCGGTGAACATTCTTCTTTGATGATGATGATGACGCCATTTGGTTAAAAAGAGTGAGTGAGTTTGTAGAAGAATGAAATTTGGAATGGTGATGAATCTGAATTGTCTTTTAGGTTGGTATTTATAAAGTGACAATCCAGGTAGCCATTCAGGGACTTTAAGTGTAAATGATTTTGAGTTTTTGGCCGTTTGAGAGGCTGAAAGTGTAAATATTTTAAATTTTGAACGTTGGAGGAGCGTCTTTGTAGTCTACCTATAAATATTGGGCCCTTATAAAAGATTTCAGATCAAAACTCACACTCCTATATATCTAAAATGACTTCTTCATCAAATGTCCCTAACGGAAAACCACCAATGACTTTCGATCAAGTGAATGACAGTATCATGACTGATATCCTCAACTACCAAATGTTCAAAGAGGAACTTGTTGCAGTTGGTCGAAAACTAAAGGCGAAGAAGCAATGGTGTCGAGAACAAATCGATTATATACAAACCGAGTATTGTACTGATCTTGAATGTCAATACTTTACTTTTTTGTAGGGTAAAATCGACAAGATTGAAATTGCTATGGAACAACTTGCTTGTCCAGTCATCACCTTGAACAATTTGATCATAACTGCCAAAGCAGTTTATGAGATGAAGAAATAAGTGTTTAATATGTTCTAATGTTTCTAAATTATGTTCTAATGTTTTTTAAATCAAGTTGTAATGTTAAGTACTTTTAATTAGTTTATGATGGTTTAAGTAGTTTTAATTATGTTGTAATGTACTTTTTTAATAAATAAAATGGCATTTTAGGAATTAATATGTTATTTTAGTTGTGTTTTTGGAAGTTTAATGGGTATATATATATGCGTGTATATATATATATACTAGTGCTTAGACCCCGTGCGATGCACGGACAACCCTAAATAATTTTTCTTAAACTTTATTTTAAGATTGTATCAATGAATAAATATAACTGAGTTGGACATAATAAAAATATTCTTATGAGTTGATTAATTTAAAGAAGAAGAATGCTACATATACCTTGGGATTTATTAATGATACACGAGGGCTTAAAACGCGTACATTGCACGCCGGAGAGAAATTATAAAATGGATTGCCCATAGTAGGCGCATATAAGAAGGATTATGTTGGTTACCTGGATGTGATAGGTATTATGAATTTTCCCCCACTTTGATATATAGACCCACGTGGATGCGTAATAACCTTAAATAATTTTTTTAACACCAGTTCAAGCATGCATGTAGCGAAGTAAATGTACTCCTATTACAACTAATGACCATTTTAAAAAAAATTAATGACTTAAAATGCATAGAAAAGTCTTATTTAACACTAAAATAAACTAAATATACCTCATAATTTTCATCACAAATTTGATAGGCTGTTCTTTGTATAAGATTTGAAATTTGTTGATCATTCATTTTAACTTCAATAGCACCAGTGGCATCTACAACCCTAACTTGCACATTAAACCTACCCAAAAAAAAAAAAAACATAGATACAATTTTACCACACAACTTAATGATTATAGAGTTTTAATATGAAATATAAATATATACCAAGGATTGATGAGAACTCCTTCCTTGTTGCATGAACAACAAATCCACATTTTGTTGTCCCTTAAAGCATCAATAATGTCGACTGCATCCATGTAGAGATCGGTCAACTTAACTTCTTGAGAACAGTTCACACATTCCATTGAATACCATAACTGGTCGATTGAAATAAAACCGATTGTTGCAACAGCAACCACTTTATCAAACTGTCAAAATGAAAATGTTTATACATTAGAATGCTAAAAAGCTAGTTATAAATTCGAAAGAAAGTTATGTTAAAAAGTAATCTAATCAAAAAAGAAAAATTTACAAACAATGAATACTTACATGTTTGTCCATCAGGATCATCTCAATACTACCTATGTTATTAACATCTCCATATAGAGGTTGCTTCCATAGCCGCAAATTCTAACCGTTATCGTACATGGCTTATTATTTGGACGCAAATTTCTAATTAAAATATGGTTTAGTGAAGCCATGCTAAAATTGATCTGTTATGTGTTTACATTTTGAAATGCCTTAAAACTGATTGGAAGTGGCCTTATATAGACATAGACATGCAAGGAAGTAACCGCCACAAGCAATACACGAACGGTTACATATTCAAATTTTTGAAAATTTGAACTTCTTGAAAGCATAACTAATCCGTTTTTGAAAATTTGAACTTCTTATAAAAGTAACTAATCCGTAGACCTTCCAAAGAGCAATATTGTAAGGATTTTTGGGCTTTCTTGCATTTTTAAGCATGCCACATAGGCAATAACTAACAAATTTTGAAGTGAGATTTATATAATGTAGGGATATATATATATATATATATATATAAAGAAAAAAAACTTTCAACACAATTACACTTTTGGTCCCTGGCGCCTCTTTTCTTCCACCTTTGGTCCCTGTAACGGTTACTCAACTTTCCAAAGATGTCACCTTTAGTCCCTGCATGCCCAACCTTTCTTCAAACCGTTGCGAGTTCAAAGTTCGCTCCCTCCATCTCGCACGCAGCTTGCTCAGCGGGCACCCCAATCTCGCTCGGCCCTCCTCAGCTCGCACCCATCTCCCTTAGCTCTCCCCTTCGACTCCCTCCACCTTTGGGATAATTTTTAAGGATATATTTTTCTACACCATGCCTTCAATTAAGAGGCGGTGGAATAGACAAAAGATTACACGTGGATCGAATTTTCACATATCACGGAAGCTGGAATAACTCGGATGTCGGTTAAGTCATTGTGCATTTGTTGCTTGGTGCATGAATACATGTGCTTCGTTTTTATTCAAGTAGTAGAAGCTATTTTTTGTGTTTCTTCAATTCTTCCTCTATAGTCTTGTTAGAATTCTTTTTATATTTAGGATCGCATTGTGTCTTTTGAATTGTCTTGCTAGCATTTAGTATCGTTTAATAAAATCCTAATGTCGTCAGGATTCAGGAAAAATGTTAATCAATATAAGTGTACACCTAATATAAATAGTGTATTACTAAAGTTCTTTGTAAAGTTTTTTGAAAATAAACTTCTCATAAAAGTTGAATAAATTAATTTGTCTCATCAGGCAGCCAGGCTCTAACTATTCATAAATTAAAAATGTCTCACTGAAGTAGAATCAGAATAAATAGTTAGAAAAAAAAAAGGGTAGATTTGAGCGGAATGATCGAGTTAAGCATCCAATTTTGTTCGAGTTGGTCTTTGAAGAGACGCAAAATGTATCAACAATAAACTTTTAATTAAAAAACTTTTTAAACAAAGGTTTACAACAATAACTTTAAGCATATTTGAACTTGATTTATTTGACTTGCCCTATGGGAAATGGGAATTCTTCAACATGAACTTGTTAGCAAATTTGATTCGGCATCCTTTCATATCTAATCAATCTTAATAGCGTATTTCGAAAAGTTTGATTATATATATGAGTGTGCAGTTGTGCATTATTAAAAATAAATTTAACTTAAAAACAGAAATAATTTTAGTTGATTACATATGATTATTGGGTTTGGGTCAAGTGATGGGTCAAGAGGGTCTTAGCAATGTTATACTAATCTACACATGGGAACAAAGCAATGTTATACTAATCTATACATGGGAACAATGGCGGTTCTCGGGCCCGGGCTACCACCGTTTTTTCGGTTAGTAGTACTAATATATCTGTATTTCGTCCAAAATAATTTATATCTATTAAGTCGGCCCCAAGGATTATTTTTTAAAAAACTTTTGATACGTTTAATAAATTTAATAATCCTATAAAATTTACATTTTTGGTTTAATTTATAATCCATAATTAACTTAGTCCATTCATAATTCTATGTTTTTAGCCTACAACTCACAATCCACGTAACAAAGTCTTCCTCCCTTTTTTGAGTTTTAGGCTCCAGAAAAAAAAAATTACCTTTTTAGTTTTTATAACACACAATTCACTTAGTCTATTCATAATTCTATGTTTTAGCCAACAATCTACAATCCATGTAACAAGATATTTCTCCCACAATCCACAATTCAACGCCTTTTCTCTTGTAGTTTTTTGTTGGTTAGAAACTATGTATTGGTAATTTGAATGGAAAACTTAGATTATTAGTGTTAATTTTGTTTGACCCGACCCGATTAAGTGTATTGCATGACCATAATATAATACCCGGAACATAGCGATGGCTATAGCAAAAAAATTTTGGCCCCCACCGATAAAATTTTTAAGATTCGCCACTATATGGGAAAGAAACCGTTTAAGGCATTGACATGATTCGAACGCGGTGTGGACGCAACGAAGTTGGGAGTGTTAGCCATTTATCCGCTCTGCATTTAAAAAAAAAAAAAAAAGAATTAGTGTATGATTTTTGTTTGCTCGATCGAAAAAGGTTTATGCTCAATTAAGTAAATTTTTACTCTTCTACATGCAATGTCAAAGGTCGTAGTCGTATTCATTCATTTGGTTTTCAACTTTTCATGATTTGTAGTGATATATAATGGATTTGGATGTTGGGATTTTACCTGAGTTTGTTGGATTTTGCTTTCATATGAGTTTGGCTGTTGGATTTCAGTACGTTGGAATCCTGAAGCATCAGTGCATCACTATGAACGCCACCGTGTTTGGATGGTCTTGTCCATTGGCATGTAGACTTGATTTGGGGGAGCTTTTCCTCCTTGACCTTGTGAAGATTTTTTCCTATAGGCATCCGTCTCTGTGTGGTAAGGCACCACTCTATTGTGGGCCAACTTTCCAAGTTATGCGACTAACTTTACTACGCTACCCCGATAGAGATTACTGAACATTGTTAGTACATTTACATTATTCATATTTAGTAACTATTATAGAAATATTTAGAAATGTTAATTGTGCGCTTATCAAACTTAAAATTACGGAGTACACTTTATAAATCAATGTGTTCCGGCCGAAATGCACTCTACATTGTTTAAATATTTCAGAGTTTTGATTAGTTATTGAATCTAAAGCTTTAATACAAACTAGGGTGTTTAAAAGCCTGTGTTGCGGGCCAAATTATCATGTTTGATATGTTATTGATGTGGATTGTCACACTATTTATAAATAAAAATTACTTGCAATATTGATATCGTATAAATAAACCAAAATAGTTGTGGCAACCACCCAAAAAGTTTACAATATAAAATTGAAAAAAAAAAACTAATATAAATATATATGTATCTAAAGGCAATACAATGTTACAAAAAAATAATTGAAATATGAAATATGAATATATAAGTATCATAACCAACAAAAAAATATGTTTAGAACAAAAGAAAAAGAAAAAAAAAATTGGTTCAATTCTAACGTGGGCCTTAAAAAATCTTCAGTGATAAAATATGGTCGAGGCCCAAAGGTCATAAGCCCAAAAAGATGATTTTGTTAATTTAATAGAAGAGTTAATATGAAAAATAATGGGGAGAAAGGTGGGGATCAGCCCAACCTTTCCGTTTTCGCATTTTAGTTTTTTGATAAAAGGAGTAATTATGTCGCTTAATTTCATCCAATTAACTCTAGTTTTTTGTCATAATTTAGATTAAATATAAATTAAAAATTCTGATAATCATTATCCAAATATATTATTATAATAGTATTTACAATATTAATTTGTAAAAAAAGTCTCGTTAATTTACATTTTTTTGTACTCCATCAATAATTTACATTTTTTAGCCCTGAATACTTAATTTATATATTTTTTAGTCATTAACTTAAGAAAAAGACCTTTTTAAAACTTTTCTAAAAAGTTACAAAAAGTATTTTTATTTAATTTTCTAAAGTTACAATTATCATTCAAATCAAGAGTCCTAATTGTTATCAAAGAATATGAAAACAATCCGAATGATTCTCTAATTATCATACGGCAGTTGAATGTCAAATACAGGATCACAAGTATGTTTATTTTTTAATTCTCAATTATCTTTCACAATAATATCACATTATGGGTACAACTGGTTTCAAAAAATTCTATAATAGAGAAATTATTGTAGCATGTGCCTTGTGAAATGACTACGGCAAATAATTATATCAATATGTCTTAGCTAATAATGACAGTGATGAACCTGTGATTATTGTAATACAACTTGCAAAGTATAACACTTAGAACCGTATATCTTTAAAATTACAAGCTTTTATGAATAGAATGTATGAAGATCTAATATTGATAACATCGTAAACCTCGTGTCCAGAGTTGGACACGTGTCTAAAATCTAATTGTTGGACTATAAGTCTATAACTCTATAAGTCTTTACTCTTATTGGGCAAAGAATTAGGTTCAATCCTTGACAAAGATTAATTTAATCATATTTGAGGTAGTACTCTAATAAAAGTTAAATATATGTTTAGGAAAAAAAACACTTAAAAACAGAAATGTAATTCAGTATATATATATATATATATATATAGACTTTCCTTATTTTAAGAACCATATTTTCTGTAAAAACCATGAGAACTCTTAAATTATGTATTGGATAACATGTTTTTTTTGTTCATTCACATGTGAAACGATATAAAAAAGTATGTTGTCGAATAAACTTTTTAAAAAAATCTTCAAAATAGCTTTTTGTTAACTTGTGAATGAATATTTTCACGTTTTCGTTCACATGTTAACAAATGGGTATATATAAGGTTATCAAAAAAAATTTCTTCTATAACATGTATTTTTATAATGTTTTCACATGTGAATGAACAAAAAAAACATGTGATCCAATACATAATTTAAGAGTTATCAAGTTTTTAAAAAAAAATGGGATATATATATATATATATATATATAAGTAGACCCAATAACATAAATGGAACTCATTGCTCATAGTACACTTAGATAACAAAAGCAAAATTCAAAAGGTGAACGATTGGGATTAGTGGATTCAGGATTCTGCAAATGATGATGTAGTCTCTTTAATAGAAAAATGACCACGCACAATCACGCACACAAATGACCACTTACAAATGATGATGTAGTCTCTTTAAATAGAAAAATGACATATTGACCAATGAGAATGAGAATATCTATTCAATGGTATTTTGTTCATTCCCTTGATATTTAATAAGTTAAGGGACAAAGTAATCGACAAAGGAAATGGTATAATTAAGGGCATAAAACTCCCAAATTTCGGCCCAACTCTATCACATTTGTTATACGCAAATACGGATGAGCAAAAGACCCGTTGACCCGCGCCCGACCCGAAATTGACCCGGAACCGGCCCGAAGCCCTAACGTGCTAGGTCACGTGTCACGTTTTTAATGCATTCGCGGGTCACGGGTCGGGCCGGGTCGGATTGGGTGAAGACAAAAACTAAAAAATTGTGAAGGAAACTCGCGACCCGCCGAACCGACCCGAACCTTCACGGGCCGGGTCACGGGTCACGTTTTCATGCTCTCACGGGTCTCGGGTCGGGTTTTGACCCGTGCACATCCCTATACGCAGATCATGCAATTCTGATGGGGGCCTAGTCCGTTACTTATCTTCAAAACATTACCAGAACATTAAGATGCTTTAATATGGTTTCTGGCCTGAAAATCAACCTGCAAAAGTCGTGTTTCTACGGGCTTAATCTACCTTCTGCCACTACACAAAACTCAGCCAACATCCTTAATTGTAGCATTGGCAGCTTCCCTATTACATATCTCGGTTTAATGGTTGGATCAAACATGAACATAATGAAGAACTGGCTGCCTGTCATCCAAACTTTCGAATCCCGTCTCTCTCAATGGAAAGCCTCAACCCTCTCAATTGGTGGAGGGATAACCCTAATTCGTTTTGTGCTTGACAGTCTCCCGACATATTATTTCTCGTTGTATAAAGCCCCAGTATGTGTTATCTCTAAACCTAAATCAATACGTAGATCATTTTTTTTAGGGGGTTTCCCTATCCGGAAAAAATAAGATCCCTTGGGTATCTTGGGATAGGGTAATAGCTTCAACTGAGTCGGAAGGGATTGGTTTGGGTTGTCTTCAATCAAAAAATTTGGCTCTTTTATCAAAATGGTGGTGGCGTTACCGCAAAGACCCTCTTTGTTTTTGGGGTAGAGTCATCAAATCAATTCATTTTTCAAAAAGAAATTGCTCACCATTACCATACAACTCAAATCAAGCCGGTGTTTGGAAGACAATTTCAAACCTCAACTCTAATCTTTGTCACTATGATGTTTCTTTAGAGAAACTTTTTTTCAGGAAAAGTAGGAAATGGAGAAACAATACGTTTTGAGATAGATAACTGGATTGGAACACAACCGTTTAAAGAAGCTTTCCTGGTTCTGTTTGCACTCGAAAAGAATAAAGGATGTTACATTAGAGAAAGATGCATAGGTAGAGGTCGATTCTCGCAATGGGAGTGGAACTGGAAAAGCCCCCAACTTCCCCAACAGAATTACATCAGCTCCAGTACATGCTCAACCTGATCACCGGGGTCACCTTATGTAACTCGAAAGAAAATGGATCTGGAAGCAAGACTCTGTGAAGTCCCTCACTCGATGGTTTAACCCACAAGTGTAGAATAACAAGTCAAGTAATCACTAAATTGGACTAGTATGAAACGTCAAGTAAGCACTAGATTGGACTAGTATTACGATAAATATAAATGCAAGAATATATATAACTTAATACGTACTTAAGCAATATAAAGATAAGCAAGTAAGTAAATGGTGAGACACAATGTAATTTTCAAGTGTATTTTATTTATTGATATTAAATAAAATACAAGGTTGTTGCGGAACAAGATATTACAAAGTAAGTATCTAAACAACCTATGAATTACAAGTGATCTAGTCTTTGCTAAATAAACTCTTTGATCGAAATACTTAAAGTTGTGAAGTATGACTGTTTAGATCGAGAGTATTTGAGCAAAGGCACCAAATTGCAAAAGTATGTAATTTGGCCGAGGAAGTGACTTGGTATTTATAGGCAAAAAGAATAAATATAATATTCTTTTTTCCGTACAAATATGGTTATATGTATCTAAGGAAATTACTTTAATTCCTTCAAAGCATTGATTAAAGTACAAGAATAAAGTCACATGATAGTGACTTGTCTTCTAATTAACCAACCACCTTTACATGCGTGTAAGACTTTTAACAAAAGACAAATGGATTGTCCGGTTAAAGGCATGTAAAGGCATAAAGTCAATCCCTCGAAATCAGTGTTCAGACTTGTAAGGTCTAAAATACTGACAAAGGACTCCAGTCAGGAGATCTGGTAAATCTTCCAGTGAGCTCCGCTATTTGTCAAACTTCTTTCTTCAGACTTCAGTCTTCGACTTCAGTGAGAATGTTCTTCAGTGGAAAGATCTTGAGTGGAGTGAAGTCCAGTGAACGAATCTGGTGGAATCCAGATTTCTGTACAGGTAAGTTGTTCACTGGTCTTCACATAATTTCTGGACGAATCTTCAGAGGGCTCCAGTAATCACATCTGGAGCGAGTCCAGTAAATCTGGACCTAACAAATTCCCCCTATTTGTTTAGAAATTATGCTAGGATTTTCAAACTTTTATCTATACAAGTTTGTGCTTGAAAAATCCTTGAAAAATTTGACTAAGTCTAATTTGAATTTCTGGAGAGCCACTTTATAGATCATTAGTGTTCCCAGTTTGTACATTTTAATTTCTAAACTTAATCTGGATAAGTACTTGTGAAAAAAAAAATAGGAATTGAAACTTATATTTACAGACATCAACTTGAGGAACGTTACAATTTTATCAACATAAAATAAATACAAGCACAATATCATAGTCAGGCCTTTTTCTTTTCAGCATGCCCAACTGGCTCTTCAGTGGCCTTTCTCTTTACACCTGGAGATGAAGAAGTAGTAAGAGAAGTCCTTAAGCCCAGCTCCATCTCCATCAATTCCTTCCTCATCCATTCCTTGCCAATCCTCTTCATAAAGTATTTAACATCCTGGGAGACATCTTTACCCCTGAATGAAAGACCAATCTCTCTTAATTCTGACCACCCAAAAGCTCTTATTGAAGTGTCTTTTCTTTCATCAGTAAAGTTCCCTTCTCTAAAGAGTTTGACATGGAACTTAGAGAAGTTTTCATGATTTTCTGCCAGATGGAACTCACCACCCAGTATTGATCGGACATCAGCTCTAAATTGTGACAAATGTTCATACTTTTCTTTTGTCTGAGCCCTTTTCACCATTTCGTCCACTTCCCTGTACACCTTTCTCTGTTCAGCAACTTGTTGAAATTTTTCTTTATTGATCCTTTCAGTTGTGTTCAAGGGAATGAAGGTGCTAAGATCTGCATCTCTGGCAGCTTTGGATTTTCTGGCTGGTGCCTTGGGCAAACCCTTAATCTTCTTCCTATATTCATGCTCCAGAGCAGTTGCATTACTCCTTACTTGTTGCTGGAGATTTTTCAATTCTTCTCTTCTCTAGGCAATAAGATCCAGTATGCTCACACCATAAATTTCAGAATCATATACTTGTTCATCCTGAGCATACATGGATCGAATATAGACATCATCCAAGGCATCCAGACACTTCTTCAGCCTGGGATCATCCTTCATCTTTTTGTAAACTTCAATTTGTACGCCCAACCTTCCAGTGTTGTAAGAATCCAGAGTCCCATGCCTGGCCATATCTAACTGGTGGGCAATCAAGTCATCTTTTAGATTCTTCTTGAAAATTTCAATCAAGACGCACTCTTGCTCCAGTCTCTTTGCCTTGGCCTCATCAGCAGACACATATTCCTCTTCTGCTTCATCTGTTGGTTCCCCAGACACCACTTTCTTTCTTTTAAGACTTTTCATTGTGGGTGGGATGTTTGGGAACTCTTCAAATACTGGCTCACTGGCATCAGTACCAGCAGCCTTTTCATCAACTTGTCTACTGGCTTTAGTACCAGTGACATCTTCTCCAATTACCTTCTTCCAGACTTTGATCTTCTTCTTAAGATCACCAACCTTCTCTGTACCAGAACCAGAACCTTCCCCCTTGGAAGCATCTCCAGATTGAAGATGATTCCACACCTGATCCAACTTATGTCTGTCAGCAGAGTCAAATGTTCGACCAGACACTGGAGCAATGTTGTTCACAGTTTTCCTCAACTACATCACTTCCTTTTTAACTATGTCAAGATCTTGAGGAAAGTGGCGAGGCAACTAGGCGTCAATCATCTTCATTACTTCAGGCAACAACCCATCACGAAGATTTCTAAGGAGAGTTTCAGACACCTCCTCAGTGATTTTTTTCAACATATCTCCCCTGAACTTTCTAACAACTTCATCACTGAGGGTGCTGACCGCTGAGTTTTTCTCCAGGGTTGGCCTGCTCTCCAGAGAGCTTATTCAGGTGGTCAAATTCTGAACTTCACCAGTCAGACTTGCCAGAGGTTGAGCAACTTCAGTTTGAATGGCAGTCTGAACAGTTCTCACCATATCTTCCTTAATTCCCTGGACTACAACTTGTATCGATTCTGAATTTCTATTTGTTGCCACGACAAGTTCATCCAGCTTCTCAAAGACTATCTTCTCATTCCCAGCAAATATGTTCATTTCTGACTTGAGATTATTGGAAATAAGAGATTTGAAGTCAGAAATAACCTGAGAAGAAGCCTGAAGTGATCTCTCTGGGTCCGCCACCTTATCAAAAAGGCCTTGGACCTTAGTTGAAGAAGAAGAGGAGAGACCACTGGAAGGATTGGTGATTCTGGTGATTGATGATACTGGCAACACCCTTGTGATATTTTCAATTGGTTGGGTGACTGCCAGCGTTCAGAATGTTGAATTTCTGGTGCGGTTGGTGAATCAAAAATTGTTGTTGTTTGTTCTGGAAGAGGTGTTGGCGTATTTTCTGGGGGTGGAGGAGGCATATCAGATAGAATTGACTGGGAGACAGAGTGGATGGTGCGATCAATTTCTTCTTCTCCCAGAAAACTCATATTAACATCAAAGTCATTGTCTTTAGAAAGTGGAGAATCAACCATATCCCAATCTGGGCCGGTTCCACCTGTCTGGTCCTCTACTTGTACATTCTCCACCCCAACATTCAAATCAATATGAGCCACCTGCTCCAGATTCTCTCATTCAATCTGCCCAACTTGTTTCCCCTCAACCTCTTCAACTATTAGGGACCCATCAGCAGCCATGATGTCCCCACTCTCAGCAGTTGATACTGGTATGACAAGAGGTGATCCAGACCCTCTTTCTTCTTCACCACTTCCTTCTACAGGTACTGGAGAAGTGGTAGATGGAGCAGTTTCCTGACCAATTTCTCCAGAATCTTGATGAGATGATTCTGGAAGGGATGATACCAGAACTCCGTCTCTCCTAAGACGACGAGTTCTATTCCTTGGCCTGGTGGGATTGGGTGGAATTTCAACAATATTCACAGCAGGCTGCTGAAGATCTGGGGCGATCTGGGAAATAGGTTGCACCCTTTCAGCAGTAACAACATCAACAATTTCCTCATTGTTATGAGGCTCACCAGCAACCTCCTCATCAGGTGATGATGCAATTGCATCTTCTTGAATTCTGAATTGATAAAGCATCACCGATGGAATGTCGACCTCAGTAGGAGATGAGGTCAACTGGTTGAGGTCCCTCAGATATTCACATATTGAAAAATGAGTTGTATTTACAGAGTACTCATTCTTCAAGGCCCTTCTGAATATGATGGACAAAAATCGAATAAATGGAATGAAGGCTTTCCTGCTCTTGACCCTCAATCTGTCCACCAGATCATTAAAGAAAATCTGGGCAAAGTCCACCTTGTACCCATGCCACAAGCAGTAGGCAATCTGGAGCTGTTTATGGTTTATCTGATCTAAACCTCCAGAACTGCCACCCAAACACTCAACTAGGTGAGTAAAGAAATATCTCCATGAATCTGTCAGCCTGCTCATATATACAGTGCCCTTCCTGAGCAGCTGACCATTCTCATCTACTATCTCCGTGTGCCCCATCAACCTGCACACTTCCCTGTTATTGATGCCAGAGGGAATTTCAACAGGCATTTCATTCTCATCAAAGTAATTCATCCTCAAGGCATCTCTGAGGGAATTAACAATAATGGTGAAGTGTTTGGTGCCTTGTTTTAATGTGTAGTGGATGGATTCATCACTTTCCACGTACACTGCAGTATACCAGAAGTCACAAAGATAGTCGTGATACATTTTGCCCGGATTTAGGGTTAGGGCACCATAGAGTGGACTGCTCAAGAAGAAGGTGTTCAACCTTCGAATGATTGAAGTTGTAGAGTGATTTGTTGAGAGTTTGGCCATCCAGTTATTCATGTTTATGCGGATGGCATCGGCAGAAAGAGATATATGATTTGCCTTTTTGACATTTTCAGCAGGAGTATAACTTGCGGCTAGAAGATTTTTAGGAGATGGTTTAGGAGCCATTTTAGATACATGAAAATGAAAGTGAAGGAATTTAAGATTGAAAACAGACTTTTAATAAGAGAGATGATGATGATTGGAGAGTAAATGAAGAAGGAAATAAATGAAGGAATTTGAAGATGTGGGAGTAAATGATTTTCGAGATGAAACTGAAAGTGAGGTAAATGTGGATATTTATAGAGGAAAGAGAAAATGAAATTCAAAACGGTAATTTTGAAAAATTTCAAAACAATTTTGATCGGTTTTGACATCCGCATTTAATGTTTCTTCATTGTAGTTTGCATCAACGCTTTGGAACTACCTCACTAGTTGGTGTAATCTTCCTCATATCAGACCATCCAACCTCAAGGAGCTGTTCGAGACGCACAACCACCCGCTCCTCAATCAAATAAAAAGAAACATCATAAACCTCATAATACTTGCCTATTGTTGGATAATCTGGAAATGTAGAAATGCAGCAAAAGAAATCAAGTCTCTAAGCTTCCTATGGCTGACAAATAGGTCGACAAAATACCGAGTGGATTGGAACAAATGGAATGCTTTTGATTTATAGTCACCTGCAACCTTTATATTTCTACTTGCTTAATTTCTTCCCCTTAGATTGTACTCCTAGCTTCTTGCTAGTTTTATGATCAATAAAATTTGAATGTTTAAAAAAAAATGGTATACACACACTTATAACTATATGTATATGTATCATAATATGTTCAATAATATTGGTTAAACAATAGGATATCAATATATAAACACAGTTAAATTCTGTTTGCAAGTATCAAGGTTCTGTTTTATTTGAGTGCTTCGTCGCATCTTTATCATTATTGTTAACCATTTCTGAAGCTTTATCGTCATTCTCAACATCATTTATCTTCTTGTCTAAGTCGGAAGAATTGTTGCCACTCTTCCCCCAGAGTACGCAGTAAAGCCCGAAAATAATGATCAACGCTCCTATAAAGCTGGATCAATGCAAAAAAAGATAGTGTAGATAACTAGTGATGTTAATTACTACAAGTTTTCTTTGGAAAATAATGATAAAATCATCTTAGTTAAATCCATATATAGTATTTCAACACATGTCTAATCAACAAGTAATTAGCTTGAATTAAATTTATTAAGCTAAATGTCATTTTATAAAATGATGTTTAATTACCTTCCTATATGAAGTCTCTCCTTAAAGACAATAGCTGAAAAGATTCCGACAATTGGAACTTGGAGTGGGCTGAACATGGCCGCGAACACGGGTCCTCTCTTGCTTATTGACCATAAGACTAGGTAATAACTTAATCCTGATACCACGAGGCCCTTAATAAAATCAAAAACCAAACTGGTTGTTAGTATATATATGGGTTGGGTATTGTAAAATTAACAACTATTAAAGCAAAACAAATAGGACAACATCTTAACCCTTAGATTATGGTTAAATGGATGCACGAACATTCACGGAACAATTGATGCATGATAATTTTCATGATGCACGGTGATTTTCAGTGAAGAGAAACATATTGTTTTATTTGTTTTACTTTGATACTTGTTTTATTTTACCTAAAGTGTATATATATATATATATATATATATAGGGTAGAGATCCTGAAAGAAGGTATCTTAAGGAGAGAAAGTCCTATAGGCCAATTAGAACGCGACATGTGTCAAAATGAAAAAAATGCACGGTGGCATTTTTGTAAATAAATCAAACTTTTGTCAGCCTGGTTTTAGGTCAGCTTGGGTCTGGGTCAGCTTGGGTTATGATCAGCTTGGTAGGTCAGCTTGGTTTGGTCAGCTTGGGTTCTGGGTCAGCTTGGGTGGTCAGCTTGGTCTGGGTCAGCTTGGGTTCTGATCAGCTTGGTTGGTCAGCATGATCAGTTTGGTCAGATTTGGGTCACGGTCTGGTTGGGTCAGCTTGGGTCAGCTTGGGGTTGGGTTGGGTCAGCTTGGGGTCTGGGTCAGGTTGGGTCAGCTTGACACAATCTACACAGATGTAGATTATGGGTTTTGGGTCAGCTTGGGGTCTGGGTCGGGTTGGGTGAGCTTGGTTAGCTTGGGTTAGGTCAGCTTGACACAATCTACACAAATCTAGATTAATTTACACAAATGTAGATTAATCCACACAAATGTAGATTATAAGTTTTGGGTCAGCTTGGGGTCGGTTGGGTCAGCTTGGGGTTGGGTTGGGTTAGCTTGGGGTCTGGGTCAGGTTGGATCAGCTTGGTTAGCATGGGTTGGGTCAGCTTGACACAAAACTACACATAATCTACACAAATGTAGATCCCAAGCTGACCCAGATTCCAGACTGACCAAGCTGACCCATAACTCAGGCTGACCAATCTAACCCAACCAAGCTGACCAAGCTGACCAACCAAGCTGACAGACCAAGCTGATCATAACTCAAGCTGACCCATACCGAAGCTGACCCAAAACCAGGCTGACAAAAGTTTGATTTATTTACAAAAATGCCACCGCGTTCTTTTTTTTTTTAAATCCACATGTCGCGTTCTGATTGGTTCATAAGACCTTCTCTCCTTAAGACACCTTCTTATTTGATCTCTCATATATATATATATATATATATACATATATATATATATATCACATGTAATCATAGCAATATTCGTGCACATGATCAAGAATCCAAATCTCCACATAATTGTATAACGGATGATAATTTATGCCTCCACACAATTATAAACTTCAAAATTACACATAAGTTATTCAAAAAACAATCAAAAAACAATTTTCATGTAAAGAATAATCATCGGTTGGGCTTGATTTGAAAAGTTCTCAAAGGTTCTCACAAAAAAAAGGGTTCTCAAAATAACTTTTCACTATATATATATATATATATATATATAGGGAAAAGTGAGTATGGGGTTGTTCCCCATCTAACCTCACATACAAATATTTCAATATTTGTTTGAATTTTAAATAAATAAATGTCCCCCCATGATTTTTATGATTATAAAACCAAATGTGAGGGGTTCCCCATCTAAGCTTAGATGGGGGACAACCCCATACTCACTTCCCCCATATATATAACTAAGAGAGGGTAATTTTTTGCTTATCTATAAACCCATATAAAACATATTGAAACTCTATTTTAAGTAATTTAAGCATTTTTTTCAATATCTCCATATTGCCCCTAATTCACACATTACCTCTAATTCTATATTTCTAAACACAATCAGACAAACACCCTACCATGATCTAACACACGCTAACTTCTTTCTCTCCTTTCTATTTACACACATGTATATCAATTCCCCCCACTGTTCTGTATTATCATCATTGTTTAATCGCCGCAACGCGCGGGCATTAACCCTCGTTTGACAATAAGGAGATAATGTCATGTAAGATTTTTCTTTAGGTGTCATTCTTCCATTAATTTCCTATTTTCAAGCATTCCATGTCATTAAATTATTACTAATCATTTATCATAATCATCATTAATTAATAATAAACAAAATTAAAAAATGATAATGACAGCCCTAAGGATTGTCATTAAGAGCTTATTACATGCATAAGAATTAGTAATATATATATATATATATATATATCTCAAAATAACCAACCCCTGAATTTTCGCATGACATAGTATAAATTTTAATGCAACAAATTAATTAATACTGACAGTCTTAAGGGCTGTCACTAACAAAACTCAAAAAACTCTCTATATATAACTAAAATAGCATAATTTTTTGTTTAGTTGGCAATAATGAGATAATGTCATGTAGGATTTTTCTTTAGGTGTCACTTTTCCATTAATTTCCTATTTTTAAGTATTCCATGTCATTTAAATTATTCCCAATCATTTATCCTAATCATCATTAATTAATAATAAAAAGATTAGAAAATGATAATGACAGCCCTAAGGGGTGCCATTAAGAGTTTATTACATGCATAAAATAAGTAATTTATATATCAATAACCAACCCCTGAATTTTCGCAAGACATAGTACAAATTTTAATGCAACAAATTAATTAATACTGACAGCCCTAAGGGTTCTCACTAACAAAACTCAAAAAATTTAAATAAAAACTAAACAATGAAACAATATATGATAACAAGCCGACTGCAATAGTGGATATGTATATGTATAAATGGCTAAAATTTTGTTTTGTTTTATTATTAATGTACGACTGCAATGGTGGATATGTATATTTATAAGCGGCTAAATTTTGTTTTGTTTTATTATTAATGTAATTAATTAATAAATTGTTTTAAAACAATGATGTTAAAACATATATATATCTCTTAATGATCATGATAATGAGGTCGATCGGTTACAATATATATGGATATCTCTCTATATAACTAATAGATGATATATTTTTTCCTATGTGACATTTTTAGTTTTTTGCCACATTGGATTTTTAGTGAAGTGTCATTTTCTCCACTATGTCACCATGTATGATTTTAATCATCAATTTTAATCATAATCATCAATCATAATCTTAATCATTAATAATTATTTTTCTATTTTCTATATAAGTACAAAAATTATTATACTATGTTCTCTTATTAATTCAATTTTGATATTTATATTTTATCAAATAAGATTATTTATTATATTATGTTTATTCTTTTGAAAAGTATTATTATATTATATTTAATAATTTATATCATAAGAAAGATTTTTATGGTTTATAAATATTTATGTTTTATTAATCATGCTTTTACATATTTGACGTATATCATATATTTATAAACTATAACAATTTTATTGTTTGTATCAGTCGTAATCTGACAGTTTTTATATTATCATAAATTATGAATAATAATGTAACTATCAGTTATTGTATTTTTTTTATTTATGTTTACAGTTATTTCGCACAACGTGCGGGTTTAATCTAGTGTATATATATATATATATAGGATAGGGATTATCTAAAGTTGTACTGATGATTTCCCACATGATTTTAGTACCAATTATTCGTAATTTTTATAGTTTTATATCCATCTTTTGATGCTTTTAGGTAGTGTTGAGTGTTTTCAGGTTAGAGAACGATGATACGGATGAATTGGTTGATTTCGATGATCTATGGAAGAAACGAGAGAACGGTTTGGTTGGAATCAAGTGAAAGACAAAGAAAACGAAATCTGGAGCTTGTAACACCCGTTACATATGTAACGCCCGTTACATGTGTCTCCACTGTAACGGGTGCGTAACTGCCTTGACAAATCCTTTAGAGATCGATGTAACGCCCGTTATATTAGTAACGACCGTTAGGGCTTGTTTTTGCAATTAATGATAATTAAGAGTTAGGGCTCCGTACTGTAGCTGTGTAACGGGCGTTACACGCGTAATATATATATATATATATATATTGGGTTAGGGTTCCGAAGACACGCGAATTTTGGAGGGATTTTTCTTAGCATTACTCATAGTCTTTAGTATTTTGGAGCAAAGCTTTGTGATTACAATCACTGTTGCTATCAGATTTTCTTCTATTCATTGGTATAAACATGATTTCTTCTATCTTTGATTGTTTCAGTTATTTAATTATGAGTAGCTAAGCACTTTATCATCCATCTTGATGGAGTAGGACAATATGTATGATTGCACAATTTTAATAATTCAATGTTGATTTAATTTAACGGTATATCGAGATCTTAGTGTGTTTTTCTCTTTTAATTTATCTTGGATTGATTGGTGATATATATGCGAGTTTAATGGTAATTATTGATTGCATATATGTTGTTTTGATTATTTGGGTACAAATAACTGGATCTATAATGGGTACGGTAGATAATCATTCAATGATAATAGGGGAAAATGTGTTAACGGTTAGGTACAATCGGAAGATATAATTGTTATTTTAATAACCAAAACCATTTTTTGATTAGGGAAGTTATAAAAGATGTCTTGGTGTACCGGTCTTATAAAACTAGTTAAAACAAGAGAGTCAAGTTATGTCATTAACTTTACGGGTACGTGGTTGGTGGTTAGTTTGAGTCTGAGTTATTTTATCAACTCAATTTGGATTTGAACTTCATTTATGTGCAATCTTAACATGTTGTCGAGCGAAATTAAGATGAATGCCTTTTAAATTATTGTTTTAAACAAACTCTCTTTTCGATTAATCCTGAGGGATTACTAACAAACTCACTAACTTACTAACAAACTCACTAACTTTTGCAAAGTGACAACACGGTCACAAAACCCCCATTTTCTTCTTAATTACTTTATTTTAACAATTGCTTACAAAGTCCTTGTGTTCGACCTCGGATTTACCAATTCAACTATACAGCATATGATCGGGTACACTACCCGCAAGTGTGTAGTAGACAATAGCTAGGTAGTTCGTGTATAAATTTTAAAACTCGAAATTACATGTCATGTACCAACTTCATAAGAGAAGTTGGACAACTCTTAACCCTTTCATTACCTACATTATTAATTTAGTGCTACTATTTGACTATTGATTGATGTATAATTGTTACACCATTTGCTCCAGTATACATATATAGATATATGAGCTAATATCCCACATTTAATATTGCCAAGATCTGTGTTTAATTTGTTCCTAATTTCCAACATGTAAGTAACAGCCAAACTGTCGATGGTATTGGTCCTAGTTATTGTAATCGTAATTGTATTCTGTACTTGTACATATTCGGACGACTAGTGCTTCATTTGCTAGTCGGTTTATTTAAGTTAATATATCGTTGTTCTAGAAAAAAAAAAAGGTAACAGTCAACTCACCCCATATATAATTGTCAAGAGACTTGCATCCCACTCAAGCTTCCACAAAGTGGCATCTCTAGCGAAAAATATAGCAAGGAAAGAAGATTGCAATGATGCAAAGAGGCAAACCATGAAGTTGATAGAAATCGGAGCCGGGTACTCCTTGTGTATCAATCCCTACAAATTAAAACAATCAAACAAAACAACAATAATGTCCGTGGAAACAACTTAGCTAGTTCCTCAAGTTTTTGTATATAAACTTTTCAGTGTAACAATGCTTTAAACACTTTTTAGTGTACCTCAATCAAAATAAAAGATTAACAAAAACAATGCTTTAAACACTTTTTAAGAAACGTAACAATGGTGTTAATTAAATGTTTTTTATGTTATAACTTACCTGGAAGATGAGCCACAAGCTCCATGCCACTTTGCTAGTGGATATTAAGGTTGCTCCTTTGACCCAATTTTGTTTAACATGGCCAGAGAGACCATTAGAGTTATAAATGTTAATTAATGGCTTCTTTAAAATCCCATTGATTTGGAATCCTCCTCTCCAAAAAGTAATTACAAGTGTTCCTGCCATGCTTATAAGAGTGCCCAAAACTTTGGCTTGCCCTTTGGAGCTTGTAATCTTCACTTTCTCCATTCTATGATCAAGTTATATATACATGTGACCATAAGTCGATGTTCAGGCCAGTGGAATTGTGGAACTAATGAACTATCCATTATTATCAAAACGAGTATAATTCCATCATCAAGAGCAATTAATAATTTTTTTTTAAAATATGTAATCTCGATAAGTGAGGCTTGGATCTCAAATTCCATAGCTAAGACTTCAATTTGTAATTATGTGGATCAGCCGATGACATCGATCATTGGCCGAGCCACATAAGGGTTAGAAGTGTCAACTAAACTCATGAATTTTTCCAATCTTGTGTAAAATATAGGCATTTTAGGCTCTTTTTAAAGAACAAGAATAAAGACAGAGAAGACAACGACCAGAGTTTTACACCAATAGCTCGATACCTTCCAAGTGTCAACATCATCTCTCTATCACTATATAAGGCAACACATTGCTTAGCCATTAGGTGGTTGTTGTGTGTCATATTGTATTTCACTTAGTGTGTGGGTTTATATACATTTGTTGTAAAACTATTAAATTTTCTGCTTAATTTTTTTTTTATGGTCTTGTATGTCAAGATAAACTCAACGAGCTACTATTCATTGTTTAATCAATACTAATTATGATTAAACTTGTTTACAATACTGTTCTTAGTAGTTTACATTAGTTGTTTGAATACTAAAGTATTGCAAATTTGAGACTCACATACTCCGTACGTATAAAGTTAGACGAAAATCGTTTGAAAATGGAAGCTAATGTAGAGTTATAAAGGTTTAACAAAATGCTAAAACTTTACAAAAAACTTTACCTTTGCAACAAAAGTTAATGAAAAAGATGAAAGTGATACTTATAAGTAAAAGATTAAGTGAAAGAAATCATTAAAAAAAAATCCAAATAATACTAATTCATATTCATTAAGTTGGTAACAAAAAGCATGAAGAATGTGACTTTTCTATTTTGAGATTATGTATGAAAAACTCGTGTTTCTTTACCAAATTTCACTATATTCGATTCTTATGATTAACTCTATTAGATATACAAAAAGGCATTTTGTCTTATGGCATTGAGATGGCCCTTGAATTGAATTTAAGTACAAGACAATTGATATGTCAGGTAAGGGAAAAGTTAATTACTTAGATAGATGAAACATCCTTTCACATTTTAATTTAATCTTATCCTGTAATATATTACAAAAATCACATATTGATTTTGTAAAAGTATCATAAAAAATTAAAATGTGTAAAAGTTTTTGCCCAAAACTTAAATGTAAAACACAGAACCACCTGCACTTTCCCATTAGCTTGATAAATGTAAGTTAGGTTAGAGTCTATATGTTCTTATATCAAGTCTTATTTTCTTTGTTCAAAATAAATTTAAAGTTGTGGTAAGAAAAAGAAAAGAAAGACAAAAAATATTTCCTAGTTGCTAGTAGTATATATTGAGAGAAAATAATCTGAATACTTAAAAAACAATAAAAAGTATACAATAATATCCAACTTCTTTTAAAATAACACAAAATATCTATCAAAAAATTGTAAAGCAAGCCTTGCGATTATAAAAATCGCAAACTGGCCATGGTTTGCGATTTTGCAGTTTTGCTATTCATGACTTTCATTTTACCAAAATCGCTAGCCGAGGTTTGTGATTTTGATGTTTATTTGTGGAAATTTTAAAAGAAAAAAAAAAAAGAAGAAGAAAGGTTGAATACTATGGTATATTTTCAATAATTTTCGAGTATTTAAGTCATCCCACTACATAGATTTAGATATAAATATATATGATAAGAATATTTGCAAGTACCTTAGGAGAAAGGCTATGAGGAAGGTTAAACTTGGAGTAAGACAATTCAAAGCACTGGCCACAGTTGGAGATGTGTAAGTTAAACCATAAGAGAATGCATTTAGATGAATTGTGGATCCAATTAATGACATAACAAAAATCTTGAGTATCACTACAAATGTGAGGGCTGGTCGTTCTTTCCTGTAATGTTTACTTTCATGTTAGTGCTTAATTTTTCACATTGCTACATGCCTTATATGATCAAAGTGATCGATTTAATCACGAATGAGTTACCTTTCAAAAGCATACGCGAAAGGGCAGAAGAGAATCGTACTAACTATGTGGCGATACACCATAAACACGAGCTGATGAAGTCCATTAGCGAACCCGATTTTCATTGTGATACTTGCTCCAGAAAAAAGAAATTGAACAAACACCATTGCCAAGTAAGGCAACATGTTGGTCTTCATGATATGTAGTTTACTACAAATTAAAGATTGGCCCATCTTTGTTTCAAACATATATATACGATAGATTTATGAACATATACAGAATAGCAACCTTAACACGTTTTTATTTATATAGAAAGCATGTAACCTTTTACATTTAGTTACTAGTGTTCAGGCCCGTCCAATAAACGGGTAGTCTTAAAATATATCAATCAAAGCTAAAAAATTGAAATTCAAGTATATTAAATAGATACTGAATAAAATTGTTAGCACGATCAAGTATGGACAATGAACATGCTAATGACAAATTTACCTTTGACCGTGACTGCCTATAAAAATATGAACTTACAGTCAAACAAAAAACAATAATGTTCTCCGCTTAAAACACTCAGAAAAATGTGAAGGTGTCATCGAGAGGAAATGTGCTTATAATCCCTATAGGCACATGAAACAGCTAGGAAACATATGTATACTATAAAATCAGAAGGATCTTTTATTATTAAAGATGGATATGTTACTCCGGCCAATGCCATATCTACAAAACACAACCATGGATAAAATATCTGATTATTGTGACTTGATGTCGCAATGAATTACGTTTTAATGGCTAAATAAAAAGATTCCATTTTCATAAGGGTCATTCATATGATTGGTTTATATTAGCTGCAACGTTATTCAAGAACAATTTTTTTTATCCAATTATATGAAATTCTTTTTTACGGATACGAACTTTTTCCGGCCATATGGTGTAAATACGAACATATGTGAATAAACTTGTAAAAATCTGAAAACCGGTGTCTTAGACACCGGTCTTACTTTTTTTTCTTCATAAAGTCGGTGTCTCCAACACCAGTCTTGCCTTTGTTTTCTCTTTTCTTGACTACGCCGGTGTCAAAGACACTGATCTTAAACTCTCTTGTATTAATTTGGCGTACATAAAATTATATTAATGTTGCAACATAACACTAGATGTGGTGCTTTCTGATTGGATTGAAATTAAAGTGAAGATCGCCCTCTCTATCACGGCTTTCTGCAAAGTTGTAAGATTCCCACAAGATTAATACATGTGGGCGCTTTCTGATTGGATTGAAAAGAAAAGACCGGTGACTTCATCACCAGCTTTCTGCGATGTTGTAAGATTCCCACAAGATTAATACAGGAGAAATTAAAAAGGGGGGAAAACAAGGAAAGACCGGTAGCTACATGACCGGCTTTGTCAAGAAAAAGTAAGACGATTTTCGTATTTTTACAAGTTTCCCCACAGAAGTTCGTATTTACACCACATAGTCGGGAAAAGTTAGTATCCATACAAAAACTTCAATTATATGAAACTAGTTATTCAGTTACATTATCATTTACAAAACATGAGTCGAAGCACCCCCATAATAGCTTCAAGAGACATACGAAACATACCAACAGTTGCACCATGCGCGCTTTTGCACCCTCCAAATGTGACCTATATTTAAAAAGATTGTAATTGGGACTTCAAGACATCAATCCTGAATTTTTATTGTATAGACATTCGTATGAGCAACAGACATGTAATTACACAAATGATATATATACTTAGATCTAGCACATGAGTAATCAATACATAAATAAATAAATAAGACGAATAAATCAGATTTTAAAAAGAAACCTGATCTATTTAGGGGTTTAGAGAGGGGATATATGATATTTCCCGTTTCTATAATGTGAGGTGATCTAAAACCTTACACGAACCACGTCCTGTATATATAAGTAAAAAACATATAACAAAAAGACAATACACACTTGGAAATTTAACTAGTCCAAACACAAACTAAATTTATACATTATCCACTTAGAGAAAGGATAAACTAATAACAATAGACGTCAAATTATATAAAAAGAATGAAGATCATGAGAGATCCTAACATTTAATCAAACAACTAAAGGTTCAATGGCAAGTATCCCCATGAAGATTAATTATCACCTATTGTGATTCAATGTCAAACTTTAACACGCTATAAATATATGTGCAGGCATATTTTGGTTTGACTAAAATTGTGACCTTGTAGTACGTACATCGGAATATCTTTAAATCAAAAAGAGGTTGTTGCCAACGTAACTGTAAAGCCACTTTATCACTTAAGCACAATTCAAAAATCTATAATAGTAAAATTTATATATATCGCAAATTGTAGTTAGAAACCCTATGCGTCAAGAATAAATAGAAAGTTACAAATTAAAGAGAGGAACATCTAAAAATTAACTACATATAAATATTGATTATAGTTTATTTATTTTTTTTTCAACTTTAGTTAAGTTAAAAATTTACAGTTTGTTATATCTAAACTTACGACAAACATAAATAATAATTTTAGACTAAAACGATTTATAGGACATATAACACATATAATGATGAGTAACTTCATGAACACTACATAATCACCGCTGTCATATAAGCTTCATGAAAGCAACAACTATGTGAAACACATATCAATTAAAAGCATTGAGTGCAGTACTGTTTTAACAATGCAATTGTTCTTGTTCTAACAAACGATCGAAACATTCGGTGCTAAATCTAATGATATATAAATTCAAAATAAATATTAATAATAAACAACTTTTTTAGTTATATTATTATAGATAGATTGCTTTGCCTTTAAATCTTTAATGGTTTGTCCTTATTAGTTTTTTAACTTACTAGATTTTGTCTAAGACAAAGACTAACTAAGTTGAAGGTTTAATAATGGAGTACTAAATAAAAAAAAATTGAGTAACACAAATCAATTCTTGTCTTTCGTTTATTAGTCATCACTTCCACCCACTTTAAATATTGATGTTCTTTATATACCAATATATATATAATAAGGTCCTAAATTCATTCTTAAACAAATTAAAACCCTTAGATGAATTCCATCTTTGATTTAAAACCATTAGATCAAATTTAATTATATCATCTTTTACTAATAACAATATTAATACTTATACTTTATATGATTTATCGAAATATACCCTTCTTATAATATACCATAAATATAATATAATATATATATATATATATATATATTGATTATTCGAAGATGTTTAACGTACTTTACTCATTAATTTGAGTTTTGTGATGGTATTACATAATTGTCAAATTCATATAATATGTGTTTTTAAATTACCGATTCAGTAACTTATTTTTCTTTTTTTATATATTCTATTTTTGTTTACACTTCATAACGTTTATTTAGTTTTTAGTTATAATAATTATATATTATATTAAACAAAAATTATATACTTTTATTTAAGGTTTTATTGTGTCCATGTAATATACTATATAGATGGTCTTATACATATAATATTTAAAGTGATTAGCTACGTCATGCCTTGTAGCTCAACCTCCTAGCCTTTACTCTGGTCAAGGTATATCTTGTCTTTACCACGTGTCATTTTTCGGCTAACAAAAATTTAAGTTTTGCATTATCCACCAGCTTTTCAATTATAATTATTCCTCATAGACGAAAGAAGTAAGGTGGTATACTATATTTATCCACTTATTGGAGCTCCTTTTAATGACCTATGAATTCTCTTATCATTTACAGTTGTTCGGTCCATTGGTTCTTTGGTGTGGTCCGTGTGGAGAGATCTCTGCAATAAAAGAAAAGGACATATTCCTAAAATATTTCTTAAAGGAATAAGTACAGTTAGATGATTTTCAACTTTGATTTATGGCCACTAGATCACATTTTTAATTTTAAAATATATTATATTAATTATATATGTTCACTCAAGTATTTTGTGGGACATTAATCTAGATTTATACCCATGCAAAATAAGATGAATTATAAAATATCTAAATTTAAATGTAAAATATATAGGTAAAATCAAATTAAAAGCATATAATTAAAAAACATTGAACGCATATATTGTATTTTATCTTTTATATAAAATATTTGTTTGTAATTTTTGATTTGACATTTGTTAATTATCATCATCATACGATACTTTTCAATTTTAACTCAAGATATCGCAATGTACAATTATCCGTACTTAAAACTTGACATACAAATCAACTTTTGATTTGAAAAAAAAAAGTTCATAACGGTTACATAAGCTATGTACCCTATAACTGTTATTCAAAATAATGCATAAATTTCTGGGGAAAAATAAATGAATTCTTAAACACAAAACTTAGAAATTAAATATATCGATTGGAAAACAATATTTATTATTATGATCAAACTAATAGATAGAGTTTGAAATACAAATAACTGACTATTTGGTGAACTATGAGTTGAAAAAATTAATACAAAAGAATTATTAACTTAAAAATTATAAAATTATGTAATAATAGTCGTTGTCTTTTGCTAATCATATTATATATTGGGTCTAGGATAAGAATTATTTAATAAAATCAAGGATTTTGATTGCTTAATAGGTCGTTAAAGCATATTTCTTTTAATATATACACGGATAGACACAAAACTTATAAATATTAATATTTCGTAATTAAAGTTCGTTTGTAATGAGTTATATAAAGCAAGTTAATATCGAAAAACTCATTAAAAGTGATCCAGCTAAACGTTTTAATACATCATTCATTCTAAATTTACAAACTTTAAATTCACTATCTATCTACTAATCTATATAAAAAAAAAGTCTTAAAATACTCATTAATTAATTAAGATCATTATATAAACTTCAACTAATTAAGATAATATCATAATAAACTTAAGTTTGAGTCATGCTCATTTTAAGTCCTCACAGTAAGAAATTTATCTTAGGTCCGTCCTCATTTGTTATACAATATGTGGAAAGTTTAGGTGATTTTCTAAAATCATTTCAATTTTAAATTTCAAAATACTTATTCAGCGTTTCTTCTGCAATTCTATATATATATATATATATATATATATTATATTTTATTATCTTCAAACCCAATACAACTACCATTGCGATTCTTAGCCATGATATTTGTTTGTTTTGATTTCCTATTAATTTCATAGATTCGTGTGATTTTTCAACTTTTTCACTTTTTGTATACAAAGCAACATGATGTCAAAAATTGAATAAACTTAAAAATTGAAAATACTATAAAAGTAAATAAATGGCAAGATTTTGTTAAGAATAATGACATTTTAGACTATTTTTAAGGCATTAATAACGTATATTTTATAAATTAAGGATTTGGGGCTTCTTGCTACGCTACTTCACTATAAAAATTCTTTTTTAGTCATATATATAAACAGAAAGATGGATCTATCTATCTTATCTGATTTCTATTTTGATATTAAAAAAAGAATTTTTTTTCATTCAACGTTTGATTCAAACAACTGTGCTTAGTCTTTCCCTCCTCATGAAAGGGCTCGACTGCAATGGATCACAATTCAGAGATGACTTTTAAATAAAATCATTGACTTAAATAGTTAAATCCAATAGTCAAAATTCTCAACTTTACTAGTAAAACTGTCTACAACCTTAGAGGATCCCAAACCACTTGTAGCTCAAATTTGAATCATATACTTAGAGAGAGCCGGTTCTCTATCAATATAATGGATGAACATAAATTCTCTTATATTAAGTCCGGATTTTGATCCGGTACAGTCCTGATTTCGATATCATAAAGTATTACCGAATTCTTTAACATATTTGATCAAGTATTATTTGTCATTTTAGGTTTCTTAATCAGACTTTATGTTATATGGGTGAGACTCGGGACTAAGTTGGTATATTTAGGATTTTCCTCGTGGAACCGATTCCAAGAACCAACAAAATTGTGTATCGATCCGCTCTCAAATTGTAATTCGGTACTTTTTTCAGTTCGGAATTTTGATATATCATGTTCATCTCTAATTAGGACAAAACGGCTTTCTTTTTCTTTCATTAATGCTTTCATGTTATTATATTTAATTCGACGAGACAAAATTACTTTTGTGAATATTGAAATTTTGCCTAATATATATGATATATAAAACTATAAAAAAAGATGAATAAAGTAAACACAATATAAGAAGCTAGAAATAACGTGATGTATTGATAAGTGGTTGTGACTTGCAAGTTTGGACGCATCAAAAACAAAAGTGTAAAGCAAGTATGTCCTATGAATTTAGATGATGAATCTGCTAAGTGGTATTATTCTATAATTGTAAGTGAACCAATTAAACCATAAGATAATTACCATAGACATAGTGGAATATTTATTGTAATTCCACTTAGAGAGCATTAAGAAAATTTGGGAGTGATGCTCGTTGCAATAAGCATTCACTTAAACTTAATAATACGTACTAAAAAATTTCATAGGTAAAGAATGGGACAAGATGAGCTCGGTTTAAAGATAAGTTCGAATCAGGAATTATAAAAGATTGTAGAAGTAACAAACCAATGAGTATATATTTGCCTGATGGAGCCTCGATCAGGCTAAGTCTAAACAATGGTATAGGTTGGACATTTGGACCAGACTTAATCGCTCAGGCTAGATGAATTGGGTTTTTTGCTGTTGGGCTCACAAGTTTAGCCCATTTTTCAAGACAAAACTCATCCTATTATAACTTGGTCCAATTTTATATTTTGGTGGCCATTTTCTGATTTCTAACAATAACGCCAAAAAACGAAACGTAAATGATAAATCAATATCCACTTTCACTACTGGACCATATATGAAAGCTGGGAATCGTAAAACTACGCTCCATGGATACCTTTTTAAGGTTTTGCTAACTCTAGTTCCAAGAGTCATGCAATGGTGGAACCAGGATTCTGAGTAACCCGTAGCACAAAATTTTTAACTAACACTAATTACAAAATTAATATGATTTTTAAGCATTTTTAACGATTTTTCATTAGTTTTAGCATTTTATAAGAGTTTTAGCAATTTTGTTAGTTTTTGTTTCTCGTTTTGGTTACTAAAATACATTTCTATAAGCTTGATGTTATAAAAATCATTCAAAAGTTTAGAGTCATCTACAGAGACCAGTATCCCAGATTTCGTTGACCTGTAGCACTAATAAAAAAATTAATGTATTTCTAAAAATTTACACTACGTGAGTTGAGTGGACCCGTAGCCCGGGCTACCCCTTTGTTAAGTATAGTTCCGCCCCTGGAGTCATGGTTAAGTAACTTAAGTTGGTACTGATGTAGCACGAACATTAAATAAACACCAATGTTTATATAATTGTCACCATGTTATCTAACACCGGTCGCTTGTGATTTTTTATAATTTGTAAAACATTTAATTTATATTAGTTTAATTAATTTATCTTGGGATGTCTGTTAAGCACCTATTCATATTGTTAATGATGAACGATGACAGTAATTTCGACTAGACGAACGAGACTATTAATTGTCTTTAGAAATGCCATAAAATATATTTTAAAGTGACAGATTGAACGACATTGTAGTGTTTCAATTTATGAAGGTTAATTAGTTGATTTTAAAATAAATGGATATATTAAATTATTTAAACTCGCAAGACTTATAAATCCTCTAACTCTGTGAACCACAAACTCGCAAAATGTATCTCTCTTAAACTCGCAGGATTCTAAACTCATATATAAGCTAGCATATGGGTGGATTACTTACTTTTTTGGTATTGATTTTGTGAGAATGTTTTCTTTCACTTAAATTATGTTTATTAAACCAATATGGGCTAAACTTCTTGAACATCTAACTACGTCTTCTTTTCCTTTAATTATGTTTATTAGCCCAATGATTTCTCTTACTTAAATTATTTGTATTGCCTGACCCAGTGACCCATTACCAATTTTGGCATTATAAAAATTCGTAACAAGAATATTGTTAGTGAAACAAAGTAAAAACCTATTTAAAAGTATTAAGGTTCCATTTTATTTAAGTGTTTCGGCGAATCATTATCGTTATTGGTACCAATTTCTGAAGTTTTATCCTCATTCTCAATCTGCTTGTCTAATTCGAAAAACTTGTCTTCACTTTTTCCCCAAAGTACGCAATAAAGTCCAAAAATAATGATCAATGCTCCTATAATGCTGCATCATTGCAAAAGAAGATTGTAGATTAGTAAAATTACTACTAGTTTTATTTTGGGTTTAGACATATTCTTTCGATCTATAAGAAACTAAAACATCTTTTTTAAAGTTGTTACAATTAAGTTAGTGATATGAGAATTACCCTTATTATTGGACTAGTGATTCGGTTTGTAACATATTCATTATATAGTATTTTGATTCTAAACACTTTACTAGTTATAACATATTTATTATATAGTTATTGAGGTGACCGATTATAACAAGTAATTAGCTCGAATTGAAGGTACTAAGCTAAATGTCATTTTATAAAATGGTATTTACCTTCCTATATGAAGTCTTTCGTTAAAGACAATGGCTGAAAAGATTCCGACGATTGGAAGCTGTAATGGCGTGAACATGGCCGCAAACACCGGGCCCCTCTTGCTTATTGACCATAAGACTAGGTAGCCTGTTAATCCTGATACCACAAACCCCTTCATAAAATTTGAAACCAGCCCATACGTTTATCAGTATACATACATTATATGTAACTTGTACAATTTTCCTATTATGTAAAAAAAATTTATTCGGTTCATTGTATTTAATTAACTTACAAATTTACACGAATCGTGTAAGCAATAGGCTACATGTTAATGTGGGGTCACTCATTGTGCCACCGCCATGTTAGCATCAAGATGAGTTTTTACACGAGTTGTTCACTTTTGCATGTTAATTACATATAATGAGCCGAATGATAGTTTTTTTTCACATAATAAAAAGAAGTGTACAAATGAGATATTTAACCCAATACGATAGTCTTTTTTGAGTTATGGGTTGTAGGTTCGTAACACAATCTTGCCAAGATATATGTTTTATTTTGTTCCTAGTTTATAGCATAAAAGCAACAAACAACTCACCCCATATATAATTGTCAATATATTTACATCCCACTCGAGCTTCCACAAAGTGGCATCTCTAGCGAAAAATATAGCAAGGAAAGAAGATTGCAATATTGCAAAGAGGCAAATCATGGTGTTTATAGAAAACGGAGCCGGATATGCCTTGTGTATCAATCCCTACAAAACAATTAACATAATAATATATAGCTAATTAAGTTAGGGAAAATGATCTGAAATGTTGCTGCCTCACAAAGGGGCCCCTTAAATATAAGGGCTGCAGTTCAGATCTTCCAAATAGCAACAGTCCGTACGATTTCTCCATTAATAATAGGCTCTAAAATTTTTTTATGTTAAGTTACCTGAAAGATGAGCCACAAGCTCCATGCCACTTTGCTAGTGGATATTAAGGTTGCTCCTTTGACCCAATTTTGTTTAACATGACCAGAGAAACCATTAGAGTCATAAATGTCAATTAGTGGCTTCTTTAAAATCTCTTTGACTTGGAATCCTCTCCAAAAAGTAAAGACAAGTGTTCCCGTTATGCTTATAAGAGTCCCCAAAACTTTGGCTTGTCCTTTGGAACTTGTAAATTTCACTTTCTCCATTCTATAGTCAATGTTCAAGTTAGTGGAAGTGTAGACGACAAATCAGTGTTTAATACGAGTAAAAGTAATTTCATCAATAAGAACAATTTATAAAATCATTTCAAAAGGGGTTTAATCTTGAGAAGTGAGCCTTCAATATTAATCCCATAAGTATGATGCTAAAGTTGATGTCGATGAGAAGATGCTATCATGGGCAGAGCCACATTGGAGTAGGAGGGGTTAGCTGTCAGCCGACCCCATAACTTTTTCCAATCCTATGGGAAAAATATGGTTACTAAAGAAAGTCAACTTCTTCAATTATACAACGAAACCAGGAACATACATAAATTATATTGATCTTTGTGAAATATGTCACCCTTGGCGCGCTAGAAATTTATGTCTAGATGGTAAACATTTTACGAGATACTTAGGCCCGGCTTTAAAGGTGTTTAACCCGTAGAGAGCTAGAAATTTATTATTGTACACTGTTAGTTCATTTTATATCATTGTGTTAAATCTTCTTTCTTGAAAATTAAACTCGAAGTAGTAGTAAAAATATTTTTTTTAAAAATGGAAAGAGAGGCAAAAATAGTTCCTAGAGGTTGAACCTATCATTTCCCCTTATATAATAAGAACAATTGTAAGTACCTTAGGATAAACGCCATGAGGAAGGTTAAGCTTGGGGTGAGACAATCCAAAGCACTCGCCACCGTTGGAGATGTGTAAGTTAAACCATAACACAAAGCATTAAGATGGATTGTCGCACCAAGTGATGACAGACCAAAAATCTTGAATATCACTCCAAACGTGAGGGCTGGTCGTTCTTTCCTATACGTTGTATCGACTTTCATGTTATAACTGGTTTTTCAAATTAAAATTGAGTGACTAGTAGTTGATTTAGTTGTGAACGAGTTTAATTAATTACCTTTCAAAAACGTATGCAAAAGGACAAAAGAGAATCATACTAACTAAATGGCGATACACCACATACACAAGCTGATGAAGTCCATTAGCAAATCCAATTTTAATTGTGATACTTGCTCCTGCAAAAAGAAACTGAGCAAACACCATTGCAAAGTAAGGCAAAATGTTGGTCTTCATGATATGTTTACTACAGAGAGATCATTGGCCCATCTTTGTTTCAAACATACTAGAAAGTGAAACCATGATAAATAATAATGGCCTATGTGGTTGGAACTAATGATTAACATATAACTAAAAGATAATAAAAAGGTGAATACCTATAAATCATTTAGACCATTAACGTTCAATAGATTAGACGAAAATACATGCGATATGGCAGGGACAATGGTAGTGGTGGTGGTGATAGCGGTGTGGTAATGGCTGCGACGGGTGATGGTGACAGTGTGGTTATTGATATAAAGGTAATTGATATAAAACGGTAATGTAACTTTTGTTAAAGTTGAAAGATAGATGTAGTTAGTTATTTAATTAAAGATATTTTAGATATACAAGTTAAGGGGAAAACATTAATAGTTGTATATAAATTACGTACTTCAACAACTTAAATTCATTAAAATAATTTTGAATTTTTACGTTCATGGTTTTCAGAATTAACAAAAATTAACCCTCCATACACCTTTGTTGTACACATCTTGTGCATAGCCTAGAGATGGCAAACAAACTCGTACCTGATGGAGAAACCCGAACCAGAGAATTTTGGGATGGGTTTGGGTCCGGCTAAACGGGTTTAGGGGTGCGTATGGGGATAGTTTTATTTTTTCTTACGGGTATGAAAACTCGCATACCCGACCCGTATACCCTAAACCCGGTCCCCGTTTACGCGACCCGTATATATTGCATTACATGGTAGTATGTTTATTTCCAATTGTTTGAATAGGTATAAATGCCAACTTACCAAATGCATACTAGTTTAAAAAGATCAAATAAATATTTATAGAAAGTAAATGATTTTCCACATAAAAGGCACGAAGGGTTAGACTGTATAATGAAGTTAGTTTTAGTTCCACATTGACGGACGGTTTCAATGATTTCAGTTAACATTGTTATTATAATCAAATTGTTGAAATGGTTTATTCATACTTTGCTAGAAAAAATCATAAAGCTAGATACAGTATTTATGTTTCAGCGATAGAGGCTATAAAGATAGAAAATCCAATTAAGTTGATTCTTTTGTAAAAAATACGATACAAATCTTTATATAACCAAAAAATAAAATAAAATTCAAAAGGTATTAATAATAACGGATTCCCGATTACTTGTGAGGAAACCCGTTACCCGATGGTTAGTAAATAAATAGGGACTAGTCGGGTCCGGGTCCGGGTTTGAGACGGAGAATATTAATCTTCAAATCATGTTCCATCTCTTTGTCCTTGTCCCTTTTCTCCCTTTCCTTTTCCCTTTCATCCTTTTCCTTCTTCAACCTCAAAATCTTCAAATCATGTTACCGGGATTGATATTGGTATTACGTGGGTTACGGGGGTGCATTTTTACTAATAATGTTAAAGTGGTGTTTATGTAAGAAAATGAGAGGAAGATGGAGAAATTTGATAGTAAAAATGTATGTGTGTAAAAGGGTGAATATAAAATGTATATATATATATATATATATATAAAGGTAAATGGGTATTTAAAAAAGAAAACTTTTTTAAATTTTTGGTCAAAGTAGCTGTTGAAACGGCTAAATATCTTGATCCCCACAAAACTTCAAGGCGATCAATATTGATCGCTAGAGCCCGGTTTCAACGATTGCCGCTCGCCGGAGCAGTGTAGACGGCAACGAATGGGCGGCGAAGGGGGGGCGTCGGGGCCAAAGCCCCCCACTCTGAACAGCCTAAAAGGTATGGAGCGGTAAAGATGGCGGCTTGGCTCCATGCCGCCTCCAAAATAACATGAACACCGCCTCCTAGACATATTGGGAGTAGACGTCCCACACAAAACGCTACCATGTTACATCAATTACATTTAAATCAATATACATCATTTGATGTTGTCACAACCACCAATAGTCGTTGTCATTGCCACTGATCGTCGCCACCATCAGACCGCTGTAACGACCATTGTCGACGCATTGCACGTATACCATGCTAGTATTGTTCCATGAATTTGTACACTATTCATCACTTACATTCACTTTAAAAATTGATTATCTTAATAATAATTAATGTATTAATTAATCGAATAAATTACAATTTATGTTGGAACAAAAAGTGTTTTTTTTTCCTCTATCATTAAAGCTTTCATGTTATAAACTTTCTACAATCTTATTTTGTGAAATTTGAAAAAAATATATATATGAGAAAGATAGGACTATAAAAAAGATGAATAAAACTAAATACAAAATAACAAGAAATAACATGATGTATTAATAAATCCTTATGACATGCAAGTTGAAACGCATCAATATATAACAGAAGTATAAAACTTATGTATGGGAGAGTATGTTATGTGAATTTATAATAACTTTACTGCATCGAAAAAAGAAAATAAAGCGAGACGATCGTACATGCAAAGTCGCTTTATATATTCAAATATAAAAAAAATGTAAGTGAACCAATTATAAAAGTTGATTACCATAGTGGAATATTAATTGTAATTCCACTTTATAAAGGGTTCAATTAGGAGTTGTAATAAGCACTCACTTAATAATACATACTTAAAAATTTCATATGTAAAGATGGATTAGGGATAAGCTCGATTAAAAGACAAGTTCGTATTTAGGAAAGATCAAATATTGAAAAAGTGTAAACCAGGTACGGGATTACAAGGTTGGCCTGATTTCAAGACATAACTCATCCTATTAAATTTGGTCTAATTTTAAATTTTGGTGACTCTGTTTGGAGTTCTAAAAATAACACTAAAGAAGGAAATAAATCGTTTCTAATTTTCAATGTCGGGCCATAAATATAAAGTTGGGAATTGTAAAATTATGGTCCGTGCATTTTGTTTAAAAGGTTTTGCTAACTATGTATATGTGGTTGCTTGTTATCGTTTATATAAGAGATTAATCACGGGAAGACTAATGTATTTTTTCATTTGTACACAGTTGTTCATTATACTTTTTTATTGATGGGGTTTACCTACATACTTTTTTTTTGTACACGGTTGACCAATATTACCGACTATCACAGGTAAACCGGTCAACTTTGGGTCAATCGTGTACAAAAAAAAAGTATGTGGGTAAACCTTATCAATAAAAAAGTATAATGGGCAACCGTATACAAATGGAAAAGTACGTTGGTCTTCTCGTGATTAATCCAGTTTTAATCAACGTTCGTAAACATGTACTTTTTAATCAACACAACTATATATTATATTATCAATCGTTTCCTTACATTCTATCTTCATAATTATGTCCATATTTTAACTATACTCTTACACACAACTCAACATCGTTTTAATATAGATCATTTTTAAACCACACGTTAAAAATGAAAATAATATAGTTCATCCCGGACGTACAATGCACGGGTCTTAAGACCTCGTTACAAAGAAGAAACAAGTTTTGAGGTCGGACACCAACATTCATTATTATTGGGTTGCAATAATATGCAACATCCACAACGTCAAAATGTTCAAATTTTTTGTATTTTGGGTTTCGTATGAAATATTTGGTTGTTAGTCCTTTTTTAGTAAGAAAGATTCGCATGTATTAAGTATGCGAGATCATCCATAAGATATTTTTTTAGCCATACATCACTACTTTGGTTTTTTTTATTAATCACGAAAAGTACTTTTTCATTTGTGCACGGTTGCCCATCATACTTTTTATTGATTGGGTTTACCCACATACTTTTTTTTTTGTACACGGTTGACCCAAAGTTGACCGGTTTACTTGTGATAGTCAGTAATATTGGTCAATCGTGTACAATAAAAAAATATGTGGGTAAACCTCATCAATAAAAAAGTATAATGGGCAACCGTGTATAAATGGGAAAGTACGTTGGTCTTCCCGTAATTAATCCCTTTATATAATTATCAACGAGCATGGTACCCGCGTAATGAGCATGGTACCCGCGCAATGTGGTGGCGGTAGTAGCAAAGGCGGTTTAGACGTTTAGTGGTGTCGGTGATGGTACTATTGGTGGTTGTGGCGGTGTCAAGTGGTGTAAGTTGATGTAATTGTGATAGTAGAAATTTTTAGAAGATAAGGGCTTAAAGTATTAATTATTAAAATAAAAGTTTAGAGTGTAAATTATAATTCATTAAGAATAAAACATAAAAAATTAAAGATAATTCTGATAATTCTGATAAAAAATCCACACATGATATGAGCACCCCGAAGGCTCGAACCCACGTAATTAAGCTTAATTCACATGTGGGCTCAAACTTCATTGGTACCAAACAGAAATCGAAACTAAGACCTTAAGTTCATCAAATATTTTCCTTACTACCAAGTTAACTCCTTGTTTGTCTAAAACTCATTATGCCTGACTAGTAAATCTCTTCTTTTTTTTTTCCAATTCGAAAACAAGTTCTAGAAAAGGGTACATTTTTAACTTTTTTTCCTCACATTTAAAAGGATCGTATTTCAATCTTTCATCACAAAAGAAAAACGACAACAACGTCGCCGCTAGTCTAAGCTAGTTAAGTTGCCAAGTAGGTGGATTATGATTTATGGATGACTTGGTTATTTTCATATGTGATGGTACTGTTTAAAATAGCCAAGTGGGTGGATAACTGGATGACATGGTTACTTTTTTGAATAAAATAAATTTAAACTTGACTAGGTTGATGTTGTTCCGTTTAGACTTTTTCAACAAGTATAGTGAACGATGAAGTTTTATTGCACTTGAAGAATATCGCTCAACTCTGATACTGTGGCTAGAACGTTGATGTCATGTCAACCAAGATATAATAGCCTCTGTAGCTGTTAGTAGCTACTAGAGTATAGGAGGTGATCTTTACACAACATAATTTTGTCATATACAACAATACATGCATCAGACAGTTGTACTGTGCAATCTTTTAATGCATATATTGTTGTGTATGGTAAAGTTGTATTGTGTAGAGATCATTTCCCCTAGAGTATATATCTTAATATATTCCAAGATCCTACATAAAGATTCTGTAAGTAGATGATTAATCTAAAAATAACAAATTCATTTTTTAACAATTAAATTTAACGTCCTAGTGTTCGAACTTAAAGTTAAAAACGATATTGTACACGAATTGCCCTCGTATGTAATTGTCTAATGCTAGTACTCTCTTGATTTAAACATTTAAAACTCCATTTACACATCAGATTTATTACATCTTAGTATCATGTTGTCATAAATATCATACATATAAGCCTTTTGTCCATCTATCAAAACTTTTAAAATAAATACAATACCCCTTTCACATCAATCATAACCGTATTTTTACTGACGCCACCGTCATCTGTCACGGCCACTACCCACACCACCGTCACTATCGTCGGCCCGTCACACTGTCACATCGCACATGCAAATGCTTGGTTTTAATATGTATGGTTTAGTTTAAATAGGGGCCATGTGGTGTTGAAAGGACAATTCATACACTACGATTATCAACGATATGGCTGTTAAAAGATACATACAGGTTGACATAAATGAGAAATATTAAGTGAGTTAGTTGTGACATTTAGTGAGGTAGGTGTGAAGTATTAAATGGGGTAGCTGTCAAACATTAATACAAGGTTTCCTTCTTTATCTTCTTTACATTTCAAATTTTCATTTGCACCATGACATAATCACTAAGGAAACATCCTCATTGGTGTTCATATTTTTTTCTTTACAAATGTAGTTTTTTTTATGAAACCGACCCAAATCAATATGATGAAAGCGATCCAGGTACAAGTGATGGATATGGCGATTAAGATTTTGAGCTTGATTACGACCTTAGAGCATTCTATATAGATACCGCATAAAGTATATGAATTTGTTCGTATTTTTTCTATTTATTACTGGTGTGAATAATATGATATTTTATTTGTGTTTACTATTTCATAAGTTTGACTCACGTGAAGCATTAATGAACTGGGATAAAGAAATGGAAGCGAGCTCGGTTTGTGATAGCAAAACAATGATCTAATAGAAAGGCCAGTAGTAGTGTAGTTTGGAAAGTCAAAGTTTGCTTGTCATGGTGGTTGAACATATGATAAGAGGAAAGAAAAAATAAAGGTTGAGGATCAAAAAAACTAATTGCCCATTTATGCTGGAAGGTCATTTGAATATAAATAATTGTTGGAGGATAAAGATGATAGACCATAGACATAATCACCACCCATTAGGTTACGATGAGGGTCATCCCATCTAAGGCGTATGTCCGTAGCTAAAAAAGAGTTTGTGGAAAGAGGGGTGAGCTAGGTGGTAAACCGAGTCGAATTTTAGTTCGGGTGAAACATCAGAAAAACAAATCCAGAATGAAAGATATATACAACATAAGAAAAAGACGCAAAATGATGGTTGGGGAAGCAAGGGAAACGCCAATGCTGGTTAAGTGTCACTTATACATAATTAGGTTATTTGAAGTGACATGGAAATCTCATATTCTATGCATGCAACGCAGGTTATGTTATAGATGCAACAAGATGCTCAATACATGTATCATTACATCACGGATGGTATATCAGGATGATTGGAGAGTTTATTCTTCGTACAATTATTCATATGTGGTGTAATGATATGAAACGCCCGAGAAATTTTTTTTTTTTTTATTTAAAAAAAACATTTATATTCTGTTATTTTTCTTTTATAAACTGTAACTATTATCGACTAGTGTATAATCTCAAAAATAGAACTTGGTGCATGACTTGTTACTTACACGTGTACCATTCTAATGACCAAAGCTCCAGACATGAGACCTTTACATAATATAAGATGAAGTTCTAAACACAAGACTGAAACTAATGACTCAAGAGTTATGACCAGGGGCAGAGTGTAGTTACCATGTAAACCCGATGAACAGATTTTACATCAACTATTGAAAGACGACTACCACCTGATCTTTGGTAACAGAGTAATTAGTCTACAAACCATCAGGTGGTTTGACATGAGCCAACAATAAAGATCATCTAAAGTTTGCTAATAAGTATTGATTGTAACTAAAAGCTAGATATAATCTGGACAGAAAGCATCAGAAGGTTTTGACATAGACCATCAAATAGTTTCAACATAAACCCCGAATTGAAACTGTAGGAGGCTAACTAATAAAATTCGACTCTTGTTAAATGATCAGGAACTACGATATAATTTGGACAAAACCATTAGTAGAGTCTCTTTGTACAGAGCACCAAAAAGGACCAGAAATATTGAGCTCACTCATGTAATAACACTGCTAGAGAATAAGATCTTTAAAATACCGGACTAGTAAAGACTCGCGGGTTTTGACCAGGAGTATAGTTATATTATGATGTAAACTCACTAGAAAGATTTTTCCTGATCCAATCACTAAGAACAACTACCACCCGACACACTTTAATATGTAACCATTATTATATAAAACCATCCGGTGGTTTAACATTAACTTGAACCAGAGAAACGTATCCAAGCTACCTATATATTTACTTTTCATTTTATGACCAAAAGCCGAGATATAACTGGACAAAAAGCATCAGGTGGTGGTTCTGGACATGGACTACCAAGGGGAAGCTATACAACTAACATATGCAGCTCGTATTTTATAATCAAACGCTAAGGGTATGAACTGGACAAACGATCAGGTAGTTTTTCTTTTGGTTTTGGAGTGACCAAGAAGACCAACCATACAAGTAGTGAATCTGCTCACTAGTCGACTCAACCCTTGGCGTATCTCAGCCTAAAACAAAACATTTAGTACTACTTTCAACATCATATTTACATACAAAATGACGATCCAGGTTCAAGATACATGAGGTTTAAGCTTGACCAAGACCAGGCTGCAAGCTGATGCAAACACTACTTTCTTACTTGTTTCAAAACGACTATTCATACTTTACTAGGACCTGCTTGCAAAAACCCTTTTACAAACTGATATGGATAGAACTACATATTTACTTACTTACAATATGACCCTATATAGTTACCATAATATGTTTCAAAAGCTGGTTTACAAACTGGTTTAATTTGCAACTTTATAAGTTGCACAAAAAGGGCGTAACTAGTATCAAAGGAAGGCATAAGAGATACTCGTTACCCATCCAACGAGCAACACCGCTAGTGCTAAGCTATACCCTTCCCTGGATCTTTTCGGGCTCCACTTGTCTCACCTAAAAAAAAACATATATAACGGTAAGTATAAATACTTAGTGAGTAAACGGGTTCTAGCATATAAAGAATGCATAATCTAAATTCTTTCTGTTGTGATCTGAAACAAATTCAGAGTCACATTCTAGTATGTAAGGAATTCCTGTTCTGGTAATTCTATGCATTCAACATTCATGAAATAAATGGCATACTCATACGAGAGATATCTAGATCAATCCCGTATAAAATAACCTTCTGGTAATGTGATAAGTACATACCCTCATACATATCTAGACGCATTCCGGATATTACCTATCATTCTATTATATCCGTTACTCACCTTATAATCACCGTTAGCTTTTAAGTAAAACTTGGTTGATCTCTTGTATCACCTATACACAAAGCATAATACACGTATCACTTAAAGGTTAAAATACAACTATCTATTCTTTTTGGGCTGTTTTCCATCAGCTTCTAACTACAAAATATCCCATAGCTAATATGACCTTTTTCTGAAAATCGAATTTTCTTTGAGGCTCTACATCAAACACCTTGTCTACATGATTTTATTCACTATAAAAATTACTTCTTTTGTTTAAGTAAACATCCATGTATCTGCTACATCAATTCCAATCAACTTGTTGCAAATCACGAGTAAATTATATAAAGCAAAACTTGTATAATCAAATCTTATAAAAACATATCTTTCTCTTTTTGACTAAAACATGGTGGTATAAGATTACCACACCATCTTTATCTATAATATCTCAACTAGTAAGTTGAGTCTCAGATCTTCTACAAAAATCAAGTTGATTATATCTAGTAGAAAAATTCATACCTTGATTTACTCCTGATTAAAGATCAAAAGCACTCTACTTTACTTTCTAGTTAGCTAAAATCAAGTTTCTCTTTAATCTTGAGCTAGATATCTTCACGAGAGGGACACATACTCACGACACCATGTTTTCACACACTAAGTATATGTCGTGTTTGTAGAAGGAGCTCCCAGATACTTCTGTTAACTTCCCTTTTGTTTTTCTTTCACTTTTTCTTTTAAATTTCTACATATATATCTGTTTGATTAACTTTATCTAATAATAATAAATATGAACTTTACATATATGATACATTAGTCCCTAAAATAACTTATTGTGTACAATAAAGGCACTAACTAGTTGACTGGTACTTTAGGCATATAATAGATATACTAGATATAACTTATATATCATAATGTTTATATTTTAGTTCATATAGATTAAAAATACCTATTTGAATTACCTTAATTTATGGGGTGTTACATGATACACGTATGACCATCATGTGCCATCTAGAACATAACCTGCATTGCATGAATTAAAAAATGAGATTTTCATGTCACTTCAAGTACCCTAATTTAAGGTAGAAGTGACAACTTAACCTAGAGTTTTCCTTGCATCTTCGGACCTTATTTTCCTTATGTTATATATATCAATTATTGTGGATTTGTATTCTGGAAATTCCTGTATTCACGTACTAAAATTCGGCTCGATTTACCACCTAGTCTTACTACCCTTTCCACAAACTCTTTTCAACTACAGACATATGCCTTAAATAGGAATGACCCTCATCATTCCCTAATGGATGGTGATTATATACGGTCTATCACCTTTACCTTATAACCATCATCTTACATCTATATTCAAATGACATTTCAACATAAACGGACAATTAGTTTTTCTGGACCTAGAACCTTTGTTTTTGCTCCCCTTCTTATCATATGTTTCACTCCTTTGTTTTTGCTCCCCCTCTTATCATATGTTTCTTTACAATGACAAACAAACGAGACTTTCCAATCTACACCACTTGTCTTTCTATCAGATCTTCGCTTGTGTATCACCAAAACCGAGCTCACGTCCTGTCTTTGAGCCTAGTTCGTAAGTGTTTCATGTAAGTCGAATGTATGAAATATAGTAAACACAAATAAAATATTTTATTATTCACGAAAAATATCTATGAAAAAAATATATGAACGATATCGTATACATTATACCTTATTTTTATATAATGCTTCGGGGTTGTAGCCAAGCTTAAAATTTGAATCGTCGGATTCATCACTTGATTGGATCGCTTTCATCGTATTGATTCAGGCCAACCTATCATCCTAATAAGAAGAAAGGGGCAAGGCAAAACCTAGTCCTAACAAGTTGCTGGGTTTCCATCAGCCCGAAAAGTAATCTATTGATTCTCTCTCAATTGGTTGGGGTTGTTTTCATTAAAAAAACATCATTTGAAAAAGAATAAATATGAACACCAAGGAGGATGTTTTCTTGGTGTGGATATGATAGATACAGAAGGAGACCTTGCATTAATTTTTCTCACAAACCTCAATTAGTGTTTCACCCTTACCTCGCTTAATGTTTCATATTTATGTCAACATGTACAAACCTTTTAGCCCTAATATTACTTTCATATTTATGTCAACATGTACAAACCTTTTAGCACTAATATTACTGCTAAAGGTAGTGTACGAGTTGTCCTTTCCGACACTTATTTTTTAGCAACGATATTGTTGCTAAACGTTGTATCAGAAAAGATAAAATCGTTGCTAAAGATCGTAGGTAGAAAAGACAAAATTACTGCTAAAAATATCATCTCTGTTAAATGTTGTATAAGAAAAGAAAAAATCGTTGCTAAAGGTTGTAGGCTAAAAAATAAAATTGTTGCTAAAAGATATGATCGGGTGAATAAAAAAGTGATAGGGATTAGGAAGTTCCCTTTGAATAATATGAGGGCTTTTTATGTAAATGCCGCGGGCAACAAAAGTTGTAGACTTGTAGTAATATTTCATTTTACATTATCTTTTTCTGTGTAAAACAAAAAACCCACCTTCAGCCAGGTCCTGCTGGGATATTTGGCCGTCACAACCGCCGGCCGGTAAGTTCCATTTTCTTATTTTTATATCACTTTTAATTATATCGTTGCTTTTTATTATGAGATTTTATTTGTGTTTTTTTATCGAAGTTTCTTAATGTTAACAAATATTATCATTTTAAGATAATGTATTTTCTAATGTACAACAGTTTATTGATTAGTAAGTTTTGTAAAGTGATTATTATGGGTTTAATATGTGCATTGTATAGAAAAGAAAAACCCATGTATTTGGTTGGTAATTAAATTGTAAGGTATTTTTAGTTTTACTATGACAGAGATAAGAGTGAAAATTGAAGTAAGTCGTCATGATTCAACCATAGGTCGTATAATTTATAGAATTCGCAACAAAGATTCGAAAGATTAGGTGTTTTTAAACCACCTGCTAGGTAGCCTAAGTGGGTAGGCGTCCTCAAGTCGTTACAAGAGGTCGAACCTCCCTAGGTAAAATCTTGAGAAAGGAACCCAAAGCTGCCACTGGAATAATGGAATACCTGGTTACGCTGTACATTCTGTGCCAAAAGATTTGTCCTTTTCCGCATAACCTGAATAGGGAAAAATATCTAGCTTTACTCGTTTAATGAATAATGAGGTCTGGTTTGGCCAATATCGAATTTTGGTTAAACTTTTGGCATGATGGGAAAATAGTTTGGTTCTCAATGGATAATAATCTAAGAGAAATAGAGTGAACGACCTGAACTTGAATCGTTATATCAGGATTATTTTTATTTCTTTTTTTCCTTTATTAGGCTGGGTAATGTTGTATCGTTCTAATATCCACTGAAAAGTTTATTTAGGGGGATACTTGTTGAATAACCGTGTGAAATGAGTATATGAGAATAAGGATAAGAATCACTATCTAACAATTTTTGTTAGGAAAGTGTACATAAGGTAAGTTTATTTAGAGGTAAATCTCCTACCGGCATCCTTGAAAGCTTTTAACTGCCTTCATGATTCAGGTCTAATGATATGCATATACAATTTTTATGTGAACATGTTTTTTAGTTTTCCCATATCTTGAAAAACATCTGATGAACTATTTATCTAAGATGCTACGTTCAGTATTTTTCTATTGCCAAGTTGGCATAAGTTTTGTTGAAAATTGAAGACCCATGTTGTTGAATTTAGTACTGCATGCAGTTTGCATTACTTTTTGGAAAATAATGTCTTTTTTGAGATATAATTCTGAAGTGTCGAACTTTTGTTAAACTAAAGCTATGATACTTTAATTCAAAGTGTTTTGTTTAATAATGTGGGTAATTTGTAATGTATTACGTAAATGAACATTGTCAGGTTATTCTCAGTTTTTTTTAGCTTTTATGAATTCTAATACAGCTTTTATTGCATGTTTTTTGTATAGGTTCATACGAAAGTCTCAGTATGATTTTAAATGGTTACTCCATATATGGGGGGCAGTTAGTTAAATATCAGACCTGTAAAACCAAGCCTTTGAAGTCAATGTCTATATGTGCTCTTCGTCCGCAGGCACTCTCACTTTTGAGGGTTAGGAGTTCTTTGAAATCTCATCAGGAGCACAGATCTTTCTCTTCCCTAGGTTTGTGTATCCTCTAACTAGTTTTACTTCGGCTGAAGTTTTGAATAAGTCCATTTGTAACATGCTATATTCATGATCAAAAAATCGATTATTGAAGTTGTGAAAGTAACAAAAAGTGTTTTTACTGGACATAATCTCTTAAAGATTATTCCATACTTGACTTGGACCTTTTCAGTATGAGAAGAACTGTTATCGTAAGAATGTATCATTTGTTCGATGCACGGATAGGGGAATGACTGTCCATATCATACCTCCTCAATACCCTTCACACCATTGAGATTGGGTATTGTTGCTTATGTGGTGATTCAACTAGGCATGTTGAAATCTTCTAGAATTTGAGAAAAAGTATTGTCGTCTATTTTTGTTAGTCCTTTGAGATACCCAATGGAAGGGAAGAACTTGCAATTCTAAGAAGACCCTTTATGCAGTTCATGATGCTCTCAAGATAGTAAAGCATCTTCAGATGCATTCCACTTTTTAATCATGCTGCTTCTGGATTAGGATTGACTGAAAACTCATCATGTAATCAAGAAAAAATGTACTCTTCGAGAAAAAGCTAACATTTTTGGAGTTTGGGCTACCTTAACTTATCGCATACAACCCACGGACATGGGTTTAAGAATATATACATGTTTGTATGTACAATAATTAGTCTAAAATCTTTTCAAATAGATTACTTATTGCTGAATATCCTTTTGCTGTCTGTTTCACCGTTTTCTCACTTAGATCAAAATTGCATCTTGGTATGACAATTTTCCTTGGGAGATAATATTATATTAAACTCTTTGGCCCATAAAACCACTTGTGTGTGTGTGTGGAAGTTCTAAAGATCATATTGTCATGGTGGTGAAAACTTCCTTTAGATTGTTCTCTAGAATGAGAAATGAAAAGGGTGGTTATACATATTCGTAATTTTTGTATTAGAGCACTCTTAGCCGGCTTACCTTTAACCTAACTCTCTAGTTTATGGCCTGGTAAAGAACCTAGTTATATCACTGTTGTGAGACCTTCTCATGATAAAGATGTCTTGTTTCCATTGCTCATAACTGAATCTTATTACTTATTTTTTTAGCAGATAAAACAATACTTGAAGGTACTGTGGTATAATTGCTAATTAGGATTTTTATACAGTATATACATATTAGATGTGTACATAAAAGTTGTAATTGCTAAAGATTATGCTCTAGGATTTATATTTACATGGAATAGTTTTCTGCTTTCCCTCAATACAAATAAATATCACATGAACTTAATAAATCTGTTTTTACAAGCTTATGCCAAAGCATTCTGTTCCTTGAGTAGTGTAGTTGGAATGTCTGATCCTACAACCATGACTAGTTTGATTATTTTTTCTGCTAGTAGTAGCAGTTTTGACTCATTTATGGATAAACAGATCATTGTGGTTACTACTTTTACTCTAAAGGTCAAATGTGAAACATATAGTTCTCAAGCTAAAATGGAGCAGGTCAAACATAACAGAAGTTTACCTCTAAATTGTTATATCTGAGAATCGAATTATCATTTGAACAGCATAGTTTTGTAATCATATTTGTCTGTAAAACAAATGAGAAACAATAGACCAAGTGCTGACTCAAATTGACCCGGTCTAAAATCATCCGATTTGATGTATTGCACTTTTGCCCAACTTGCCTGTTGTGCCACCTCTGGTTTTCGATCAAATCAAGTTTATTTTAACTTTCTTCTTCTTTTTCGACATTTTTGATGCAGGAGCCCCACTTGTGAATCTCTCTGCCGTATCATCTCCGCTATACGGGCATCTAGGCCATTTCACATCCAAAACACCAGCCAGATTGTCTCGAAAACGTCATTCTACTGTCTCTCCACAAGCATCAAAAGATACCGGTGCATTTAGTTACAAATTTCCCCCAATGGAGAAAAAACCAAAATGGTATTGGAGAACTTTAGCATGCTTACCATACTTAATGCCACTTCATGAAACATGGATGTATGCAGAAACCGCCTTTCACCTCCACCCTTTCTTGGAAGATTTCGAGTTCCTAACTTACCCTTTTTTGAGTGCTCTTGGGGGTTTACCAAGTTGGTTCTTGATCGCATATTTCATAGTTGCTTACCTTGCAGTTGTTAGAAGAAAAGAGTGGCCACACTTTTTTAGATTTCATGTGGTAACGGGGATGCTACTGGAAATTGCTCTTCAAGTGACAGGAACTGTATGGCGGTGGCTGCCGGGTGCCTGGTATTGGGGTAAGGTTGGAATGCATTTTTGGACGGCTTTCGCGTTTGCTTTCCTGTTCACGGTTTTGGAATGTATTCGGTGTTCTCTTGCTGGGATGTATGCTGATGTTCCATTTGTTTCGGATGCAGCTTATATTCAAATCCCATATGAATAAGGTGTCTTGATCGACGTTAATCATGTTGTTATTGTTAGTACTTGACAATTCTCTCCTTTTGGTCCTTTTTAGAACTATGAGGTGCTATTTTGATTCTCTTGGCTAATGTAAGAAATGGTTTGAGTGTTGTACTGCTGTTTGTACATTTAAATTACAGCATACATAACGTGATGCTTAACCATGACTTCCTTACAAACAAATAGCAAGTTGAAAAGTCTGTTGGTGATCTAAAATAAAATGGCATAAAGTTACAGCATGTAACATGGTTATTCTAGTAGTTGCTTATATAGTATACCTGATTACTCTTTGTTTGCTCCACCAATAGATGCTCAAGCATAACTACCACCTCAGCAAACACATCATTAAAAAATTATAGTACATTGAAGTATTCAGCTCATGTTGCCTGAGTTGTCCACTTTGCGGGGTCCTATAGGTAGTGTCACCAAGGGTTTGCCCCTGAAGGACTATAGACAAGGATTATCCAAGAACTAATTCTGTAAAACATTCTCAATGTTAAGACTAGTCTAAGACCCACTACTAATACCTTAAACATTCCACCTACACTTATTTATTGCAGTGACGAGTGGCCAAGGACGAGCCCCACTTAATGGTGTTGACTCGTCCCTGGGTTAAGGACAAAAGGAACGAAGAGCGTTGGGCACCTCGTAACCAAAAGTTCAATAACTTGGTATAATGGGTAACTAACATTGGCTTACTTTTTTTGTGTGGTGGTGGTCACTTTGGAAACATAGGAACCATGTCATTCACCAAGCAAGTGAAGAATCAGGCAGTGATGTGTTTCAGTTTATTGTATCTCTATCTTATTTTTTGGATTTCAACTCGTGATAATGAATCTAATATATCATGGTCAATTTGGGCGATGAGTCCATCTTTTCTTTTGTACTTTGGCACCATGCCGAAACTTTTTTTAAAAAAACTTCAGTTGTTCAAAAAAAAAAAAAAACATTGGCTTACTTTAAGTTTCTAGTTTCCTAACATAATGATTTTCTTGTTTCCTAATATAATGATTTATTGACAACGAAGGAGGAGAAATTTTCATAACAATCTTGGTTGAAATATTATATCTGGTTTTTTTTTTCTTTAAAAATGACAAAACGGTTTGAGTCACCTGGTCAACTGGGAACCATACCAGTTTTTGGAAAACAACTCAAAGGAAAAAAAAACGAAGACAAAAAAAAATGACCTGATTGAACTTGTCTTCAACCATGCACTGATATAATGGTTAGGTTGACTTAGGTTATAAACATTGTTTCACGATGATCACTGAGTAGATTAGTGACTGCTTTGATCAGGGACTCCAAGTTGATCAGCGACTATAATGACTTTTGCCTATTTAGTTTTTTTTTTTTAAGTAAATTTTACCTCAGACGCGTATGATGTGTGTTAATCGCACAACGAAATGAGCCCGCACTAAATAAATTTTACCTGAGACGCCTATTTAGTATATTTAACTAATTGTAATCCATGAAAGATCATTTAATCTATTTTGAACTGTTGTATCTTGCAAAAATATTGAGTTTTTAAGATATATATATGTAATACAAACACAAATTTTAGGCTCTCTTGCAATCCGATTTTGTAGTTTGCAGGAGTATGCGGCTTTCAACTTTTTGTACACCTTGAATGTTATTATTGGGTTCAAAACCTTAACCTCTAAGTGGCTCTAACACTTGTTGTTTTTTAAAAAAAAAATTTGAAAAAATTAAAAAACTACTTCTTGTCTCGATATGAAACCCGTACAATTCATACATAACAATATAGTTTATATGAGTTACATATCATCATCTGAATATATCTATTGATAAAATTTTAATAAGTTATTTTAGTAAATTTTTAAATGCCGTTCAAAGAAAATATAGCTATATAGAAATATCTTTAGAGTCTAAAAAAAACTTAGGAGAAAACCATCTCACATGTTAATTTTTTAATTCAACAAGAAACAATAACTATATAACAATATTCAAGATATATTAAAAAGTTAGCATAAGAGGGTTTTTCACCCGACTTGTATAAAACAACATCATTCTCACTTTCCTTATAATTGAAAAAAGATTTTTTTTTCCATCCAAAAAGGTTACTTGGAAAACTTATTATCATTGAAAACAATGAATTATTTCACCAAAGTTTTTGCTTTTTTCAAGTGATGGAAAGTTTAAATTAAACAACTTTTTTTTGTTTTGTTTGTTTAAGACTTAACGAACTTAATAAAAAATACCTAATCTATTAAGTCAATCAAACATATTTGTTTCTTGACTTATAAAATAAAAAATAACTATATTAACTTAACCACACCGACATTATATATTCAATCGGTCACTTTATCCATTAATTACTTAATGAATAAATAAACAAACGGGTCTTAGATAACTGTTTATAAATACGGTTAGGTTAAGATAAAGAAGTTAAAATTTCAAAATTGTTTGACGTTTACGTACATTATTTATTTAAAAATCCTTTCATTTTTAATTAGGTACATAATTTAGAGTTGAATAATAACTATTTTTGATATTTTGATGGTGATGCATGGTGACAGTGGTAGTGGTGTGATTATTAATGTAAAGGTAGTTAATATAAAAGAGGATAGTGTAGTTATTTTTAAGATATGAAAAATGTGTGTTGTAAATAAATTTATTAAGGTATTTATAAATATATAAGAAAAGATATTTAAATTAACGAATAAGGTAAGTTGAATATTTTAAAAGTTTAAATATTAAACAAGAGATTGATCAATGGAGTACAACAGATGTGCATATTTGTTCATCACACCATCAGCATGGACATTTCATATAAAGGACAAGATTTTTCTAAAGGGATAAGTATCCTGCAATGTAATAAACTTTGGATGAATGTCTATAATAGGAAATAACTAAAGTTGTGTGTATTGTATGTAAACAACTTTAAAAAATGTTTTTTGTATGTAAGAATACATACGTGGCAACCATATAGAGGTGTCACTTGTCTAATTTTAATTGGTTGAATATATTTTCTTACATACAATAAACATTATTTTCGAGTTGTTTACATACAATACACACAACTTTAGTTATTTTCTACTACAGACATTCGTTTAAAGTTTGTTACATTCCAAGATACTTATCCCTTTTCTAAATTAATGATTAATTATTGGGATAAGTATCTTGTAATGTAACAACTTTGAACGAATGTCTATAGTAGGAAATAACTAAAGTTGTGTGTATTGTATGTAAACAACTCGAAAATAATGTTTATTGTATGTAAGAAAATGTATTCAATCAATTAAAATCAGACAAGTGACACCTTTATATGGTTGCCACGTATGTTTTCTTACATACAATAAACATTTTTTAAAGTTGTTTACATACAATACACAAAACTTTAGTTATTTCTCACTATAGACATTCGTCCAAAGTTTGTTACATTCCAAGATACTTATCCCTTAATTATTTCGTCAATAAGCTTATGAAATTTAATTAAAGTTTAAATCTATTGATTGATAATGATATAATACTCAATCTAAAAATAAAATAGACGAGTGGAATGATATTTAAAAATGACCGTAAAACAACAAGTAAACAGAAAATTGAAACGTGGATGTGTATAATGTTAATATTAGACAATAAAGATCCACAGGCATACAGTCTTTCTCGCATTTCATGTGTTCATTTTTTAGATTTTAAACAAAAATATTTCCATCAATCATGATTTTAAACATGATCAACGACTTACTTTTGCAATCAAGGTAATCCATTACATAATTTGCTACATATACTATTATGTAATCACTTTCCTAATTGGGGTTACTTAGGCCTATACTTATAAGGAACCACTTCTAACCCACTTCTAACACTATTCATCACTTCCAGACACACCAAAAACACCCACTCCTTATAACTTCCACTTCTAACCCATTTCTAACACTATTCATCCATTATTATATTATTTCATTTTTATTTTTCACAAAACTAAACAAACGCATTTTATTATAATTAAAACACATTACATTACTTAAAAATAAAAGATACTACAATAATAAAAAAGACAGTACTGGAAAAAAAAAAGAAATACATAATAATGATACGGTTACTCTTCGTCGTCTTTGATTAACATTTTTCCGATTCAACGGTGAACCGTTTCATTGGCCCACCACTTGTCGTGTTCTGGACATTTCACTTCCCATGTTGATTTGCCTTCACCGCAGTTGTCGTGAAACGATTTTGCCCAAGTGCATTGGTCGGTCAATGTATGACCGGCCTTAAAAACATGATTGATTGCCCTCTTCACAATTTTGCTCTCCGCCTGCAGATAATACGAATATGTCTCTTCGTATTTCGAGACCGTGCGACCTGGTGCTTCCATTTCCTGAACTTGTTGGTCGCATAGGTGTCTCTTCTTCCGTAGGTAAAGCAGTTCCCTAGAGAGTTCATTTTGAAGGAGCGTGTCCTCTTTGACATGTTCCAGGATTTGTGCTTTCATCTCCTCTTCAGTAAAACGAGGTCGGTGAAGTTCTTTTTTGATGATGATGATGATGAAGCCATTTGGAATTGTAAGTGAGTTAGCAGATGAAACAAGTTTGAAGATTAATAATGTGATAATCTGATGAAGCCATATGGGTTGGTATTTATACATGAAACAAGTAGGTAGCCGTTAAGGGATTTTAAACGAAAATTTTTGAATTTTTGAAGGACTATAAATGTAAATATTTTTTTGGCTGTTGGAGGGACTGTAAATGTAAATATTTTGAATTTTGAACGTTGGAGGAGCGTCTGTGACTTCAGCTATAAATATTGTCTCACTACCAGATAGTTCATTTCAAAACTCACACTTTAATACATCTGCAATGGCTTCTTCATCAAATGCCCCTAACCTAAAACCACAAATGACTGCCGACCAAGTGAATGACAGTATCATGGCTGATATCCTCGAAGACAACCTTGTTGAAATTGGTCTAAAACTTCAAGCGAAAAAAAAATGGTGTGCAGAACAAATCAAGTATATACAAACAAGGCATTGCACTGAGCTTGAGTGTCAATACTTTACCTATTTGCAGGGGAAGTTTGACAAGATTAAAGAAGCTGTGGAAGAAATTGCTTGTGCAGTCATGACCCTGGATGAGTCCATCAACATGGCCAGAGCAGTTTATGCCCAAAAGAAATAAGTAGGTTGTTTTAATGTTATGTTGTACGTTTTTCTTTATTTCCGTTTGTAATGTTTTTAAAATTATGAATAAACTTATGCTCTGAATGTAGACTTATTTTATTAAAATACTTAAAAACATTACAATAGTAGTAGAAAGAAAACACACAATTCAAACTGCTAAAACACACTTAATCAAACTACAAAGTCTACTTAAAAATCCAAAACAACTTAAAACGCAACAAAGATAAGCTACCTGGAAGACATGCTCGTATCTGAATCCTCTGCCATGCTTCTCCTGATACATCCGATGCGCCCTTGCATATTGTTCCTCATCGTCTTCGTTCCTCACTTGTGCATTTAACTGCATTCAAATTACCTCAAACTCTTTGCATTCCCTCCTCATCTTGCTCCAGTGACCTTGCAGTTGAGCTTTGCTTTGTGGTCCTCCATTGGTCTCCTCGTTGAACATTTCAGTAACATCAGTCCAAAAGCAGTTGCTGGGATTATTCGTTTCAATCCTACCCGTAACAGGGTCGGGTCTCCTCGTCACCCAACATCTTGACAAACAAAGATCTTCTTCTTGAGTCCACAGAGTTCTAGACATTCTGAATGGTTTATGGAAAATGGGTTATGAAATGGTTTATTGAAGTTGAAAAGGAGAAGAAAGAAATTAAGTTGTGATATGAAATGAAAGTGTGAAGTTGAGAATAAATAAGGGTTTAAAAAAAAATCATTTTGAAAGTAGCCGTTGAATTCAAAATCTTGGATTAAAAAATAGTTTTTTTTTTCGAGCTCCACACGCACTCCTTCTCTGCGTCTAATATCAAACGTAGTAGCACCAGACGCGGATAGACGCCGCTGGTGCTACTAGCATCTTCTTCGTTTTGTGCGTCCGACGCCGTGAAGACGGCTTATAAGTATAGGCCTTAGACAATGACACTAAAAGAGTTTGTTTGATAGTGCATGATCGGTAGCAAAATTCAATTTTGGATCTTATACAACTCCATCAATGATAGTCTATCCAACTCAACTCAATAATTCCATATAAAAAATGAAAAATAAATATGCTCAACATTGATAGTTTGATAATAATAATTTCCTAGATGTGCTTACACATGGATGTGAGAATTTTTATTAATAATATTATCAGTTTGAAAATTATCAAAAATATATTATTGACCTTGATTACATATAAATTAGTATCAATACGAAACCAATACTGTATAAATACATTAATTAGCATTTTTTTGGTAAGTCAAAAAAATTTTGGTACCCAATAATCATCAAAGGTTAATATAAATTCTAGGCTCGAATGAAATTATCTAAAATATTTAATTTTATAATTAAGATCTTTTAAGTTATTCTTAATAAAATTGAAGATTTTAATCATTAAACTAAAATTAAAGATAAAGACTCAAAAAGTATTGAAATCAAAGAGTCAAGATGTCTCTGACTTTATTGGTAAAGTTAAAAACAACTTAACAATTTTTTTTTATAAGTTAGAGCAACTTTAATTATCACAAATCGTCCATGTGGTTTGCACGATTCGCATTTTCGTCCCTCGACTTTTTTTTTATCACTGATTGTCCCTGGGCTTTTCCATTTTATTACCAGACGTCCCTGACACTAACAATCGTTAAAAAAGCCCCGTTAAATCCCTCAAGTGCCATACATGTGAGTGCCATACACGTGAGGGTATAATTGTCCAGCCTCTTTAAATCAGAACCACAGGGACGAATCTCATCTTATTTATCCCCCAAAAAACTTGTTTTACCCCATAACACTTTATTCCAAACACCTAACTAAATTAAATCTCTATCTTCTTCGTTTCTAACTCATCTCTCTTCTTTCTTTCTAACCCAACAACCATCAATGGTTTATTGTTTTTGTGGTAACCCAACAACACTTCGAACATCATGGACACCTCGTAACTCAGGTCGAAGGTTCTATGGTTGTTATTGCAAGGTAAATGGTTGTGGGTATTTCCGATGGGTTGATCCTCTTATGTGTCAAAGAGCTGTCGATATAATCTCTGGTTTACTAGGAGCAAAAAATAAGATTTGTCCCTGTGGTTCTGTTTTAAAGAGGCTGGACGATTATACCCTCACGTTTATGGCACATGAGGGATTTAACGGGCTTTTTTGACAACTGTTAGTGTTAGGGACGTCTGATAATGAAATGAAAAAGTCCAAGGACAATTAGTGATAAAAAAAGTTGAGGGACGAAAATGCGAATCGAGCTAACCACATGACGATTTGTGATAATTTCTCTTAAAATTAATATAAAACCTCAACATTTAACTTTTTCTTTTAATCTAAAATTTTAATCTAAAAGTTAAAAGCTTAAAAACGTTTAATACAAAAACTGGACTAAAAAACAGAATTTGGGAAAAATTTGATGTCCCTACTTCTCCCTCCGTTCTCCTCGAAACAAAACAAAACAAAACCGTGAGACACACACTAAAAAACACACACTAACCTTATCATTCTTGAAAAACCACACCTAAATTTCCATCTAACAAAAAAAAATTCAATCTTTTCATCATTTCATGGGCTTTCTTTTAAACCCAATTTGTGCTACTTCATGGCCAATTCTTTCACTTACTCTCACTTCATTTCATCTTCTTCACTAAAACCACTTCTCAAATTACCAATTACTGCTTTCCACCTTCTTTTAATTTTCTTGCATACCCTTTTATAACTTTAGGCCAACTTTGACTCAAAATTCCCCAAAGGGGTTTCTTGATTTCAAAACAAATCAATAAAATTCTCAAAAGGGTCATCAAAAGTTTCAATCTTTATAATCTGGGCCAAATTTGACTCAAAATTCCCAAAAGGGGTTACTTGATTTTAACACAAATCAATCAAATCCTCAAAAGGGTCATCCAAAGTTTCAATCTTTATAATGGCATCAGTGTTTTTGTATCATGTAGTTGGAGATCTGACTGTTGGAAAGCCAGAAATGGTTGAGTTTACTGAAAATGAGACAGTTGAGGCTGCAATAAGGGCAATTGGTGAATCAACAGATTGTGGGATTGCAGTTTGGAAAAGAAGATCAAATGTGCAAAAGGGGTTGTTTGAAAATGCAGAAATGAGACATCAAAGATTTGTGGGGATTTTGAATCCACTTGATATTGTTGCTTTTTTGGCTAAAGAAGATTGTTTGAATGATCAAGACAATGCCTTGAAAACACCTGTTTCTGAAGTTGTTATTCCTGATAATACTTTGTTGAAAGAAGTTGATCCTGGCACAAGGTTAGATATATATATATATATATATATATATATATTTGTCTTTGTTTTTTTTACTCTGGTTAGGTAACGGGCATTTGAGTAAAAAAGGCCGCCTTTCCCGGGTAACCTGAATTGGAAAAACCTCGTTTGTTTACATGTTTTTCTTCTTGTGTTTTTGTATGTTTGGTGTTTGGGATAGCAATTTTTTTATGTGCTTTATTAAACTTAAGATGTAGGTTCCGAGTTTTTGGATGAAAAAGAAATATCAGTACTTTATTTTTGCTGATTTTACTTTGATCAAGTAAATTTGAAAGTGGTTAAAAATAAGCTTTTGTTATATAATATGCAATCACAGTTGATCTGTTTGTGTGAATTAGTTGAGTCGATATGAAAAGATTAGGGCTTACGTGTATCGTGAATGGTATGAATTAGTTGAGATTTTTAATATATGTTTTACGTGTTTAGATGTGTTGGATTTAAGGTTTGGTAATGTGAATTGTAAAATTTGCTTATTAATAGTGATGGGATTGCTTTTAATTCAACTTACTGGAATCTAGTACTTTAGGATTTGAGGGATGTATTCTTTCAGGCTTTGAGTTGAATGGATGTTCTTTCTGTAGAACATAATTACGTTTTTGGCATCAAAAAGGAAAATGCGGATCACTGGAGGTAGTGTATTCGAGGAGTCGAGGACATCATGCCACCGAGACTAGATCTGACAAATTATTTAGTAATAATAGTCGGACATTTTTGTAAAATGCTCTGAAGACCGTGTAACTTTTCAATATTAATCCGTTTGTTAACTTGGTCCATGTGTTGCCCTAGATCTGTCTGTGCCTATTTAATTAGATCTGTGTATATGTTTTGTTTTATATATTGGATTTCTGTGTTTACCTTTTGAAATTCAGAGGTTGGAATGTTAGTCTGTTTATGGTAAAACAGGTTCATTAGTATATTTTTACTTCGGGTCGAACTAGTAAAGGGGTTGATAACTTTATTATCACTAAAAGTGTATTCAAAAGCTTAAAACATCCTACTTTGCCTGACATGTGTGAATACTGAATAGCATATGGTTTTGCCCATTGTTGTAAAACTCGTCCCTGACTCGTAGTCTCGAACCTTAGGGTCCAGCCAAAGCGATTTTGATATGCTAGGACTAAAAAGTCTGTCAACAGGTCAAACTCGGAAGAATCGGAAAAATCGAATCAGGTCAAACTCAAGTCCACCCTTCTATTTTATTTTTATAAAATAATGAAATCTCAATAACTAATATTTATCTTCGATATACCAATGTGTTGAAGTATTTGAAGGATTCTGTTTATGTTTCTAAACAAGTACGGTAATGTTTCTAGCCTATTTTGCAACCAAGGGAAGTCCGAGTTGTGAATTTTGCAACCTTGGGTTAACGCTAATCATTGATAAGAGTCAATTATTTATGAACTTATATTAGTTGGACAAAAGAGTAACGATAGGTCATGCCAACCCAGATGTTTCTTATCCAAACCGTCATATTTGCCACCTGTACAATGGTTTGATTGGTTGGTTGGAAATATCTATGCTTGTGTATTTGTCACTTGGTTCACGAGTGAATTTAAGTGTAATCTTAGTTCCCTAGTGTTGGTTTAATTTGTACTGCTGCTGCTGCATATGTATTCCATACTATTTCTTGGATGTTGTTACTTTTCAAATTCCGAGGTGGCAATTTCAATTTGTTTACTTGAAGACAGGTTGATTTGGGTTATTATTTGTGTTCAACGGGTCAAATGGGTAAGATTCCAAAAGCTGGCCAAAATATTAAACCTGTTGGCCAAGGATCAAGCCTAGTGGTTACCACAGTTTATCTGATGAAACCACCAATCAAATTTAACATTAGAGGTGGTAAAATTAGCTTGTCAGGTGAGTTGCCTAACGGGTCAGGCTGGGTTGTTTGTTCATGCCAAGTTGCCAACACTTTGTATCCATTCTTAAAAGTTATTTTACAACTAATCAATCTTGTATGGTTACATAAGTTATATTACTAGGAATGATGCTAAATATACAACTAAAATCATCTACATTTGACCTGTTTACTGTGAGCTATATTTGTTTTATTTTTTGACCTGTTACTGATAAACCATAAACCTGAACTACGCAATCATAAGTTAATGGGTTTAAACTCCACCTTATCTCTAGGTAATCAATGATATATGTGTATCCTTTAAGATTTCCAGGCTTTTCTTTTTCTTCATAAAGACTGAGGACACCACACAAAAAAGGATGAACAATCTAAATTAACGAACATTTGTTATTATTCTAGGTTAATAGATGCATTAGAGATAATGAAGAACGGGGTGAGGCGTCTTCTTGTTCCAAAAAGCATAGGATGGCGTGGCATGAGCAAACGTTTCTCAATTCTTTACAACGGAAAATGGCTCAAAAACATTGACAGTAATCCAAACATCGCCATTCCCAATATTAACCGAACTTCATCTTCTACACCCACCACCATAATCCGTGATAAATATTGCTGTCTTTCAAGAGAAGATGTTATCCGCTTCTTAATTGGTTGTCTTGGAGCATTAGCCCCTCTTCCTTTATCTTCAATCACATCCCTTGGTATAATTAATCCAAACTACTGCTCCATTGAAGCATCATCTCCAGCAATTGAAGCCGCCCTTAAAATTCCCCGTGAACCAAGTGCATTTGCAGTTGTTGAGCCGACACCTGATGGTCAACAGAAAATTCTTGGAGAGATTTCAGCTTCCAAACTATGGAAATGTGATTATTTAGCTGCTGCTTGGGCTCTTGCTAATCTTTCTGCAGGTCAATTTGTAACGGGTGTTGAAGATAATGTCTCTTCAAGGTCACTTCCCGATTTAACGGCGGCAAATGGTGCAAATTTAGCCAATGGCGGTGGTGGAGGCCGGATAAATAGGCAAAGGACTTTTAGTAGCAGGAGTATTGGGTTCTTTAACCTTAACCCTTCAAGTCAAAGTTTTGGGACTAATAGGAGCATGTATAGGGGTAGAAGTGTCCCTTTGACGTGTAAAGCTACAAGCTCATTAGCTGCAGTTATGGCACAAATGTTGTCTCATCGTGCAACACATGTTTGGGTGACGGAAACTGAGAATGATGATGTTTTGGTTGGGTTGGTTGGGTATGCTGACATATTAGCCGCAGTGACCCGGCCACGTACCGGCCCTTATCAAGAAGCTCAATCGACTTAGAGTCAAAAAGGTATAATGGGTACATGGTATTTTGGAATGCATCAAGAATATGCATGCTAAGATAATTGGACTCATCGAATCAGGTGTTCTTTGGTTCTATTTTTTGCTCGTGTCACTTCAGTTTTGTTAAAGGTCTGTTTGTTCTCGTGTCGGTTATTGGTTGGGTTTCTTTCGCAGCAGTGTGAGTAGGTTGTACAATATGTTGACCTTTACTTGGTATTTGTTGTAGATTCACAGTCATAAATGTATGTATACATATGGAGTTTTAAGCTGTACATTGTCTCTTTCTGGAGTTATTCTTTTCATTGACGTTTTTGCAAACCTGCCTTGGTGAAGTCCCTGAATTTAAATTTGAATGCCTCAAATTTTTAACAAAATGGGAATATATATATAGGGTAAAGATCCGAAGGTTCTTAACCAGAGAAGGGAGAGAAGTTCCGTCTTTTATTTATTTTAGCTTGTTTTTTTTTGTTTTATTTTTTCATTCTTTTTTTAATTAACTCAATCCATTAAAAATATTTTAAAAAAGTAAAAAAATTTATAACCTGAGTTAGTGAATTGTACGTGTAAGGATACGATACGGGCTTCACCCTTAAGTATACTAATGGGGGTGGAGGGGATCTACTTAATGAGGTTCGCCCTTAATCATCATGGTTTCGCCTATAGCTTACGGGCTACGCCCTTTGAGAAAAAATATCTGTAATTTTTTTTAACGAGTGTTCTCTCTTCTCTCCTAAATGTACCTTCTCATTTGATCTCTATCCTCTATATATATATATATATATATATATATATATATATATATATATATATAGCATGCAACAAAGTACATACTAATAGAACTAATCCAACTACAGATTGGGTATATCCAAGCCAAACTTTCTGTGTTAAGTTATTACAGGTAAACAAATATTCAGGTTTTTTTGGGATCACGAGATTTATTTTTATTCTTTGCAATAACAACAACAACATATAAAACATAAACCAAGATATAAAAAGTTACATCTTTGGTTTTACAATCTGATTTCTTCAAATATTAACTTTTTACATTTTGGTTTGATAGTTTCTTTGAATTATTGCAGTTATATTAAATTAGGTATTTATTTATTATTAGAGGGTCAAAAGAAGTAAATGACTAGAATTTTAGTAAGTGGTAATCAGACATGGCTCAGGCCTAATTCAGTGGCAGTCCAACCCGTCCATCCAAAAACGACGCTCTCCAGATTGAGCTTATATAAGACGACATCGAGTTTAGGACATTTGTGAACTGGGGTGATCTGAATACAGATACGGAACTCACAAAAAGACAAGCATTCTATCTGAATATAACAAACATAACCAATAATCTAATATGGATTAATATGGAGCAAACAGTACAGTTTGAGTCGAACACTAACATTTTTTTTCCACCAAAACTCCGAGATGGAATACAAAAGAAAAAAAGAATGACCACGCCCCATATTTGGGGGTGTGGTTAACACTATAGTCACACCATCTAAGTTTTGGTGTGACATTCATCATCCACTAAAATTTACATGCACCAAACATAAAACAAACTTTACAAAGCAAAATGCTCGATGTACAGAACCCACACGCAAAATTTCATTTCTTTACCCTTACGGAAATAACTACTCCAATGACTAAGATGAATTACAACATCTGAATCCAGCAGCCTAGCAGTATTTGATAAGAAAATGATGGCTAATTGTGCCTCTGATCTGATGAAGATTCGGAAGCTTTTGACGTTAGAGCATTTATTGTAGATTGAGTGATAACCAACTTCTCGTGAAGCATCACGTTGTATTCATAGAGGTTCTTAAGGTTTTTTTGGATTTCGGAAATGCTAATGTCAGAACCAGGCCTGATTTCTGCAACACAAAGAATTATGCAAAATTAAAGGTAGCAATTAAAATTTAACTCAAGGTGATATGAGGTTCACCTTTCAGAATGGGTCAAAACGGGCCTAGTCATGTAGGGTTTACCACATACACAACGTTGTCCATTTCCAATTAATAACAAAATATTTAAAAACAAGTTTATTACAGAACAAAATTAGTGTAAATAGATCCGAATAGAAACGAATGACATTGTGTGCATTTGAAATAAAGTTGGGTGACTTCCAATTTCTTCGACCCATTTGACTCCTTTGGTTAAATATTTTGATTTGACCCTTTTGACTTGTTTACCAATTAATAACGAAATGGGTGAAAGTAGCCGCCACTTTTACACATTCAACATGCATTGATGGCTTAGAATTTAAATGTTACCTAATGACGGCGGCAAAGGTATATCAGCAGCAACTGTATCTGCATTATTAGAATGCATATGATTGTTTCCATTCTTTTCTTCTGCATGTTTCACATCCTGTACCACCCGGAGTTAAAAAAAAAAAAAAATTCAGAAAGTTGACTCATTGGTTTTCCAGGAATAAAGTGAATGTCTCTGGTTAACTATAATAGTTCATGTTAGACTACTGAGTGTCAGTCGTGTTTTACTTTTCAAGAGACAGTTGAGTAATATTTTAATCTCAAATTTACACATATGACAAACACAATTACACAATTATAGATGTGCTATGTGCGAATGAATATGTGAACTGAATCCAAAAGGCAAAAAGTTTTTGAAACAAGTAGCTACAAATGAGAAAACGAATTGCGAATCTTTACCTTTTCACTTGGGGTGCTAAGTTTGTTGTTCAAATTGATATTATCCTTACGTATTTGTTTCCTAAGCGATCCACCTTTCTGAACAGGAAAACAATTGCAAGATGCTGTATCCACAAAAGTCAAAGATACATCTTCATACGGCAACATTCCACGGCCCCAAGTAAAGCTTACATACTTTCTTAGCTAGTCCAATAAATACAAAAAAGACGAGAAAAAATGCAGTTAATACTCACATTAAATTGGTTCCCCGCTGCTGCAATCTTTCAAATTAGATAGGTAGGGGCATTTGGACGTTTTGTTTTAAACTTTATTGAGCAATTTTTAGCTAGTTCTATCTAATCTTTATTCATTTGTATTGAAATCAAGGTGCGGGGTTGTAATAACAGGATTAATAACATGTTTGAGTGTTTGGCAAATTCTGAGTTCTTAAAAAAGTAATAGATAGAATGAACAAAAAGTTCAGAGAAATGAAAGTTAAAGTCTCTCAAATTAGGTTTATGAAAAAACTGATATAATTTATCCTTGCAAAATCATTTCAGCTACTCATTTTTGGCACTATTGCGGAATCTAAAAATATTTTATTTATTAATATAATAAATTCCAAGACAAAAATCCAAACACCCCCTTGTACTCGCTAAACTAAGACAACAAACCTTATTCCAACGTTCTTGGGCTCTCCGGCGACTTCTAATACTTCTCATCACACTATCCTCGTGACGAAACCTCTTGAATCTATATTCAAACTACAACGATAAAACATTAGAACGATCATGAAATATACATTAAACGAGCTAATATCAAAACCGGAGCTGAACAGGTTTCGTTTTATATCTTTTTTAACTTAATATGATGATGTTGTATCTTAATTCTTCAACTGAAATCGAACTATCTGGTCATAGTATGGTTTGTGACCATAACTACTTCTGAACTGCTGCCAACCAGCTTATGGATCAATTTAATAATACGTTTCATTTATTTGTCAGTCAGATTCTGTTTAGACTTTTAGCAAACAAGAAATAAGAAGCATACTTGCACCAAAAAGTAGAAAAATATGCCGATGCTAATGCAATACAAGCCACCAAGATCAGCTAGAAAGCCCACTGCATAGTTAGAAAATTAATGTACGTTAGATCACTATGTTTAACCCTAAATAGCATTATACAGTAGTGTCTGAATATCATTGTAATGTAACGTCTAAATTTCCCTTCAAGACAGCAATTACTTCCCCAAACTTTTAACAATACAGGATTTAATAAAATGGAAACTGTTGCAGTTTCTATGTAAGAACTTTATAAAAATTCAATCTGTTGAATGAAGTTCCAAGAAAAAATACTTTAAGATGCATATAATCAAGGGAGTATTTGGATAGAATTTTGAAAGTAATTATTCGATAACTAATAACCAGACCAGATCTGCAATAAATGGTCCTTGCAATAAATGGTCCTTAAAAATAAGACAAAATGGAAATGGAAGTTCCTGAAATTAAGTTTAATAAACCAGTAAATAAGTAACTTTGCTATAGATAAAAAGTTCTGCTGCAGTTGGTAAAAATTTATCGCCCAGATCTAACTATTTGACGCATATTTAGACGCAGAATTTGTTTTTTACCAAATATAAAAAAAACTGATAGCCATAATGCAACTCAATTATCAGTTTAATATGAAAATCTAAAACATTGCTGTACTTGAGAAGAAACAAATCTAATATTAGGAAAGTACTCACCAGGCCCGAGAGTGCTTTGATTGTCAACCTCCACAATGTAAGAAGAAAGGAAATTAATATACAATGTCGTATTAACATTCCCATCGTTAAATTTCTGAAACGAAGCCTGCAACCGATTCGCGTCACCAAAAGACGAACCCGGGAGGAAATCGTGAAAAAGAGGCTGTATAAGCCTAAGATCATGCTTAGTGCGGTATATTCTCGGGAAAAGATTGAATTGCAGGATACTTGGATCGTTTCCTCTATAAGTAACAAACTTTGCACTATTTGTGCTTCCATTCTTCAAGGTACCGCTCACATAACTCACATGCTTTTTGTGGCGGCGGTCTGTGGCAGTCAACTTAAACTCGAAACCAACAGCGGCCGCAGGCACATTTGGGATATCAACAAACTGCCATGAAATGTAGATATTGTCGTGAATAAACTGACAATCGTTACATTTAATAGTTATGGTGGGACCCTTTGTGGTGTTTTCACACGAGAAGCTGCCAAAAGCGGATAGTGGTGCGGTTCTATAGTCTATGAAACCAGGGTTTCCAGCGACTATATTACTGAGACCTTGTAGATTAGAACAGCTCATGCTAGAGACAGTTGTTATATTGAATTCCATATCATTATGGAAGGTTTCTAAGTCGGGTGCATTTGATGCTATGACACTGTGTATCTCGATGGTCCTCATTGATATAACTTGGTAAAGTAACCTGTGATTTTGAATAACCAGAATAAGATAATCACTTTCAATAAACTAGAATGGGCCATAGAAGATAATGTTTGGATTTGATTTTGTTACTAAAGAGATTTACATTATTTGATAAGTTAACACATAAAAGACCAAAAATTAACACATCTTAAATAAAAAAGATACATTGTGTGATATGAAAGTAGAACCTTTAATCTTATTGTAAAGAGGGATCAATAAGGTGAGTTTATTTGTCCTTTTCAGAAACAATTTTAGCGCAGAAAGCCAGAAAGTATGAAAAGGATGGGGCAATTATACAATTTGAATAAAAATTTGGTTATGCATAGGTTATGAACTGATTATTCCGAATACAAATTGCAATAATTAATCTATTTCAAAACACAAATCCATATACTCTCCAAAAAAAATTATTGCAAAATAGAAAAGTAGATATTTCAATCATATTACTAAGTCACCCTACTTTTACACAGATAGTTTCAATCATATTACTAAGTCATGTTTGCTAAGTGCGAATCAAACTAACCAACATAAATCAGGAATAACAGTTAAGACAGTTAATATTTCAGCTCACTTGAATCCTTTCATGTTCAACTATGTAAGATTGTGTTTGTCTACTTTTATAGAAATGAATTTTGGGATCTGGATATGAAACTTAGGCAACTTACGCTGCAAACAAACCAATAAAAAGAATCCAACTTGCAATTGAGAACGTTCCACCAAGTTCTGTCTTTCGTTTTTTGACAACCTTTTGATCATCCTACATAAAATAGAAAAATATATTATATCCAAATTACAGAAAATCACGTAAAATAAGCACCAAATATTACTGAAACCTAAATGCCAATACTGATATATACTTATGTATGGTATAGCAGTATAGGACAAGGATTTATTGCACAGAACAAAGATATTAACGAGGCTACACATTTGACAAAACATAATGAAAAGATAGTAACCAAACATTAATCTTATCAATATTTACCAAGATCAACTTTCACTGACATGAATCCATTGTCAAAAGATTATAAATCATATCCCTAAGCCCTATATGTAATTCCCCTAATTAACTCAATGACAAAGTATTTATGGTCCATCGATAATAATCTCGTTGTTAACAAGACTTTATTAAGTCTCAAGTATTTCAAAGCAATCAAACACTTAGCTCAAATGAGTCTATAAAGTCAAAATATGGAACCCAATCTAACATAACACCCGACCAAAAAAAATGCATGAAGATTCTGATTACTAAGACTGATACCAAACTCAATCTCTTCAATTGACAAACCAAAAGGTGAAACCCAAAATCTTCAACATTTTTTTCATTGCAGTTTAATCTTTATATAGCATAACTTAGTGATCATTATTTCTATACAAAGAAAGAAACTATACAATTTTGAAAATAACGTAGACACCTGACATCTAAAAAGTCAAAACATGGAACTATATCCAACATTGAACAACAAGAATAGGATACAAACAATGCCGCCCTATGGCTCAACTTAGTCATCATTCATCCTACGCACAAACGAAACAATTCATTCCCAATTTCAACATGTCACCTATACCATTATATAGATAACAAACCCAATTTGCGAGGGTATAATGAGCATTAATAGGCCAAATAATCTCCCGATAATCTTCCCTCATAACAGTCAAGTACTTACATGACCAAGTCATCACGAGTCCTTTAATCACGTTTGAAACTCCCCATTGAATAGGTATAAACAGTTATGGATCAAGGGAAACAATCCAGCAAAGTCACTGGTCACCTAGCTCACCAGCCACACTCGCTAATCAACTTGGTCTCAAAACAACCAAGGCAGTGACCCGGGTATTGAGCCCTGCTCACTGAAGTGAATCAGCAACATAAGTACTAACAAGACCTCCACAACTCCACAAGGGGCAATTCCACTGGGACCCAAAGGGGGTATGGCCCCCTTGACTTCCACAATTTGGGTCCGGGATGTCATTGACTTTAATGGAAGTATACACTCCATACCTCCAACCCCATTTTTCTACTTGTAACGACTACATCCCTCAATAACGCTAAATTACTACAACCGTTTGTAACCTCTCACCCCCACCACCTATTAAAAGTACTGTCACGTCAGCACCACCTCCTTTTTTTCCCTACAACCCATCACCTTCAGATTTAACCCCACTATATCTTACAATATACCCAAAATACCCAATCAAAATAAAAGAAACAAAAAATAAAATCCTCACAACCGACCCCCACCACCTGCCGTTACCACAGCTCTAACAAATGACATTAAATCTCAAAGTAGGATATATACCATAGATACTCTTAAGAGGGTGTTTAGGATTGCTTATTTTTCTTCTTATCTGCTTATTACTCTTCTTTTAAAAGCAAAAAAGCAATAACAAACACTCTTTCAAAAACTGCTTTATCTGCTTCCATTAGTAGACTTAAACACTTTATTATCATCAGCTTATAACACCCCCTAAATTAAGTGGACCTAAACCTAAAATACTATATCTAAAAAAAGGATTAGCAGCGCAGCTTATTGTCCGTTTACCTCTATTTCCATGTAAAACATATATTCATTAATAAAAAAAATATTGATTATTATATAGAATATACAAAATAAGAATCCAAAAAATTCAAGAAAATTTTTTTTTATCAAAAACTATACCAGCCAATGTCTAGTAGCAAAAGCAACATCCAGCCGACTAATCCACCATCGAATTCGAAACCAAGAATTAGTCCCATCACCAAGCTTCCCAACACACCTAACAAAAACACAAAACAAGAGCCAAGAAACAAGCATCACAACTGTTGTTTCAAGAAACACTGCCTGTGACTGTGTGAACTTCTTTATAGTATCAAATGCAAATATGTTTGCTGGTATGTTTATTGAATAGTCAACCCCTGACCCCACAAAGAATTCCCCATCTGATGAAGTTGTTGTAAAGGGTGTGCAGGTGTTGTTGTTTGTGTTGTAAAAGAAGCCTGGATTGCAGCTGCATAAAGTTGTATTGTATCTGAATGAATTAGTCCCTGGGCACCCCTGCCCCTGCTGCATTTTTATTTTTTTTTGGATTTTTTTGTGGGGGGATTTCTGACAGATTTTGTGAATCTTGGAGGAGGAGGTGATGTGTGTAAGTAGAGGTGAATGTCAATGTGAATGTTTGGCGTGTTTTTGCCAGAATAAACAATTTGTGGGATTTCCTTTTTTGGACTGCCTATGATCTATCTTACTATATTTAAAAGATAATTAAAAAATATTGGGCAAAATTATCGTGTTGTTGTTTTAATCTTTATTTAATTTTGTTTTTAAAAGTTGTAGATTGATATGTTATAGGTTCGACTAGATTTCTCCAAGTGAGAAATGCTACAGGGGCTCAAATTTTACAAATAATTTTTTACTAGCTTACGGAATAATGATATGGAATTTCCATGTCATTAAATATTACTTAAATAAAATTGACCTAGATTAACAATACACTAATTTTCCCTCTCACTCTACAGTATCACGTAAATCATATCACACTTTCCATCTGATCGTAACTTCCGGAACACAATTTTCTCCTCCACAACACAATTAATCTTACAATATGAATCAACTCCTACTTTTTCTTCTCCATTACGTGATGAAAAGGGAATATCAGATTGCTCGTCCTATATTTCCTCTCCATTAGATGATGACGGGTTGTCATCTGGTTCTGATCACGGGATATTGTCGGGCACTGATCAAGGGCTCTTAACAGAACAACCGTCTAATCGAGCATTACTATCAGATTCGTCATCAAAAGCTAAGAATTTCGAGTATAATGAGGAATTAAATGAGTATGTTTATCTATTATTATAGGATGCTTAATTAGTTACATCTTGAATTATTATCAAAAAAATAAATAAATACAGATTAGCACCATTATACTTGTTTTTATCTTATGCATAGTAATGTTGTAACATTGAATAGTTATAAATAGAAAATAGCAGATTGTGTTCATTTGATTAGAATTTGATTGTTTAGTTCTTGTTGATTGTAGACATGATGACAATGGTATAGATAAAGAAACCAGTTGTGATATAAATTTGGATGAAGTGAAACATCATGAAAGTGTGTCATCTCAAAGACAGGATAACAACAGTTCTAACTATGATGACAATATTGAAGAACCAAAGATTGACATGACCTTTGACACCATTGAAGAGCTTGCTAGATTTTATGCAAATTATGGGAAGAAAAAAGGATTTGGAGTCTATAAAAGGTCTTCGAGAAAGTCTTACACTAATGATGAGAAAAGGTATGCAACTATTTCATGTAATCGGGTTGGGAAGTTAGTTTCCAAGTCTAAAAATATTTTGAACCCTCGACTCGTTTCTAAAACAAATTGTCCAGCAAAAGTAAATGCAGTTCTTAGAATCGATAAAAAATGGAATGTGTCAAAAGTTGAGCTCAAACACAATCATCCGTTTAGTCCAAGGAAAGGAAGGTTTTATCAGTGTCATAGGTTCGTGAACCGAAATGTCAAAAGACGACTTGAGATATACCAACGAGCTGGAGTAAGAATGAATAAGGGTTTCAATACCTTTGTCGTGGAGAATGGGGGGGGGGGGGGTATGAAAATTTACCATTTACGGAAAAGGATTGTCGTAACTACATTGATAAAGTGAAACGATTAAAGTTTGGAGAAGGTGATGCTGAAGCCATTCAAAGTTATTTCACAAAGGTTCAATCTTCAGATCGTGATTTTTTTTACACATGGGAATTAGACGACAAAAATCGATTGAAGAGTTTGTTTTGGGATGATGCGAGGTGTAGGGCAGCTTATGAAGAATTCGGGGATGTTGTCACATTTGATACTACGTATCTTACAAATGAGTATGAGATGCCAATGGCTCCATTCGTAAGAGTAAATCATCATGGACAATCCATATTGCTTGGTTGCGGCTTGATTTCAAACGAAGATAACGAGACATTCACATGGCTATTCCAGTCATGGTTTGCGTGTATGTTTGGACGTCCTCCTAAAGCCATTATAACGGACCAGGACCAAGCTATGAAGAACGCAATACAAAATGTGTTTCCCGATGCACGTCATAGGTGATAACTATTTTCCTTTCTAACTAGCTAGTATACTTGAAAGCTTTATTTTCTTATACTTGAAAGCTTTATTTTCTGTGTCTAAATCTAATTGTTTCGTTGAATACTATTTTTATTTTTAGGTGGTGTTTGTGGCATATCATGAAAAAACTGCCTGAGAAGTTAGGTAGCCATAAGAAATACAAGCTAATTAAGTATAGGCTTAAGAAGGCTGTGTATGATTCTTTTATTCCTAGTGAATTTGAGGATGCATGGAATATACTGTTAGAGAGGTACCGACTTCAAAAAAATAAATGGTTGACAAATTTGTATCTAGAAAGACATAGATGGGTCCCTTGTTATGTGAAAGATACCTTCTGGGCTGGGATGTCTACTACACAGCGAAGCGAGAGTATTAATGCATTTTTTGATAAATATGTTAACAAAAAAGCAACCTTGAAGCAATTTGTGGAGCAATACGAAAAAGCATTAAGAGATAGGGCAGAGAAAGAAAACAAAGAAGATTTTAAATCTTACAATACACAATATCCACCAATTACCCGCTATGCAATGGAAGAACAAATGAGAGAAATTTCACCCACGCTAAGTTTAAAGAGTTCAGTGAAGAATTAACAGGAAAAATGTATTGTGGAATAGGTTCTTTCAAATCACAAAATCAGATTTTAGAATATGAAGTAATTGAGGATGTTATGGTCAACGAAAAAATAATAAAGAAGTCATTTGTTGTTTCGTTCAGAAAGGGTGATTCAGAAGAAGAATGTGACGTGAGATGTATTTGTTGCTTGTTTGAGTTCCGTGGGATGTTGTGTAGGCATGCACTTACAGTACTTATCCATGAGAATATATATATATATATATATATATATATATATATATATATATATATGGTGCCAAATAAATACATCTTGCGAGAGATGGAGAAAAGATGTCAAGAGGAGACATACTAAGGTTAAAGTTACTTATAGTGACTGGATTGATTCAGATGTGGGTCGTCGTTATGATAGAATGTGTAGTGCTTTCTCACAAGTAGAGGACTTGGCATCTGAATTAGAAGAAAAATGCAGTCTTGTACTAAACCGAGTAAGTGAAATAATGAGTGAAGTTAGGGGTACAAAAAGTGTTCCTAATAGCTTCATTTGTACCCAGGGGCCTGGTACTTCTTCTAAGAGTAACACAAAGATTCTTGATCCCTTGATAGTTCGAGGAAAAGGACGTCCTCCGAGTAAGAGACTCAAGTCCAAAGTTGAAGCAATCATCTCAAAAAAGCCAAATAAGAAGAAGGTATGTTAGTAGGTTATATGTTTCAGTTTATTAAAAGAATGATAGTAACTTTGGATTATGCTCAATTGTGATTTCAGAAATCGACGAAAGCTGAAGACGAGGAGCTTGGTTGTGAAATTGATAATAATTTGCCAAAGAAAAAACATCCGAGGAAGGAAAACACGGTAATTATGTTAAGTAATATTTTGTTAAAAAGTTGTGTGTTTAGTATGTTTAAAAATTAAGAAATAGATGTTTCAAGTATATGGTGTGCTGCTTTTCTTGTAGGAAATTCAGAATGATAAGATGTACTCTGTTTCGAGTGATATCAGTAATAGCGAGTATCTTAATTTCGAGCCTCACTATGGTGGATCCTTTCCAAGTTATCATATGCAACATTAACAATCTCCAGGTTTTCCTATGCAAGATCATCAGTTTCGATCCTTTCCAAGTTATCATATGCAACATCAACAATCTCCAGGTTTTCCTATGCAAGATCATCAGTTTCATGTGCAAACTCGAGATATGTGAAAGTAATTTTCTCCACAGTTACAATATGTAAGCGGATTTCATGTTCAAAAATCATCACAAGTGACCTTTCCAGATGCGTCATTAAACCCTCCAAATACAACAATTCGCCCCACGAGATACAACACTTAGCTTTCATAGTGAGTTTTATTTTTTTTTGTTGTTGTTCACGTTTTTATTATGTTATTCATTATTTGGTGCATTTGTGTATGGTTTAGAAACTGGAGTATTGTTTGAGTAAAAGATGGGACATTTTTTGTGAGATATTTATTTTGTTTGATTATTAGCATGTGATGGTTTCATAATGAATTATTTGATTTGGTTAACACTAAAGTCATTTTCTGTTGGTTTTTTTAAGAGTACTAGTTAAAGTGTTGCTATACTGTTACCGGTGTTGAAACGTTTCCAAAACTGTTAGACGAAGCATTGACTAGTAATAAGTTGGGCTGCAGTTGACTGGTAATAAGTTGGGCTGCAGTTGACAGGTATACAGAAGGCAAATAGTCAGCATTGAATGGTTTTGGCTAAGCTTGAGAAGATGCCTCATACAAAGTCTGAGGCCTTGGTTTATGTGCCGAAGGAAGAAGGTGGTAGGCGTTTACCTTTTTTTGCCACAATTTTCTGAGACCGGTGGAAAGACCGTCAGTACTGGTGTTATTCAGTCCATTAGCGCGTGATTTCTTTATCTATCTTAAATTTGTGTTGTCACTTTTGCGGTGTTTGGAGATTTATATTCACTTAATTTTGCATTTTTATTATATCACACAGACGTGTTGCAACTTCATTTTTTTTTGAATATCTTATATTCTAATATCTTAGCTTAATCATATTATTGCATATATGATCTTGGTTTGATGTGTAGCTGTATGCAATTTCTATCTTTTTCATTCACCACATTATTACATTTCGTTGTAAATTGTTTGTCAAAGGCTACAACACCCACTAATAAGTCCTTAATATATATGTCACACGACCATGTAATTATTTTTGTCGAAAGTTTGTTAAAACACACTTTTTACACCATATTTCTCATATTTACCCACATGAATGAAGATTGATCTCAAAAACATGCTTTTGTCATACTTACATTTCCACGATAACCTTTGGTTGTTACCCACTGAATCTTCACTAATGGGTAAGAATAAAAGTTCTTTAGTGTTTGGTTAGGCTTATGGACTTATGGCCTTTGGGCTTATAAAAGTCATTTTAAAAAAGCCATTGTGGTATTGGTTTTAAAACAACCGGTACACACGGCTATGCGCTTCGCACAATGATCTAACAATTTCAACCCTCATAATCACGTTCATTATGGTCATGAACATTAACCTGGTTTTACGAGAGCTCTAATTGTGGATCTCTAATTAATTCAATTACGCTTTCATTCATAAAAACTGCATGCTATAAAGTTTTTTTTCCAAATTAATATAGTGGGAAAACTTTTTAAAAATATTTATCGTTTTAGTTAAATCATAATTAATTTAATTTAACCTTAAATTTATTAGATTGAAAAATAAAATTAAAAAATCTGTAGTCACCCTTAAACTCTTTGCCTTCTTCAACCTTCAAATTTTGTCTGATTCAACCCTAATCTCTATCTTCCAGGTTAGTTTTAAACCTTTTTCGCGTTTTGATTATTGTTTTGTGATAACAAAAACTAATAACAAAAGCTTATATTACGAAACACGGAAATATTAAGTTCAAGATTTATGTTGCTTCTTTTTTATTACTTACAATCTATTTTTTGGTTATTGCCCTGTGATAACAAAAGTTAATTACCTATCTATCTAGCTATCTTTGATTGTGCACACATATATCAATCGAAGATTTATGTTGTTTTTCCTTATTATTTATGAGTATGTTTTGTTTTTTATCTTAAACTTGTGTTTGTCTTTGTGTTTGCTCATCTTTGTTATGATTTTTTGTTTTCATCAGCAGTTAGCACAATGAACCAATTGAATGAGGTCTTTCATATGACTCAAAATGAAGATTTCAATATAATATCTCAGGCTGTGAACAATTTCGATGTTAGTAATGCTTTAGATGATGAAATTAGTATGGATAGATGATGCTTTTGAAGAAGATGGAATTGAACATATAATTTTTTTTGCACTTTGTTTTACATGTACTGTTGTTAAAACTTAATGTCATATTCTGCATTTTGTTAAAAAAATTTGATGATGAAGGTCACAATTTAAGTGCATTTTTTTCCCCCATTTTTGGTTGTTTTTATTGTAATTATACCCATCTTTATTGGATGAAAAAATGGTTGGGAGTGAACAGGTGTTGTTACCTATGTGTTAACATATCATTTTCTTTTATTGTTAATTTTATGTTTAATGTTAAATTAAGATTTAACTTAAATTGGTAAATATTTTGAGAACTAGTTTGGTAAATAAATTTTTCCATTCAAAAAACTCGCTTTAATCTTATTGAACTTTATCACTTAACCATTCCATTGCGAGATCCGAAACTATTATCGTTTACCTTCTCAAAGTTAAGCAAGATAACAATTGTGGAAATAAGTAATTCTACTGTTATTGTAATAACAACGATATTTATAACTTTTGAATATAAAATGATTATAGTATCTTTTTATTTATTCATTACTTTAGAAAAAAACGCTGCAATCATTGCTAAACTTGTACAGAGTGAGATTAACATATATGACTTTGTGGTTTCTTCTTTTCTTCAAGATGAAAATTTTGATTACAGCGCTTTTTTCATTGAAATTTCGTTATGATAACTATAGTTATATTACACAACTAAAAAATAAATGCATCAACAAATTCAGGAGAATCTAAATTGCATCTTCTTCATGTGACAATCTCACAAGCACTATTTTGAAAAATTAAGGTTTCTAATTTATTACAGTTACCAGCTCTCGTAAGCAAACGATGCCGATCTAGCAAAAAATGTATACCCGTTACTTTCTTTTTCCTTCGTTGTTGTGGATGGCAAAAAATACACATATTTGATCAACTTATATATAATGAACCTCTAAATTTGTCTTGATACATTACCCTGTCCGGCGCCAAACCAGCAGCAATCAAGGATTTGAGTTTGATATATAAATATATTACAATTAAGTCAGTTGCGCTATCTGCAAGAAACCAGAAACAAATATGAGTTCACTTTGTATGTCACATATAAACCAATAACTAGATTCACAAAATATATAGGTTTGGATTTGTAGGGTCAACATTTGGATTTGGATATAATAATAAATCAACAGAATTAAAACCCGTTCTAGTTTAAGGTAACAAAAGCAGGTACACCGTGGGTGAGTTTAGCCAATTTGCCTGTTTCCTTTTGATATAACATCCATTTGCAATAAAATTTTACCCATTTGATTCGCTAAAGATAAAGATACACTGTGCATCACTGTATCTATATGTACGAGATAACAACCATCGGAAGTATAAAAAATGCACAGGTGTATAAATATACATGCACCAGCTTTAACTCATTCAGGAGTAAATTGGGCAAACCTGTTAAGCATAATCAAGAAGCACTGTGATACAAATAACTATAATTTGACTTTAAAAGTCCAACAAGATGCCTGTTTTACTCACGAAATGTTTTGTTTACATATTTTTTTTAGAAGTATCTCAAAAAGAAAAACTTATATGTCTATGCAGTTAAACCCATCCTATTCCAAAGAAAATAAAAGGAAAATCATAATTTACGAATATTAGTGATAGAATTCCATCTTGAGTTGTCCTACATACTACCAAGTGATATATTTTCTTATCGTGTATCCTTTTTGCCTTTTTTTAACCATTTAACTTATACGTCTTATAGTAACAGTTACTTCACTTTCATGTTCACGTCATATTGTCCTACAACCGAACATTCAAACTGGGGGTAACAACTTCAACCCATTTGTCTCACAATGGGTTGATTTGGGATTCAACTTAATGCCAAAAGTCAAATGGGAATATTAAGAAAGCTAATTAAAACAGGTAACAGGTAATAAATGGGTTAATCAGGTTTAAATTACACTATTGCATATCATTTATCTACTACCAAAATTTATTAATTCAAAATATTGGATAACTATTGTAAGAATAGCCTTTTGTCTCACAATGGGTTGATTTTAATGCCAATAAGTCAAATGGTAATATCAAGAAAGCTAATTAAAACAGGTAGCAGACTAGCAGGTCAAATATGGGTTAATCAGGTTAAAAATTACACTATTGAGTATCATTTATCAAATACTGCAATTATTATTCAAAAGAATTGGATAGCTATTGTAATGATAGCATATAACCAAAGTTGACATACCAAGTTATGACCCAACCCATTTTCAATCCATCAAAACATTTGACCTATGATCGCCGCCCCCACCCCCTGGGGTTTTGCAACATTAGTCTAAATTGTTTGAAGACAATGTCAAAGAGATGATGGTGCTTTTATATTGCATACCTATATAGATCGAATGTATTTGGTAAAATGTGCTTAGTAATCTTTTCTTCTGCTATTCTCAAGATCATTTGCAAAATTGCTATCTTCACCTTCAATATCCTTCAAATATTGGCCATAAGCTGGATCATAAGTAGTTAAGATGCGCAAGTATTTTGCAGCCTCAACATCACGCCCTAAGCTTGCTAAAGAACTGGAATTCAGCTTGAATGTCAGTATTAATGTGAAATGTAGATCTTTGCATACAAGATACATTAATGATGTCTAATTTACTAAATTTAAAGAAAACTTTGAAGTGAGCCGTTCAAATAATATGAGATATACTCCTTCGGTCTCAAAAAATGCAATGTTTGACTTGGCACATAATTGTGCTTGATGATTAGCCCAATATCTAATTGACTCTGAGTATAACTAGAGGCGGCAATTTCGACCCATCAACAAATAAATAGGTCGATTCAGGTTATGCTTTATCTCTGAAGAGTCATGTGGGTAAAATAAAATAAAATTTAAAGTGGAAATTTCCAAAAGGTAGCAAGTCATCCAAAGTGTGTTTTAATCCATAAAACCTTTCAATCATTTGAACACATTGAAATAACATAAGTTTTGTAATCATATTGAACACATTGATCACATTTTAGAACTTCAGAAAAATAGGAGAAAGTGTTCCACAACAACTGACCATGTCCATATCCATTAACCCAACCCACCCATTTTGCCACTCCACATTTTTCTCGATAAGAACAAGATGAGCGATGAATCTTATGGACTAAAAACAATTCTCATATGTAGTATGGATTAAACAGTAATCTGGAACTAACCATGAATCTTATGGACAGAAACAATTCTCATGTGGTATGGATTAGACAGTAATCTGGATTTAGTTCTTACCATGAAGGATATTGTTGTATATAAATAGAGGGAGTAATTTTCAGGTCAATAAAACCAACATCATTACCTTGAAAGCATAAACAAGGCATCACAATAATGGGTTTTGATTTTCGAGTCCTCTGGCGCTTTCATATTTGCTATTTTTTCTAGGTGGACAATTCCTTCTGCAACTTTTCCCTGCCCATGATCAGAAATTTGATGTAAACAAAAAATCAAAAGTGTAATAAGCGGATTTTTGCCATTCACTGATGCAAAAAGTACAATTTGACTTCGAAGGTCAATCAAGTTGTAAACACTAAACTTGCAACTTATTGTATCACAAAGCTATGAGGTAAGTTGGCCAGAATAAATCTGGAACAGGCATCACAGACTTGTACCTAGCTTATGACTTGATGCAAACCTTTTATGGGATGGGTACGTAGCAGTGACTGATTATTGCATGTTAACAATTTTTCTATCAATCTCAACAGATACAAGACAGAAGTTTTCAATTTAAACCACACTTAATCACCACTCCCACTCCAATAATAGATAATTGGTGCAGAGGTTTGAGGTCAGGTATAATAAACAATATAGACAAGAATGTTTCACCTGCTTTGCAAGGGCCACACATGACCATGTAGATGATAGTATCAAATAATCTATCTCCTCAATGTCTTTTGGATAGCCTGCCACAAGAAGCTGCCAAGAGAAGATAAATTACAGGAAATTTGCTTTAAGATAATGGACACCTAACTAACTGAATATCAGTATAGGAAACTCAGAGATCATACTTTAGAGATTGCACGCTCGAAATATTCAATAGCCTCAGCTAATTTTCCATCCTTCATCAATATTTGCCCCATAACAAGCAATGCTCTAACATATTCAGGATCCCTTTCAAGTATCAGTCTGTAAATAATTTATAACAATCAGAGGGAAAATAGAAACTGAATATGGATTAGTGGGAAAGGAATGCTAAAATGAAAAATGTAAACTAGAAATGGCAAAACGGTCTGGAGGATCATCGATTTATCGAAGGATCAAGCCCTCACCCCAAACAATCTCAGTGGGTCAAGGTGGGGAAATGGCAACTGATGAAAATGGGTGAGCTTTAGTACAGGTCAAATTAGGTTGGGCCGGATTGGGTTGACCCAGACCACTTTTTTGTCCATTTACAAAGATATATGATGAAATAATGTTCAATATCATTACAACTATCTATACTTCTACACTTCTATATCTATACTTCTACACTATATTATAAAAAGAATAACTCCTTATTTTTGGAAAGGGATAAGTATCCTGGAATGTAGCATTCGATGAGAGTCTGAAATAAAGCCATCTAACAGATTGTATGCACTAAAAGTAGACTTTGAGCACGGTCAACCATTTGATCCATTTGGGATGATAAGTAACCCACATTGACCCATTCATAAGTAAATGAGCTAAATTATTTGGTTGTCAACTCTAACTAAAACTATAGAAAGCTGCAAACTACAGTATTACCTAAGAAGTGGAACTGCTTTATCGTTTCTGCCCTTTGATAGGTGTGTGATAGAAAGCTATAAACAATTGACACGATAAAGATGATTAATAAGAACACATTAATAAATTAACAAAAAGGATGTAGCCTAAAACGAAAAGATCACTTACGTTATAGAGTTCTAGTTGTGATAGTTCATGGATAGCTTTTTTACCCGCAGGCACTATGAATGTGGCTTCTAGACCATCCATTTCATGAGTTTTTTCAGTATCCGCAGGTACTAACTTGTCAGGTAATCCTAACTTCTCCCGAACAAGTGGATGCTTCATAGCCAATTGCTGGAGATGATTTGAAAGCTATAATAAGAAACTTACTGCATGCTACTAATTGATTCGAGAAAATTCATTGGTAGATGTGGCAGGATGGGTGGGCCGGGAAGGCTGGGTTGACCTACAAACACTATTCTGTCCATTTTCAACTATTATAAAATAAATAACGTGTAACCACCAGTCTACCACTCGAAAAGAGGTGACTATAATGATAATCTAAATCACTGAAAAGAAAGATTTGACGACTGTAATTGTTCATTGGATGTTGCATGTAGTGCATGGGTTGTAAAACTCGAGTTGGCAGTTGGCACTCTGCCAATTCACCTGTTTTATTTGTTTATATATAAAAAAAAGCTAACCAGGATAACCTTATACCCAAAAAAAAAACCAACCTGAACAAGGGTTAAGGAGCTATTTGCGGCCCAGTATAGCAAACTTCCCTGCAAAAGAATTAATAATTTTAGGTTGACAACATCCTACCAAAGATATAGTGACTTTGATGTTTGACATCCAACCACATGGGAGCACTTGCAACAATAAACTTAAGTAGTAGGCCAAAATAACTGAAGGCGCCCTACAATGGGATGATAGATATTGAAACAAGAAGAGTATCAAAAAGGCAAAGACATCAACCACACGGTATGATTGTTAATGAAACTTATCACTAAATAATGATAACTTGGCATCATCATTCATCATAAGTAGATATGGTCTGCTTAATCACTAGCAATTAGCAATAACATATGACCACCAGTGCTATCTTGTTTATGGATGTTCAAACTTAGATATGTCAATAGCAATAGAAGCCATTATTGGAAGTGGAAGTCTCTTAACTAATAGGCAGATTCTATGTAACACTAATAAAGTCAGCAACAAGAAGAAAAATGACACCATTTCCAAAACAAAATTCAGACTTTAAATGATAAAACTTGCAAGCTTGTCAAATACAAAATATGGGAGCTTCAATTTACCTGAGGAAGATAAAATCCAACAAAAAACATAGGGATTGTGAGACAGTGCAAATAGATCCGGTAATACTGCAACAAAGAGGGGTGGGGGGATATGTCAGAATACATGTCCTGCATTAGGAATCAAGGATACAGAGGTACGAGCCTATAAAAAACATATCCTTTTCAAGTAAGGTGGTACATGTCCTGAATTATCAAACAAGCATAAGTTAACACAGTATATAACGTGATACACAGCGATTATAAAAGATTCTCTAAATGAACCTCAATATTGCAAAGAGGAAGACCACATAAGCTCCTACCATGAGATACCATTCTGACGGTAAAAATAATAGAGCTCAACTTTTCACAAGCATATTTCCTACCTTAGCTAATTTGCCAATAACATTTGGGAGCTTCGCCAAAGAAGACTTCTCAAATGATACCTGATTGAAATAAACCATTAATATAATATTACATTTATAAATATAATTAAGGAAAACTGAGCAGTGAGCATAAATTAAGGTAATTACCCGAACATTAATTAGATGTAGTGAAGCTAACAACAATGGGAAAATAAAACCTGAAGCACCATGCGACATTTCAGTCAGATTCTGGAACCAGAGAGTACCGCCCTGAATTGAATTTGACAGAATAAAGACTTCAGAAATCATCAATGAGATCAAATGCCTAATCTAATTGGTACAAAAATTAAAAATGAACAGGCATAAAGTTGACTTTTGGTTCACTCAGATCAAACAATCAAGTTACCCAAGCTCATATTCATTTAGATTCGTGACAACACAGATGGTAGACAAAAGATTAAAATCCAAAGATGTTGGTAACCAATATAAGCCAAATAGCATCCGATCTATAAGCCAAATAGCATCCGATCTATGCATTACTGAATATTTTCGCCTTACAGTTTCGAATCCAGCATGATGATTCAGCGCCATTTGTCGGACACTTAATGTCCCCAAAAATAAGAAAGGAATCTGCAAATGAAAGTCAAGTGAGAGGCTCTCACATATGCAATTCAATCAAAAACTGACCCAATTAATACCTAACTCAAAAATTTTAACATCTACAACTTAAGGATGACTAACCTGAATAGATGGATACGCTAACATCCATAAAAATGAAGGGCATCCAATTTCTATCCTTTTTTCCCGAAAGCGTTTGTACTGCTCTATCCAACTTTTTCCCGAGAAAGGTGGTGGTATAGGTGGAGGCACTTTAAGAAAATCAAAACAAGGGTAAGTTGAATAGTCAATCTCTTTCGAATCATTAATCCTATAGTCCTACTCATAAGTCATAACTAGAAGCAGAATTATAGGAAAATTTAGATGTTCTCAGATAACTGTCATGATTATATTCTCATAACTCTCACATTAACATATGTTGGCATTGATCTTAGAATATTTCTGACTTGGAGAATTAATTTAATTATTCTAATACAGATAATGAGAACCAAGGTTGACTAAGAATAAAAGAACAACACTCACAAGAACCATTAATGTACCCTGAGTAGATTTTTATTATTTTATTATGTACAATGAGTTGCTGTGTGCTGTTGTAGTACAATGTTGTTCTTGAGAGTGCTTATTTCCCCATAGAGTAGTGATACTTCCATATGAAACTTTGGCATTAATCGTTTCGATGTATAAAGAAGTCGAGAGATTATAGTTGTGTTAATTTGTTATTTGTACTGGGATATCAGTTTGTATCATAACACCTATCCTGATTACCACATTCTTGGTCAGAGCAGAAAGAGAATACTAACATTGAGGTGCCAACATAGCAGTCTTTTTCAAATTTTGTAGTTGCGCAAGAAGCACGGGAAGTATAGCAACTCTCAGAGCTAGCGTGGAGACAACAATAACCGCCCACCTACAACATCAGTCACAAATTATAAAACGAAAAAGGATAAGATTAATTCAGTCATTATAAATAAATATAGTAAGTTACAAAATGTCACTGCAAAAACAATAGGTGGACATGGTATGCTACTACGCAATGTGTGGGAAAGAAACTAAAAAAAAAACGATACTTTTGACTTATGGATCTGTAACTATCTTGACACCCACAACTTCGATTAAAAACGGTTACTAGTTATCAAAGTTTTTTAACCACTTGTTTTACATTTAAATTCATAATGTATTTTTCAAGCCAAGGAGCAAACCTAACTAACTAAAGAAGAACAAATGTCGTTTCTAAATTGGCTATCCGAGTAGTACACCGTGGTCTCCATTATATATATATATATATACACACACACTATATATATATATATACACACAAAAAACAGGAAAGAAAGAAAAGAAGTATATAAAGAGGGAGGGTTACCAAGGCAAGGCAGTAAAGTAATGAACTTTATCAAGGAACCAAACAAGACATTGTATAGGAAGCATGACGTCATCACCGGAAACCGGAAGCGCGGCGACATCACTAGCAATGTCGTGATAATCGAAATTGTCATTGTAATCATGAAAAAAACCATCCATTTCAGACTCAGGAGAGGAAGTACTAGTAGAATCATCATTATGAGAAATAGGTTTTTCATCTCTATTGGTTGAAAATGACCTATAATAATTATAACTATGATTCAAATATCGGAAAGAATTATAATGATGATGATATTGATATAAGGATGATACAGAATGAGGTTTATTGGTATTATTTTGATGATGATGTGATGATAATGAATGAATTGAAGAAATAAGTCGGTGAGGAAGAGGAGGGGGAGGAGTGTGATGATGTTGAAGAAGAAGAAGTGAAAGCTGGTGCGGCAGCTGATGATGTTTTCTCCTCCTCATGATTATTAATGCCATAATGGGTGCTGATTATTGTGCTTGTTGAATTAATGGAAAAGGAATGGAGGCGACCCAAAGGGATTTGATTTTTTTGGTTAAATCGGGTAATCATTCAACTATCCGGATTTCTTAGATTTTTCAAAAACATTTCATTTATTGTATTTAATTTTTTTTTTAATCCAGTTATGTATTCAAATTTCGAAGCTTGACCTCGGTCTCGATTCGATTACTAAACGAGTCAATATCTAAGCTCGAATTCGACTTGAGCTTTTTACAAATTAAACTCGAATAATTCTTGAGAATAGGTAATTGGTCTTGTCAAATCTTCTTTTGTTATCATTTTTATAATCAAACACAGGTAAATAATTGTGTAAAAGTGTAAATTTAAAATTAGGCAAGTAGATGGTTGAAATCGGGATAAACATAAATGCGTAACTGTAAAAACTTAAAAGCGAGAAGAAAGATACATTAAGAAACTCGTGAATATAAAAATAGTTAATTTAATGGGAAGAAAGTGAGATCATTTCCTTCGCCTTGTGTTCTCAAGTTTTTTTATTTAAGGAAAAAAAAAGAATGGAGAGGGAAATCAAACTTTTTTATGTTCTTTAGTTTTGTATAAGAGGGAAAGGAAAAGAATGGAAGGGGTTCCAAAGGATCTAGCAATAGACTTTTCTTTCAATATTTTTTCCCTAAATTTAGGCTGATTGTGAAGGAAGCTAAATAATATACATCATAATTATTGTAAAATGACAAGTATACATCATAACCATTGTAAAAAAACTTTATTATTTTGGTTATTATGGTTTAAATTAAATGTTATATCATGTTTTAACGGATTAGATGGATTAGCATGACACAACTGAAATTTGCTTTCATTTTACGACTCAAAAAAATGTTATAGTGTTTTTTCACTTATTTTCCTTTCTTTACTTCAAAAACTCAAAGAACACATAAAAAAAAAAAAAAAAAAACCTTGCTTCTCTTCTATTTCTTTCTTTTTATCTTCCCTACCTCTCATTTCTTTCCCTTTCTTTAAAAAGAAAAACTCAGTGTCATCGGTGGCTGGCTACCACCGTCCACAACCACTTCACCACCATTTTAACTCCCTTTGACTTTCCAACTCCCGATTACATAAAATTAGTTTATTATAATGAAACCAACTTCCATCCATCCTCATCCTCTTATTGAACGCACACTATTATTCTTATTTAACCCCTCCTCCCCTCAATACCGCCGCCCCTCCCTAACAGTTTCTTCTTATATCTCTTCTTCCTCAATTCCGCCCTTTTCATCTAAAACTTTAAATACCAATAGTAATAGTAATAATAAGACATCCCCACTTGTAAAAAACAACATTGTTAATAACGATCATGTTTCTAATTACTACTACTTTGAAGAAGAGGTTCAACCTACAAACCCAACCCCCCATAAACTTAGTGTCTCTTCTTCTGATCAGGCTTTCTTTCTCTTCACCTTCATCGCTTGCACGGTCCGGCCCCTCTTCCTATATATATATATATATATATATATATAACGGCAACTGTTAGTAGTTAGTTCTTATGCGCCACTGCCAGTAGGAGCTCATATTTAGATATAAATATATATTCAAAATTAATTTTTTTTTGTAGGCCACAGCTTCATTCACTGGTTTTGTCATGGCTGCTGTTCCTACACTCTTTGTAACTTCCTTTTTCTTCACTCTCATTATCTTTCTAATCCAAGATGATTAAATTTGATTATGTGGTTGTATAATTTGAATTGGATGTCTTATTACTATGCATATCTTGATATATAATCCCCTCTTGTTTAGTTTTAATTATGAAAACCGAGATGGATCCCTGTTCAGTCTACCCTGAGAGACTTGAGACGTATCCGGTGTCTTCCCAATGTGTTTGCCCAATGAGGTACGAAACCGGTCTCTTCCGGTCCTCGTTACCACTGGGCCACCTTGGAGATGGTTTCCGAATATGACTAGCTAGTTTATTGTATTTTAATCACAGCAGTAAACAAGTTTTATTTTGGGTTTTTTATGCCAAATGACAAAGTTGAACTGTAAATACCCCCTTGCTAAGGAGAGTTAATGACAAAGCCTTTTACTATATCGAACCGATTGATAACTCATTGATAAATAATGAATCAACCAACTCAAATGAAATTCGACAAACCTTTGGATACCATACATATTCTGATATGTTGCTCTAAGCCAAGTGTCTTGGTAATACTTTCTGTTACTAGTATTAGACTTTATAAAAATGAGTAATTATGTATTGGAAATCAATTTTGTTTGTAAATCTAACTTTTTTAGAAATTTATTAACTAGCAAGGTGCTAGAATACAAACGCAAATAGTAAATTATAACAACACTTAGTAAATAAAAACAAACTATCGTAGGGTTATCATTCCATAGCTCTCAGACAATCTTCGGATTCTTTTTCCTACTTAGAATCCAACATCATGTTAGCCTCTTTGCCTCCATTAGAACATTGGATACAACAAACTGATTTAAAGTGAACATCTTGGAGTTTTTATTCCTTCAGATGCACCAAATTCTAACAAAAGTGACAGCGTCAAAGCACTTTACGATATTCCTACTATGAAACCATGAACCATTTGAATGAAAAAAGAACTTGGCTATTGCCCATCGCTCTTTCAAGATTTATTATGTCATCATTGTAAGTTCGGGGGATCTCTTTTATTTTCATTTGAAATATTATGATCCTTTTGTTGTACTAGAACCTAGATGTCATGTACTCTAATTGTATGCCATAATAATACTTGTTTTTAGAACTATTAGTAACAATGTTATGTGATTGCACTTATTTATTTATACAAACTGATGTTGCATGAAGTGTGTCTCTTTTTCTTGGTGGTTAGTTGGTGTTGCGTTATGGGGAGAGAGGCCTCATTGTAGTGTATTCTATTAGGAAGTAAGATTTGGGTTGAGGGGGTATTATGCTTGATCTAACATAGTAGGGATTAACTGATAACAGTTAAACTGCAGAGTCAAAGTATTTTGCTCCTGGAAGTGGCCTTACAGATACTTCAATAACACTAGGATTATGCCGATCTTCATCAAATATGCGGTTGCCATAATTTATTTTTATTTTTTTTGCATTATCTTCATCACATTCTTTAAAAACTGTCTATGCCTGATACTTTAAAAGCATTATAACTTACCCTTGCTTTTATAAAGGTCCCACAAGTACCATTCTTGGTGTTTTTCATTTAAATATTATGATCCTATTGTTGTACTAGAATCTAGATTCTCATGTACTCTAATTGTATGTCATAATAATACTTGTTTTAGTAGCAATGTTATGTGATTGTACTGTTTTATTTCCACAAGCTGATGTTGCATGAAGTGTGTCTCTTTTTCTTGGTCCTTAGTTGGTGTTGCACTATGGGGAGAGAAGCCTCCTTATAGTGCATTTTATTAGGAAATAAGATATAGGTTTGAGGGGGTAGTTTGGTTGATCTAACATAGGCGGGATTGGCTGACAGAAAGTAAACTGCAGAGTCAAAGTATTTTGCTCCTTTAAGTAGCCTTACAGATGCTTTAATAACACTAGAGTTATGCTGATCTTCATCATTTATGCGATGGCCATCATTTATTTATTTTTGCATTATATTCATCACATTTCTTCAAAAACCATCTAAGCATGTTACTTGAAATGGATCAAACATCTAACCCAATGATTTTACAAAGCTCCCACAAGTGCCCTTCTTAATGTTCTTCATCAACGGTATTATTGACCATATAAGTTGTTTAGAATGTTTTGATTGAACTATAAAGTGCTACTCTTTTGAGGCACGGTTTTTTTTTTAATATGTTTTATCGAATACATCGGATGCAGTCCTGCACTTACACAGCAGCATGTACATAGTTTAAGTTGTGTTTGCTCATGAATGTGTTTGATCCATTACGTTAAATATTCGCAACGTTCTTTGTAAGCCTAAATTGTGGAGTTTGTGTTTGTTCCACAGGCTATGAGCAGAACTGCAATTGCTTTTGCAAAGTTGGCAGATACTGCTCGTGAGGAACTTCCTAGTACAATGGCTGCAATCAGGCTTTCTGGCATGGAAATCAGTGATCTTACCCTCGAGCTTAGTGACTTGAGGTTAATAGTATATCTCACGCTCTCTTATTGCTTGCCCGTTTCTTTGAACCTATTCTTTTCAAAAGGATTATAATAATTTCCATCTTTGAGATATCCGAGTTAATTCAACATGTCGTATTATTGAATATATATATTTCAGCAAACATTACCTAATTGCTGAGCATTGTAATCAACATTACACGTCATTGATTGTATATTTTTTGGTATCAGCCAAAAAATGCCATGAAGATATTAGCATGAAATCTTACATTTTCTTTCATCATCTTCTATTTCAGTCACGAGATCTCTGACGGGGTAAACAAGTCTGCTCAAGCTGTGCAAGCAGCAGAAGCTGGGGTTCGACACATTGGTTCTTTGGCTCGACACAAAACTATGTGTATGCTTTATATTCCTTCCATATGCACTTACTCAATGTGTGTATGCATTTTATTCTAGAGGTTGCAAAATGGGCGGCCTGGGTAACTACTCAAAATGGATAACTCTTTATATGGTGTGAAACTGGTTGGGTTGGCTGAAACACTTCATGTCCAATTATTTTATTAACTGAAAATAATTATTTGTGCTAAACATAGTTACAAACTTATACTATTAAAGTAGTAGTTATCAAAATTTGCGAATGAAACGATTTAGTAGGTTGAATGCATGTTAATTACAATTTGGGCAACTTTCGACACATTTTAATTAGCTAGTTCTTTTAGTTTACTCTCTTCATTCTTTAGAAGGCACAATCAGAATTCCCTTCTAAAAGTAAATAGGTCGAATTGGCAATCTCTATTTCCCTATCTTTGATTGAGAATTTAGCTACTTGTGTCTTTTTCCCCTTATTTTTTCATTATTATTATTTGTAAACAGCCATGATTGAGGAACGAGCAAACCTTCCTGTCATCTCAATACAACCAGTTGTTGCTGGGGTTGCAAAGAAGACTTCACAGGCTGTGGGACATGCCAGTAAAACCTTTATGAATATGATATCTGGAGGTGACTCCGATGACTCCACTTTAGAAGATGGAAGACCTGCCCATGTTGATACCTTAGAGTCTTAGAAGAAAAGTACATAATACATGCAGATCAGCAGTTCTGCTATGCAATCTTTAACGCATAGACGTTACTCCTGGAATATGTGTTCTGATAAGCATAAGTAGGATGTATTCATATTCATAGTTAATAATAGCTTTTTTCCCTTTGTACTTTTTTGTATTACACTGGTTCTCCTAACTGAAAATTTATTGCTTACTTTTAATCTCACATATCATATCCCTATGAACTTATGCAATGCATCTTCATTCAAAATTTCTAAAACTTGGTTCGAAGCTTTTGTAGTCAACATTTACGGAGAGAATTATGTCCATCAGAATGATTGGATAGTACCAGGGAGCAGTTTGTAGAAGAGGTGAAATACGCAGGCCAGATGACAGTTAAATCTGGTAATCGTCAAAACAGACCAAGTGGAGTGAGTTGAAACATCTGTCCGACAACTAGACATCCACAGTAGGTTTCATAAGTTTTATAAAGACTTCATAAATACTTCAAAAGCTATATGTCCAAGGGGGTTCTTACACCTTATTTGACTAGGTTTCATAAGTTTTTATAAAGACTTTAATGTCTAAGGGGGTTCAAAGGACCACTGCTATATAATGGATACGTTACTAGTTGAGTTGTCTGAGTTATTAACATTTTATTCTTGAGTTTTTATTAAAAAGAAAAGAAAGGAGAAGATTGGATAGGGGAAGAAAGGATAGAAAATTACATAAAAAAGAGGCATTTTCGAATTGAAAGAAAAGAAACTTGATAGTTGAATGTATTCTTGAGTTAGAAAGAAATGAAAAGAAAGGGTAAAAACATGCAATTTTACATTTATAGCCTTGTAGTAATTAAAACCTTTATATAAGTTTGAGGGGTATAATAATAATTTAACCACTTTTCCTTCCAAATCTTGCCAAAAGTGGCAAGAAAGTTTTGGGATCAAAACACTCTATTTTTCCCTTTCTTTCCCTTCCTTTTCTTTTAAAACAAAAACTCAAGAATACAAAAACTAAAAATTTCTTACCTTTTCTTTTCTTATCTTCTCAAAATAAAACTCAAGAATGGAGCCTAAAAGTATTTATTAAGTGTAACCGAGACAATGTACATGTTTTGTGTTAACTTTAGCAATGACTAGCGAGGATGTGTTTTACTATTCTAATTTCATAGTGCATCATTGAAAGTATTCGGTTCTTGTTTTGACCTCAATGATTGACAAATCACAACAAATATATGGTCCAATTAGCTTATAAGTCGATCATGAAACGTTACAAAATGAATATAATTAAAAGATTAAAGAAATAAGTATTAGTGGCTACAGTTACATAATATTCTTATCATGCACAATAATTGTTCCCTAAACCCAATAAATGAGAAATGCATTTGTTGAACACTGTTGAACATAGGTGAAAATCATGCCTACAAAACAATAAAAAACAAAAAAACACTTAAAAATTTCATTCAAAGTACAAAACAAAAACCATTCTTTCGATCTTCATTCAACCCAACTTCATTAATGGGTTATCAGATACTACTGCTGATTGTTTTGGGGCTTTTAATTTGCTCTAAAACTCAACCAACAATTTAGTAGTCGTGTAAGACCAAGCATCTAAAATTACTTATAGGGTGATGTCAGTCACTTGTAACTCTAAATCATTGCGACTATGAGTGAGACATTATTTATGATGTTTCTCGTAGCTCTGTTACAAATGTATATGATTAAGTATTTATTTGTTAATCAATGGTTGATCAGCTATTTTACGAGCCACATTACACATTAGACAATCATTACCATTTAAGTGACTTAAGTTAATATACGTCCTACAGCTCAAAAAGTGGCTTAATATAAAAGCAACAAATTATTCGTAAAGATTGCACTTTACATGTTCTTAAAAAGTTTAAAAGTAAATAAAAATAAAAACTTCACATTTATTAAAGATAACTACTTTTAAGTCTTTTAAGATATCTTAGTTAGGGAGACAAAACATGAAAGTTTGTAATACTAGGGTGTTGCCATCACCACCATCCACCACTCATTTCCAACCAATCACATTATGCTATTTTAAATCCACCATTCACTTCCAACCAATCACATTATGTCACCTCAAATCCACCACTCACTTACCACTCACCCAAATTTTGTTGTCATTGTCATCACTCACCCATCACCCACCACTCACTACAATTTTATTTTTATTTAAAGTAAATTAAAACACTTAATATAAAAACACATAATAAAGTTTGGTCACAACATAAAATAAACCTACAAACTACACGAACACCCGTGTTTCGCGCATAACTCGCGCTTACGATAAACTCTTTGAATGTCGGGTCGGTGAGATGCTCGTGAGGATTTTTTATAACGAACTTCATGTCACGATTGTACTCTTCGCCTTCAAGAAACCTGAAATACTCATCGTCTTTCTTCTGTTGAACCTCAAATCGCTGCTTTAGTAGACTCGTCTTTTCTGCCGTGTAACTTGTCAACGTATTACACACTGAACTTCGACTTGAATCTTTACTTCCCACCTTCTTCTCACCCTTGGATTGCCTTAATGGAACAGATGGAGCAGGATCCTCATTCAGACACGGTAACGGAACGTCGAAAACCAAATCTTCATTCTACGGTGTTGGATTTGGAGTGGATGACTCAGATGACTTTCTTTTTTTACTTGAACTAGACGATTCTGCAGGTTGACCAACCAAAGGTTGTTGCAGCCACTTTGGTTGTTCCTTGACAATATTCCACGCCTTTAAATGGTTGAGCGGTTTTTATATTGTTTTCCAAAATCGTCACACGCCTTTTGTTGGATATTAAGGTCGTTACACCCGCTTTGTTTCATACGCTACAATACATATAAACATAAAACAAAATCAACGTTTGATTGAAACATACATACATACATTTACATACATTCGTTTTCGAAAATAAAACAGAGCCAACATACATACATACATACATACATACATACACACACAGAAAGCATATATATATATATATATATGTCAGAGTATATACGAACAGAAACATACATACATACAAACAGAAACCAACATATATACATAGATACTCGATTGAAACAGGAATATATATATATATATATATACACACACACATACATACCGCTTGAATATAGTATCCGTTAAATCCTTGCATTAGGTTTTGATGGTAAAGATGCTAGATTAAGAGGGAGAGAAGATTACATTTAAACATTAAAAAAATAGCCGTTGGAGGCTCAACGGTTGAGTTTCACGCATGGTTCAATCTCGTGGAAGTTCCACCTATTTTTGACCACCTACGCGTGGACACCTATCGGCGGCGATGTTCCACTTGTGGTGACCACCAACCACGCACCTTTAATCCGTACGATGTCATCACCGTAAGGAACACCCATATGGTATTGACTTTAATTTTATTTTTATTAACAATAAATTATAATATTCTTATTTATAATATATTTTTTTTTTGAATGACATAATATATTATTAAAAAAACAGAGAGTAAGATTAAAAAAAAAACTTAATTATTTTTTAGACATACGAGTTAGATTGATTAATCATTTTCCATCTTAATCCAATTGGGACTGTCCTATAGTTCAAGTAACAGACATACATACGTACGTAAGAATTTCGTACTTTGTTGTCTTTCAAGTGTTTTTAATATGTGGCTATAAACGGTTCAACATAGTATCCACGTAGGTTTACTTACATTATGTATTTCAGTATATTTCTGTATTAATTGTGTGGCTAGAAATTGCTCAACATCGTATCCACGTAGTAACCTACGACAATAAAATTCTCTTTCTCTCTTCACTCTACTCTATTTCAATACCTAGTTACCTACACATTTTTTATAATATAAAAATAAAAGTTACAATATATATAGCCTCAGATCCAACAATCTTAAAGTCCACTAGTTTTTTTTTTTTAAACCCAAGAGTCACCCTTTTCTTTAAAAAAAAAAACAAAAAAAACTTAACTCCTAAGCTATCTCAATTGTTACACCCCCCTTGACACCACCTATAAATATTCACAAAATATCCATATTTCTCATCAACCCAACTTAGACACACTCAAAAACTTTCTATATATATATATATATATATTTTTATATGAGATGAGAAATCAGATGTTAAAAATGGAAAATGGAAGTTTTGAAATTGAAGATGGGTTTTTTGGGTCATTGCCAGAAGGTTTTGTAGCAAAAGCTTTATCTTTAACAAGTCCAAAAGATGCATGTAGACTGTCTTTAGTTTGTTCACTTTTTAGGTCTGCTGCTGAATGGGATGCTGTTTGGGAAGCTTTCTTGCCGGAGGATTGCCGCACGGCGGTGGAACACGGTGGCGGTGGGTGTTTGAGCAAGAAAGAGTTGTTTCTTCGTTTGTGTGATCGCCCACTTATTATTGACGGTGGACATAAGGTGATATATAAATCTTCTCATTTCTTATACTTATCACTTATATATATGTGATCATAAGTTATTTTTTTATTACAAAATGTTTACTATTTTATATATATATATATATTTTGTCTTATAAATAATAGATTTTGGTTTCCCCTGTTCATTTCGCCACCTCTGTTTTTGACTATCGGTTTGACCCTATTTGGTGTCTGTTTTTAAGAATGTCATTCAGGGTCAAGGGTCATATTTCAATGTCATGAACATCATTTTTAAGGTTTTTACTAAACAAGTCTATACATAAAAATAATTGTGTCTAAAAAAATAATCTTGCCATACAATACTTTAATGCGTCTTAGCCAACTATTCCATATTTTATGACCTTGTTGTAAACTAACTATAGTGCATATATTAACAGAGCTTCTCATTGGACAAGCAAACCGGAAAGAAATGCTATATGTTGGCTGCCAGAGACTTGTCAATCGTTTGGAGTGATACTCCGAGATATTGGAGATGGATTTCATTACCCGAATCAAGGTAATTTTTCAACAACCCATTTCTTAACCCATAATCACGTAATTAACAAATATATCCAAGTAGTTAAGGTTTCAGTTGTCAATGTGGGGTTAGTCCACTAGACAGAAACTCAACTTTTAAAAATGAGGAGTGTACAACAGAATTTTGCCATTTATAACAAATGTATAGATTTTTATGCATAGAATATAACTGCATAATGCAGATATTGTTGTAGATGGCAAAAATGTGTTATACGACATCGGGTACTGATCGATGTTTCTTATTTGAGTAGTATAAGAGTACAGTTTGTGCCGTTAGAAAAAAAATACAGTTGTTAATGTGGGGTTAGTCCACCCGTTACTTAGAGGATTTGACTTTTAGAAATAAGACCAGGGCGTAATCCTGACACATGGCACTAATGTTTCTTATTTGGGGTAGTACAAGAGTGGAGTAAGTTTGCCCTTAAAAAATGTTTTTAAGGTTTTGGTTGCTATTTAATTTAATTGTAGGTTCAAAGAAGTAGCTGAGCTTATAAGTGTATGCTGGTTTGAAGTCCATGGCAGGATCAAGACAAGAATGTTATCACCAAACACAATTTACACAGCATTCATGGTGTTCAAATGGACATCAGAAAACCACGGATTCGGGTACCAACCAGCAGAGGTTTCAATTGGGCTAAGTGGGCTCGAAAGCCATCAGACCCAAACAATCTTTCTTGAGCCCGAAGGTGAGCCAATAAGGCATTACCCAGTCGTGCCAAGAAGACGAATGGGTATGTTTAACAGGGGTCGGGTTCTGAACCCGACCCTGGTCGTGCCATTCAACACGTGTTCGAATGGAAACAGGCCAAAACAAAGAGAAGATGGATGGATGGAAATTGAACTTGGTGAGTATTTTGTAAAGAATGGTGAAGAAGGTGAACTTGAAATGAGTATCACAGAAGTAAAAAGTGGAAATTGGAAAGGTGGGCTTGTCATTCAAGGAATTGAGATTAGGCCTAAACATTGTAATAATAAAAGTTAAAATGTTAATTGTTCCTTTTCTTTTTTTTTTTTTACTTTTTTTTTTTTGTTGTTACTTCATGTTGCTTAGAGTCACTCATTAATTTTATTTTAATGATTTTTGAAATTTTATATACCACCAAAAGTGTTAGAAATGTTGCTTTTGACTTCAATTTTTTTAAATAGTTGATATTTTTTATTTCTTAGTTTGAGTTCTGTTGGTGTTCATATTAATTGAAAGTGTATGTGAAATGTATGAAAACCAGTATGTTTTAAGTTGGCGCCTGGTGATCCGACCACATTTTTAGTAAAATGACCACACTTTTTACAGCGAGGGTCGCTGCAAAAAGATAGTGTACGAAAACGTACACTGTGGACCATCAAGTCAACAGTGAACACACGGTTCTATATATGGAAACCAGTAGTAACTATCGTTTTCAATATCAATCTTCTACTTCTTCTTTCAATTTCTTTCTAAAGTTTAACACACGGTTCTTTCTACTTGTTCTCTCTCTTTAACCATTAGTATTATTATTATAGTGTATCATTATTTCAGATGGATTTTGAAAGTATATGGGGCGAAATGGGTGCGGAAGGTTTTGAGCTTCACTTAGAAGAACCTGATGAAGAATTTGACATACCAGAGGCGGCCCCTCATTTTGACTACGACGCTAGGGTTTTTCACACCGATCAGGTATCCTTGTTAACTTTAAAAAAACTAATTTAGGCAAATATCATTATTAGTTTATATTTTAGTAGTATTTTAATTTGTGTTTTTTTGTTAAATTTATTGCATATTTAAAATGTTAGATATTTATTAGTATACAAATTAATGATAATTTAAAAAAAAAAAACTAATTTAGGAAATATCATTAAAATATTTATATTTTAGTACTATTTAATTTGTGTTTCGTTGTTATATTTATTGCAATTTTAAAATGTTAGATATTTATTAGTATATTTTAGTTGTTAACACTAATCTATGCAAATATTATTAAAATATTTATATTTTAGTACTATTTAATTTGTGTTTAGTTGTTTAATTTATTGCAATTTTAAAATGTTCGATATTGCATATTTAAAATGTTAGATATTTATTATTATACAAATTAACGATAATTTGTTAAAAAAAAACTAATTTAGGCAAATATCATTAAAATATTTAAATTTTAGTACTATTTAATTTGTGTTTAGTTGTTAAATTTATTGCAATTTTAAAATGTTAGATATTCCATATTTAAAATGTTAGATATTTATTATTATACAAATTAATGATAATTTGTTAAAAAAAACTAATTTAGGCAAATATCATTAAAATATTTATATTTTAGTACTATTTAATTTGTGTTTAGTTGTTAAATTTATTGCAATTTTAAAATGTTAGATATTGCATATTTAAAATGTTAGATATTTATTATTATACAAATTAATGATAATTTGTTAAAAAAAAACTAATTTAGGCAATATCATTAGAATATTTATATTTTAGTACTATTTAATTTGTGTTTCGTTGTTAAATTTTTTGCAATTTTAAAATGTTAGATATTGCATATTTAAAATGTTAGATATTTATTATTATACAAATTAATGATAATTTGTTAAAAAAAAACTAATTTAGGCAAATATCATTAAAATATTTATATTTTAGTACTATTTAATTTGTGTTTAGTTGTTAAATTTATTGCAATTTTAAAATGTTAGATATTGCATATTTAAAATGTTAGATATTTATTATTATACAAATTAATGATAATTTGTTAAAAAAAAACTAATTTAGGCAAATATCATTGAAATATTTACATTTTTGTACTATTTAATTTGTGTTTAGTTGTTAAATTTATTGCAATTTTAAAATGTTAGATATTGCATATTTAAAATGTTAGATATTTATTATTATACAAATTAATGATAATTTGTTAAAAAAAACTAATTTAGGCAAATATCATTAAAATATTTATATTTTAGTACTATTTAATTTGTGTTTAGTTGTTAAATTTATTGCAATTTTAAAATGTTAGATATTGCATATTTAAAATGTTAGATATTTATTATTATACAAATTAATGATAATTTGTTAAAAAAAAAACTAATTTAGGCAAATATCATTGAAATATTTATATTTTTGTACTATTTAATTTGTGTTTAGTTGTTAAATTTATTGCAATTTTAAAATGTTAGATATTGCATATTTAAAATGTTAGATATTTATTATTATACAAATTAATGATAATTTGTTAAAAAAAACTAATTTAGGCAAATATCATTGAAATATTTATATTTTAGTACTATTTAATTTGTGTTTCGTTGTTATATATTTATTGCAATTTTAAAATGTTAGATATTGCATATTTAAAATGTTAGATATTTATTATTATACAAATTAATGATAATTTGTTAAAAAAAAAACTAATTTAGGCAAATATCATTGAAATATTTATATTTTAGTACTATTTAATTTGTGTTTCGTTGTTATATATTTATTGCAATTTTAAAATGTTAGATATTGCATATTTAAAATGGGAGCTGATTTTTAATACCCCTATTCTTATTTTTACTAAACCCCCTATTACTTGTAAATTTTTACCGTAATTTTGTATAAATATATTGTTAGTCCAAAAACTAAATATTGCTAGAATATAACAAATTTATATGTTTTTCATTTTATTGATAAGACATGTATTATGTTGACAAATATCATTAGAATATTTATATTTTAGTACTATTTAACTTGTGTTTCGTTGTTATATTTATTGCATATTTAAAATGTTAGATATTTATAAGTATACAATTTAATGATAATTTTTATAAAAAAAAACTAATTTAGGTGTTCGATTCACACGAAGAATTGTTCAACTGGGCGAAAAGTACAGGATTGCAGCTTGGTTATGTGTTAATCAAACGACGAACAAATTCCAACTTAGCTGGTGTAAGAAATAAAGTGACGATAGTCTGTAATCTTTCTGGAAAATGAATGATAGGATAAGCGGCCTCGTTAAAAAGACACTTAAGTGTCAGTGCCCCTTTAGATTAATCGGTCGTTTAACTGATGATGGTTGGAGGATAACCGTTGTAGACGACACACATAATCACTATCCAGCTGAGAATCTGGAGGGTTACGCGTACGCAAGAAGGTTGACTGAAGAGGAGAGATTATTTCTAGAAGAAGAATATCACCGTGGTAGTACGCCCCGTAGGATGTTAAAGCTATTGAAAGAAAATTTTCCAGAAAACTTGACCCGCAGTGATGACATTTACAATTTCCAAAAAGCTATGCGGAAGAAGGCGGCCGAAAAACATGGGAACACTCCAATGCAGGTATATCATATCAACTTTACATATCTTTTTATTTATTTACTATGATAGAGTATCTGAAACGACATATGTACGCCATATTGTTCAAACGAAACAGGTTATGTTCAGTTTGCTTAAGGAGCATAATTACTTGTATTATCATACCACAAACAGTGTATCTGGTCGGTTGGAGAATCTGTTTTTTATACATCCGACATCATTTAAATTGTGGCGTGCATTTCCTTATGTTATCCAAATAGACGCCACATACAAAACGAATATGTACAACATGCCGTTGGTCTAGATCGTTGGTGTCACTCCAACAAACAGGACCTTTAGCATATCATATGCGTTTATCATAAGCGAACAAGAGCATAATTATAGATGGGTGTTGGAGTGTTTGAAGTCGACGTTAGGTGAAGGCTTTGCTGTGCGTGTCGTACTCACGGACCGGGATCTGGCGCTAATGAAAGCATGCAAAACCGTTATGCCTGAAGCCTATCATTTACTGTGTAGAGTGCACATATGGCGGAACATAGACAAATTTAGCATGCCATCGTTAAAAGGGGAAGGGAAATGGGGGCCTTTTTACGGATGGTGGAAACAACTTTACGAGTCCCGCACACTAGAAGAGTACACCAACAATTTATCATATTTAAAAGAGAAGATGGGTCCCCGTTTAGACAGTAAGTGAAGTGCTTTTGAAGTTTTTATTTTCCTAATTTTTGGTAAATCACATATACCTACACAAGCTAATCACATGTTAAATTGACAGAGGTTTATAAGTACCTGCAGAAGGAGTGACTTTCCCCGTACAAGGAAAAGTTTGTGTCCTTTTGGGTGGATCAGCACCTCAACTACCGTAATTACACTACCAACAGAGTTGAGGCTGAGCATTCACTCCTCAAGTCCGAGTTACAGGGGAGATGTACATTTCAACGAATAATTCAGTGTGTTAATGATGTCCTCCTCGGACAAGATACAGAAATCAAGGGCCAACTGGAAGAATGCAGGATTTATAGAGCTGGTAAACACAACTACCCATGTCTGAAAGACCTGCTTTGTGTTGTATCTGTGACAGCTTTGATATAATGGTCGATGAAATAAAACGATTAAAAAATGAGATCGGAAAAGACTTGAGAAAATGCGGGTGTAAGGTGTGGACTAGTTGTGGCCTTCCATGTGCCTGCCGTCTAGCTGCGTACATGCATTGCAGTAAGTTTATTGAAATATAGGCAATTGCTTTTTTATTTTTTTGCTAAATCCACAAATATTGTAATTATTTTTCGTCAAAAATGTAGACAAACGTGTTGAGGTGCATACCATAAATGACTTTTGGAGAAAGCTAGACCTGACACCGTCGACATGCCTTCCGGACAACGATCATCGAAAAGACTCTGACGATGACGAAGCTATCGACCAGTTAGTAGAGGATGTTAAAGTCCAGTTTAAGGATCAACCGAAGTCAAATCGCAAAAACTGGATTTCTAAATTAAAAGACATCGTCTATCCGGGGAGAACGAAAATCAAGGACCCGTCTGTTATTAAAAATAAACGTGGAAGACCAATCGGGTCAAAGAAAAATATACCTCAAGTATGTCGGATCATAATTCGAACTACATATAATTAATTGAAATTTTTTTTTTTTTTGGTAATTGCCCCCTATTTGTTAGTATACTTGTAAGTGTAATCTATTATTAAATTTTTTTTTTTGCAGGCGCCCGAACAAAACAGACCAGCGACAAACACAGCACCCTCGGGTCTTCAAAAATCCAGGTCGGTTCAATTCTCCGATCAATTTTCGCAGCCGTCATGTGCATTTGGAGAAGGCCAATATGCGAGACACAGTGAATACGTGAGCACCCAATCACGTTTTTTTGAAGAAAGGGAAAGTCAACCACAATCACCTGAAAGTCGTAGACAGAGTGATTATGTGGGCACCGGTTCATTTTTCGGGGAAAAACCATCACGTTTCTTCAATGAAAATGAAAGCCAAGCACAATCACCTGAAAGTCGGAGGCAGAGTGATTATGTGGGCACCAGTTCTGTTTTCGCGGAAACACCATGACGTTTCTTCAATGAAACTGAAAGCCAGCCCAAATGGGGTCAGATTGGGAGACAAAGTAATTATGTGGGCCTATCAATGAACGTGCCAGACGATGTAGACGAACCATACAACAAAGTAGTATGGGGTCAAAGTGGTAGGCAAAGCGGGTATGTGGGTTATGAGTTTAACATCCCGGGAAATACAGATTCCTTTGGCGAACCTTATAACAAAGTATACTGGGGACAAAGTGGCAGACATAGTTCGTATGTGGGTAGCGATTCACGTTTCGCAGACACACAAAGTTATTTCGGAGAGCTGAATAACCAAACGCAAGAAGAAACATATAGCTTTGTTGATCAATTGTTCTCGACACCCATTACACAGAATACACAAAATCCCCAGAACAACCCTGAACCGTGTACACACAACTTTTTCCCGAGTGAGTCAACGTCGTTTGACATGAGTCATTACCTAGGCCAGCTCCCTAAGTTCTTTCAAAGATACGTTGTAAATATAAAAAAATGTACAGTCTGATGGTAACTGTGGGTTTCGGGCACTGGCTGTTGCTTTGGGTGAAAACGAACAAAAATTCGAATGGATTTGCAAACTAATGCTAGAGGAGTATGAGTCCAGGCGCGGATACTATGAGGGTGCATTCGCTGGTGACGCTAAGCACATACACACTTTGCTATCAATGTCTTATCCAAATGGTCGCCCACACGATTACTGGATGATGAATCCATATTGCGCTATGCTGCTGTCTAATGCGTTGGGGGTAATAATTATCTGTTTAAGTTTAGAGGAGAACATCACATGTTTTCCTTTTTGGAAGGGGCCAAGCGAGCTATACGTAGATGACCCGATATGCATTGCCCTGGTATCGGGGTCGACACATTTTGTTACGGTTGTTTTAGATAAGGACTGCCCAATGCCTTACACCTCAGCTTGGGGACATGATAAACCTGCATCGCAGGCCTGGGCAACAGATCCGAAGTACAGAGACCGTTTGGCTGAGTACCACAGACACGTTCAAGCTAATAAGGCACCTACGGGATATGAGATCCTTGAATAGTTTATTTATATCATGTAATTGTTTGTAACTCTTTAACGTATGTAATTATAGTTATTACAAGTAGTAGATATCGTTGATGTATTTTTTTACTTATATTTGTTATAATGACTACTAATAATAGTTGACGTATTCTATAGCTATCTTTGATGTTTTTGTTTTTATAAGTACTAGATATCGTTGACGTATTCTATTACTAATAATAGTTGACGTATTTATTTATATAGATGAGGCATATTTTTTTTACGTTTTTTTCGTTTGTTTATGACCATCATCACCAGCACATCCGAAAAGATAAACACATATACACCACAAACATAATTGATACAATAAAAAATGTAATGTTTATAACCAAAAAATACTAATCATGAGCACCATCGCTCTCATCATCATCATCATCATCATCGTCATCTAAATTGACATGATACGATCCGCCTGAGTATTGAGGGGCTGTGGGCAACTACTGGGACGGCTGAGGAGGAAAAGGAGCCTGTGCATAACTAGAATAGTTAAATAATTCCTCAAATAAGGAGGACGTCTGGCTAGGCTGAGGTGGGTCATTGTTCAAGTCGATTGATGCACGTGGCTGTCCCTGGGTAAGATGCGTATAGTCATACGCCTCGGTACCCATCTGCCTGATGACCCGCCCTATGCCTCGATGATGCCCCGCCCGGGGTCCCCGTACATCCATGACAATTTCAGGACCTGGCGTTGGAACGGGGTCCTGTTCAGCCTCCTCCTTCTTCCTCTTGAGCTGAGACTGTAAAAAACATTACATTATACATAAGGTTGATTAATTAACATTAAATACTAAAAAATATAAAATCCTACAGAGAGACACATACATGTATTTCTTCAGCCATCGGGTGTTCCCATTGTTTATCCTTCTTCTTCTTGTGCTTAATCTCGAACAAATCCACCAAGTCCACGTCCTTGTTTTTTTCAAACTGTAAACACATCAATTTATCATAAGACATATACATTCTTTAATTTATACTTTTAAACACAATTATATATATTTAATACATATATAATTCATAACTAACCTTCTCCTGGTGGACGTACTGAGAGTAAGACTTACGACCATGGGTCCCCGCAAGAACTTGCTTGCCCCTGTTCGTGCTGTTTCTCGCCGACTGCTTCACCCGGTCCTCCCTCTGGTAATATCCCAACAAAGCTCTCCAGTCCTCCTGTGACATACCCTCTGGAGGAACAACCCGTTCCAACTGGGGAACTGCATCCAGGCCCCCCTTTTTGGAAAAGTGGGCTCTCTTGAACTGGCTCTTTCGGAGCCGATACTGATCGGAGCAGTCCCTATCAACACACAGCCTAAACCCCCGCCTGATAGGATCGTCGGGGTTAGGAATCTGAACAAAGTGGTCCAATTTGAACCGAGTCTGCAATTTATAAAAGTAAAAGTTAGCGAAATTAAAAATTGATACAAACATCAAAGAAGAAGTTAAAAATGAATAATATTTTACGTTCAGAGTCGGGATGATAAAATCCTTTCTCTCAGCAGGCACATGGTCCCAGGAGTCGTATGTCTGAGGGATGTGGCGGACCAAGGTGCCAATGAGGCTCTTATACATAGAAGAATTTGGGTCGATCGCCTGCCACGTTTTTAAGTTGCTCGTGTCGAAGTCGATCGACAGGCGGCCCTTTTTCGCGAACTCAGCCTCCAAATTTAAATTTTGACATGGCCCCCTCCCCTTTCCCTTTCGAGGGGCTAGAAAAAATTAAAAAAACAAGTTAGTAAAAAAAATATTAAATTAAAATATGAATTATAAAGAACCAAATTCTAAAAAGACAAGTTAGTAAAAAAATATTAAATTAAAATATGAATTATAAAAAAACCAAATTCCTTACCGCCGCTGTCTTTGCAGCCCCATGTAATCTTCCACCATGGTCGATGTGGGTCTTCATTGCCGCCATCACCGCCATGGTAAGTCGCCATCTATACTGCAAAATACAAATCATATTATACGTTTTTTGCAAAATACAAATCATATAACAAAATTATCACAAATTTAATTACTTTTAAATACGTCTAAGGTAGTTTATTTAATCAAAATTTTTAATTCAAATTTTTAAATAATTTTGTATATTTAATTCAATACATATATTTTTAACATAATCTTGGCTATTTATTTTAATCTACGTCGTTTTTATTTTGTCAATATTCTAACCAAAAAGTAAAACACCTAACACTAATGACTAAAATATTCTAACAAATCAATATATTAACTTTTTAACTTAATTTTTTATACTTTTGAACTTATTTTTTATAATTAATTTTTATGTATATTTTTGTTGAACTAAATTTTATTACGTCTTAAGTAGTTTATTTAATCAAAATTTTTACATAATTTTGCCTATTTATTTTAATCAATTTTTTAACTAATTCTAGTCTTCTTAATTTTGCATTTAAAGATATATATTCTAACAAATCACTAACAAAACAAATTCGTGGCTCCTAACAAATCACTAAATTATCGATAAATCAAAACTAACTATACTAACAAAACTAATAAATATACAAAAACTATACTAACATACCAATATTCTAATAAAACTAACTAATTAACAAAACTAATAAATATACAAAAACTATACTAACATACCAATATTCTAACAAAACTAACTAATTAACAAAACTAATAATAACATACCAATATACTAACAAATCTATTAAAATCCTATAAACAACTAATAATTCTAACAAATTAACAAAACTGGTATATGTACAAAAACTATACTAACATACCATGGAGGCCCGAATTTTTTCACTTTTTGCAGCGAGGGTCGCTGCAAAAATTAGTAATGGTCTAGATACTAGAAAATACTGGTTTGGATATTGGGAAAAGCATAAAATACATACCACAATTTGAAATGGCTTGAAAATTTGGGGAAGACGACCGACCGGAATTTGGGGGAGGATAATCCCGACACTGGCGGTACTGCGGTGGCGGTGGACGGCGGCGGCGGCGGGCGGTACTGCACGGTGGTGGCTGGCGGTCGACGGTGGTCGCTGGCGGCGGTGGACGGTGGTGACTGGCGGCGGTAATGCAATAGATGGTGGAGGAAGAGAAGGCTGGCGGTACTGCACGGTGGTGGCTGGCGGTCGACGGTGGTGGCTGCCGGCGGTACTATAATAGATGGGTGGAGGAAGAAAAAGTGTAAAAAAAAGTTATAATTTAAAGGGTGGAAGAAGTGTAATATGAAAATGATGGAATAGATGATGGGTGGATCGGTTTTTAAAAGGCGTCGGTTTAATCTTTGCAGCGACCCTCGCTGCAATAAGTTGAGTAACGGTCGGGGTCAAACATTTAAAGCGGTTAGTGGAAAGCTGACGTGGCGAGGGTTATTGCAGCGACCCTCGCTGCAAAAAGTGTCTGGTCAAATTACTAAAAATGGTGGTCGAGATACGGGGCGCGTTTAAGTTATGTAAGAACACAAGTAAATATTTTATATTTTTATATTTATAAAACATAAGTAGACTAAATAAGCAAAAGAATGGTCGGTGGCTTGTGTATTTTATAATATTTGGAATTTTAAATAAAATTTACTTAACATGTAAAATAATTGTATTGTAATACGAGTATCAGGATAGGTTCACTCATGTAATTCACTTGAACCTAGACACCCTAGAATCTGTCATGTTATATTTGTGACACTTGTCAATTTCTAGACATTGAACACGTGTCATGTTTTAGACTGTTGTGTTTGAGACACGTGTCATGTTTTAGACTGTTGTATTTGGATACGTGTCATGTTTGAGACAAGTATAGTTGTTTGTAGTGATTTGTCATATAAGTTACAAAAGGTATAGTTAACAGGAACACCAAGGTTTTACATAAAAGGCAAAGGTTCAATTCCCGTTAAGCATTAAAAAAGTGAACATTTTTGATTTTTTGTTTGAATACATATCTAGCATTGATATAATGAGCATGGTGAAGACAAATTGGCTATCTGACACTTGAATGGTGGAGCTAAGTTTCAATTCGAAAACTGTCATTTTAAAGAAACAAAAAAACAAATCCCAACAACCGGCTACCATCATGGGGTCAAGTTGGTTTTTCTTAAGAATTGCAAAGTTAATCCTGTATCAATGCCAATTGGCATTAGTGAATTAATTGAGGAGCCATTATCATGGGATCATTTTAAGGGGAGCTATGACTCGATCTTTATAGAAAAACTTAACATGTCTAAATGTACTTGTGTCATGCAAATTATTCTTAGTTTGAAAAATGTAAGAAAAAAAATCTTTATTTAAAAATCGCAACAACCATATTTTAAAACGTTAAGTAACGAGGATAAAAGTATGAACAAGTATGAGCTTAGTCATGATCGACCAACATTATTCCTCAAACTTTTAAATATTGTCGAATTTTAGGCTTAAGCTGAACGCACGTATGAAAAGATAGATGACAAATTTGATTGTTGGGTGTTGATGATTAAAACATTTATGACTTTGTTTTTTATAACTTTTATGGGTAGATCAAGGTTTCATTATAATCATATATTGTTAGTTTTATCTCTTTCATAATTTGTTTTTGGCATAATTTAATATTATTGTTTTTGTATTGGTGGATTTAGGTATCAGCTCCATTTTTGTCGCTAATACATTAGATTTATGCAAACACCAATTATAATTTTTTTTAAACGTCCAACTTCTAGACTATGACTGGTAATTTGTATGCGGCGTCCCAATAGCTAAAGATACACACATACCAGCTCCTGACTCACGAAGTCTTGGCTTACTTAACTTCCCGTCCCAAGAAAAACCCATCCGCCCGAAAGCTCACTAGTGGTAAAACCTGATCGACCTAAGGATTGAACCGGGGGCCAAAGCCTTATTGGTCTTTGTTCATTGAGCATTCTGTCATAGAACAAATAATGACAAGACTTAAAGCTTAGCCGGCCATCGCCTTAACCCTCTCAATCAAATGCCTTTAACAACGTCCTCCACTCGTGTATTTCTTTGAATTGAAAGATGCATGGTAATTATTTCGTACGTGCCTTCTTCCTACATCCAAAAGATAATTTACAATATTTTTTAAATTTATTATTATTTTTATAATTATAAAGAAAGTATGTAAATAGATATAGATAGAGAGAGTACATACATTACACATTATAATAACAATAACAATAATAATAATAATAAGTAGTACAATACAAAAGGCAACACTTCCACTCTTTAAAATTCACAACTCACTATTTTCTCCAACTTTTTTATCGCAAGGCAACACTTTCCCTTTTTAAACAAATCAAAGACCTGTGTTCACAACACCGGACCTTCAGATTCCACAGCCACATCAACTAATATTGAAGCCATGTAAGGGAAGTACGGTGTTTAGATTGCCGGACTTCATTCACTTGCTCAAGTCCGGTGTCACCAACACCGGAATTTCTTGTTTTACAAATTTCTTTGACAAAACTCCCATTTACACATTAGCCTATAAATTGTTACCATCCGTACAATTTTTTGGACCAACCATAGAGTAACAATAAATCACTTGAAAATGACACTACACCGAAAACAAACGAGGATTAGATCCCTCAAGTTAGAACAACTTGAAGAATCAAGTTAAAAAATCTTATATATTGGATTTTCAACTATTGAATTAAAACTATATGTGATGATTTAAAATATGATTGTTGAATTTTAATTTTTAATTCTAAATTAAAAGATAAGATTCTTTTAATCTGACTTATCAAATTGTAGAACTTGTGAATCTACAAACATTTCATTTTAATTATGCCTTTCACATGTATGGTTAATTTATTATTCACTTGTCAGGGACATCGCAAAATTTATGCACACACAAGTTACTATCCACTTACATAAACAAAGGAAAGCAAACAATGTTCATAAAAAAAGTAATATAAAACATTTTACTAACGATAACAGGTTATATTATTCGTTCATTTAGCACATTAAGGACCATTTATCATATCCTTATTTCCTTACAAACTGGCAAGACAAGCCATAACACTAACATTGAAAAAGTGCTAGGCTATAAAAACAAAAAAACAAAAAAAAAGACTAAAAATACACCGGTGCAATTTACTCTTCTCTAGCTGTGAACAAGTGATGGTGTTGATGTTCTAATATCTTGAATTCCTGTTTCCAGACATTTTTTAACAGCTCCGCAAGTCACCAATCGCATGTCCATAACAACAATCCATTAACAACATTATACCTGTACACGACTTAAAACATACCTACAATATCCATGAATATTAGTAATACATGAATCAAACCTGCAGCTAACTCTTAACACTACGATCATCTGATACAGTCTCCTCGGATGATGCATCACTGTCGATTACAATTACTTCATCCAGTTTATTAATAGGCTGGGTTACAACAGGTTGCCTTAAAGGGTCGGGCAAACGGGTTGCACTGGATGACTGTACCTCAGGTGCTATTATATTCATCGCTCCCATGGATTTATTGGTACCAGAAAAGGGTTGATTAATCCACTGCATCAATCCCGAACGACCCGTGTATGAAACTGAAGGAATGGTACCTTGTTCAACAGGTCTTGGAGGGATGCTAGTTAATTCTTGAAGCCAGTGAGGTAAGTTCCCCTTTGTAGATAGATTATTCTCTACAGGCCTGTTGACCAACAATGGGTCAAAGGTTGACCTTTCTCTAGATCCTAGGGAGAATTGCATTTCATCAACGGGATTAGGTTTGCATTTCTTTGTAGGTCTAAATCCTCTTGTGTGAAGATATGGTCCGGGATTAAAAAGCTTCGACTGTTCTGCCGCCCACTGCTCAGCTAACTCCCTTGGTGACCTCCAGGATGTGAAATGCAGCCGGGGATCCCTTAAAATGGCATCCCAATTACCCTTCCCGTGTCTCCTTACACCAATCCAGAGAAAGTCAAGTTCCTCCTCAGACCATGGATTTGGAGAGTCAAAAGTTTCCACAAAACTACCCTTGTTACCATTCATTGCCCTTGCTTTGCTTATAATATTGTCGAGCATCATCTTATGTCTCATTAGGGATATCGGGTCAGAAGGGTAATTTGATGATGTCATGTCTTGAAATTGCTCTCTCGTTTTAGTATCAAAGTTTGGCCAAGGAAATAGACTGCTAGAGGGTGTAGAGCTTTTTGAGCTGCGGAAGTGGAGATTCATCCAGTTTGATGATGTCAGCTCTGGAAGTCTATTATTCGGATGCATAAAAGATGTTTCTTGTAACGGAGTTCTTAATGGAAATGTCTCATTCACTCTGTCTTCTGGGAAAAGCTGCAACCAACCAGAATCCAGAAATTAGTCGTAATAATACAAGCAGTAACTCCGAAAGAGATCGTATCTGGATATGGATTTGTTGCTTGAAGTTACAATCAATAAACAGTTGATAAAATGTGAAACAAATTCGAATTAGTTACCAGAGTAAGTAATGCATAAAATTATTCAAAGAAGACGTTCTTGTGAAAACAGGAGACAGGTGTTATGGTAAAGGGGTAAAGTCCTTCAAATTGGTTATAGAAAAGGAGTAATTGAGCTTCCTTATTTCGCTAGTGCATATAAAACAAATTGTTTAAAACTATTAATCAGGTAATTAAAAGCGAATTTATTAATCCAAACAGGAAAAAAAACTGATTATTGAGACTACAAGTGACAATAATCTAGTATGTATTAAGATGTAAATTTAAACCCGTGTAGCGATGAGAAGGCAAAACATTATGCACTGCCACTGTTCCAAATAAATGCAACCTTTTTATTACTAGTAGTTCGGAAAAATGCAACATTTTCCTTTTTTACTAAGATTATACATAATTTCACTCTTTTGCCCATTGGCGATCAATACATATTGTTAGTGAAATTGATTTTTGTCGACGACTTCTCTTGTTTCATTATATCAAGGTCTTTGATTATAACCCATGCTGGTTTATGGCCCTACTGGTAAAAAAAGACAGTAAAAAACATGCATAAAAGTTAACACTGCAAAATCTATAAGCTGGGAAACATAATTGGCTGGTCAACTGTATTGCGATACTGGTAAAGATAAGTAATTGTTCAATGCAGATATAAGAAGGCCAAGTTGCAATAACCCTCACACTTTTGTCAACTAGAGTGTCATATGGAACAGCGGTGGCAATTTTCAACACACCACGCTAACACGACATGAAATAAGTGGGTTTGGATCGAGGCTAAATGGGTCTGGGTCATAAATGAGATGACACAACCAACACGTTTAATATATGGGTTGGGTTTAGGTTTACTCTTTGTAACCCGTTTACAACGCAGTAAAAACTTAAATAGGAAAATTATATATTTTAAATTCATATAATTGGTTCTAAATATTGCAACTATTTTATATTTTTATCTTAATATTTTAAATGTTTTATATTTCTTTATGATTAGGTAAACTATTTTATATTTTTATCTTGATATTTTAAATGTTTTATATTTGTTTATGATTAGGTAGTATTACTTCTCATGTTGTTAAAAATTACAAAAACCTCAACTTATAACTTTTTATCATGTAGGTTTTGATTTACATTGGTTAAATGGGTCGACACAACTACCTGCATATTAAATGGGTTGGGTAGGCATTTGTGTAGTTTAGGACTAAAAGTAGGATAGTTTGCCGTTCAAATAAAAGGGTTCATGTTCAACTTTTCGACCCGATTATTAAATAGGTTGGGTTTGGGTTGAAGTACATGTATACGCCAACCTGCAACACAATACAACACCATTGCCACCCCTATAATAGAGTATATTTTATTTGTAATGGGTCATGCAAGTAAAAGAACAGAAAATTAGCTAAAAAGAAAACATAGATTATTCCAAAAAACCTCTCATAATGTATGTACAATGTACTTTAAATCATTTTATTCAAAAAGATAGATTATCGTAAAAATAATCTATCATTTGTGAACAGAAAGTACTCTTAGATCAGCCAAACCCAGAAGCTTACCAGTTCAATCCATTACTTGTCCCACCCACTTTGCTACATCTAACTTTAGAGACTTAATTTATTATATTTTTGAGCGGCATTCTATCTTACTCTTACCCCTAAATTACACGTGTGCCTGAAAACCAGGACTCTCGAAAAATCCCTATTAATCCACCCCCACAAATGTGGAAAGGGAGACTCGAACCCAGGTGGATCCTCCCAAGGTCAGAGACCTTACCAATGGGCCACCAATTAATAAAAGACATCCATTAAAGTGAGAGCTAGGTCAAACATTACATTTCGCTTGGAAAAGTAAGTAAATCAAGTGATTATGACCAAAGCTTACATACCTGAAGATAATTCTTTTCTGCTATTTGACTTTGACCCATCGACATAGAAGGGAGCTCAGATCCCCATATATGGCTGCTACTAGAGAGTCTTGCAGGAACAGTGTGTACCTGAGAAGCCTCCCCAATTTTATCATCAAGCAAATCCAGAACCCTACCTCGAGGAGACTCGTGCATAACTATAGAATGACTTCTACTAGTAGAGTCGGCTGAATCTCTATGCATTTCAGATACATTCTGATCGGGTTGTACATTAGAACTTGATTCCAGTTTTACGGTGCAATTCATCAAATCACTTGATTCTGATAACAGTTCATATAAAGAATGAGTGAGATGTAAAATAATATTACAAAAGTATGTAAATCTTTTTAAAAAGATGCTAACTATAAAGACAAATAATATTAGAAACGCAAGTAATCTTTTTAATCAATAACTATTGAGATTTATAGATATAATTGCAAACCATATGATTTTCAATCCATTTAGTGCAATTACCTTATATACTAAATTCTATAGCTTTAAACCATTAACAAATAAAGCATATCCAAATCAATCCATTAGTAAGTAAATTGGTCAGAACTGCTACTTATAACATCTTTGTTACATGTATTATGTAAGCAGAAAACTAACCGGGTGGAGGCTTCGATAAATCAAAGGAAACTGGTGACCCTCCATCTTGTTGCTTGTCGGCGACAATTTTAGCACTTTCTAGATCATCACCTGATATGATCTGTGATTCATCTACTGCAGAAACATGGCACTCTGATGCTTCCGCTTCTTTATCCTTAAGAATTGCCACATCAGTTATTGCAGCTTCTGTATACATAGCAAAATCTTTATTAAGCTTCTGCATCATCAGTATAAAAGATGATAGTATATTGACAAAATTCCAACCTGTTGCTGGTTCAATTACAGATGGGGTGTCCTTTAAAATGTCTCTATTAGTCATCAACGCTTCGCCAGTTGGTTTCTCCCTGCTAAAATCAGCTAAGAGGGAAAAAATGAGAAAACGATGTAAAAATGGCAAAATCAGCCAGGCTGATGGTTTTGGTAAAGGGTAATTAGTACAGTCAAATTTGTATGGATAGGTTCACACAAAAACATTTATATATCCCTTGAATGGTTACTCAATTAGTGTACCAAAAATTATTGTGGAGATCAAATCTTTAGACTACATTCTATCTTTTGATTAAAAAGATTTAGGGGGTTCATGCATTCAAGATACCCAAATCAACCCTCATCTGTAAGTCTCTGATGTCATCATGTTACAGAGGTAGTATCAACTATCAAGATAAAGAGAAAATTTCAACGTATACATACATCTTAATTGTAGATTCATATGGTGAATGAACATCACAAAGATCGCCATCTTCACTAGTATTCTGCCATGAACACCAGAACACAATTATTGATTACCCTTCTCTTAAAAGTTTATATGAGAAAGTATGATAATATAGAGTCAAAAGTTAGAGTAGAAACAAAATGAAAAAAAGGTTTAGGTACGTATTATAGTGACTCTTCTCTTCTTACAGTCATATGATTATATCACTTAATTGTAATAAAACGATACACGATTATCTCGAATCCAGATATGGACGTTACTGCATAAAGAACAATGAAACAAGCTAGAAAACAAAAGTTGAAAACAAAGTGAATACCTTTTCTTGACTTGTACCGCAGTAACTTGGATTGGGATCATTTGCTGTTAAATCTTTCGGAAGATCCAGAATACAACAATCATCCATTGCGAAATTACTTCCTTTTTCTGCTACTAAATCTAACTTCTCGGGAACAATGGACCTGTCCTGCATAGCATTCCCATTCATAGTTTTCTTGTTTCTCGATCTGCGACTGAATGTTATCAATGGGAAGCCTGGTTTGTTGACTTCCATTGTGCCTTCACATGAGTTGCCAACTGCTTCTAATGTAGATACTTTGGGTAGCTGTTTGGCACAGTTAGAGCATATCTTGTTACCCTCGGGATGCTTCAGTGAACAGAAAAAAAACATATTAACATATATATATATATTGGGAGCATTCAGAAGAGATGATAGTCTAAAGTAATCTGACACTTTATATTCAAAAATTACTTCATCGTAAGAAGGTTGGACTCGAACATTGTCAGAAATATGGCAGTGTTCACACTGCACTATATTAATATCACCACGATATTCATCGCACTTCAATATCTGCACAAAAATTTGACCGTTGGTTCAGAAAGCACTGTCTAATGATGATATGGTCAATATGGCAACATGATTTTAAACTATCAGACATAAGTCACTTATTCCAGAAGACGTAAGACGAAACTCCTAAAGTTCAGATGCATCTGAAACCAACCAATCTATCTTTTAATTTTAGATTCAACATCATTTTTTTCTGAACTCTGCCCATGTATTCTTAAAATATGTTATAGCAAGAATAAATAAACTAGGTTGGTGTTTAATGTATTGCAAGCTAACAGCGCCAGATCACCTTTTAAGAAGTTTGCGAAGGTCAAACAAGATTATATTCAGGGCTTTCCCTTTTCTATGGCCTTGATCACATTTCTACAAAATATGTCACAGAAACAATGTGGTTGAATAATAGGTTTTGAGATGACAATTAGAAGTGGGCCAAAGCATGCACTTGGTAAGTATAAAAATAAAAGGTAGATGCAAAGATATCAATAGAGATGACAATTAAACTCGAAATCAGTAACACAAAAAGCTACGCAAAAAAACTAGAAATCAATAAACTAACCAACCACGAACGCATGAACAAGAGTCCATTGTAAAAGTGGCCATCACAAATTGAGAAAATCTATCAATTTACTTCGTAGTAAAACAAAGCAAAAAAAAAAGTAGAGCCTAGATATGTAGGAAAACGATCACCCATAATCGGGAGAATTCATTTGTTACTGAAAAGCGCCAATATAACAGACTGAAGAGTGACAATGAAATTTGTTACGGAGATGTTTGAGTACAGTGAGTCGTTGATCAAAAAAAAGGTGAAAAGAGGCTAAAGACTAATATTAGAAGGTAGTGTATGTTGAAGACTCGCTTATTGAGAAGAGAAATACATTGAATACTTGGCAGTTAGCTCTAGTTCTTTTGGTGGTTTATTATCTATATGCCATTGTTTTAAAAATGTGTGAATTCAATTTTTGAGGATTTTTGGGATTGTACGATCTACCTGTTGAGTCGTGGATTATGATATGTTAAATGACGATGTTGACACAGCCGCCATGCGTTCGAGAGTATAAGAGTGAAGATGCCTTGCTAGGGACCTATATGGATATTTTGTGTTATGGCCATGCCCATATGGTTATTTTGGCGCTCTTCTCTGCTTATAGAAAGAGTATCCTTCTATAGATGGAAAACCCTAACTGGTGATTGATAAAATAAACTCGCTACCACACCCGAGATATAAGTACCCTAACCAGTAACCACATATACTATTGCATTCTAAATCCAGTATCTTTTAATACTCTAGTCATGATGCCTTTACATGTGTGATCCCATATTTATACAAGTTTATCATTTGCTCAACGAGAACTAGCTGTCCAGTCGTTGACATTTTACTCCATTGGGTAGGCGATAGGCCCACACTTTGTTAAAGGTGTGTCATGTCATCCAATTGCACCATGCCACAAAGAGATTTTCTAAATGCTAAGTACCTACCCTGCTACCCATCAGTATATAGCTACTGAGACTGCAAGAATGGGACTTCAGTATTAATTACTAAGGGACGCAAAGGCAAAAGTGAATGTTAGAGCATACATTTAAGATAGAAACAATGAAAACCTTTCAACCTTTTGTCATAAATGACTATGTATACGACCCTAGTATTTCTGGAAACAATATGGACATGAATATATTGGTAGATACTCTCTCATACACCAATGAGTATACAGAACAATTTATAATGAATAATGATCATGTAACCATAATAATATTGAGGTCACATATTTAGCTACAATGCTATAACAATTGACATGTAATTCATTAGACAAATATTGAAGTTGTAACTCATTACCTCTACAGCAATAAATTAATAGGGAAAAAAACTGGCTTCACTACATGATTGCAGTAATAGTAACTTGAAATTTATATGGGACTACCTCATGATCTCTTCTCTCAGAATTAAGCGACGTATCTTCTTCTTCCTTGACTGGAATGTTTGATACCTCCAAACTTTGACATTTGGGAGATTGATCAGGGCACTCATCATCAATCTGAAAGCCAGGTCCTGAAGATAGCCGCTTCCTCTTGTACGTTAAGATAACTTTACTGCCGATCATTGAAACTTCGGGAGTTGATACTTTAAAAATATTATCCTGAAAAAGAAAGGATATAAAACAGTGCTCAGCAATATGATAGAATGGCAGCTCAATCAATGCTTATTTTCTGTGAAATTAACTTTCGATGGAATATAGATAAATTTATAACCACTTCCAAGGTGGCTTCGTAGTTATTGTCCTGACATCTTTACAAGTGGTCTTTAGTTCAAATCTCATTATATAGCTTCCTGGGGTGGTCAAGAAAGTTGGAAAACGGCCAAGGGATATCCCGGTTAGGCCAGACACATCTGGGTAAACAAAAAAGCCTCACCCTCCTTGGTAACCTAAACAAGGAAAACCTCCGGCATTTACTCGTAGGAAATTAGATAGATTAAAGACTAAAGAGATCAATATATTATTTGTCTCATGGACTTTTTACCAAAAGAAAAGTGAACATAATATATATCCAGAGCTTACAAGATGCAAATTTATTTGACTAGATTCACTAACACTGCATCGAATACTAATCAGATTCATGAGGAGCACAAACACCACTAAATCTTATACGATGCTTCCCTTTGATCGTTTATTCCTACTTACATAATTCTTAGGTTATTATCTACAGAATATTCACTTTCTTTATTCTGTTGGGACTATAAAATATTCACTCTTCTTCTACAAAAGGTTTCACTGAATTCAAACAACTTCCCCGCCAACCACCCTAAAATTCACCTAGCCCATCATATCCCACTCCTTTAAACAAACTTCATAGAGCTCCACATCCCTTCATTAAAGTGGCTTGTTCAGTATCACCATCCAAGCACACAAGTGGCATGCAACAAAGAAAATAACAGCTATAAACATAGTTAATCTAATTAAAGCAGCATCAAGATTCAATTTTTTTTTCTTTAACGGCATACAACAATATTCATTAGATCTCGGTTCCTGTGTCGTATATAAATAAAACGTAAAAATCAGGCCAATGTTACAAATGTGTCCAGCCATAACCATCTTAACCAAGTGCAGCATGATGCTTATAGTGTTTACCCAATAAGTTTACTTTTACTATCAAATGAAAATGTATATCGCCTAGCAATGCACGCCACACTCCCAACCTAGGATAGATTCTGTAGGAACACCAGGTGTTACACACTCAAAAAACTTATCCAAATCTAATGTCAAGAAACCAATAATTTTCAAGTTGCCTCTCTTATACGTCTCATTAAAGGCAAACTTTCAACCCTATCCTTCAACACAACCATCGGTAGCGTCACGATATCAACACGCCACTCAATAAACTACTATAAACTAGCTAAGACAAGGCCACTCTAAACACCATTTCCTCTTGCGTTTCTTACGCGCCTATGTCCTTTCTTCGCCATGAACCATACAATTTGGTCTTACAAACAACACTTTTTACTAACAATTCAAACCATTTCTTTCACCACCTCGCTCTCGTGTTCTTTACACGCCTATGTCCTGTCTTCACCAGGGACCGTATGGTTTGGTCTTTTTACAAACAAAACTTTTTACTAGCAATTTAAACCATTAATTTCACAAAACCAACATAAATCCTCTAAAAACTCAATTACAAAACAAAATAAAAGCTACATACTAACTTACTTCTCTCCCAATCCATTATTTCAACCATCATTATATCTTTTACCATTTTTTTTTTTATTTTAATCTATGATATATAAACTTTTTAATCATCAAACCTAGTTGTATTATTTCTAACACAATAATTTATATAAAGTTTATTTACATTCAGCGTTAAAATTCACTTTAAACAGTTAAAAATTCAAATACCTCATAAGAACATATACACATAATATCATAAACAGAAGAATAATGAATTTTTCAAAAGAATAAAATAAAAACTCACCAAAAATTTAGCCAAGCTGAGAATGAAATGTAACAAATATATAGAATTTGTAGATAATAGTAATAGTAAGAATATTTAATATTAAAATTCTTTTCAAGGTTTTTATTTCAAAGCTTTATTATGTTTTTTTTATTTTTATTATAATATTTTTCTCTCTCTCATATTTCATTTCACTTTTTGTGTGTGTGTGGATGAAAACTGAAGTGGGGCCCGCGTTGCGAATTTAGTTGGAGGCTGTTGTGCCTGCGTGTTGCTGGCGCGTGAAAGTGTACCCGTGTTAAACAAGGAGTGTGGATGGCGCGTAAAAGGGAAAGCGCGTGAGATGATGGAACTGGTGTGGAAGATAGAGACGGGTGATGGATGATCTTTAATGGTCAAAAGTAAAGCAAGTAAACATCTTTTCACACTTTGAGTATTTACTGTGTCCTTGGATTTACCGAATCTAGTGTCTGTAGATTTTGTCAAAATCATTTCTTTTCAAAATTTTGGATAATTATGTTTTATATAAAACTAAAAAATAAATAGATAATACTAAATCAACTTGAAATCAGAGTAAAAAGTAAAGTTTTAAGTTTTTTTTAAGATATACTTTTAAATCCAATCAATTTATCATCTTCAAAATTCAAATATGATTGTTCTCTAAAAGTAATTTTTAACCATCATAAATTTATAATCACAAAGAAATCCACCTAACTAAAATCCTTACCTAAATTACTAGCACATATTAAATGTAGATAAAAGTTTATTTACACCTCAATACTATATATTACATATTTATTGTTATACCATTTAGTCAAACATTAAATAAATGTTTAATTATAAAACAATAAATGTTTAACTCTTATAAAATAATATTTGATTAAAAAAATTAATTAATTAATGCACTAATTAATATATCATTGGATTGGTTTTGGCAAAAGAGTAACAATATTGGGTGTTAGTCCAAAAGTTTTTCACAAACAAGTTTCTTTAGGGTTTCAGGTTTGATCATGCTATATATGTTGGTATTTTAATCGTATTGGTATGGTAACTGTTATCAGTGTTACAGGAACGAAATTACAAATATTGTTAAATTTATTTTATTTTTTAAATAAAAATGCTACAAGACTTGTTATAATTCAACAAAAGTATTCAAATTACAATTACAATTCACTTAAAAATAATATCAAGTAGTATTTCATAACAGCATATAAGTTTTAAGTTTACAAACAGTAAAAAAATAACATTAAAATATCATAAAAAAGTTTTTTAAAAAAATGAAAAAATAAAACAATCGTATTACACTACCAGAAAATACCAGCGGCAACGAATTAGTAAAACTATAGGACAATATCTAGCTAGTTGTACTGAAGGACCGACGATACGTGACATTACTGGTTATACCGGTCGGTACTTACCGATATTTAGAACATTGTATTTAGCATGCATTAGTTAAATGGCATGACAATAATTGTGTGCTATCTTCGAGGTGTAAGTAAACTTTTGTTTGATTATTATTATAGTTGTTATGAAATGTACATATAGTATGTTCGTAGCGTATCAAGTTTTTGGGCATTTAAATAGACATCGCCTAAATAATTAAAAGTTAAACATCAATAACATAGAACTAAAAGTGTAAAATGCCAGAAGTCAAGGGTTTCAGCTCAACAAATTGTAAAGAACCGTTGGTTTGTATCTCATCGAGAAGATGATGTGCTTTTTATTTCTGCTTTTAAATTTATAATTGTTGTACAAGTAATTATCTGAAAACACATACACTTATGGACAGAGAACTCGGTCAGTGTAATATAGTCTAGTGATAAGTTACAAGATCGTTCGCAGGGACGTTTGCACTACCTAATATAGTAATATATGTAATTCTAATGGTTTGGGGTTGTCACAATTTCCTAATAAACTAATACTGAAAGGTAAAAATCCGGTATTACCGGGGTAGGCCGTTTCTGAATAAACAACGTAAGTAATTGGAAAACCTAATAACAGTAATTAAATTAAAATACTTGTTTGGCATCTCCGATCTCATGGTACGACCGAATATATTCTACCTATTTTCTAGTCTGTTGTAAACTTAATCACGGCTCAGATTCTCGTTAAATTCATTTTGCCTAATTACTGCTAGACTCACACACCCCTATAAACAAGTTCTCGTTAGATTCATTGTTTAAGCATTACTGACCTAAAGTTTGTGTTACTAATTCATCTTTTAATTACCCGGCTCTTAAGCGACGGCCAGATAGTAATTATCTCCGGTGACCATGGTGCTCGTTTCCAAGTCAAAGGATCACGTCTGACATTGTTAAGCATCAAGTTCTATTCATCCTAATTACTACGTTCTAGATCCCTCGGTTACAAGTGAATCACCTTTTACAACTAGTTATAGACCGACTAGTGTTTTTCATCCTTATGTATTAATCCTAGTGTATGATTATAGACTGATCATCAGAATTAAACCAATACATGCAAATATAGAAGCGATAATAATATGAAGAACTAGTAAAACATGGATCTACGATAAACAGTAAAACACATTTCAACAGATTCTAACAAATGAAGTAAAACAATAAACGTCTACATGATCACATTGATCCAAACAAGTATTCAGCCTACAAGCCGGACATTATAAAGGAATAACAAAGTCTGAAAAGATAAAAGACATTTTTTACCAACTGAAAGTAAAATAAAAGAGTAAATCTAGATCGAGGATGAAGATCGGAAGGTGTTAAAAGCTCCAAAACCTTCTGGAAATCTACAACTACGACCTAGGGTTGAATGTGGGCGGCTAGGGCTGCTGAATCGGATCTCTCTTCGGGTTTTGAGGGTTAATTCAACTTAAATAGTGGTAAAAGTAGGTTGCTGATCTGGGACGTCCAGTGGTGCTGGGTGCATGGGAGCGGCGCTATGTGCTTGCCAGCGGCGCTGGCTTGGATGCCAGCAGTGCTGGTAACTCCTGTTGCAGTTCAAATGGCTTCGTTTGGCTCCCGAATCACCTCATTGTGTCTTGTAACTTCATAGGCCTTCATCATGAGTTACTTGATGTCATTTACCCTCTTTCGCATCTTTCATGAACATGCATAAACATATGACTCATTAAGTACCGATAGTTCTGAAATATTAACTCATTTTAGACATAGAAATGAGGTCTTTCGATAGGAGGTTTTTATCACAATATGGACACTCATCAGAGGAACGATTAAAGATTCATTAATTAGGCTATTATTAAGACTCGACATGTGAAAAGTTATCGACATTGATTAGTTCGGTACGTAACTCAAGTTTGTAAGTAACGGGGCTGAAGCATTCAATGATTATAAATAGTCTAATTTATAAGGGAGATCATTTGATACTAGACTTTCATCCGCTCTAAAATACGCATATGTGATATTAGAGTGGTAACATCTGCTGTAAGAGAATCTTACCAATGGTAGATGAGCATCTCAAGTTCCCAACTACCATTGAAATTGATTACACACGCTGAAGCATATATATTTTCTAAGGTTTGAATGGTTAGTTCATTTTGCCCATCGATTTGAGAGTGGTAAGTCGTTTTCACGTTTAGTTGAGTAGTGAAGGCCTCCTTTAGTGGTTTCCAAAAGCAAGAGGTGAACCGGTTGTCTCGGTTAAAATGATGGACAACCGTATACAATGGGAGACACAAACTCATAAATATATATTTTTGGTCATCCCATAGTTCTGACGGTTCAGAAGAAAATGGGTGGACTTGGTCAAACACTCAACATATAACCAAATGAATTTTTTCACTCGAGAATCTCTAGTTGTATAGTAATCTTTTCACTTTCAATCGGGAATCTCTGGTTGTTGTAGTAATCCCCGAGCTTTTTAACGTCCGGCCTTGACCATTGCGCAATTTAAACATTTTGAAACATATGTGGCAACGTTAATATTAATTATCGGCCACCAATGTTGTCTTTCAAATCATGATACATCTTGTTGACGTCGTGATGGACAAAGTATCTAGAAGTATAGAATAGTTTCATAAGAATTCCCCTTAGACCATTTACCTTAGGAACCCAAGCTCTTTCCTTCATGTAGAGAATCCACTAATCGTATGTTTTACATTAATTCCACTTGTGAAGGGCTTCATCCTCAGATTTCTTCAATTTGAACCTATAGGACTCGATCTCTCATGGATTGTCTAACCCATAAGCCGAATGTTTGCAGTTAGGTGTTCATTCAACCGTCAAACCGGTTAATCTGGACCAAACCGCGGTATTTGAATTTGTTGGGCGGATTGAATTGTTAAAGTCTGGTCCAGTGGTTTAAGTTTTGAAAAAACGGGTTATTTGGTTCGGTTACGGTTTGAGCAAAGAAAAACCAAACCGGACCGCACTTCTTACTTTCACAACTCGAGAAGAAAATGACTTTATCTAAAGTCATAAAGCTTATATATTTTACGAAAATAAACATTTTTATGCTCTAAATTACTTAGAGTTTCATTATAAAGAACAAACTTATATTTTAAATTTATAATTAATTATACATTTCTAATATAAACAAAAAACTTTCTCAATATGTGGGTACTATATCTGTTATTAACATATGGATAAAGTTTTTACCTGAAGGTCAAATACATTAAAACAAATAGTTTAACCCGCTAATAATTTTTTAATATGTACACTTCTAGTTTTAACTTTTAAGTGTTTCTTATGGATCTTAACATAAATTTTGATATTTGTATAGAGAATTATATGAAAATAAAATAAAGAAAAAAAAACCCAAACCGGACCGAGTTACATGGTTTGGTCTCGTTCGCTCAGACAATATACTTGGTTCGGTTTGGTTTGATATATATTAAAACCAGAATTACCGGTTTGGTTTGAGATTTAGTCAAAACCGGACCAAACCGGTCCACGAACCCCCCTACTTTGTGACAACCACCAAAATTGAGGTTGACTATAACTAGAAAATAAATTATTATCTTCATCCATTTAGATAAATGTACTATTATATATACATCATTTTTTTTATAAACCCATTTAGCCCATGTACTAGATGGACACATTTTGTGTCAATAAGTTATGGATATTTTAGACATACACATATTTAGATATGGCAACACAACTATATACGATTGTTGAATAAAACATTAGTCAAGTTGTTTAGTTACAATTTCTAAATAACAAATTTAAAATGGTACAAACTACATAACTGAAAGACACAACTGAAATGACATATGCACCCATGCTAAATAAAATAATGACAAAAACATACTAGCTCAAATTCATAAAATATTCAGTTCACCCCATACCAAAACTCAAATAATTCTCCAAACTTAAAACACTAGAACTTCCTATAATTAAGAGTGTATATATATGTTGTATGAGCTGGTCCCCCCATATCATTTTTACCCCATACTTCAACATGTAAAAACCAAAAACACTGCACCTTATCTTCTTCTCTTCTCTAATAGTAGTTCGACCACCACCACGGCCTGACTACCGCCTAACTTCGCCGGAAAACGTACTACACCAAAAACACCACGTAAATCATCTTAAACACCACCATCTTTAAGATATTCTCGGTTTATAATAAAACTCATCAAATATCCATCTTCACTTTTGTGCAATATACTTGGAATCCTTTGAGTAAACACTTGATAAATTGGTAAGAACAAGAACACCAAGTTTTCATATATTTATTAATGAGTATTTTATCTTGAAACTTTATTTTATCACCCAAAAATAAGAATGATTGTAAAAGAAAAAGAAAAAGTCTTTGTTTATTATTATTGTTGTAGTGAAAACGTCTAAAATTTATGTCGTTGATTTCATATCTATATGGTTATTGAAAAGCTTTTCAAAGGTTCTTTTTATAGATGGTTATGATACTGCATATGGATATTTTAATGAAACTAGTATCATATGGTGATAAAAGTTATACAGGATGTAGTAATCAACTTTATTGTTTTTGGTCATGTGCAAGTACTTGTAGGATCACACTACATATTTTAATTGGGACTACTATAAAAGGGGATTGGGTGGAACAGTGGGTCATATCTTAACTAGTACACTTCAACCCAATTTTATAAAGAGAAGCTCGACATGCATGAACGAATAAGAGAAAGGTGGTAACTAGTTTTGAACGGTTAAGGTCAGCAGGTTTGGGATGTGTATATACAAAAAGCAACTCAGAGTACATAAGGATAACCCAATACCTACTATCAGAAATCTCTAACTAATAAGGGTCGATATGCAACCGTCAGGGCTTGAGTACACGAGTGTATTTTATACATGACATACCTACTCAGTGGTGTTGAGATATCGATACCCATGTATGGTCTCATGGATATAAATACTAGTATATGCATATAAATGATTTTTTTTTCAAAATATTTACTATATTGTTTAAAAACTTATACAAACACAAATTTATATAATCTAGTTTCATACAAAAGTTGACAAGATAAATTTTAACAAAAAGAAAATATACATTTACAAAGAATTGGGACGCGTTTTGAAAGAGTCGAGATTTCCAACTTGTACAAATGCAAAACTCATTTTTACTACACCAAGTATAATATATGTTTCCTTTTATATAAATATGTTATTATTTATTGTAATATAAATTTAACAAAAGTCTTTATCATATATTTAAAACATAATAAAATACATATGTTTTTTTTTATATCAACATTTCGGTTAGTTACAACAAATGGAGGTGTCGAATTGTATTTTTATTTTTATCTGGGTGATAATAATTTTTCAAACTAATAACTTTTACTAATACACATTATTAAAACAAAGTACATATTTGTTTGTGCTTTAGGTTAACGTCACGCTTCGGGTATTTTTGCATTTTATCACATTCACTACTCTACACGGTGAGTTTTCATAGCCCCATTTTACTTATTTATTTTTGGGGTGAAATGTATGCTCTTTACTTTTACGATGAACGCAAGTACTTTAAAAACCGTATGCATAGATTGTACTAAGTCGCATTGTTCACTTAAGGCCTCACTATCATGAAATGATTAGTTATGAACTTAAACGTAGATATATTAAATAGTACTATTTGGGATTGACACTCCCCATCCGGGTTGGTAGCTCAAACTTGACCTGCACGGTCGAACGGATGTTATATATTTGGAAAACTTGAGTACTCTGAACAAGTACTTACTTGAGGCACACTACTGTCGAGTTTCATTTCGTGAGCTTAGTTCAATGTATACGTACTTTCCTTTAGCATTGTATTTAGACAATGGCTACAAAAATCCTTGTGGTTCATGATACTTATTTTTATATAAAAACCTATGGAACTCACCAACTTTATGTTGACACTCTTTAGCATGTATTTCAGGTAATTAGACGAATTGCTATGATTTGGAAAGCTTACTATTGCATGCACTATGGGAAGCTCGCCCCATATCTCAGACCTTAGGATTGACTTATCAATTTGCTAAAGTCTCTATCTTTATTATATTGTTTAATAATAATTTGATGTTTTCAATAACGAACTTTGTTTCAAGTATTGTTTTATCAACTTTGTCAAAACAATGTTATTTCTAAATGCATTTCAAAAAAAAAAAAAAATGACACGTTTTGTGGCCGTTCACTATATCTTGTGTTGTGATCTCATGAACGTCACGCCCCCGGATTTAGGAGTGTGACATACTTGCAGTCTAAAGGGTTAACTCTCTCTTTCCTACTCAAATCATATATTACCACATTAGCCTTGCCCGCATGATACTTAAGCTCATAGTCATAGTCGCGAGGTAACTTTACCTGTACAAGTATCCCCGGGTAAAAATAATTGTAATAGTCTGGCCAAACAGACATTATTCTCTCCTATTTGCTTGTTGCTAGCGCTTCATCTTACAAACCGATATCCTAGGTTACATTTTGCTGTTTTGTGAAATTGGTTTGTTTCGTCGGTTGACCAATGAGGCAACAACGAGATGAGTGGACTCTTTTCACGCGTCCATCGATAAAAAAAATTTTGTATTCCGTTAAATGAATAAATGATTGGATGATAATAATAAAATTATAATATAAGGAGGAAATGATAAGATATTACTCGTATTTTCGTTCTGGTTTTAAAATCATTTGAAAATAGCTAAGAGCATTCGCAGTGCTCAGGACTCATCTTCCAAGGATTAATCCCTATCAGCACCACATCAGCCCAAGGACTAATCAATGACTAAATCCCTCAAAACACCCACAATGTCAGAACTAGTCTAGGACTAATCTACAGCACTTTACACTTCTATCTAAAAGGAAAAATAAAAAAAATAATAAAAAAAGATCATGGACGAGATAGACGGATGAGCCAAGGACAAGTCAAAGACGAGTCACACCTAATGATGTGTATTCGTCCTTTAGTCAAGAACCGGTCAAGGACCGGTGAGAACGAGGGTAGTGTAAATACTGTAAGTGCAAGTGACGTTACAAAATTAACAAATAATGACATACGTCGATATATTACAATATAGGGACACATCACATATGAAGAATTTAGCCGTACATATTCAAATTTTCTTACCCAACCCAATTCATACATATCTTTTTCCCAACCGATTGCTTCCTTGTTTTGCTTTCCAACACCTGTCTGATTCTGTCTTTCTTTCTTTTGAATTCTGATTCTGATATGATGTAAGCAACACAACTACAAACTTCATAAAATTCATTTCTACTCCATATTTAATAATAATAAATAATATTCCTTGCTTTCATTTCATTTCTTATCTAACCAAAACCACCTTTCATTTTTCCGTTACCAATTTCATCTTTCAACAACAACAAAAAAAAAGAAATCTTACATAGTGACATGAATAATTAGCAGCCAACCTAATATGGCTAATAATTTTAATCATATTCATATTCATAATTGTAATTGTAATGATCATGATAATAATGACGAGAGCTCATCTGTTAGTATAACTTCTGACATACATTCTGAACAAGTTGACATAACTGCTGCACATGAATCACCCCGACAACACCACTTTCGTGATGTATCTTGCTCTTCTTCATCTTCAGGTTTCACCTTTTATTTCTGAATATATACATATATATATGTGTGTGTGTGTGTGTGTGTGTGTGTTTATATGTATAGTTGTATACTAGCAGGTTACCCGCACATAGCCACAAATTATTGTTATAGACTTATAGCGTCCAATAAATTCACTAAGTATTATAGCTTAAATGGGCCCCTAAAATTATAGTCAATAAATTCACTAAGTATTATAGCTTAAATATAGCAAATAAATTATAGTCATCATTTGTCTAATTGCTATTACATTAATTTTTAAGCATAAACATTAAAACCTAAGTTGCAAATCTCGTTTTTTTGCCCCCAAGACCAATGGCCCCTACCAAGACTATGCTTCCTGTGCCAAGAGACGCCCTGGTATCCGCACAATGTGGCATCCCCGAATATGTTATGATAAAACATGTTATTAATTTTGTCGTCAATCATATGATATGACGCGTTGGTACTTATAATCCACAATGGGGAAAAATATTAGAATAAGGGGATATATCTTAAGCTATGAGCCTATGACATATGGGAATGGGATGCATTGTTATTAGCGTGTTCATTAGAATTAATGTTTGACTTGATCAACCCTTCTTCCTTACTGAGTGGTGGCTCACGTCGATGTAGCATGTGTTTCAGGGTGAAACGATAACCCAGAGAGTATTTGTAGTCCGTTGCATCTTTGTAAAGTCAAATGTTCTTGTTCCATAGTTCCCCATAAAAAGCACAAGATCTAAGTGAGACCTTATTCGACGGTAATAGGATTAGGAGGATTTTTTGTTAGATGATTAAACGATGATTTATTAACATGATCACAAATTTTTAAGAATGTTGATTACAGTGTTATAATATAACTAGATCGGAATTACAAGTGACTCTACGGGTATGTTAGTGTTAGTTTAGGTTTTCTTTTTGTCGTCCATGATTTTAATGTAACATTGACATGAATATACAGCTTACCAATGAAATGTCCAAATATGCTATGGAAGCTCTTTATGAACTATTTGTCTATTTTTGTAAGTTTTATCTGATGTAATGAACCAATCTACACTGCCTGTAAACTTGTACTTACATCCAGTGTGCATCATTATTCATTAGTCTCTTCGTCTCCATCTATCACTTATTAATTGACAGCTCTCAAATTTCTTTGCTCAGAGTCTATCGATAACAATCTCCCTCATGGAAGTTTATCAGAGACAAGCAATAGTCAGCATGCAGATTCTTGGAGAAAAAGCCGCAACAAAATTCATGGCTTACTCGGAGCTAAGTTTTTTGATAGTAAAGTTCCTCTAAGAAAGAAGGTTTTGACTTCGCTTCACTTGTTTCTAGTTTATATCTTTATTGTTGATTATTAGAAATATGAATGAATACCGTTAACTCACTCTTTTGGAAAGTCTTGCTTTAAGTCTGATTATACGAAACCATATATTGTGCTAAAATCTACTGTGTGGGCTCAAATAAAAGTTACAGTTGTATCATGAAAATAAACTGAATATATAATAGCTATAGACTATAGTAATCTTACAAGTAGAGGTGGCAAGATGGGAGAGGTTGGTAACAAGTCAAAGCAGTTTTGGGTTGAAACTGGACATTTTTAGTGTGGTCAAAACAGGGCACCTCGAGTTTCATTGATCTGAAAATACTTTGAGATTGATATCTGTTTGAAAAATGATGAGATAGACTGTTGACAGTTATTAATGATGCACTTAATTTCCACAGCTAAAATGGTTGAATCGGTTCACTAGTGTTCGAGCTGATGGTACTGTGCAATTTGAAATTCCAGATGAGATGAAGCCACAAAGTTTGGATTTTGGTACCAAAATTGAGACTAGTGTAGCTAATGGAGACCAAGATATTGATAAAACAGATATATCAGATCCCCCACCTTTGCAAATTGTAATGCTTATTGTTGGAACAAGAGGGGATGTACAACCATTTGTTGCCATTGGAAAACGTTTACAGGTTCTGTATATAAGTCCTCTGACATATATAATTGGAAGTCACATGTTTCATGTTATTTGATTATTTGAGAATGATCTGTTCTAAGTTTCTGTATTATACTCTCCAGGAATATGGTCATCGGGTGAGATTAGCAACCCACTCGAATTTTAAGGAATTTGTCAAGTCTTCTGGATTGGAATTTTTCCCTCTGGGTGGTGATCCCAAAGTCCTTGCTGGCTGTAAGATACATACGTCGATACAGTAATTTGCTGATGATTTATGGCCATGGGCTGTTTGTGTTTGTGTTTGCATTTTGAAACTAGATATCTGATAATTTAGATTTGAAGTCGCAATAATCAGTCTTTAATGTTTGGATAAACACATATGGCTTCCATTTAATATAATGATATAGTGGTCATGAATGAGTCTATACCAATTGCTACAAAACTGATAATGTAAGGGTGAGGTGAAATAGCTTATCTGACCTCTTTTAACCTATTTGAGACGTTCACTTCCATTTCCAATAACTTCTCTCCTTTCTCCATATAAATGTCAGTTTTTGGTCACGTTATCTGTTAATCTCGTAAATAAGCGGAATTTGTCAGATACTCAAACATCTTAATATCTGATTATTACAACTTCAAACAGCCGAAGCACATTCATACATATTTTCTATGGCCTGTTATATTATTGTGCACATCCAAACACCCCCTAGATTGCTAGTATTGATGAGGTAACTTGTATCATATGTATTTGTTGTATAGACATGGTGAAGAACAAAGGATTTTTGCCATCAGACCCTTCAGAAATACAAATTCAGCGAAGTCAGATAAAGGATATTGTGTTTTCTTTACTTCCTGCATGCATAGATGATGATCCGGATACCGACATTCCATTCAACGTCGATGCTATAATTGCTAACCCGCCAGCATATGGTAGGACCAGCACCTATTATCTGTCTCTTCTTTTTTATAATTCGTTCTATTACAAGTTGAAATTAAAGTTGCTTAACTATTGATCTCATGGTTTATTCTTGCATATTTGAGCATGATTGGAATTCATAAACTAGTCACATGTATGATAGATATACAACAGAAATTATGAAATTTGGATGGGTTTAAATATTTGAATTTAGTTTATAAATTAGCTGTCACATTGGCCATCACCACTTAGGTGGGTGGTAAGAGACCTATGTCTCTTTGGAGGAAACCTGGGTTCAATACTTAGGAGGTGCATCTTGGTGTAACGGCTAGTTCTAGGAGTTGGCTGTTCAAAACAAAAATAAAAATTAACTGTGACGTTGACTTATACTCTCCAGGTCATACTCATGTTGCAGAGGCACTTAAAGTTCCACTCCACATCTTTTTTACTATGCCATGGACGTAAGTGTCTTCTAGTGCTTATTTAACTAACCACCTGGAGACATATCAAGTCCCATTCTTTTACTATTGTTTTTCCTTCGTTTGCTTAGTTTTATTGTTTTTTTCAACACTTGTTCAGGCCTACAAGTGAATTTCCACATCCTCTTTCGCGGGTTAGGCAACCTGTTGCAAATAGGGTAAGTGTCTTTATATATTGGATTTTACGAACTACCGTTGTTACTTTCTAACATTTTATTGTTATTTCCACCTTGATGCTTGCTGTAGCTTTCATATCAGATTGTTGATGCATTAATTTATATGGGGATGCGAGATATACTTAATGAGTTTAGAAAGAAAAAACTGAAGCTAAGACCCGAGACATATTTAAGCGCTTCATACAGTTCTCCCCAGGATTTACCTTATGGGTATATTTGGAGTCCACATCTTGTCCCCAAACCAAAAGGTTTGTCTTTCTCTATACTGGATGTGATAAAATCGGTGGGTTGGATGGGTAAGCAACTGGTTTAATCAGAACCTTTAAATGGGAGAAAAAGAACTGGTGTAAGAGAGTAATTCCTGTATATATGTGCATGCTTAAGATATACTAATGATTTGTATTCTTGATTAATTTCAGATTGGGGTCCACATATTGATGTTGTAGGTTTTTGTTTCTTAGACCTTGCATCGAGTTATGTACCTTCAGATTCGCTAGTGAAATGGCTTGAGAATGGTAAAAAACCCATCTACATTGGATTTGGTAGCCTAGTGAGTTTTTCTCCCGTGAATCTAGTTTATTACTGTTCTTTAAATTGTTATATCTCAACTACCTTTTTTTTGTTTTGGTAATCGTTGTGGCCGGCCTTGTTGACTAATCCACAAGGTCTGGATCCACCAACGCACAAACTTGAACCGGGTAAAGTTCTCCTAAAGGAACAGAGGTGTGGCTTTATAAGGGCTCTCTCTCTTTTTTTTTTCTTTTCTTCTACTTTTTGTATTAGCCAAGGTTTGAACTTTGGGATTCAATTCTAAAATATGTTAACTCAATGTTCGTGACAACTTTTGACGACCCTTTGGTGGATAAATATTACAACATAAGTAAGTGGGTCGAGATTGTCACCTCTACTTCATATTCTAACCTTATTTCTGATTGATGACGCAGCCTGTTCAAGACCCTGATGGAATGACAGAGATAATAGTTAAAGCCTTAGAAATTACTGGACAGCGGGGGATAATTAACAAAGGATGGGGTGGCTTGGGAAACCGTAAGTCATCTATATTCATCTTGTTCATTTAGCACTGGAAATCGCCAAGAATTGATGACATGCAATCATAAAATCCAGAGAGTCCAGATGTACTGACAGTTTTCTTTAACAGTGGCAAAGTCCAAAGATTCCGTGTACTTGCTAGATAATGTTCCACATGATTGGCTATTCCTGCAATGTGCTGCTGTGGTAATACTTTGCTCTGTTTTAATCATTAAGTATGTGCACATGAGTTGAAGTTTAAAGAATATGTTTACTTGTTTAGAGGATAATTATTATGTATGCAGAATAATGATGGATGTGCCGGAGAGTTTGGGTAGTGGGTCACAACAGGTTCAGGCTGTTCCATTAGCTAAATTCTTATAATAAGTTAATGAAAACAGAGAAAGAGTATATTATTACATAAATAATCTTAGCTTTTTTGTGAATAGATTTAGGAGGTAGTTTGTATTTTAAAAAACACTTTTGTATGAACTTTTGATCTGTTTGACCTGTTACTGGTTTAGCAAGACTTTTTGGTTTGACCACCTTAAGATGAAACATAACCCTGATCGACCCAATCGTAAGTGATGTGTTGAAATCGGCAACTCTATTATGTATGTCCCTACAAGATCAGTACCCCTTTTGCACATATCTGAGATTTGATTTACAATGCAACATGCTACTTCAGTCCAAAGTTTACCTCCACCCTTACCACCTGATCAATGCTATTGCAGGTTCATCATGGTGGTGCTGGAACAACTGCTGCTGGTCTTAAAGCTGCGGTAAACTTTGCTATCTAGTGACTTATAAGCACTTTTATATATTTTTTGCACATTCTTAATCATTCAGAATATTTTAGTGTCCGACGACTGTGGTTCCTTTCTTTGGCGACCAACCATTTTGGGGACGGCAGGTGCATGCCAGAGGAGTAGGGCCCCCTCCTATTCCTATTGAGGAATTTTCACTAAAGAAATTGGTTTCTGCAATACAGTTCATGCTGAAACCAGAAGTAAGTCCAAATTAATTTAATGAGTTGAAACTGTACCATGAGTTGGGTTGAGTTACTGTGAAATGATTGAATGAGAAAAATGCATGTTTCTTTTATTTCTCATCATTTACATTTTCTAGAGGTCTAGAGCCGCTAATAGGCTATTATACAAGGTGTTGAAAAGCGGGGGGAGGGGCAGGAGGTTCGGGTATCACTTTAGAAGGTGAAAACTACTTCTAGACGTTGAGATGGTCAGTAAACACATTTTTTTACCCAGTGGTTGTAAACCTTTATATAAACAAATATAGTATCAAGTCAGCTTTTATATAATCTTAACAAGAGCATAATTTTTTAGTAGTATATGTTTTAGGGAGATTGTATGCATTAACAACACACCTTCGGCACCTTTTGACTGGTTTGGCATGTTTGGCCCATTTAACATGATTTTTTTTTTTTTTTTGCAAATGTATCTATTAGACCCATTCGATCCGTTAGACATAGAAACATAACCCCCTTTATTGACAATGGTGGGATTTAAACTCTTGACCTCCATGCTATTATGGGTTTTGAACTTAAAAAATCTATTTCAGTTGATGTATGAAACAACTGATGTACTTGTGATGTTGTAGGTGAAAGTAAGTGCTACTGAATTGGCAAAGGCCATGGCTGATGAAGATGGGGTTAAAGGTGCAGTGGAGGCCTTTCATAAGCACTTTACTCGCAGGAAAACTAGGGCCCCGCCTGCGGAACTGCTTCGAGCCCGGAGCAACTTTTCAGTGAGACGGTGTCTGGGCTGCACGTGATATTCAGGTTTCGTGCTTTGTGTCAATATGTGGATATGTTCATTCAGAACTCTACTAACATGTAAATACCCCTTTTTACTCTTATGGTTTTGTTGATATTGTTGTTTTCTGACACAAATGCTAAAGTTGAGACAAGGTTGTTTCCATTTTATAATATGTTTTGTTCATTGTTGTGTTTGTTTCCTTCATGTTTTTGTTCGTTTTTTGGGTTTGTTTCATTTTGGATGGGTTATATGGAGAACATATAAAAAACTTGTTTGTGCTTTACATGCACTATGTGTAGTAACATATGTACATTTGTTGTCAATAGCTAAAAGTAGGTCTAGATTTATCACTCTCCCTTTGTTAGTGACTCCAATGATGGTAAAAACTTAATTTATTGGTCTGAGGCTCTGATTTTTTTACGAGGGATTATAACATTTGCTGTTAGCCAAAACCTATCTGCATTCGAAAAGTAAAGATGGATAATGTCATTGCGGCTCCTTATAAAATATCACAGTGAGCTAGCGAGTCTTGAGGGTTGAAGGAAGAACCATTTCTTATACGGTTGTACCAATTGATGATACACAAACCAGAAATCTCTATTGATGATACACAAACACAAAAATGACACTTGTACGGTTGTACCAATTGCATAAAAATTTACTCACACCACTGAGACAAAATATATTCCGTTACATAAACAAATAAAGCATGTAATGCAAGTTACTAAGTACACATAAATTAGAAAGTATGCAGGCATGCAGCTCAGTAAAAAAGTTATAGACTTGTTCCGACATCAAGTATAAATCTCATATCATAACATATGGTAAAGACCATTACTTATTTCCAGTTCCTATTGCCCGTCTTTCAGAAAAAGAAAAATCTGAAAGTTTCATTTCCAGAATTCAAGAAGAAACCTGAGATTTGACTGCCGTCCAGAGCTTCACCCATCCCAGCATGCTATCTGCAGCACTTGCAAAAACCGGATGTGATGATGCTAACCGCTCCTTCACAGTGGCAGCAATCTCCACCACACAATCTTCTGCTGTCACAGCTGAAGAAGACAACGTCAATGACTGAAAAAATGGAACCACGTCCTCCATAAGCTTCACTCCTTCCCATTCTTTTTTCAAGCTATCAATGGCGCTTCCCTTTTCGTTCCTCCAGACATATGGAATTCCACTTTTTACACCCAGCTTTAAGTGATCACATACCGTTTTTACAACAAGACCACACCATATATCCTCCATCGTTTCCCATCTAACCTTTCCTTCCTTCGACAACTTCAAAGCAGGTAACATAGCAGGTCCCACCAACTCTCGGTCAAATGCTATGTTGACTCCACTCATGGGCATCATAGACTTTAAAGGTACAGTCAAAACAGCATCAACATACCTAGAGTTTCTCATATCCGGTTTAAGTGCTTGCGTGGGTGCATCATAGTCTGCAAAATTAAGCCACAGACCACATGAAAGAGCACATGGGACCCCACTACGTAAGCTAAATGGGTAGCCACGAACGAAATCTGTTCCTTTTTGATATGGGTCATAAAGTGTGTTAAAAAAGAAAGGAGTCGCAGGAGTTTTAAGGTTGTTAATGTGTTGGGCAACTATGTCTACTAGATCGCCATTTTTGGTTTTAGCTGGGCTGCAATCATCATCAATTGCTATTATGTACTTTTTATTGGATACAAGATAGCCAAAATAACGAGATGAGTATCCAGAAAATAGAGTAGCATTAGCAGACCCGACTACTTTGACTATATCTGACTCGGTGTAGACACGAGCATCAAAGCCTTCAGGGATTTTTACTTCTTTGAGGCCGGCCTCTTTTACAATTATCAGATGAAAACGAGAGAATATAGGTCTCCATTCCTCCAGGAAAGACATAAGGTCAGAGCGTAAAGCGCCAATAACAATATCCACTTCATTGTCATCAAAACTTGCCAGAGACATTGTGTAATAAATCCTTACGAAAAGTCAATTTAATCAAACAGCGCAGATTGTGTAGAGATTGAACAGTAAAAAGAGAAAGTCAAACAATGCCCAACTTTAGAACTTTTCCAAGCACCCTGCAATAAAGAGATTGTTCAGTGACAATGCAACCTAAATCAGTCAAGCACAACTTACTAGTGGGAAGGACAGGTGTAAACAAATTAAAATGTATTCACATCTTCCCGGTTGCCATCAAAACTTTAAGATCCCAAACTAATTTCCCAGCTTTCAAGGTTCTCCGTGCAGTAAGGAATTCAACATAAATTATTATCGAACAACGAACAACACATAGTAATTCATAACAGTCGAACACTGTAACTTTCAGAATAAATTTCAAACACAATAATATAACTAGGTCAGTCGGATTGATCGACCGAGAGGATCAATCAGAGTAATTTCTTTACGTGGGTCAAAATGGGTTTGCCGTATTGGCACTTCAATCACACATTGGGTTCTCACTTCATCCCTTATGCAGTCACCTTTTTAAAGTTTTTTCCATTTTATGGCAAAAACAACAATGACCGCATGGGAAAATAAATAACAGGCAATAGTAAAATTGAGCCAGACTTTGATTTTTTGGGGGAAAAAGGAAATCAGGCAAATAATCCATTGCTTCGAAGTATTGACTATTTTTTTTTCATAAATTGCATGCTGAAAATAAATGTACTGTACAAAATCAATTTGAAAAGCATCGAATATTCACATTTGGTCCCATCTAACTGATGTTCCTGATGACTAAGCCATGTGTTAAGCAGTGCGTACACTACTCCTATTTTTAGGTTGATGTTTTAAGCAGTTATCTCATTGTTCCAAGACCAATGTTAGCTTAAAAGTTGTCTAACCAGGTCAAACCTTCAAAGAAACAACTTTACTGTTCCATTAAGATAGACAATCTGAGTTCCAATACTTATAATATGAGAGTTGTCTGAGAGAAATAATTACTAAGTTAGAGTTGTATAAATAAACTTATGCACTACAGTGCTTTTGGCTCTTAAGTTTCATACCGTTCTATAATTATAATACAGTTTTTATCAAATGAAAAACCAAGGGGAACTAAACTTACTCCATTCACGCAACATACACATACCAATATCCTTATGGCAATTTTGTAATATTTGGTTCTTTTCGAGACTGAGTTTTGTATTTTTACTTTTTGCAAGTGCAAATATAAAATATACTCTAGTACTTGAGTCATCACCTTATATGAAAGTAATATATAGAAATTTGACTAATTAGTAATTACCCTACACCTATAACATTATTAGACTAATATCATCTTAGTCAAACAAACATCACACCTACTGACTTTTATTCACCGGCTACCATCACTATTAACCTGAATACAATCAGTAGGACTGTACACACGTGGTCTGGACCATTTATAACTGAAATTAGATACTCTTTAATTCAGCATGTAACACTCAACATTTTATAAGCTATACTCCTATTGACCAAAATTAAATTCTACTTGTTACTTAAAATTCCAAATTGATAGTGGATAAAAATAATTTTTGTAGTTAAAAAAAAAAACTTCAGCAACTGCATTGACGTAAAGAAAGGTACTAAATCAACACATGTTGAACTAGAAAACAACAAATAGCTACATGTTTTAATTCATAATATCCGAAGTCGATTGCGAATGTAGGACTTAAAAGTGCATATTTAAGGCTGAATGCATCACAAAATGAGTTAGCGGTTAGCAGATCCAAAGGAGAATGAAATAGCGCACACGCCACAAGGTTTCATTTGCTACGTGTATGTTATTTAAAAAAAAGATATTTTCTGTTAAACATTTACCCTCTTTTAATTTTAACTTCTTTAAAGAACTTGATCCACTACTAAGAAATACCACATTGTGCTTGAAATGACCACTTAAACCACATATTTCATATCCGACAAACGACGGGAGTAGACTCTTTGACCATGCATTGTGGTGTAAAAAGATACTTCTGCAACTATACTAGAATTATGTACCAAATTATCACTGTCCATATCTTCCAGTCAGAATGTGAAATGAGCCAGAACCTTGACAATGACAAAGAATTTAATATGCAACTAACAAAGTCAACCTTTTACAGGAAGCAGATCAACGGAAATTGTGGCTGTAAGTTGAAACATATGGTTATTGAGAAAATGTATAAAATAAGTAGCACTCATCAAAATATATTTCATATAAGCGAAAACTATATCCAACTTTACCAAAATTACTATTAAATGTACTTCTCTGATAGACTGATATACACCCTACTGTATGTATCAAATTATAAGGCCATTCACAAAAAAAAAAATGTATCAAATTATAAAAAAAATTGTACTTCTATTATCAGCTAATTATTATCATGATTAAAGAACCCCACATTACAGATCAGAATAATATAGATTATACATAAAAATTAATGGGTTAATGCATTATCAAATACAGAATGGAAATTAAAAGAAAATGGAAATGGAAAGAAAAAAACAGAATAAAAATTGTATTAATACAGAAAAAAAAAAAAGAAAAAAAAAAAAAGAAAGAAGAAAAGGGTATGTACCAGAAATGAAAACAAAGAAAGACGGATGGAGAATGAATGTGAATTAAGATTTGGAAGTAGTAATACAAGACGAGATTAGCTAAACTACTTTTTTCACACTTCTACGTTTTGTTTTGTTTTCTTAATATGATATTTGGATCCCAATAATGTACATTTCACTTTATTCATTTACATCATTAATTGAAGTCAATGGAATTGATTGTTTTCTACGTTATAAGAGCACGTTGGTTAAAAACTTTTTCAAAAAGACTTTTTTTTATCACTAGACAAATGTTCACACGATGCGACGGTGTGACAACGATGATGATGGCGGTGGTGACAACGGCGATAGTGGTGACACCAGCAATGACAGTAACGGTGGTCATGTGGTTATTAATATAGTATAGTTGAAGTAAAAGATGTATGAATAAAGTAGGTATTTTCTTAGTTAAAAGTTATAAATAATTTCATTAAAGGTATTATAGATATATTAGGTAAATATATTTAAATGAATTAATAAAGTAGAGGGGTAGTTTGGGTTTATCAAGTAGTTTTTTTAAGAAATTTGAAGGGGGTAAATGACTAAATGCTTTATAAGGTAAATAGGTGGGAACCCTCTGGTCTCATGCACCATTTTGGTACTCAGAGCGTACACCGCATAGAAGTCATGTCCGATAAGTCACTATCCTCACACATAGGGTCACAAGATATAGTTTCTCCACTTGTCTTTGACAAGTTTTAAACTTGTGACCTCTAGCGTTAATATGTGGGCCCATGTGATGAGATGATGACGATACCAATGAGATTTCACCCTATTGGTTTATAAGGTAGTTTAGATTTCAATGAATAAACTTAAAAAAAGTTTTTCAATATTTTTTTAATTATGAAAAAAAATGAGAAAATGTAAATTTCTGTTAAATATTTGAATCTTTTCAACCTATCTCAAAGAAAGAAAAAAGAAAGAATTAATAATTAAATAGTTATATGATGTTCCTGTTACAAACCTTAAATTCATATGGGCTGTTTAAAATGCTTGAAAGTTGGTGTGATTGCACCACCATGATGTTATAATTATATAACGTTTTGCTTTAACAGAAACTATTCACTCTAATGATGAAATGTTTGTCCAAAAGTTTGGTGAAATAATAAAAACTTTATAAAAACTTTGTAAAAAGCTCCACTGAAAATGCGCTAAGTAATTAAATAAGGAACAACCGATGCATCTTCTACGGATTTTGGATATTAATTTCTGAACGATGTATGAGGAAGCATGAAAGAGGATCAAATACTTAGCTTTGGAGCCATGCCACAATGTCACTTTGTGAGTTGGTGATTACATGAAAAATGACTTGCCTTTAAAAAGTTCAAAAAATAGTGCTAACAGCTCGTAAAAATGCACATTAAGAAGAAAACTAACTTCTTTATTTAATATAAGTATCAATGATCATGTGATATTTGAAACTTAATAACCAAAGTTAATTAAAAAAGTTTTTTAATATAGTGTCACAAAGAACAAACAAAAAGTTGTGGCAAATGGTAAATTATGTAGTAGATGGTTTTCAAAGGATTGAAGACAAATGAAGAAATTGATATTGAAAAACAAGTAGTCATTTTCTTCCGCATCAGAATTTAGCTCATAATAATGAGCATTGAGTCAACAAATGTAATTAATTTTATCATTATGAAGAAACTATAAGTCGATATTTTGCTCGAAGTTTCATTATGTTGATAAGTTTGAACATTTTTTTTTTGAAAATGATAAGTTTGAACATTTTTTTTTTGAAAATGATAAGTTTGAACATATTTTGCAGTAAACGGATGAAAATAAAATATAGGTTGACATACATTATATTTTTTTTCTTCATTTACCAATATATATATATAACAAGGTGTTAAATTCATTCCTAAACAAACAAGAACCCTTAGATGAATTTCATCTTTGATTTAGAACTATTAGATCAAATTTAATTATTTCATCTTTGTTAAATGACAATATTAATACTTATACTTTTAATAACTATACAAAAAAATCCCCCTTTATATTTAATTTACACTTTTTGATTTTTCTTCACAAATTTACATTTTTTAGCCAATAATTCTAATACAATATATTCAATAGCTTTAGAACGAATTGCATTTTTGGTCCCTATGTTATCACACTTTTTGCAAGTTTGATACAAACATGTGCAAAGTTGCGAAACGCATCCCTGTCATATCACACTTGTTACAATTTTGGTCCAAAAGTAACGTACTGTTAAAATTCAGCCGTTAATGCCCCATGTGCTTGTCACATGGGGTAGTTTCGTCCATTTATTACTCATAGGACCAATCTGAAAAAAAGGAAAATAATACTAAACGAAACAATTAAAGCACAAGTAATTATGATCAAAGAAACAACTAATAAACACGCTGAGAATCCAAATGGATAAACATTGAGAATCAACAGTAGATCTAAGAAAAAGGTAGATAGATGGATAGATACATGGGTGTTGTATATATATGTAGAAAAATGTAATTAAAGAAAGAAAGTTGTTACCTTTGCATACCAAGATGAACGAGTTGTTGGATGGCTGAATCTAAAGATTGACGGTCATCTTTGTTACGACGATAGCTAGCAGAAGTTACGATTAATCAATAAAACCAAAACCAAGAAAGAAACGACGAATAATTGATTGATTAAAACCAAAACCCTAGACGTAGGTACGAACTTACGATCGATAGATACAAAATATCAATCGATATATATATATATATTCAGCCGACATATGTAAGTGGGGACAGTGTTGGTTGTGGTGGTGAATCGTGTGGCAGCCGACGGTGGTGATGGTGATCGAAGTAGATGGAAGCCTTCGTGTTTGGGCAGATCTACAAGTGTATATATACATGCATACCAGATTCAAAATCAGACCCAAATCGAGGCATTTTCTTCTTTTGTGAGCACATCTCCGATTCAAAACTCTAGTTGTATGTGTATATATCTCCATCTGTATTGGAAATTTAGTGTTTTTATAAAGTGATTATTATTTTTATTTATTCTAAGTGATTATTAATTTATTATGTGTATATGTGTGTGTGTGTGTGTGTGCGTGTGTGTATGTGTGTATATATCTGCATCAATGATGGTAAGGGGAGTGATTGTGGTGGTACTCGTTTTGGAAGAGAGGTGGTAGTGGCTCTGTTAGGAAGAAGATAATGCTTGGATATGATCCAAAGTTAAAAGGAGAATTTGGATGGTAGTATAAAGATGATGATGAAATTATCTGGTCAAACATTGAAAGCAGAATCGATATGATTTCTCATTTCTTATGTAACTTTTTTAGTTAATTTTCTAAAATAAAAAAACAAAGAAAAGTTTTAGCAAGAATGGTCCTTTTGTGCATAAAGACAATATTGCCCCTCACGTGAGAGACATATGATGTCTTTAACGGTAAAAATAGACGGAACGTTACTTTTGGACCAAAATTGCAACCGGTGTGATATAACAGGGATGCGTTTTGCGACTTTACACATGTTTGTATCAAACTTGCAAAAGATGTAATAACACAGGGACCAAAAATGCAATTCGTTCATAGATTAATAACTAATATATATCTTAATAATAAAATAATACTATCTATTTTATATCTTATCCAATAGAATAATAGTTAACATCATATAAAAAAAATAAAGCATAGTCAATAGTCAATAATGTTTAATAAAGGAATAATTGCACATTTTCTTATTTTTATATATGAAGAATAGTTAATCAAATAATGCAATAAAGTAGTTTTACATTGATTATATATCAAATATATGAGAAAAACCGACACGAAAATGAGAAATAAAGTTATAAACATATTAATGTAATTAAAGCTCTAAATAGATATCATAAAATTAACTTTTCATTTGCTTTACACTTTCAAGTTCAAGAAATGAATTTTCTTTATGAAAATTGTTACGATACTGTCTAAGAGGTAAAATCATTATTAAAGCTAAAAATCTTATAAAATACACACAAATTCATAATTATATTCTTTTAGTTAAGCTACAATTTAAAAGAAATTAATATTTAAGCTACATAATGATACTAATTAATAACTATAAAGAAAAATCTTGGCATGAAATTTGTGGTACAAAGATTTGCTAGATTTGTCATTTATGAGAGCTATATTAGTTTGAAAAGTATTTAGTTTCCAAATTAAATTAAATTATAAAAAATCAAATGAAAAAAAAATCAAAATGAATTATGATGTCATGATTTTTTAAAGTACTTGTAGGAAATAATATGAATTTGACACATAAAATTTTTATTTTAAAAAACTTCTAAAAACAATCTTCTTTTATTTATAGAAGAGATATTAACCTATATTTTAAACCATAATAAAATAAAATTAAATATTAATAATGTTGTAACACTCTGTATCTACAATATATATATATATATATATATATATATATATATATATATATATATATATATAATAATGTCGGGTTTATAAATTATCAACGATAGTGTTGAGAAGACGGAGTTTAGCTTAGGTGAGTGACAACTTTGGGAATGTCAACCTTTAACATTGATATGCAATTTTGGAGCATGTGATGACGGAAAAGTTGCGCTTTATTAAACAACATCAAATAAATTATCGAAATTAATGATATATAAATTAGCTTCTAACTATGCATGACTATTGTGATTACTATTATAAAGGAATTTGAAAAAAAATATAACGTTTTTACATGCAACTATATTATCAATGTACTGTACATTTACCCAAACAAAGAAAAAATCCTTTTTACAACCTTTTTTTTTTCTATTCTATTAAAAGTACAACAGCTTAAAATTTTTACTCTACCAATAGAGAGGTTTATTTCTAAAATAATGTTTCCAACCAAGTGATGTACTTCCAAAGAAGAGGCCTATGACAACAAAGTCAATGTTTGTATGTATTCTTTATTTATTACTCCATCCGTCCCATATTAAGTGTCCTAGTTTGACTTTTTGAGTCTTTTCCTTTAAACTTTGACCGTAAATATTTTTGTTTGTGTTATGTAACACTTGATATAACATATATGAATTGATTGAGTTTTAAACGTACTTTTAATTGATGTAAGTTTCATCGACTAATATACAACACAAACAAAGATATTTACGGTCAAAGTCGGAAGAAAAAGACTTGACCAGTCAAAATAGGATAATTAAAATGGGACGGAGGGAGTAATATTTTGTAGGAACAAAATTATAAAAATACCATTAAAAAACTTTACATTGTTCCAAAATTGGAGTGGGGACTCCATTCATGGTTATATTTCATAAATTTTGTAAAGTTATTATAGAAAAAAAAATTTAAACTCAATACTAATGCGTTGTCAATGATGAATTCTAACTCGACAATTCAAAGTATTTAGGATATATTATTTTTCTCTATTTTGACTATTTCTAGTTCACAATAAGTGTTTGTGTAATTATCAAGGTAAAAAAAAAATGTTAATAAAGTGAAATTGAATATTTTAATTTGTTAACTATTAATTAAGAAAATAGTATTTTAAATATATATAAATATAAAAATATATTTACCCGTATTACACGGGACAATAATCTATTCTAATATATAACAAGGTCAATTTTAAAAAAATCTTTCTATCATCGTTTTTTAGAATTCCCAATAACATATGATCTAAAAGAAACAATTTAACTCATTCTACTTTAAGAAGTGGTCTCTTTTATTTTTGTCACATCATTCGCAATTTATTAATATTTTAATTTTACATCCAAAAGACACCCTGTTGACATCAAAAATCAAAATCAATTACATGAGACTTTGATGAAATTTTAATAGAATATTAGTTATTTGAAATTTATGTTTAATCTTCATAACTTTTTATATACTTTAATAATTTTAGTTAAATATGAAATTAAAACGTAAACTTCAAATAACTAATTTATCTATATAGTTTTTCTTAAAAAAAATAAAAATTTATGCGAAATATTACACGAGATGACTTTCGTCCCTTTTGCTGTTGATAGATCGTCCTTCTCGAGAGGTGCCTATAAAAACTAAAAAGTGAGTTAGAAAGACCTTTATAAAAAAATATACTTTTATTAATAATAATTCTAGTCCTTTATGAAAAGTCATAGTTTTTGAATATACTAAGGGCGCGTTCAGTTCGAGAAAAATCCTTGGTTTTTATTTTTATTTTTCAAGAAAATAAAGAAAACAGAAACACGTTTAAATTGAATTTTCCTAAAACAATTTTCCAAAAAAACAAAAATCATTGTTTCCATTTTTTGAACTAATATTAGAAAACTACTTTTTTATTTTCCGTTTTCTATTTTCCAAGCTAATAAGATGGATAAATATATTACAAAAACAGATACAAGTGAATTTGAACATGTTTTCTAGTTCTCAAAGATGAAAAAATTAAAATTACATCTTTTATTTTGAATACGTTTTTAAAATTTTCAAAAATTTTCTAGACTTTTTCATTTTCTAAAAAATTAAAAATAGAAAACTTGAAAATAACTTCTTAAACATCACATTCGTGTATATGTAATGGTTTATTAATGCAAGAGGATTTTCTCCCTGAACGGCCTGATTGTAGTAAAATGGCACTAAACGCAGAGTTTGTTTTTGTCATATCCACAATCCCCATATGGTATCACACTTGCTTTTAGTGAAATTTTCATTTAAAATCTTTAACTAGTTGAACATTTTCATTCTGATAAAAAAAAATGTATTTTACACACAAAGACGTACACTAAAGATTTTGCCTTATATGTTATCTACCAACTTGCAAACCATTGAATCAGTGGCGGAACTTGATTTTTTTGTTGGAGGGGCGAAAATAATTTGATATTTGTGTGTTACACATAGCATATTTTAAACATTTGATATATTTAATTAATGGATATGTTTGCTTTTAGCTTTATATTTATATACATAATAAAATTATATAACTAGTCAGTATACTTTTTATTTATATATATACTCAGTTCTGTGATCCATCATCACATGTATAGTGGTTAGTATAATTGTAACACCCCAATGTTTTAAGGTAATAGAAAATTAACCCTTTCTATAGTTTTAACATTAAATTAATTTCCTAGTATTTTATTTTGAGATAAGGGGTTAATTTAGTTGGGACTTTAGTGGCTAGCGGGTATAAAACCCATTAAAAATGAAAGAAAAACGTGGCAAGGGGGAGGAGTATCCAGCCAAGTTCAAATTGATGAATCATAATTCCATTTCTTCTTCTACACCATTCTTCCTTCCTTCTTCTCATTCCATTTCATGCAATTGAGACTTCAATCTCAAATTAAAGAAATTGTAACCCTTGAACAATAACAATAATCACCTCCAATTAAATTAGAAATTTAAATTGAGGGCTTGGGTGGAGGTGGTGGAGGTCGAATTTTGAAGGAAGAAAAGGGAAGGAATCTTGATTTAAAAACCCTAATCATTTGTCCTTCACCTTGAGGTATTGATTCCTTAACCGTAGTCCTTTTATTATTTAAATTAGGGTTCTTATATGAAAATTGGGAATTTGACAATTTGGGGGTTTTGATGATGAACCCTAATGAAATTAAAGGGAGAAACAATGGGTAGAGGCAAATGAAATTATAATGAAACCCAAAGTAAATAACATTATGTTTTGGGTGTTTGGCTAATGGTGATATGAGATTGATTATGGAAAATTTTCAAAATGTTTTATGAACGCCAAACACCATGAAAATGGAATGCATGTTGAATGCAAGTAGATACTTGCAAGAGAGTTGAGTCTTGTAGAACTCATAGATGCTATGTGGTTATTCTTGTATAGGTGTTGAAGATTGAGTTGTTGAACTTGTAGCCTAATAGTGCCAAGTAGCCAAGTTTGAGGTGAGTGTGTATACATATAATCATGTTCTTGTTATTAGAGGTCATAGGTGGGTAAATTCCTGTGACCCATTATTTGATTGATTGTGAGAACTAGTAGGTGGGTAAATTCCTACTAGTCATATTATATGTAAGAGCTAGTAGGTGGGTAAATTCCTACTAGCCACTTTATCCATGGCCATGTTGAAAATGTGTGTATGATGTTTGTTATGAATGAAAAGGCCAGCTTGCTAGGTTTATATGGTGCTTGATGCACAAAGTTGAAATGACATGATTGTGATTATATGTGTATGCATTCACTAAGCGTAGCTTACCTTTTAGTTGTTTAACTCTTTTATAGGCGTTGGTAGTAGCAAGAGCAAAGAAGTGATTGAGTGAAGTTCAAGTGAAGTTTCTTGCCATCTCTAAGGTTGGCATCTTGGGTAATTTTGGGTAGAGCATCCCTTTGACTATTATGGCTCTTGATACAAGCTTTTGACTTGGATGAACATTTTCTTTTGGTGGGGAAAATCTGTGGTCATGTTAAGTTTTTGGTCATTTTGGCTTGAAAAGCGTCAAAATGGATAAACGACCCATATGGATGTGTAAATGATGTATGATCAAATGAGCACTTGGGTTATGTTGTAAATTATGTCATTGTGAAGGTTTGAAATCAGATTTGATATGTGATGGAACTTGTGTTTGAGTTTGAAAAAGGTTGCAAATTGAGTTAATAGTCAAATTTGATGTTTGGTGTGTGTGCAGTAAGAGTACAGACGCAGACACGGCTGACCGTGCTCAGCGTCTACAGTATTTCCTTTTGGTGTTCAGTTTCTGGGAGCACGGACGCAAAGCACGGTCGACCGTGCTTGCGGCCGCAGTCCCTCTGTTTTCGAGCAAAAATTTTCAGAGCTTATAGGATATGTTTATTATAACATATTAAGGTGTTCTAATTTGTTAGATTTTGAATTTGAACATTTTTAATTTTCACTTTATTTTGTCAAAATTTTTTTTAAATATGGATTGGTCAAATAAAGTCAACTTAGTGTAAAAAAAACGAGAAACCTTATGATCTTAAGGAGAAGGTACAAGAGGAATTTGATAAAAGGTTTCCAAAGGAGAAGGTACCGGATACACAAGATGTTGAAGAAAGACCGAAGCCCAAGAACGAGAAACCTTATGATCTTAAGTGCTTCATCATTGTTAACCCACCCAAATAAAATGGGGATCCCGACCCGATTGTGAGCACAAGGTGGGTGAACGAAATTGAAGGAGCCTTACAATAATTTTTTTTTAATTTTAATGAACCAGTTAAAAAGGTAAAACAATAGTATTAGGAAAACTATTACTAGTACTTATTATTACTATTACTTAAATATAGATAAAAAATAAAAGAGGAGGTAAAGATGTATGCACATGATTTGAACCTCCGCCAAAATGAGTGAGAATACACTATCACATGCCTTTGACCAACCGAACAACTAGCATACTCGTTTGCAATGTTTCTACATCTTGTATATAAACAACTAGTTTCTGGACATTTTGGGAGGGCAAGCGCGCCTACCCCAACTAAGTTCCGCCCTTGCATTGAGTGTTATCTACCAACCTGTAAAGTTATCCTCTCGAATAAAATATTTGCTCTTCAATATACATATTACCAACCAGTTATTTTTAATGTCTCATGAACAAAATATACTACATGAACAAAAAATATGCATTCTCCAAATATTTACTTTGTTGATCTCCTTGGTAGTTTTACACCCCGTACCTCACATGTCTCATCTAATTTTCCTCATGATGATAGATTTGATGCAAGATATGATGTTGGATTTGACGAAAACGTTTCACAACAAAGTAAAAATAGTAGTAAGTCAATGAGGGGTATTGAGGATGACTATGATGATGCAAGTGAAGTCCTAATTCAAACGTACTCTTAAGGATGAATTTTATAAATGATGTTCAATGTACCATTAGTCAACTAGTTAAAAGGTTTTAAATGGAAATTCTACTACTAAAAGTAAGTGAGTGACCATCTGGGAATTTTTTAAAAGATTTGTTTTTTAACCATCATGTGACTGAACTGATAAAGTAATTCACTGATTAAATATATACGTATTTAATTAATACAGTTGTTTTGTTTATTAAATGAAAAATTATTTTTGATTACATTACATTACGATTTTTCAATTAAGAAAATAAACAAAAACAACCACAATTTACCCCATTGTTGCAAAAGAAATAAAAAAAGTACCGTACTCGTATAAAGAATTTTGAAAACTACCGTATCTATACTATATTATAAAAAGAATAGCCCTCTTTATTTTTGGTAATGTTGAAATACATATTTTCACTTAGCACCCCTTAAAATGCTTTCACATACACAATCCCTTTAACATTAATGATTAAATTACACTATCAATTTTTTTATCACTTCAAATATGTCCATTAACCTTTTACATCAATTATATAAACAACTCAACGCCGCTCCACCACCAAAAGTTGCCCAACCATCACACCGTCACCGTCACGGCCACCGCCGCATCACGCGGGCACTGTGCTAGTTTAAAAAAAAAAAAAAAAAACCTCTCTATATTGGTCGAAAGAATGCTGTCAAAACTGGGACCATTGGTTCTACCGAACCATCGCCGTGTGCCTATGTACACCCCCTCCCTCCCTCCCTCCCTCCATTTATATAACGGAGTATTTAATTAATATTATTAAACAGTTGAAGAAGGAAGCAAATACAAAATTAAAGTGACGTAAAATGGAGAAAAAAGAAGATGAATTAGTAGGAAAAACAGCAGAAAACAAGAAAGTAGTACTAAAAAACTACGTAAATGGAACTCCAATAGAAACAGATATGGAAGTACGGAAACATGGAAATCCAATCAAACTGGAAGCTCCAAAAGCAAGTGTTTTAGTCAAGAATCTGTATCTATCATGTGATCCTTACATGCGTGGCCGTATGCAAGACTTCCATAAATCCTATGTCCCTCCTTTCTCCCCTGGATCTGTACGTTTATATATACATATATTTTGTTTTTTCTTTTATATATATATATATTCTAACACACTAGTTATTCATTTTACCAAGAATTCTTGTTATGATATATATTTGACCTTGGATGGTGTTTGAATATGCATTGTAGGCGATAGAGGGGTTTGGGGTGTCAAAAGTGGTGGATTCTGATGACCCAAATTTTAAAAGAGGGGACTTGGTAACAGGGCTTACAAGTTGGGAAGAATATAGTGTCATCCGAAACACCGGACAACTGAGAATTATCCAACAAGATGATGGAATCCCTCTATCTTACCATGTTGGTCTTCTAGGTATGATCTCTTCCCACTCTACTTTATTAGTGGTGTATTGTTTAGAGATTCATATTTCAATGTGGTCTTTGGTATAATAGTTTGGTCCATTTAGTCCCTAAGACTATCTCCAATGCTAAGGACGCCCTTAGGCGTCCTTAGGCGGTCACCTCATATCCTTACAAATCCTTCGAATTTTTTATAATTTTATCACCAACCATACAAACATCCTTACATAGGTAAGGGCATCCTTCAAAAAATCCTTAGTTTTGGACAAGCTTCAACGGCAAAGGATATCCAAGGTCACCTAAGGTCACCCAAGGGCACCTCCATTGGATATAGCCTAATAGCTTTATAAGGGTGTGTGGTACAAGTGGAACATTGGACATATTGGATGGGTTGGATAATGGATCTTCAGTTAACGAATAAGTTTTCAGTACAATAAATACTTTTGGTGCACATATTCTCCTACATTCTTGATGTGAACATTACATTACTACTACACTTAATCAACAAACAGACATTTTCATTCACCAATTCTCTTTCTCTATGCTTTGATATGCAAAGTTTGAATATAAATAATGAAAATATTGTGCAGGTATGCCAGGGTTTACAGCTTATGCTGGTTTTTACGAGGTTTGTGCTCCTAAGAAAGGAGAGTATGTTTATGTATCTGCAGCTGCTGGAGCCGTGGGACAGCTTGTTGGTCAACTTGCCAAGCTACATGGATGCTATGTGGTTGGAAGTGCTGGCACAAGCCAAAAGGTAAGTATTACTTGTATAATTTATAAGCACTTCCATTTTCGTTTTCTATATTACTTTCTTTCAGCAGCTTTGTGTACACTCTTATTGAATATGAATCCATATATAGAGTGGTAAAAATTAGCAGAATAGGTAACAAGTGAAAACGGGTAGCTTTCAATCAATAACGAAGTTGTTTGGGTTGGGTTGAGCTGATCCTTCAACACTTTTTTGCCCATTTCTTTAATTTACTACAGTAAGTGTGTATATAAAATTATAAAAACAATATCATAAAAATGATGATCTAACTTGTTGATAGCCCTGTTTTAAAGGCATTGAGCATTTGATAATACTTTGGCGATTCTTAAAAAGTTTAATCCATTTCATCTTAGATAAAATCTTAGATATTACTTCATACATGTTTAACCTATTGGAGATAAACAAAAGCTACCTAACCATTTTTTAGATATGGGCTGAAATTACCACCTCTAGTTTCTTGGTCTGGCAGAGGGATGTTACGGAGGAAAGGGTGCATCCGTACAAACCTGGCTAACATTTTATGCATATGGCACCTTAATTAGGTAGAAATTTTGAAGAATAAGCTTGGATTTGATGAAGCGTTTAATTACAAAGAAGAATTAGACCTTGAAGCAACTTTGGCCAGGTAATGCCAGCTTTTGAACTACATACGTTACATATACGACCACAAAGCTTCTTGACATACCGCATCTTATTCTTTTTTTCTCATAACACATTATAGTAATGGAGATTATAAATGACAAAATGGTAAGAAATTAAAAATCTGATATCAGGTATTTGACTTAACAAAAGATTGCAAAAAGCTCCTAAATTTTACAGGGGTCAAAACATACCTATCTGTTATGTGACTTAACAAGGATTGTTTGGTAATTTAACGATAACAGGTATTTTGCTCAAGGAATTGATATATACTTTGATAATGTCGGTGGACCTATGCTTGATGCAGCACTTGGAAACATGAGAGTCCATGGCCGTGTAGCCGTCTGTGGGATGGTTTCTCAGAATAGTCGAACTGATACACAAAGTTTTAGGAACATGTTTGGTCTTATATCAAAGCGTATAACAATTAAGGGATTCCTTCAAAGCGATTTCTTGCACTTATACTCCCGGTTTTTGGAAGATATTACTGGTTACTACAAGCAGGGAAAGATTGTATATATTGAAAACATGAATGATGGTCTTGAAAGTGCTGCAACTGCTTTTGTTGGACTATTTTCCGGCAAGAATGTTGGTAAGCAAGTGATCCGTGTGGCTAGCGAGTAATTCAGGTTCCTGTTTCTTTCAAAATAAAATTTCTATTCTGTTGTAGCATACACAAAGATAAGATTAGTGAATGGTTGTTTAGAGAACTATATGCACTTTGATTAATGAAAATTAGGGTTGCTTGTTACTCTTAAGAATAAAGTTAACGCATGTGGGAGATTTAGGTATGCAAGTTACAGTCATTTGGGCAATGTGAACAATTTCTGACCAACAGTTCCCTTATGAATTCTCTTTTATTTTGCCTTCTCATAGTCTATTCGAAATACGTTGAAAGATACATAATGCAGCAGTGCATTTCTACTCCATAAAACAGTTAGAATAGGCCCGAGTTATGAAAGGATGGATTTTCCTATTCAAGCAGAACGAAGCAAAAAGTGACATTTTTTACTCTGAACGGATGAGCAGGCCCCGAAAGGTGACCCCAGCTTTATTTGAAACATTTTTGTAGTTATGTGCAAATAAGATTGTAGAACTACTGCAGATTCTTTTTGAGGTACAGAGTACAGACTATCTGGTGTTCAAATCGAATACACCTCCTCCACGCCAACCACTTTCAACACCGGTAACCACATTTTCCCTTTCTTCATCATTTAAAAAATCATCAGATGGATCATTTCCATCTCTCTGCATATTATTCACCCACATATTCATCATTTCATCAAGGTTGACTTCTTGATCTTGGTCAACTACTTCATAATCCCCCATAGCACCAGCCCTTATTGGTCCCCTAGTCATCAGCTCAGCATGAGCTTGTGGCTCAGCCCGAGCCATAGTCTGCAGACTAGCAGCTTGAGCTTGTCGCCCTGCCTGTTGTTTTGATTCCAATTCCACCCTTGCTTCAACTAACGCTTGCCTTTCTTCTTCAAGAAGTTGTTGTTCAAGAAATAGTCGTTCTTCTGATCTGAATTCCCCTATGGCTTGTTTTTTGGAAATGATGTTGAAGGCCAACACTTGTTTTTCAAACGTTTCAGTAAATTCGGCCACTTTGTTAGCAATGTTGTGATCCCATTGTTGAGAGCGAGATAATGCGAGTCCTGTAGTGTCGGAATCAAGGATTCTATCATCTTCTTCTGCTTCATAGTCTGCTACCACATGGTAAGGTAGCAGCCTGGAGAAAGATTAAGAACAAACATAAATTTTGATTTGGGCTCTTTTTTATTTCAAACCTCATACAGGTTAAAAATATAAGATCTGTACACACTATTTTTTAGCTGTACACCACCAAACGTGCATAACATAATTGTACTGTACAATACCTAAAAACATATTTGGTGGTGTACAGAAAAAAAATAGCGGTATACAGATCATAAAATATGCATATATCAACATAAACATTGATACTTAAATTAAGACGACTAATTAAAATGTGATAACATGATGTAAGAACCTTTCGCATGCATCTTCTAGAGATGAAAAAGGACGTTTGAAATCGGGATGACAAACACGCCAAGCATCCTGATACGCCGCCATCAGATCTGCAGTTTAACCTTAGATGTTGTTGCGAACGTTGTAGTTGGTTTATGAGCATCAATATATATTAGATGGAAAGCAAGAGATGGATTTTTGTTGTTGCTAACAGAAAAAATTTTGAAGTTGTTTCTGGACGAATAATGTTTTGGATATCTCTATTTCGTTGTTTCAGATTAATATCCGGCGATTCTACTGATGGAGTCGTTTTCTTCGTTTGAACTTTTCTCTCCCATTCCGATTAATTTGCTAACGTAAATGCATGTAGTGAATGTGACAGTTTCTTTATGGAATGGTCAAAGTGATTATTATTGTTCGAAATCATATACCCACAATGTGAAGCCAGTTTTTTACGTTTGAATTAACAATAGCACACCAAATGGTCTAACCGGCTACCAAAAAAAAAAAACAAACAAACCCGGTAACAACTATATCCGAGTTAAAAAAGGAAAAAAAAACTCGACATACCAGACTAAATAAAACAAGAAAAACAAGTAAATATTAACAACATATCATCCAAAAAAATTTTTTAAAAAAATATCGGATGGAACTCGGGCTTGTCATCGATTGAGGGTAGATAATCCCTACCACTTTTTTTTCCCCCTCATTTTAGTTAGGTGTGGAAAACTATAGGTGCTAAGGTTGAATCTTTTTGTTGCCCCAAAGTTGGTTGATTAATAAAAAATTATCAAACAAAGAAAAAAAACGTTTTTTTTTTTGTTTTCAATAGACAATATTTTATTAATATAAATTAAAAAAAGTTATAGGACAATATCTGATTGAATGACAAAGTACAGTGAATGTGTGGATGGATACGTATACAATACAGTTGGTGTAAAAGATGAACAAAATTATACAGTAATACGTATAAAAATAAACCGACAATATAGATAAAAGGTTAAAATAGGCTTCATTCTTGAGTTTTTTTTTTTTTTTTATAAAAAGAAAAGAAAGATAAAATTTTTACCTTTTTGCATTCTTAAGTTTTTTTTTCTAGAGAAAAGAAAGTGGAAGAAAGGAAAAATCAGAATTTTTTCCTTTAAAAGTTTTCTGGCCATTTTGGCCTGATTTGGATGAAAAATAAAATGGAAGGGTGATTACAGGTGGAAGGGGTGGTTGCAGGTGGCGGTTTCAGGCAAGGGGTGGTTGCAGGTGGCGGTTTCAGGCGGTGGTTGCAGGTGGCGGTTGCAGGCGGTGGTTGCAGGTGGCGGTTGCAGGTGGTTGTTGCAGGAAAGGGGGTTACAGGGGGTGGTTACAGGCGGGATTCTTTTAGTTTCCTTTCAAACTCGAGAATAAATTTTTTGAATGTAATCTTTTATCTTTTCATCTTTTATTTAACTTTTTTTTTTTCTTTTAATAAAAACTCAAGCATGCAATGTAAGTCTAGCTAGTTGATATATGTCATCAAGGTGATTGAAATGGAGACACCTGTCACCTTTTCACTGCATTCACCATATCTCTCTGTTCCCTCCTTCCAACGCGTGTCCCTGATCTCTCTTCATAACATCATCATATACATTTATGTTCGTTGCAATCACAGCATAAATCTTCAAGTTTACAAATCCATATCATCCAGCTAGCTAGCTATAGGTATTTTATTTAACCATCAATATATATCAATTCTTCACTCTTTAACTCTTTTTGTTAAACTTACATTGGATGTTTTTGCTGATGCATCTCTTTGAGATTAGTGTTACATTTACCCATTAGGTATATATAAGTAGTTGGATTAACTTTAATAATATTGTTATTGATGATAGGTCACTATGATATTATTGTTTCTGTGTTAGGCAGTTGTTGGTTGCTTAAGAAGTTTAACTACGAGTACTTAATTAATCTCGAGTACGTGCTAACATTTATTTGTTGAGTCTGATTAAGGGTAAATCGGAAATAACCCCATAATCCTTGTCAACTCTTGGGATTTGGTTATCTGATTAAACTAAATAATACTCAAATAACAGCTAGGCCAAGTCTAGTGTATGATAGGTGGTCGTTCAGACTTTTAAGCCTTTGGATAATCAGCTCAGAGGGATGTTATACACCATGATCCTTAGTGTAATTAGACCGAGTCATTAGTATAGTGGCAAACTGAAACCCCATGTAATGTTTTATCTATTGTGATATAAATTTATCGGGTAATTTTTTCGGTTCATAAAAAGAATGATTTTATTTTCACCAACTATTCGTAATATGTAAGCAATAAGCTCATTTCTATGATATACATATAGCTAATTAACTGTGATCAAATTTCCTGTCAATTAACTTTAGAAATCTCTAACATTGTATACATATAATTTTAAACATATACGGTTGCATTCTAAATACCTAGACCAGAAAATGTAACTGAAAAAGGTTCAAATCTAATGTACCTGCACTTAGACAGTGGATTTTGTTTCACATTTAAGCTTTCAGATGATAAACTTATAGAAATATGTGTTTCAGATTGCAGTTAACTAGCTTTGTTGCAGTTGGGAAGAAAGTGACCGGATTATTGGGGTGAACTTCGTTTAGCTTTAATTCCTTAGGATGGAAGAATCGGAACCAGAACCAGAACCAGAACCAGAACCAGAACCGGGAACGGAACAGCAATGGGAAATCAAAGAATATCCGTCTTCTAAAGTTAGTCATGGAAATACAATGATAAAATGGATATTGAACAATGGATATGGGATTGGAAAGAAGATGGCAATAACCGGAATTGCCATCTCAGCCGCCCCACTTGTGCTTCCTCCAATTGTGGTTTTTTCAGCTATGGGGGTTGCATTTTCAATCCCTTCCGGGTTTGTATTTGCATCATATGCCTGCACTAATAAGCTTATGACCACATTACTGCCGATGCCACCGTCGCCAGTTTTACTCGAACAGTATGCTGACGAAGATGAAAATGAAAAAGCATTAATGAATGAAGGGGTTGAGTTAGCTTATGAAGCAGACAAGGAAGTCGAGACACCAGAACCCATTACGGTTAATGAAGGTAGTGTCGAAGATAAGACAAATAAAGATGATTACTTTGTCGATGGAAGTGCTTCAAATGTCGTTTCCGAAGAAATATTTAAGGATGTGAAGACAGCGGAGCCCGTTACGGTTAATGAAGATAGTACCGTTGAAGATGATAACTTTCTCGATGATAGTGCTTCAAATGTAGTTCTTGAACATGTTGAAGATGACGAGACAACGGAACCAGTTATAGTCAGGGAAATTGAGACTGAAAAACAAGTCAAGGATGGAAGTGAGAATGACGAACCCATAGGCGAGATGCACCGTGTTGTTATTTTATCTCCAGGAGACGAAGGGAACAACTTCAATTCAAGACAAGTAGAAGAATTAGATTTAGTGGCAAGACAAGTGGTTGGAGACGTTGACCAAGATACAGGGAACATTGACTCTGATGAAAAAGTAATGAGAGAAAGTATGGGAACACAAGAGGAAGCTGGCAGTGACATCCGTGATGAAGGAAGGGAAGATAGTAGTTTGCGAACAAGGAAAGATCATTCGGTTAATGTAAATGTGGGTGCTATGAAAATCGATGAGGAGACTGGTTTGATTCTGTTTGATGACCAAAACACAAGCGTGAATTTCAAGGCCCTTGAAGGTAACTATTTACTCTAATTCGCCATGAGACATTAGCTAAATATACAGTTCTTCTATGTTTTTGATCACATGAAAGTGTTGAATTATTAAATTATACATTTATCTATAAACTGTGAAATGTTGACAAAGATTATATTCATTCCATTTGTAAGCACAACCATTTTTTCCTTCGTATATAGGCAGGAAATATTTTATAGTTGGTAGTACATTTGAATGCTTATATGTGAGCATTTTTGCACATCTGAAATATGAACAATTTTAACAAAACAACATAATGTTCATGTTTGGTCCCCTGAGCAAGTGTCTGCGAGATTCACATGTCTATAGCGAATACTAGTAATCATTTGTTTTGGAGTATACTTGCATCTTTAAATATTGAACTAATCTGCTGAAAATTAAATGTAGCTGGTGGAGAATTAAAGGGAGATGTTGGTAAAAATGTGGATGTATTGGAACTTCCTGCTTTTAGACAGGTATCATTGGATACAGATAATGCAGAAGTTACATCTAAAACCAATACTAAAACGCCATCCAGAGAGGTCAGTGCTCATATTTCTCTAGTTAATTATCAATTTTTACTTGAGAGTTTTGGTCTGTGTTTCATTTAACTCCCTAAGTTGTAGCTATATATGAAGATGTGACAACCATGGACAGAGTTGACGTTGGATGTTTTTATTTATTTGAGAAGAAAAAGTTGAGTGACTTATATGGAACAGTGATCAAATTAGTATTTAATGATTTTAGCTAATACTTGATATGTTTATTACTCAAGAGATTGATATTGAAAGTGGTAATAGTAGCTAGTGGATTAACCCACCTTAGCTTGTTTTGACCTGTACTCACAGACTGCATGTTATTTGTTTTGTGTACTCATTTGACCCTTTACGTGGCATGTATGTTGTCCCTGATCCGAGACTACTGTTTTCTGCAGGACGCATTAAATGATATGATGATTTGGGAAAAAATAGGAGAAAAGAGGGCTATAGAACATATGGGGGAAATGTCATTGCTTAGTAGTAGACTTGTTGAAAATAAGGGGAAAGAGCCGTTGCTTGAGAGTGAACTCAGTGAACATCAAAGTAAGACGCGGGAAGTAACCGTAGATAGTTTGGAAGATATAGTGAAAGGAAGCACCGGACTGCTGGAAAAACTAAGGGATGAAGGGAGGGTAAATGATAACACCGTTGAAGATGATAATTTTAGTGTTCCGAATGTACTTCTTGAAGAAATTAAGGAGGTTGAGAAAACAGAACCTGCCACGGTTAAGGAAATTGAGACTCAAATACTGGTGAAGGGTGGAAGTAAGAATAAACAGACTATAAGCGAGATGCACCATGCTATGCTTTTATCTGCTGGAAACCAGCAAAACAACTTCAATTTAAGAGGAGTAGAAGCGTTGGATCTGGTGTCAAGAGAAGTGGTTGTAGATTTTGATGAAGATGGAGGGGCCATTGACTATCATGAAAAGGTGATGACAACTGGCGGTGGCATTATATCTGATCAGGGAACCGAAGATGTCAGTTTGGGAACAAAGAAAGATCATTTGATTCACGCAAATGCAGATGCGAGGGAAATGGGTGGTGAGAGTGGTTTGGGTTTGTTTGATGATCTAAAGACGAGCATGGAATCTCAGAGCAGTAAAGGTAACTTTTTATTCTACAGTCAGTACAGCACATTAGTTAAATATGCACTTTGTTTAGATAGTGGCTCACTTGAAAGTGTGGAATATAGGCAGTTTATAATCACCATACTTGTAAGTTGTAATAGCAAATAGTGTTTCCCTCACTTATTAATGCGAAATTTTCCGTAGTTGCTTATATCTTTTCATTCTTGTGAACGAGAACATTTTTGCACATTAGAATTGTTGACCAATAATAAAAATGTGGGTGAGATTGCACCCCAGTAGCGATTACTTTCAAACTTTAGTTCTAGGATGAACTTGTATCTTGATTCTTGAATTACTGGAGTGATCTGTTTAACTAATTGTAGGTGGTGGTGCATCAAAGGAAATTGTTGATCAGAATGTGGATGAACTGGCACTTCCTGCTTTTAGAAATAAAGTATCATTGGATACAGATAATGGAAGTGTTACCTCTAAAATGAAGGCAAAAACACCATCCAGAGAGGTCAGTGCATATATTTTTCTAGTTTGATATCAGATTTTACTCGATGAAATGCCTGGCAGAAGTTTTTTAATATTTGGTAAATTGTTACCACCATGAAAAGGATAAAAGTGCTATTGTTATCCTGAGACGGTAAACTGTTAAACACTAGCGATAACAATGCACAAGCACATCATTATATTGAATTAAACAGTATGTACAAATTGAAGTTTACAATTGAACACCATATCTCAAGTTCTAACAGGTTCAATACAACCTGACTTGTTCAGACATAAACTATTTTGACCCGTTACAAAACATGTCCGTTGGCACTGACCCGGTACAACTGTTTTGTGCAGGGCGTCTTAGAAGACGAGAAGATATGGGAAAAAATAGTTGCAATGAGGACTATAGTGGGATACAATGCACCCAGGCAACCAACATGCATGGGTGAGCTAAAAGCTCTATATGTCTTCGCTGGAGTTGAGCCACCAGCAACATTCGAAGGTAATACAGATTTAGATGATGTGAACGGGAAGCTCAAATTCCTTATGGCAATTGTTGGGGTAAAGTAACGAGACTCCGAATAATCTGCACTCGTTTGTATTTATATGTTTTTAATCTTTTATTAATAAAATGTTGTAAAACTATTTATAAACTAGATGATATGCTTTTGTCCAATTACACTTTCCAGTGTAGATTTTAAGTTGTGAGTTTGAACTTTTTTTTTTTAAAATTGTATCTTTATATTATGTCTTTTATATGTAAAAAGGTATACGTGACAATCATATAATCTGTCACTTATTAGTTTTTGATTGGTTTGTAAGAAGTATCCGACATATCAAAAACTAATAAAAACTAACGAGTGACAACTATATATCTCACATATGTTTTTTTATATACAATATAAATAATTTAAAGATGATTACAATAATATTCGTCCAACTATATATCTCACATATGCTTTTTTATATACAATATAAATAATTTAAAGATGATTACCACAATATTCGTTCAAAAAAGTTTGTTACATTTTAAAATACTTATATTAAAAATAAAATTAAAAGTTGTATTTAATATATTAAAATACATAGTTTTTAAGCTTTTGAAAAGTCAACCAGCATAAACTCGTTGTGTAGTGGATTTATTTTCAAGCTTTCACGAACAAAGCTAATAAGCTATAGCCTCATAGTAAGGCTATCTCCAAGACCCTAAGTTGTATTGTGATTGGAATTCTCCTAAGGGACGTTTGATTCGCAGAATGTGTTTGAAGAAATTAGAATTTGTTAAAGGAATTGGAATTTGAAAGTTTTAAAATTTAACATGTGTCTGGTTAACAGAATTTAATGGAATTATTTAAATATAAATTGTATTAAATGACTAGTTTAACCTCTGTTATACTTTCTATATAATATAATCTTATTTTTCATATTAAAATAACCAAATAATAATAATAATAATAATAATAATAATAATAATAATAATAATAATAGATATATATGTCAAACAAGTGAACAAACCCCAAATCCCAATTCGTTTTCAAAAAACCCACCGTCGTCCTCAATTCCCCATCTCATCTATCTTCAAACCTTATTATTCTACCAATCCACCATATAGATTTCATGTATCAAACAAAAGCAAAAAATAAAAGAAAAAAGAATAACAAGTGATACGAGTTGTTTATCTCAGTGCTAGTTTTTTATTATCATTATCCTGAAGTTGTATAGTTACATAAACACCTGTCAACATAAAAATCAATCTACTGGTTAGTCACTAAAATATAAAGGACACTTGGAAGAAACATTATACAACAATTAAACTACTTAAAGACTCTTCACCATGTCTCACAATTTCGGAAGAAACAATTCACCGTCATGAGATATTTTCGAGAACTTGAAGCTTTGCAACCAAGCATATATCACGTTTTTTTACTATCAAGGATGCTCTAGAGATCACAATTTAGCCACTTAAAAGTGAGTATAATTCATTCTTGTTAAGATCGTATTCTTGTTCATGTTAGATTTCCTAACTCTTGTAAATCTAATATAGCTATCAATATATATACATGTTTATTGTACATACTTCAAGTCTTGCGACGGTTAGAAGACAGCTTACAATATAAAACATGAGATATATGAGATGATAGACTATAATTGCAAATCATACACTTGTACTAAATAAGGAGGGTATTATGGGAATGGAAAAGTTGCTTAATTTCTTAAAGTCAATACCCTTTATAAGGGTTTATAGATTATAGATTTATAGATATAAATCTTGTATTTCATGCTTAAAAATCTGGGGTAGCAACTGATCTTAATTAAACTAACTTTGAGATGTGGAATTATGGCACCTGAGTGTAACCATCTATGTCTAAATGGTTATGTAATGTAACCACCTACTAAACTGGCTATGTGATGTATGCACCTTTGTTTTTTGGGTTATATTATGTATGTTACCTGCTACTTCAGGTTTTCATCCGGTTAAGTGTAGTCAGCAACATTTTCCCGCCATTTTTCGTTTCCCTCTTTTATTTTCTTCCTTTCTTCCCGCTGGATATGTGCCTTCGGCGATTTTAAACCCATTTTTTCCGGCGACACCTTTTTTACGGGAACCATGTCTTCGATCTTCAAGCCGAATAATCAACCCAAATTAACAAAACAACCCATACATTAATTTTTAAAAAATTGCAAATCTATCACTAATCGGAGATGAATCTCCAGATTATAAATCCCACCAAATCTATAAACACACTTTAAATCCCACATCTTTTCCGGCTTCGTCTTCATCAATCACCCAATAGCCGCAGCCACACCCAGATCTTTTATATATAATGTATATATATATAATTATATATATATGTGTGTGTGTATTTCTTTTATATATGTGTGTGTGTGTATTTATATAGGTGTATATATAGGTGATTAGGTTGTAGGTGACTCTATAATGGTGGCTGAAGGGCGGTGGTCATGGCCGGAGGGGAAATAGAGAAAGAAAAGAGAGACAGACAGAGAACGTGGGTGTGTTACATAGCATAACCTAAATATTGAAGGATCTTTCATTACATAGCCAGTCTAGTAGGTGGGGTGACCGGTTACCTTTACAACAGGTAACGCGTTACATAGCATAACCTAAATATTGAAAGATCTTTCATTACATAGCTAGTTTAGTAGGTGGTTACATTACATAACCATTTAGGCATAGGTGGTTACATTCGGGTGCCATAATCCCTATTTATATATGTAATTTCTCTTACAAACTCAACCAACTATAGTGTTGTATGGAATCGATAAATTTAGTAACCATGACACTATGACAGTAATTATCATTAACTTTAGTTTAAATTCTGAAATCATATATATGTGGGCTAAAAAAATAAAATAAAAAAATAAATATGGATTATACGGTGCATGACTTCAACTCTAATGTACGTACACGACAAAAATGAAAAATTGAGTTTGTTATATGATGATAGTTTACATATGCTAATAATGAATTAATTAAGATGTCATGTAATTTAGCCACTTAGGTTATTTAATTAACATGATGGCATATTTAGCAACGAAAATACAGGAAAGGTTATAACTTAGGATTATGTCAAACATAATTTCCTTCCAATTGGATTCTAATCTAAAACATTTCATTCATTTGTTCTTCATGCACCATTGGAATCTAATCTAAAACATTTCATTCATTTGTTCTTCATGCACCACATTCAACTTAACTCATTTAGACACTAATCGATTTCTTTTCTTGAAACAGCTGAATAATGTCTCCTTATCCCATAGCTACAAGCTTCCCTAATTTCTATGGATACTACACTGGACACTAATCCTGGATAACTTTCAACCATTTCAAGAAGAGCGTCTTGAAGTAGTGCCTATGGAAAACCCAGTAGAAAACAAAGTGGAGTCTATGAACACGACGAAAGTGAATAAGAAGTCAGTAATGTTGTAGTCATCCTCGTAGTAGAAGTCAGACACTTGCACCACTTTCTAGATCTCCATCTCTAGTGAGTCCTAATCAAGAAAGAGTGGCTCAACCGAATAGATCTCCATCTCTAGTGAGTCCTAATCAAGAAAGAGTGGCTCAACCGAATAACCTGAGGCAACACGAAGCTCATTTCACCCTTTGTGATCCATATTAGAAAGCAACCAAGCCAAGGGATAGTGTTATCTACTGTTATTCGTTTGATCTCTTTATTCATGAACAAGAGATGAGGCGAAAGATGGAAAATAAAAAAGGTTCTTTCCGAGCAGTCCCTAGTACTCCAATGTCACTTCCTCTAGGTATGACGAGGGAGGAACATTGTAACAACCGCCTTAGAAATAATTTAAATAAATCCATAATATGTTCTAGTTTCGAATATGTGCTCACATGAAGGTCTATTCACTCTTAAATCTTAAATTATAAGACGCGTCTATGGTCTATTGTGATAAGAATGTTAGGTTTCAAGACGTAAGCGATTGTATTCAAGAAATTCTAGTCTGAAAATGTTTCATTTAGACCCTGCAATTATTAGAATCATTAATTAAGGGAAAACTATATAAGGGTTAGAAAACCCAATTTTTTTTTTTTTTTTTTTCCACTTCTTCTCCATTTTCATCCCATCTCATCTCTCTCTCTCTAAAAACACACACATACATTCACCATCTTCACCCACAAAAATTCATCATTTGATTTTGAGTTGTTAAACCAAGATTTCTTGCATTTTTAGCTTCCTTGTGATAATCAAAACATATTTCTAGTATCAATTTTCAGGTAATGACAACAAGTTTTGAGATTTTCATCAAAATAAAAGCTTACTTTTCAAGTGTATGTTCTTGATGATTTGGTCCATTTTTGGTGTAAAAATCGTGTTAAAAGTTAGTGGGTTTGTGTCTAAAAGCGTTTAGTAACCTTTTCGTGATCAAATTTGGGTCGTAAACATGTTTTAATCTTCAAAACCCTCGTTTTTGTTTGAACAGTCCCAAATTCGTCCTAAAAACACTTAAAACGAATTTAGTATCCTAGAAACGAATTTAAGTCTTCCAAAACGAAGTTAAGCTTCAAAACGAACTTAGCAAACAAACTTAAGTCCTCAAACGAATTTAAGGTCTATCTTCGTTCAGATATACCTTACGAATTTAATCTTCGTTCAGATACACCTTACGAATTTAATCTTCGTACAGCTACACCTTACGAATTTAAACCCTATTTTCGTTAGTTGTAGAAATCAGGTTTTATACTTAGTTGTAATCCAAGTCTATCATATACAAGGAAACCCTAATTAAGGTATAATCAAGACATATTCGATCTTGTTTATCAAAGTGCGAGTTCAAAAACGTTCATTACGAGTCTAGCGTATGAAAAACACTGTTGAGTTAAACGTTTAAAGATCTTTAGTGAACCAAATCATCAGTACATCAAGGACACTTAGTAAATAAATAATCACGAGAACTAATACATGTATCCGTCTATGCTCAATGGTTTGTGATTAGGTTGACATCAAGACATACTTGGATTCGAGTAGATATATTTTACTATATCTGTGCTATTACCCTGTGCTTGTAGAACTACGCTTGTAGCAGATCACTGTGAGTCTTCGTAGCCCCTTTTTCTTTACTTATTTCGGGGTGAAAGGAATACTACTCATGCTTTTACACATGCCGTAACTACTTTTACTACTCTTTGGCTATTTGACTACTTGTTACATATTAGCCGGTCCTATTAAGGATTGTGTGTGCTCTATTGATACTATTAGCCGGTCCTATTGAGGATTGTGTGTGCTCTATTGATACTATTAGCCGTTCCTATTGAGGATTGTGTGTGCTCTATTGATACTATTAGCCGGTCCTATTGAGGATTGTGTGTGCTCTATTGATACTATTAGCCGGTCCTATCGAGGATTGTGTGTGCTCGCTTACTTATGTGCAAGTTGGTCACTAGCCACTACATACTACTTAATACTTGAGATCTATTGGCGGTATAAAATGCTTTTATACTACTTGTTTATACTCAAACCTACGAACTCACCAACCTTTGTGTTGACTCTTTTAAGTATTCCTTTCAGGTAACCAGGCTAATCGTGGCTAGGAATGGTAGCATGGGACTATTAGCAGACTTCAGGATTTAGGGTTGGAGTTTGCATGCTTGTAATTTGGGGTTGGTGGCAATATGCCCAAACGTATCCCCTGCGTGGGACTTTTCATACTTGATTTGGTCACCTTTGTTGAACTTGTGGGTAATAACTACTACTATGCTTGTTTGGTTGTGAAATTGACTATTTATGTTTATTCTAAGCACTCATTTAGTATTCCTATGTAACATCCATGTGCGCGTGTGCTTTATCTTACATCCCGAGTTTTCCGCCGCTGTCGGGGTGTTACAAACATGACCAAGTAGACAAAATGACTATCACCATCACTGATTGTAGAGAAGCAGTGAGGGGTCATAATCAAAATTTGGACTCGAACTGGGAAATGCTAGGACGATTTGACGAGCATGCGTTGTTTGTTACGAGGACTGCAATAGAAGAACAAGAAGAATTGCTAATGATGAGATGGTTTGCTGTAACATTTGTAGTTCTCGTAGTCACCCGTTTATCCATAACGTGATTTATTCTCACATCTTGATGTACTAGGACTTGTGATATCATGTATTAGAACATGCAGTTGTAGGAACAAACCACGTCATGGATAGACAACTACAAATGTTACAACAAACCATCTCATTATTGGCACCTTTTTTTGTCCTCCGATTATAGTCCTTGTAGAAAACAATGAATGCTTGTCAAATCGTCCAAGCATTTTCCAGTTCGACTCCAGATTTTGATTATTTTGATTATGACTCCTTACTGCTTCTCTACAATCAGTGATGGTGATAATCATTTCGTCTATTTGGTCACATTCCACCCTCGTCATACCTACATGAGGTGACATAGTAGTACTAGGGATTGCTCGCAAAAAACCTTTTCCATTTTCCATCCTTCGCCTCATCTCTTGTTCATGAATATAAAGATCAAACGAATAACAGTAGCTCACACTATCCCTTGGCTTGGTTGATGGCTAATATGGATCACGAAGGGTGTAATGAGCTTTGTGTTGCCTTGAGTTATTCGGTTGAGCCACTCCTTCTTGATAAAGACTCAAGGGAGATAAAGATCTAAAATGTGGTGCAGGTGTCTGACTTCTACTATGAGCGATGACTACAACATTACTAACTTCTTGCTTACTTTCCTTTTCTTTCAAAGGCTTCACTTTGTCTTTTACCGATTTTTCCATAGGTACTACTTCGAGACCCTCTTCTTGAAATTGTTGAAGGCTATCCAGGATTAGCATGTCCAGTGTAGTATCAAGAGAGATTATGGGAGCTTCTAGCTATAGAGTTAGGAGACATGATTCAGCTGTTTCATTGACTAAAAATCGACTATTGTCTAAACAAGTTAAGTTAAACGTCGGGCAAGAAGGTGAGATGAATGAAATGTCTTAGATTAGAATCTAATTGAAAGGAAACTATATTTGAACATAATCCTAAGTTAATTACATTGAGCCTTTTATATTTCAACCAAAGCTAAACGTAGGTGATCAAGCTTCTGTCTAACTTTGGTATAAGTACAAAGGATGCACTCACAAGACATTCACTGCATGCAAACCCAAGGAGTTTACAGGGGAAGAGAGAGCAGTAGGACTTCTCTCATGGTTTGAAAACAGGGATGTTGTAAAAGTCGTTGTGTGGAAAAGGATAAAGTGGAGTATGTGAATAGTTAGTTCGAGAAGCGAGCCCTGGCATGGAAGAACATTCAAATTGAGGGCCATGCACGTGAAAATCTATACAAACTTACTGAACGGAACTAAATTTGATGATGAAAGAATAGCGCCCCCAGGATGCATTGCAAAAGCCTGAAACTCAACTATGGGAGCTGAAAATGACTAGTACATTTGTTGATAATTGTCTAAATTTAATGCACTTCTTAGGCTCGTGCACATATGGCACCAAGAGAAGAAAAACGAGTAGAGCGGTATTTGTGGCGACTTTTACCGGAGATTCAATGAAACGACACGACTCGATTTAAAGGAAATAAGAATTTTATTTTTTTTTCACTGAGTCGCAGTGGGAGATTTCATCCCCCACTGTGTCGCAGTCACAACCGAGACAAAAACAAAATTTTCCAGAGATATTCCACTGAGCCGCAGTGGGAGTGCACAAGCTCCACTGAGCCGCAGTGGGAGCCCAAATTTCTCAAAAACCATATGTTGACACTTAAAAACAATTGCAACTCATCCAACTCAAATCCAAACCTTATTAGACCACAATTCAGAGTTCAACTTATATAAAACACATTTACAACATAGTTTGACATCCAAATACAATTCATATTTACAATCACCATCAAATGGGTCGATTACCCAAGTTGACATTTGATCAAAACAACCATACATGCTTTTGCAAAACCAAATGACTCCTGCATGACCAAAGTTACTGAAATGTACCAAACAAAACAAAAGTATCAAGAGCCATGAATGAGGAGGGACGACTAGGTTTCTATCAAAATACCATCTTCCGCAAATGGTCATAGTACCTTCAACCTACTAGCAACTTCAAGTCCAAACCTCAATCAACTAATCACTAGTTCCTTCTTCTGGAACCACCTATAAAAGGATAAACAACTAAAAAGGAAGTGAATGCTTAGTGAATAAACTTGCATACAAATATATATATGAAGGAGGGCAAAAACACAAAAGACAATCGCATGTAGCCAATGGTACGGTCATACCATCACTTGCATACTCACTTTTGCGCTAACAAACACATACATGGATCCATATACGCTAAACAATAACCAAAGAGGTTCTTAGGCCTCATCACAATACACAAGAGGTTCTTAGGCCTCATCTCAATACAACTATGGGGTTCTTAGGCCCCGGCCTCAAAATTAGGCCATAACTACTACTGAGCCCTGAAAGTAAGTGGGTCCACACCCATAATATGAAAAATGTAAACCCATACCCTGAAAGATTGTATTACCACTGACCCAGTTGTCTCAAAAGAACCATGATTTTGTTTAGGGAAAGAAAAAAGAGGAAGTTTTTCGGATTTTGAAAGACAAGTTGTGTAATGCCTCGATCTTTGCGCCTCTAGATGGACCCAAATGGGTTTATAGTGTATTGTGATGCATCACACAAAGGATTATTTGTATGGCAGCTAAAAGTGCACAAGAAAAACTATACAACTCCTTATTTGGAACTTGGAGCGGTGGTGTTTCCACTGAAAATTTGGCAGCATTATTTGTATGGCATAAAGTGTACGATGTACACTGGTCACAGAAGCTTGCAAAACGTATTCAATCAAAAGATGTTGAATATGAGATACAAACATTGGTTGGGATTACTGAGCGACTACAATTGTGTGATCAACTATCATCCTGGCAAAGTGATGTGTATGATTTAGTCTTAAAATTTATAAACAGGAAATACTGATTAACTGACTACTACACACTCTCGGGTACTGGACTCGTTCTTTTGCAATATAGTTTAAAAGTAAGTCCAGGTCGAATCCACAAAGATTGTACTAAGTAAAAAGCGAGTTTAAAGTAGTTCAAAATGCTTTTAGGTTTAATGACCCTCGTCAGTTGAATTGAAAATTAAAATAAGAGTAAACTAAAATGAACTTGAAAAGATTTATCGAAACCAATAAGATTAAAAGGTCATCTACTTCGACTCCATTATATGAATTGTATTTGGATGTCAAACTATGATCTAATTGTATCACTTGATTTCAGTAGATGATTAAGTATTTAGCTACTCATAGTCAAAAACAGAACACAAAGAGTAATTATAAAGAGAAACATAATGTACCAATGTGATATGATTGATCTAACTAGAAATCAAAGAAAACGTTATTGAAACCCTTTGATCTCACGAACAACTTCGTTGCCTTTGAAGACGTAAAAGCTGCTGCAAAACCCTTTAAAATAACCCTAATATCGTAAATAAGTGATAGTATATCAAATGGTAGGGTTTTGGTATTCTATTTATAGTGTTTTTGAAAGTTGCTTCTGACCGACTCAATATATGCGCCACATATTTTGAGGTTTCTGAAATTTAGGTGCCCGATATGCGCCGCATACTCCTCTCATGCGCCGCATATTTTGATCTTCCAAACTTTCTGACTTATTTTCACACCATATATGCGCCGCATATAAAAGCCATGCGTCGCATATTCCTTCAGACTTCATAAAACTTGTATTTTCCAATTGATCGTCATATGAACTCGTCCTCGAACCTTCTTTATGCATCCAAAAGTCGTCCAAAAGTCATTTCTAACCATTTTGCACTCTTCAAACCTGAAAATAGACTAACACTATGAAAGTATCGACTATTCGTGCATTTAACTCATAATTAACAATAAAAACGACTTATTAACGATGTGGATTTATATATAATAATGGACACATCACAAAGCAAATGTTGTCGTTGATGCTTTAAGTCGTAAGGAAAGAGTAAAGCTTTTTAGAATATAAACACTGAGCCTACATATTCGGATGAATATACGAGATTGAGACATGAATAATCAGGATGAATCAATGTAGCCAAAGAACAAAGTGAATGAAACTTTACATGGTGCTGATAAAAATTTAAGACTGACGACGACGAGATATAACTTTTGAAAGGAAGGGTTTGGATTCCCAAGGTCAATTCATTCACCTTATTGTTAAGTTTATGCTCTAGCTAGATATTATGGGATAACGCTATATCTCGGGTTATTATGGGACAACGCTATATCGGGTTAGACCAGCCCTCATCCCCATTGCTCCAGTGGATGCATGCTATTTTTAGATCCTATTCATACGATGTTATGAATCCTCATAGGGCACAGTCGCTCATGTGGTAGTAATGGCTTTATTGTACCTAACTCTTCAAGCATACTAAATTTCTGGGCTTATCAACCAAGTATGCTGCTTTATGTTCGTTAATTATATATGTATATTCATTTATGAATGACATAAATCCTAACAAACCTATGGACTCACTCAACTTTTATAGTTGACCAGTTTTATTCGTGTGCCTTTCAGGAAATCATTAGTAAAGTTAGCTTTCGCGAAGATGTTATAGACTCGTAGTTTGTCAAGAACTCAAGATACATTGTTTTCTAGATGACTGTATAGTCTTTTGATATGTTTCGGATGATGTATCTTGTCTATTTTTAGTCTTTTGTTATGGGATTTTCTAGTATAATTATTGGCGTAATGTGAACTTTTATACTAGGAGGGCCACCACATAATGGACCCCGAACGTCACATCAGCGTCAAATCAACTTTCATCATTTCACCCGTTACAAGTCATTATGGACAGAGAACAATGGCAGACGTAAAACACAACTTTTTTTATTTACTCTTATAAATTACAAGAATTATTTTATAAACAACTTTTGATTTTATAATAATAAGAATAAAAACACATTAATAATAAACTAAATATATATAATAAAAATAACCATACTGATAATAACATAACCACATAACTAAATTTTTCATTTTAACTTTAAATGCAATTAAAAATAATAAATGTACTATTGTTAAAACCAATCAAGATTACCTAAATAAATTATTTAGTATAATTATTTAAAACTATAAAGGAGTGATACGAAATTATATATAATATAAAGGACCGTAAGTACATATAGATAATAGAAAACCAAGAATATATAATAAAGAAGGCCCTAATGTTATGTCTTTTATTAACTTCATCTTCTTCATTTGTTCACTTCATCCACTAGTTTGGTTACAAAATTTAAAGAGGGTAACTCAATCTAAAAGTTATAAAATATCTTTAAAACATTAGAAATATTTATGGTGCTAACCACAGATCTAGGAGGGCCACAACCCTCCCTCGCTCCATTACGTTCCGCCCCTGAGTACCATGTAATCTTCCTTGTGTGCTTGATGTAATGTAGTGGCGTGTTATGATCTATCGCCTTGTGTTATGTATTACTATATATATCTGTTGCATCCTGTATTTAGCTTTATCGGGGTGTGACAGACAATATGTGTCATTACATTTTACAAAAGTGGTGTTGCCTATAACTTTTTCTGATTATGACGCTCCATATTATGTGAGATGCTATAAGAGATTGTGATTGATCATATCTTGTGTCACTTACTAAGATGACACAATATATTTTCTTAGTTAGCTTTCTTTTGTTAGTCTTTATTACCAACTTTCCAAAAGAATCGAAGCAAAACTTATTTTTAAATACATATGTTAAGTTAAGATCTATAAATTAAACTTAATGGAACATCTATTGATTAAAAAATCTAGAGATCGATTACGAAATTATATCATATAGATACACATAACAGAGATAAATCCAAAAAATGTAACACATTTATCAACAATTTCTAATGAAAAGGTTTCCATTATCAAAATAAAAAAAAAGGAATATTGTTAGCTTCATCCATTAGTCATCGGTTAAATGAAAACATGGCTTGATACATCATTATAAATTTCACGTCAACTCTTTGAGCTGAATCCAACGAATTGATCCACGACCCGAAAAGTGTCATTATGATCATAAGAGAATTTTTATCATTTAAAAATATCTGCGTGTGTTCTGAGAAATAGTTCCGAGTCACACACATGAGTTTGCGGGTGTATTTTTAAATCCAACTTGGCAGGCCATGTGAAACTTTTGATGACATGTTAAGCCAAGTTGACATTAAACAAAAGATGAACGAACAACTAATGGATAGAAAAAACATATTCCATTTTTTTTTATTGAGTTTTAGTATTCAAAATCAAAATATGTTATTTTCATGAGAAGTTTTTACAAATAAGGTTATTTTCAAGTTGGTGATTGGATCTGCGCATCATCAGACCTTAGGGCGGGTAATTTTTTAATATGTACTTAATTAATTGAGCTAACGACTTTATGCGTCTGGATTGACCTAGTATGTGCATACTTTTAGCTATTGAGATGCTAACATTTTAACATTATTCTAGTTGACTGTTAAAAAATTTTATTTTATATAGATTTAACTATAGATATTATCATTATCATTATCATCATTATAAAAGAAAAGTAAATTAAACAATTATTTATATATCCCTCATTTACGATAAAAAGGTGGTGTCGTTTTAGGCCTAAAGTTGTCGTTTGGTTCACTATTCACAATGGCAAGTTGGTAATTATTGTCAACTTTGTGGTTATTTAATATCACATATTAATTAATAGAAGATACTTTTATACGATTTTACTTCAGTTCGGTTGCTAGTATATATATACTCGTTTGACACTGTTCGCCCATGATTTCTCTGTAATTGACGTCATCTTTGTTATTTTAATATCGTGTTATTAGATATATAATAATACATGTTTTAATATATAGTTATTTTACGGTGGTTTCTATATTATGATTCATGATAAATAATTGACGTTATCTTTATTATTTTAATATTGTGTTATTAGATATATAATAATGTATGTTTTCATATATTGTTATCATACCGTGGTTGCTATATTATGTTTCAATATAAATGATAAGAGATATTTATACAATGTTTTTCATGATCAAGTTATTTAATTTAATCATAAACTTATTCTTTGTTAAAAATTGTTGGTTGATGAAATATAATTGTTGGGTTATATAACTATTATCAAACAAATCACAAAGCACGTAACGGAAGACAAGATCTATGTAGTTTAATTAATTAACCAAGATAGAAAATGTGTACCTTAAATTGGAAAGAATAAAGCAAGAAACCTTTATGATAAGGTTTGAATTAAACCTCTCTACGATTGCAAACACAACGTTGGAATGTATGTATGCTAGTACTTGATCATGAACCGAACAACCCTTTGTTACTAGCTCTTGAATTCGACCCAAACAAAAACCCGAAACCCTTTTTTCTTGATGTAGTCGATCGAACCAAAGAGAGAGAGAAAAGAAGAGATTTTTATGGTTTTAGAAAACCTAATGAATTGTGTGTAGAAAACAATTAGATTAGGCCTTTATCTATAGTGTTTAGGCAACTTGATGACCAAGTTTAGGGTTTGTGAAACCCTTGGACGACCGCCCCCCCCCCCCTCTAGAACAATCTAGAGGGTTTTCTAATTGTTTCCTGATTCCAGCTCTTCTTCGTGAAGTCCGTTAGTTAAGTACCATTAATCATTAACTCTTTTAATGGACATCCGTTAGTTCTTCGTGATCAAATTAATTAATAAATTACATTTAATTTATTAATTATATATAGTTACATTCACATTGAGGTGTGAGCCCGTAAGCTTAAATACTTTCCGAACATATGTTCATTTTACGTGATCATATTCTAACATCTCCCACTTGAGCTCGTAATGAATGAAGGTAATAACATTGGTTAGCGTCTAGCAACACGCCAATGCTCCCGAAAACATTTAAGTGTAGTTTAAACGGTTAAGGCATTTATTATCCCTTTGTTCAGATACCTTTGTTAAATATGAATATTGTCACACCCCACCTTAGGCGGAATCGTAGGATATGACGAAAAGATATAGCAATAGCACATGGACTTTATAATAGAGTCATGCTAAATGAAATCAAATAAATGTAATTCCCACAAGCGGGATAAGTCTAGGCAACACGCCTCAAATATCAAAAGATGTAACAAATAGCAAATAGAGTTCAATGATTAAATGCAACTAGGAGTCCATGAAGGATCTCTTTATTAGTCTTCCTAAAGTCCTTATGCTCAATCTCCTTAAGCATTGTTATTACCTGAAAATGAATGCTCGAAAATGTCAACATAATGTTGGTGAGTTCGTAGGTTTAAAGGAATACAAATGAGTTTGTTGTGCATGATATATGAGGTTTGGACAATAGTGTAAATATAAACATGTAGCAGCTTGTATGCAATCCAAATACTGATCAATGCCATCATAGTTATCCAACAACACAATCCCCATCACTACTGCCAACAACTCAATCACACATTGTTATACCAACAAACTACCAGCTGGAGTATATAGTTGGTCGATAGATTTCAAATAGTCTTCAATAGATATCAACAGACATCTATTGCATCATAAAATCAACACAAACAAGCTAGCATACACATTTCATAATTACACGTATTTGTCCAAGAAAACAAACAAGTTTTGGCACAACTAGTAAAGAAATGAAAAGTGTTTTGAGCATCATTTTCCCCCAGATAAATAGAATAGAAAGGGGTCACGAAACTCACCTCAACAAGCAAGTAGTTGTGCAAAGTCCAAAATGATCACTAGAATCTACACAACACATATATAAGAACAAGTTACAATTATGGTCATGGTCAATAACCGTCCATTGTAACCCGTATTTGATGATATACATATATGGCTACTTTCAAAATATTCACAATTGATTTGTCATGTATTATTAAGTTACAAGTCACATAACTTAATATAGTGTATTTGTTTTAATGATATACCATTGGTTTCTACAAGTTCATATTCACTGAAATTTTTGGTAAATTTATCTATTTTTTATTAGGACGAAACGAACAATTCAAGCTTTCAAATCTTAACTACTGTAACCTTAGAGTGTTATACACTTACATGAATTTTTACTTAATTTATTTCGCACGTTAACTATTTTTTAAAAATTCCAATATTACAGACTAGTCAGAAAATTCACTATTTGCGCGCAGAAAAGTTTTATAAAAGTTAAGGGCCTTCAGAGCTTCAAAAAAATCCAATTTGTTTACTGTACACTCTTAACATCTCAAAAATGTTTCTGGAGAAAAATAATCTTCCAGTTCATAAAATCGACCAAGATATGACTATTTGAAGTCGACCTAAATCTGTTCGGAAAACTCAGCTTTGCGCAATTTTGTTATAAAATTCGTTTGACAACCTTAAACTACATATTTTTACACGAAACCAATTCCCACCAGAAAGTAGACTTCCTGAATTTAATTTTTGACACCAAAAACATGACTTAACCATCTTCCATGACCAAGATACGACCTTTCAAAGTTAACAAACCGAATCTGTCCAGATTCTGAAATAACTCAAACTTACTGTTTTAAAGACTACTACAACTAGTATACATATATAAACTTTCAAATCTTTCCAACACCTATTTACATCTGTTATTATGATTTCCATGCCTTCATAATTGGATTTCTTTAATTACATTAATTATTATGCTACAATAAATATGTAAAGTTTTAACATTAATATGATTTATACTTCAAGCTTTTGATTTAACCGTAAAAAAAAGTCTTTTATTAGTTTTTGTAAATTTTGCCATAATATATATTCATCAAATAGGCTACTTATAATAAAAGATCAACCATATAAAGATTTATTTATACATATATATATATATATATACGAAAAGAAAAGATAAGAAATTTTACCCCAAGATTGATCACTCCTTAGATATCTTGACAAAATAAAATAAATATAATTTATAAGAATTTTACCATATATTTTATATGATGAAAATCCTTTTAAAACATAGTGAAAATTATATAAGCTTACCAAAATTCCAAAGAGATTTTTAAGATTATGCTTTCCAAAATATGGATTATAGAACTTTGGTTTTGGGGTGGTTTGTTTGGGTCGACGGCAGGAAGTAACCAAAAGGAAATTGTGTTTTGGGTTTACTTTGATAACTAATGATGCATATATATTTTGTAGGTGTAGAGATTGAGTTTGCTTAAAATTAGATTTAATACATTATTATGAATTAGGTTTCTAGTAGAATTGAGATTCCTGGCCAACCCTCATTGACATGCTACAAATTTGAAGATTGAGTTGGTATTGCATTATGACTCTTTTGCTTACAGTAATCTTCATAATGTGATAAATTATCTAGTACTACTAGTATTATATTATGACATGATATGATTTAAAATGGGATATAAGTCCCTGTTGGCCGAGCTAAACGAGCAGGAGAGACGTCCTCCATTTTATTTTGTATATTGTGCATTTAATATATAAGATGATCTCATATATTAGATAATTTATCATGTTATTATACTTTAATAATCTTATTATTATTATTATGACTTAACTCATTAGCTTATCACTGAAAGTTACAAATAATTAGTCTATAATGATTTAACAATGTCTAAAAATGACTAGGTACTACGCGTCTACAAAGTACCAGAATAGTTATAGTCATCTATGTTTAGAAAGATCAAATGACTAAATCCTAAACTATTGTAATCCAAGTAATAGAAGTCACATATCGGAATAACACAACATCTCTACGCTTGTTATACTATGTAGGCACATTGACTAGTCAAGAAATTAGGAATTCAAGGTAGAGACTATTATAAACTATCGGTTTTGGTGACGGATGTCACAAATATGGATCAAGGTCATTTCATAATATAACGATTATGTTTCTCATTCAATAACTAATTAATGAATACCAAATATAATCGAGATCCATCTGGATTTATTTGGGCACGGCCATGCAACACATCTTTAATTAGTCAAATGAGGGCGCCAATGGTATCATGCTTCAACTTTTAAATTGAAGGAACAAATCCTATATTGACTACACGTGTCAGTCATCATACTTCACGATGCTTTCTGAAAATAGCCCTTTATGTACCCCCTTATTCAGGTGAGTTAGAACTACATCTAGTAAGTGCGATACATACATGCTGACCTACTTGTATCTCAAGTCAAAGGATTAATAAAAGTAACCATTTACGAATTTCACTTGATGACGACGATCCATAAAGTGATAATTCATTAGTGGGGTAGTCCGATATGCATCCGCTATGGATATCATGTGAGTTTGGTGGGAACCATCCATTACATATTCCAAGAATATAACCAATCACTCACATTTGTCTTAGTTTAATTATATTCCCATATAATTAATCGACAATGGACAATTTAGAATATTTAATAATATTTAAAAATATTAAATAAAATATTCAAGGATTAAACATGCAAATATTGGACACAATTTTATATTGAATGAAATCAAACATATCAAGTACTTTATTTCATTATAGAAAATATAAATTGTTTAATATCCCTTATCCAAATACCGAAACAACAGATTTACATGAAATAACTAGCTAATTTAAGTCCTATGCCCTCGGCAAAGCTTGGGCCTAGACAAAGCTTTTGTGAAAGGATCAACTAAGTTAAAATCTGTGTGAACTTTGACTAATTTGATTTCCCCTAGTTCGATCTACTCTCGAACATAGTGATATCGTCTAGCATAATGTCTGGCACCTTTCTGAACTCCGGGTTCATTGGCAATGATTAATGCACCGGAATTATCACAGTACAAATCAGTGGGTAATTCACTTGAGGAGATCACGTCGAGCCCACTAATGAACTTCCTTATCCAGACTGCTTCCATTACGGCTTCTGAGGCGGCAATGTACTCAGACTCTGTTGCAGACATGGCGACTGTGGTTTGCTTCTTGCTTTTCCAGTCCACAGCTCCTTCGTTAAGAACGAAGACGAATCCTGATTGAGACTTCGTGTCATCTTTATCAGTTTGAAATCCAGCATCACAGTATCCGGTCAGTTTGAGCTCTAAGTCTGGATTTCCTCCATACACCAAAAATAAATCTTTAGTAGCTTGTAGGTACTTTAGAATATTTTTAACAGCAATCCAATGGCTTTCACCAGGATTCTGTTGATATCGGCTAACGGTGTTTTGCGTGAACGCCACATCGGGTCTATTGCATCTAACCGCATACATAATAGATCCCACAGCCGAAGCATAAGGAATTCTACTCATACGCTCCACCTCACTAGGCGTAGTAGCACCTTGTTTGACAGATAAACTAAGTCCTTTTTGCATAGGTATAGACCCACGCTTAGAGTTCACCATCTTGAATCGCTTCAAGATCTTATTAATATAAGCACTTTGACTTAGTCCAATTAATCGCCTTGATCTATCTCGGTAGATCTTGATTCCAAGAATAAATGCCGCTTCTCCTAAATCTTTCATGGCAAAACACTTTCCAAGATGAGATTTAACATCTTGCAACATTGGAATGTGTTTTCATATGATTAATATGTCATCGACATACAAGACAAGGAAAGTAACATTACTCCCACTAGCTTTGCGATATACACATGGCTCATCCGGATTTTGAACAAAACCAAACTTTTTGATTTCTTCATCAAACCGTTTATTCCAACTTTTTGATGCTTGCTTTAGTCCATAAATGGACCTTTGAAGCTTGCATACTTTGTTGGGATGTTTTGGATCAATAAAACCTTCCGGTTGATCCATATAGACTTCTTCATCCAAGTAACCATTTAAGAAGGCAGTCTTAACATCCATTTGCCATATCTCAAAATCATAGTACGCTGCTATGGTTAAGACAATCCTAATAGCTCTAATGTCCGCAACCGGAGAAAAGGTCTCATCATAATCAACACCGAAACGTTGAGTATAACCTTTCACCACGAGACGAGCTTTATAGGTGTGTACATTTCCATCCATGTTCGTCTTCTTCTTGAAGATCCACTTACACCCAACAGTTTGAGCATTTTGTGGAAGATCAACCAAGCTCCAAACTTGATTGTCTTTCATGGATTTCATTTCCACCTTCGTAGCTTCAAGCCATTTGTCAGATTCCGGATCTGATAATGCAGCTTTGAAATTCGGAGGCTCATTGAGATCTCCAACAACGTCTTCTTCTACCATCAGACATAGTCTTTCGGTAGGACGTCTTGTCCTTTCGGACCTACGAAGTGGAATCGCTTCATTATCATCGACTTGAGGTTCATCACTTTGAACATTTTCCCCCCCAAGTTGATGATTGCTAGTATCTTCAGAAGGTGACACATCTTCCTTTTGAGTCTCATCAAGTTCTACAATCCTCCCACTGTTCTCTTGAACTAAGTTTTTTTCAAAGAATTCAGCATATCGAGTAATGAGATATGGTGAGCCCTAGTTTTATATATATGAATTAATCGATCCGTCTAGCCGGTTTGAGGCTAGCCTTCGAAATATGGTCTGACCGAGTTTTCTAAGGAAAAGGATTCAAAGTAAAAGTCTAATGAGGAGAAGATAAGGCTAGATGAAATATTTTAATATATGCACGTATATATACATAGATCGGCCGAGGTTTGCAAGGAGGGAGAGAAAGAAAAGAAGGAAGAGAGAGAGAAGAAGTAAGGGAGAGAGAGGCTAATCCTAAGGAGGATAAGAAATAACAATAATATTCTTATATATATATAAAGGGAATCGGCCAAGGAAATAGGAAGAGAGAGAGAGGCAAAAGGAGAAAGGGGACGAGGCTGGAGGGCAAGGAATGTGGGCCCCAGTCGTAGCTCCTAGTTGGAATCCAAGAGAGAGAGGGGAGATTGAGGAGAGAAAGAGGAAGAGGCTTGGAAGGAAAGGATAGGCTAAGTCAAGGTTAGGAAATTGGACCTTGACCCAACTATGGAAGTAGCTTAATTTGTATAAAGGCTTGAGAGCCCACACAACTTACAGTGAAAAGGCTAAGTTCCTAGGCTGGTGCCCAAGCTTCACGACAATGGACCAAGACTTTCCTCTCACACCCTCTACTTAACATCAATCCGAAAGTTATCATTATATATTCATATTTATGAATATTGGTAAGGATGATTTATAAATCATCACATCATGATTCCAAATGTACATTACCTTGTACCTTGGGATTTGGGCTAGGGCCCATTTCTGACAGGCCCAGTACTCAAATATACCCTAATTGGAGGCCTATAAATACTCCTGATCATTGGCTGTCAATTCATTCCAGACAGATTCTCTCATTCACACACACATTTATAACATTCTCTGCAACCGCAGAGAATATACATCAGCTGCAGTATATTCATATTCATCAATATTCATCATCAATCAATATCATACAGAAATATACATATCGCCATATTATATTTAATATCCTCCATAGATCGATACATCTCTATGGGAAAATCATCATACACCTTAGATTCGCTAAGAATTTATTAGGTTTGCACTACTTTGTAGGAGATAATGATGATTTTCTTGGTCAAATCCTTTCTTTGATTGAGCTCCACTTTTCATGCTCAAACATCGAGCAACAGGAACAGTGTTTTTGGCGGGATCATAGAAGTTGTAACCCATCGTTTCCTTAGGGTATCCGACAAAGATGCACTTAGTAGTTCTGGGTTCAAGTTTGTCAGGCGTATCGCGCTTCACAAGTGCCTCACATCCCTAGACTCTTAAGTAAGACAAATTAGGGACATCACCATGCCATAATTCGTACGGTGTCTTGTCAACCTTCTTGGTTGGAACCATATTGAGAATGCGTACAACAGTCTCTAGAGCATAATCCCAAAACGAAAATGGGAGAGTTGTACGGGTCATCATTAATCTTACCATGTCTAACAAGGTTCGATTTCTCCTTTCAGATACTCCATTATGCTGAGGAGTATATGGAGGAGTAAGCTGTTGGACAATTCCACATGCTTTAAGATAATCCTTAAACTTTTGGGTTAAGTATTCACCACCTTGATCCGAACGAAGAATCTTGATGGTTTTACTGAGTTGATTTTCTATTTCATTTTTAAACTCTTTGAATGTTTCAAAGACTTCATGTTTATGTTTAAGCAAGTAAACATAACCATAACGACTGAAATCATCTGTAAAAGTTATGAAGTAGCTAGCTCCTTTCCTTGACACATGTCTAAATGGGCCACAAACATCGGTATGAATGAGTCCAAGAAGATCTTTAGCCCTTTCTGGCGAATGCTTAAAGGGTTTTCGTGTCATCTTGCCGGAAACACATGACTCGCATTTATCAAATGATTCATCATTTAATTTTAAGATCCCTTCACATTAAAGTCTTTCAATGCGATTTTTTCCAATGTGTGCAAGACGACAATGCCAAAAATAAGTAGAGTCCAAGTCAGTCTTGGCTCTTTTGCTAACATTATATATTTAATTATTTGAAACACAATCACGCATATCAATTTCATAAATACTATCATAAGCAATAGCATCAAAATAATGAACATTATTTTTAGAAACTGGAATACCAATATCATTAAAAACATTAATGAATTCATTGTCATTCAACAAGGAAACTGAAATAACACCTCTAGTAATAGAAGGTGCATAATGACAATTGTCTAGAACAATAATTAAACAGGAAGGAAGAACTAAATGAAATTCTCCAATTGCTTCAACAGCTGCTGGTAGACCATTGCCCACGATCAACTGCAAAGCTCTGGGCTTCAGTTTCCTCCTTTTCCTAAGCCCCTGTAATTCATTACAGATATGAGTTCCACAGCCAGTGTCATAAACCCACGATTTACGCTTAGTTAAGGAAAATAATTCAATGGTGAAGATACCTGAAGTACTAGCGCCGCTAGTATTATTCTTCTTCACATTCAACTCGGAAAGATACTTAGGACAGTACCTCTTCCAGTGCCCGACTTCATTACAATGATGACAGCTCTGGTCTTTAGCCGCTGTACCCTTTTTCGTTAGAGGCATTTCATTACCCTTGACGATTAGTTGTTTTCTTTTTTGGACTTTCCCCCCTTGTTTGCAAGAACTTGGGGTGTTGGAAATTTCTTTGGAAGCTGTTTTTCATACTCAATTATCATGGCATGGAGTTCAGTAACGGAATTACCCGTCCCATGTAAATGATAGTTGCTCACAAAATTCTCAAAATCCTTAGAAAGTGACTTGAGAATTATTCCAATCATAATTAGAGGAGCATAAGCATTATTCAACTTTTCCAATTCCTCAAAATACATTTTCAATTTTAGTATATGAGGTCCAACCGATGTTCCTTGCTCGTGTTGTAGGCTAAAAACTGCTTTATGCAATTCATACAATTATTGCCTTCCAAACGCAGTATCGGTTGCACTCGACTCATTAGTTGCAGCACCAATTCTTGGAACAACTGATCTCTCCTCATCAAGGACTTCATAGTTATTTAGAACCATTCTCGGTCTATGAATGAGATCATTTGAGTTTTGTCCAGAAAGAATTTTTCTTTCAAACTTTTGCCGAAAAGCATTGGTGTTTGTGGAGGGATTCATTGCCATCTACAAAACAGATTAAGTTCAAAAATCAGTATTTTCGATAATAAGTCCTTAAGAAATTAATTACCCAATGTTTATAAAATAAACAATTAATTTCATTAAGGCTAGGATCCAATTGGCATACAACCATTTCATCAGTTGATCTGCTAGAAATAATTGCACTCAAAAGGTAAGTGACAATCAGTAATTGCATTACAAGTGCAATTCCTAGAAAGTATGGGACCTACGTAAGACACTCGATTAATCAAGTGATCTTTTGTAGTCATGTTTTGTCCCATCTTTTGCCACGGGTCAAGGTCTCACCGCTTAACTCGTTTTAAGTCGTCCAACTAAGAACGTGCAAAATTGACCACCAATGTGTACTAGTGAATGGGTTTCGCCATGCAATCGCCATTTCACTACTATGTACCAGTGAGTAAAACAACGACCCCATGTGTCCTTGACAAATTGGATGGCAAATAACTTAAGTTTATTGGGTCATTCAATTTGATATGTGATCAAAAAGTTATGTTTCAAAGATTCATGCATATCTTCTAAACATAATATTTAATAAAATCATTTGTATAGTCTTAACAACACAAGAGAGCTCGGTAGCTCCATTTGAATGCACAAAGAAGCACCAAGAAGCGCAAGGGCAAAGGTTTGCGATGAACGCAATTAAAAACCCGCCCTTTTAGAAGGCTAGCGTACTCCGACTTATACCCCTCTTAGAGTTTGTTCAAATGGGTGAGCCGATGTATCTCAAGGTTGTAAGACTCCAATTTTATTAAAAAATCTCTATTTCGATATTGCTTAGTCAAGTTTATATTTTCTCAAAAAACAATTTTACATCACAATTTATATCACAATAAATATGCAAAATCATAAACTATTAACTATTAATCATTCAACGAGTTATGGTAGGCCACCTAAACATGTCAATATGGTTTATTTATGTCTAAATCGGCTCCCCCTTCAAAGAAGAGGACCACATACGTCATCAAGTTACCTTGATTGCGTAAGCCTTAAACATATACAACACAATTAAGCATCATATAAGCACATAGTTGCTCACTAGAAATTCCAGTAGCTTCACGACCTGTTTAAACCTGTTTCTGATCTGATTCAGATTTCGATCAGAACTACAAAGTTTTAGCCCTATATGTTGAGCATCTACAGTTCAAAGCACGACCTCTAACTCATTACGGATTAAAAGATATGAATTTTTTAGTAAACTGTTGCAAATCGGAAAATTTACACGAAAAATTCACATAGTCACACAATTAATTATCCAATTATCTAGCATAATTAACCCTAATGATCAAGATTTTATATCAATATATCTAAGTAAGAATCATGAATGATTTGCATGAAAAATTCATGATTTTTACTTCTTTTTAACCATTAAAAATAAAGGTACAACATATAATTACATGCAATTAATCCAAACTTGGATTAGGAACCCTAAAAAAAAACTTTTTTTTTTTTAATTTTCTGGAAAAATTTTCGAACCATATATATATATTAAATAAAACCTTTTTTTATTTAAATAATGTAATTAAATTACAAAATCAATTTAACTATATATATATATATATTCGAAATTTATAAAAAACAAGAACCCTAACCCCCCTTCAAGTTTTGATTTATTGCAGTAAGGCTGGCAAATCGTGTCTTAACAGGTCTTATCAGGTTCGGTGCGCACAAAATTCTCAGCTTTCAAACATGAAAATGACTCATTTAACACTTGCCTTTGATGATTTGAGTTTGACAGTTATTCGTTTTATGTATCAAAAAAGTTAAATTGTTGAACTTTAAAATATTAAAAACAATTATTTTTAAAAATAGAAAAAATTGCATAGTACATTTTTTGCTTAACAGGTACTTTAACAGGTCTTAACAGGTACCCAATTGCCAGCCTTATTTATTGGTAATCAAAAAACATACATAGTAGGCTCGTGATACCACTGTTGGGTTATATAACTATTATCAAACAAATCACAAAGCACGCAACAGAAGACAAGATCTATGTAGTTTAATTAATTAAGCAAGATAGAAAACGTGTACCTTAATTTGGAGAGAATAAAGCAAGAAACCTTTATGATAAGGTTTGAATTAAACCTCTCTACGATTGCACAAACAACGTTGGAATGTATGTATGCTAGTATTTGATCACGAACCGAACAACCCTTTGCTACTAGCTCTTGAATTCGACCCAAACAAAAACCCGAAACCCTTTTTTCTTGATGTAGTCGATCGAACCAAAGAGAGAGAGAAGAAGAGATTTTTAGGGTTTTAGAAAACCTAATGAATTGTGTGTAGAAAACAATCAGATTAGGCCTCTATTTATAGTGTTTAGGAAACTTGATGACCAAGTTTAGGGTTTGTGAAACCCTTGGACGACCGGCCCCCCTCTAGAACAATCTAGGGGGTTTCCTAATTGTTTCCTAATTCCAACTCTTCTTCGTTAAGTCCGTTAGTTAAGTACCGTTAACTATTAACTTTTTTAACGGACCTCCGTTAGTTCTTCGTGATCAAATTAATTAATAAATTACATTTAATATATTAATTAATTTATAGTTACATTCACGTTGAGGTGTGACCCCGTAGGCTTAAATACTTTCCAGACATATGTTCATTTTACGTGATCACATTTAACAATAATTACATGTTACAACACAATAATAACAAATATTTATTGTTGGTTATATATGTTTGGTAAAATATATTCAAAGTAAATATTAAATAATTTATTGTTAACAAAACTAAACATGTCAAAATCCGTGGATACCCATACTAGTTATTATCATTAGTTTTTTTTGGAAAGGGAGAGTGGATAAATGGTTAACACCCCTAACTTTGATGTACCTACGTCGGGTTCGAATCTTGGCAATGTCCTAAAAGGGTTTGTTCTTCCATGTGTTGATGAGTATATATATTTCAGGTTCGAATCCCCATTCCACAAACTTCGAGATATCGGTAGTCCTTCCATGAGGGCTTGACTTGGGTATAACGAGTTTTAAGTCTGAGGGAAGAGTTTAATTCTATTAATCGTCGTGTGTTCGGAGGGATTAGTATCGAGTTTTACTCCCATTGAGTATTTGAAATAGGTATTTCTACTCCGGGGGAGCTCTCTAGCGCGGATTCGGTTAAGACAACATATACTAAATCTCTCGTTGTTTAAATACGACATGAAGTTTCAAGCGAAATTATCGTAAAAAAAAACATGTGATAAAATTTGAACCCCAATCACGAAGGAAAAAACCACTTTTAATCTAGAGTAAAGTACACTTTTCGTCCCTAAAGTTGACACGTTTTTTACTTTTGATCCCTAAATTTTAAAAGTGAAAAACGTGTCAACTTTAGAGACGAAAAGTGTAATTTACTCTTTAATCTATTATCATTGGTATCTTAAAAATGGGTTTTTATTGAACTCAGACGCACAGCCCCACAATATATGCGTATAAAATACATATATACCTATAAAAAATCAAAAAGCCAAAAAACACAAGCAACATATACTCCGTACAATCGTTTTTGTAGTTTGTTGTTGAGATGAAGATCGTACGGAGAGATTTCTCTCCTGATGGCCCTGGCAGTGTTAAGGTATATTTATTACAAACCCACTTCACTTTATTATTAATTTATTAATTAATTCTAATTCCAATAAATATTATGATGATTATTGTTTCTTGGACACCTACAGATGATTCCTGATGAATCAGACGATTTATGGCTTGCTTATAACTTAATTGTTCCTGGTGATACTGTCATGGCTGTTACTATCAGGTCTTTTTTTAAATTATTTATTATTATTTTTTTTGTAATTGAAGTATATAATAAATTTATGTGTGACATTATATTATACTTTGTTACAAATATGAAGAACAACCATTAATTTTTGTTATATCAAAATTCACCCGATGATTGGACCGATTTGATATTTGAATTTATCTGTTTGGTTTGGTTTTACTTATTGACTTGCTTCACTCATTATCATTTAATTCGTATGTAGATAAATTATGGTGGAAGTATTGGATTAGTGATGAGTAACATTGTGATGATTGAATTCTAGTATTTTGCGTACGAATGCATGATAAGAATATATAAGTGAATGTTAATAAGGATATAATAAGGTCTCAGGTTCGATTCCCGCTTGGCACAAGAAATATTCATTTAAGGTACCCGTTACCAATGAAGCCTAGACCCACATGTGAAGATTAAATATGCGGTTTCGATCCTTCGGGGTGCCCAGATCATGTGGGAATTAAGATGGAGGTATTGTACCGACATCATATGGCTCATACGGGGTGAGTTGATGGGTATCTAATTGTGGTACCGGGCCTAGGGTTTCCTCCATTATCCATTTTTGTAAGGATATATATATATATATGGTAGACAAACATAAGAAAATATGTAAATGCTTTTTTCGGTTGATGGGTTCGGTTCACACATATGTTTTAGTAAAACAAAAACCTATCCAAATAAGAGATACACCACAGCTCGTAAAAAAAAATTGAGCTGCCATTCGGTGTTTTACATTGATTGAACTTCTGCCAAGTAAACAATTCGTTAAACAAATAAACCAAGTAGTTGTTTCTAAATAGGGATACGTTAGAGGGGGTATAGGCAATGAAATATTTAAAAAGTTTGGAGATTTGCTTGGATTGCATCTATTTAAGTTTAAAGGTCTGAGATTATATAGAGATGGTTGTGACTTGCGGGAACTTTAATTCGATCAAAGGTAAAACATAGATAATGACTTCCGTGTCATTAAATTAGGGCATCTCTGCAACATTGCTTAGGAGATTCACATGTTTAGTTGTTTATTGATGTAAGCAGTTAACTTTGCCAGTTAATAACATCTTCAGAGCTTCTCCTTGGCTTTAGGAATTACGATTAGTACTTTATTGTTTAAATAGTATCCATATTCTGCACAAATAAATGGAAAAATATTCACTATATATATGTTTTTTTTGTGACCCTCGCAGAAAAGTTCTTAGAGAAGCGGCTTCTGGTTCAAGAGAAGCTGAACGTGTGAAATTAAAACTGGAAATTAAAGTTGAGGTAAGGTGCGGTTACTGTTAATACTATGATGTTTCTGTGCCAGTATTAATAATTACAGGTTAGTAATATTCTATTTTGTGTATATTTGTTTGCAGAATGTTGATTATGACAAAGAAGGTTCTGTGCTGAGAATACGGGGGAAGAATATCCTGGAAAACGAGCATGTAAAAGTACGTGCCAATTTTGTTTAAACTTGTTTTGATTTGGGAAATAAAGAAGCAATATAAGGTTGCGGTTTTAAAGTGGTCTCATTTTGTTGCCAAGGTTCATTAATTTATTCTTTACTTACAAATTACTGACGTTATACACCTTTATTTTACTATACATCCGTGGGATTTAGATATTTTAGATCAACTGTGTTAACATGGGTTGTGTTATCTGTAGATAGGGCAATTCCATACACTCGAAATTGATCTTCATCGGCCTTTTGTTCTACGAAAGGTATGCTTTAATTTCGGTTACCAAGTTTTCCAACTTTTTTTTTATCTTACCCCCCGGATTAGCCCATCCACTTTAGGGTTGAAACGATGTCATTCAATACCTATTGTATCACTTATAGGTCTGTCATGTGTTTATGATGGGCCTTATTAGCATTTCAGTTTGCTTATGTGCCAATTAAGGGTATGTTTGGATATATCTTGAAAGTGGTTATCATGAGACTCGAAGCCTCCGCAAGCAGAACTGTACCAACCTGCCTCCGGTTACTTTATCAACACAATAGTTAATCAATGACATTTAGATAAATGGATTTTGATTCTGATTAACCGCTTATTTAGCTGTCAAATAATCAGTTTTGGATGGTTCATTTCGTAACAGCTGGAAGATAATGGATTTTTTAATGGAATGCTACAGTGTCCTTTTCATAAAAATGTTGAAAAATCCCCTTTATAGCCATTTATTATAGCTATCCAAATCTTTCTTTTGATTTATTTTTTAAAAAAGGCCAAAATGTATTTCAGTACTTTCGATTTCGTCAACCGATTTTGTAGTATCCCAAACTATTAAAGGAATAGGATGACAAAATGGTAAATATTATAACCTGACTCAATCACATGATTTACATGTGATTTTAAGTTAGTGTTTCTCTTATATATCTGACTGAGAAGTTAAGCTAGCTAAGGGACAAACATACATAACCCCAACAACACTTTTTTCACTTCCAATTCGAAAGAACAATAACTGTAATATTAGTAAAATTCATTTTACCCCTAATATTACAGCTTTAGACAAAACCTAATCAATTATTTTGAAGAGTGTATATATATATATATGTATATCAGTTGGAGGTCCTATGAGTATGAGATGATAGTTTTAATTTTTTATTAATGTTTGTTAGAGTAGTAAATTAAGATGGATTCAACAGATTTGTAGAGAATTTTGTATTATGCGTTCATGTCCCTCCAAAGTCCCATCAACAGTTTTAAACCTGGTCTGAATAAGAGACATTACATTCTCTCCACTAAAATGATTGATTACTTCATGTCTAAATGATGAATTTTGGGGAGCAAGGAATTGTATTGGTATCAATCATCTAGTCCCCTAAGTTGTGAAGCAGATGCAGAGTAAAACTATGAATGTACAGTGATCACTAAAAATGACATGAAATCCACCATCTCCCCCTAATTGGATTTTTATTTCGTTATTCCGTCAAAATGATAACAGAATCACACACTCAAAATCAGTCTAGGGTAGTGTTCTATACCTTCAATAGTTTGGGTACTACAAAATCCGGTTGATCACATTGAAGGTACTAAAATACTGGACCAAAAAAGTCCTTTTTTCAAAGGTTTATGTATTTTAAAAATTAAAGAGTTGAAAAGAAAGATATGTGCTAGATTTACTCCTCCATCTTTTAATTGTGAGATTCACAACACTGATTTTTTGTTGAAAGTTATTTCCATCCCCAATCTCATGCATGACCTTGCTAATATCTACCTAGAATAAACCCGTGTAATTTGGTTTTGTGAATTTAATGCAATTTCAGTTTTGTGACATATGCCAATTGCTGGTTCTATTTTTGTTGGATTAATAAATGTGCATCCATTTTTTCCCTTACCAGAATTAGAAAAGTTTCTTTAGTTTTTTTTGAAGGTGTTACTTTTACATTGCAGGTGTTATGGGACTCGCTAGCAATAGATGCACTTCAACAAGCCGCAGGTATATCTGTGTAATTTTTCAATCAAAAAGTTCAGTATTGTTTTTTTTACGACTCTGATGTCTTTGATTTCCTGATTTAGATCCTTCCGCCAGTGCTGATCTTGCAGTGGTGCTAATGCAAGAAGGATTGGCACATATTCTGCTTGTGGGAAAAAGGTAACATAATTATTATATACATACATGTAATATTAAGTAAGATACAATGTAAATATGAAATTTGACTACATTAATATTTTGTGAAATCGTACAATGTTGTAACGTTCATTTATCTCTATTACCGATAAAAGTATCGTACACATGATATAAAGGGGATGTTTTGATGTGAATTGAAATGGTGTTTCAGTGTATTTCTGCTTTTTGAATTTGTGATAATCAAATATTGAGACACTAAAACCGATTATCTCGAGTTCAAGTTACAAGGCTCTCATTTTAAGACATTAGTTCTGTTTTTTTGTTTTTTTAACTCTTGTGTTCTTGAGAGTTGCACGTGCTAATTTGGTAATGTTCATCAGTTTGACTATTACTCGTTCCCGAATAGAAACTTCAATCCCTCGTAAGCATGGGCCATCGGTCGCTGGTTATGACAAAGTATGTTCAAAGTTAATTTTCTTGATCTTTCCATATAAATATTAATCATTATCTAGATGCCTAATTTTAAGTTAATATTGTGGTCTACAGGCGCTGAACAAATTCTATGCGAATGTTTTACAGGTGAGTTGATTTGGATGTTGCAAATACTGATACTGATGTGTTTATTCCTAAAACTTTTATGATTGCATATCATTCATTGCATTATTGCACTTTACACGCAAGTGAGTATATTCTTATATATTTTTTCTATCTCCTTCTATTTCTTCAGGCATTTATGAAGCATATTGACTTTAAAGTTGTTCGATGTGCTGTTATTGCGAGTCCGGGATTCACCAAGGTCAGTATCTGAGATATTATTAGATTATTGATTGATGATTGATGAAGTCACATCAGATACAATTTTCGATTTGTTATTTTAAGCTTTTTATACCAAATTTTAGGATCAATTTCATCGCCATTTAATGTTAGAAGCAGAGAGGAGAGATCTGAGGCATATAATTGAGAACAAATCTCGCATCGTTCTTGTGCACTCAACTTCAGGATACAAGTATGTTTATTTCTTAGCTTTTGCTTTTTATTCACCTCGTGTGTTCATATTCTGCTCTTTCATAAATAGCGCATTACAACATTTTTTTTCACAGACATAGTTTGAGAGAGGTTCTGGATGCTCCAGATGTGATGCATATCATCAAGGATACTAAAGCAGCTCAAGAGGTTGCAAATTCAATTCTCTTCAAGAGCTTCACTCATTCTTGTTTCTTTAGATTTATATGGTGAACTTGATTTTATTTTTTTTTCTTTTTTACTATTTAGGTCCGGGTTCTTAAGGATTTTTTCACCATGCTTTCTAATGTAAGGTTCCATCTTGATCTCCAGTTTATTATATCTAGTTGAATCATATAGCATCCATCAGTAAGTCACATAAGCTGATTTTCATCATCAATGAGAATACATCATTTTCAGATCCTACATACCTGTGTTTAACTACCATGTGATGTATCGTTAAAATATAAATCATGTTGTCTCCTGAAATGTGAAGTAGATGCATTTTTTATGAATTTTTTATCTTTAAGGACGACAGTAGTAATTTAATCTTTGCTAATATCAAAGGTAAGCATCAGTTGAGTGTATGTTATCCAAATGTATCTATGACTCTATGATTGCTGATATCTTTGTTGCGTGTGCAGGATCCACATCGTGCATGTTATGGACCAAAGCATGTTGAGGTTGCCCATGAAAGAATGGCTGTGCAAACATTACTTATCACTGATGAGCTTTTTAGGTTTGTATTTCCACAACTCTTTTATACTGGTTAGCAGCCTTATGAAAACATGTGCGGGTCGAAACTTGTTATCTTTCTAGTGTGGGCTGAAAAGGGTAGTTTCGGGCTGAGCAGCTAAATATTTTGTCCATTTTTAAAACTATATAGTTGGCGATTGATAATCATTATATAAACATACATGTAAAAATATTTAGGATGTGGTTAGTGGTTTAGCTTGAATATCACATCACATGTCTAGAATCTAGATAAAAAAAAAAAATGGAACAGGTAGGGCTAAAGTTTAAGGGTTATTTACAATTTGACCTGTTTGAGATAATTTATAGCCTGAATTATGTATGAGTAGGACGGGATGTCCACCTTTATAACGAATCTTTATGTTTCAACCCATTTATTGTCAACGATAGAGTTGATTCTAACACTCTCGATAAGTTGTAAACAATAGAACAAGTGAGATTAAGATATTTACTTTGGCCCATTAAAATTGCCATATGTACTGTGGGGTATCTATATTTGAGAGCTCATTAGCTCATTTAAATATAAGCTACTAAGGAGTTTTCATTATGCAAACAAAATTGTTAATTTGTAATACAAATCAACGTCTATATCAAGAAACTTTTTTTCACAATAGGAGTGAAATGGGATCCTTAAAACCTCTGTTGGGATCGATTATGAACCTCCAGTTTTAAATTTAGCAAGTAGATCGCTTAGATGTTGGCTTATCTTTCTGAAATAATTCTAGGATTGTACCTTGTTGGCAGAGCATTTACATTAGTAAACAGCTCACAATAAGTTATACTTGAAGTGTTCATATACAATATAATCTAGCTACTGGACCTTGTAATTGTGCTTGATTTTGCATTCCTGGAAAAATATGTTTTGTGAAGTCTTCAAAATAATCTGCTTTCTTCTTTATGTAGTTATTTATTTATGATTTTTGTGATGCTTGCTTCAGGAGTTCTGATGTAGCTACCAGACAAAGATATGTAAATTTGGTCAATGCAGTAAAGGATTCTGGGGGCACTGCTCATGTATTTTCTTCCATGCATGTTTCTGGGGAGCGTGAGTACACTTTGCCTTTTACGTATTATGTTTTTAATATTGTCAAAGATCTATATGCTAGTATAGTGAATGATATCACTAGAGGGAGAGGAAGATTTGGCCTAGTCCTGTTGGTGGGATTACGGGCCAAAATGGGATTTTGTAGAAATGGGTCATTTGTTAGCATGAGTTATGTAAGTAGTACAGTAGTTGATTACATGAAGAATACAGCTCTCATTGGTGTGAGCCTGTGAGGGATATGGGAATGGGAACCAAGGGTAAGTTGACATCTTCTAGAAAGACCATCTCCCATCTCCTGATCAAAAGGTTTCATGCATAGGTAATACGTCATGCGTAGCAATACCGATGAATATGAGGATTTTTATACATTAGACCTTGTGCACCTTTCAACCTCTTTCAGCCATTTGACCTATTTAGGCATGTGGCTGTCAATTATGTTTTATTATAGTCATAGATACTAGATGGATTTTGCAAGAATATTCATTACTTCATCAATACTCACTGACATTATTTTTGCATAATTACAGAACTGGCACAAATCACGGGAATTGCTGCAATTCTTCGCTTTCCTTTGCCGGATCTAGATGACATGGAGATGTGATTTAAGGAATCTAGATCAAGAATGAGTTGATTGCTAACCACAATGTTGTATACCTATATGTAATATTAAATATATGAGTTTTGTCTTCTCTAGTAATTATGACCAAAACCACAATGCGAGGTTTCAAGATTAGTTAAACATGTTCAAGGTTTTCTAAATTATTTTTTTTTATGATATGTTCTCATTTTAATTTGGTTCTTATTTGATACTCACCCTATATATATATATATATATATAGGGGAAAGATAATTTGAGATCAACTAAAAAAAGTCCAAAAAAGGACCATTGATTTTCGTAGGTTACACACCACCATCATGATCTACTACGATATACAAGACTTTTTTGTAAAAACACTAAGACTTTCCAGCGACGAGACCACAGAAAAGTCATGTGTAAGTTAACTTACACATGTGTAACTTAACTTACACATGATTTTCTGGTGGACTCGTTGCCGGAAAGTCTTAGTGTTTTTACAAAAAAGTCTTGTATATCGTAGTAGATGATGATGGTGTACAAAAATCAATGGTCCTAGTTGGTCCTAAAATAAGAGGTGGTCTCAAAATATCTCACTCATATATATATATATATATATATATATATTTGTTTTCTTATTTTTCTATTTATTTTATTGTTGGATATTATGGACGAGTGCGGAAAATTTTAAAACCAATTTGTCTACAAAATCTATATGTTTTAAATAAATTTTGATCAACTCTTATAGAAGTTTCAGTTTTTAGACATTGAGATCTTAGATGGTGGTTATTTGTTTCTCTTCTAATGTAGCGGATTGATTTATCATCATCTAAAGACATGAAAGCTTATGCCAACGGTCTCATCGTTGAGTTGTCTTTGGCTCATTGTGAGTGGACGTTGTTACGGTTTGCTGTGCAGCTTTATCACGGGGGGCTTCGGGATGGAGACTCAGAAAGGTGGGGCTCTTTACATTATATTTTTTCCTTTCTCCATTTATTTATGGAAAAATGAATACGGGGTTGTGTTTCATTAAAGCTTAGATGAGAAATCTTTCACGTACCAATGTTTTAATATTTGTTAAATAATAAATAAATGATCTAAAGATGGTGATGACAATGGATTTGATATCGATTGGATAATGTCATATCCATATCCATTAAAACGTTTTCATCCATCCATATCTATATGACTATATCCAATGGATGAGTTGGATAAATGGATATCTATAGGATTTTTTTAAATTGTTTTCGCAACAAAAAAATCAAATTGAAATATACAGTAAACATTATTGTTATCAATAAATATGTTGTTGCAACTTTTGACAAACACAAGTCATTGTTTTTTTTATATTATACGATCAAAAGTCACTAGTTTTTTAGCTTGTATAACCAAAAGACATAATGTTTTCCACATTTTTTGCAATCCAAAATTCTAAAATATTGAATACTTACTACAAGCTTAATTCCGCTTGCAGATTTTTTGATTGCAACATCATAATTTTAAGAACACACCACCTCAAAAGTTACAAGTTATAAATTTAACGAAAGTGTAAAATATGTTGAACACGTGTGCATTTATATATGTAATAAAATAAATAGTAATAGCAAATTTAATTAACACCCCTAGTATCCCAACCACACTTTTTGGTATCTCAACCAAAAAGTTGGGATACCAAAAAGTGTGGGCCCCCATGTCTATAATAGTATATATGATAGAGTAAAAAGCGGGCCCCCTGTAATTAATAATCTGGTCGGGTTACCAAAATAATGGTCGGGATACCAGGCGCCTTAATTAATTTTAGTTTAACGGATGACATCAATGGATGACAAACTTTCATCAATATTCACTCCATTAAACACTCATAACCGCTCCACATCAAATATTCTTTCACTTAACGTCATCCATATCCACCAATAATGGATTGGAGCGGGTAGATGTTAATTGGATCAGATTACCATTGCCATCTTTATCTGGGACCCATGAATTTAACGGATTGGAGCGGGTAGATGTTAATTGGATCAGATTTTTTATCTAAACTTAAATGAAAGACAACCTGAGTTGTTTAATGTTTTAATGCAATAAATATATTTTTCTGAATCAAACTGAAAGAAAGAAATCCAAATTTTTCAAAGCCCAATATAGGGCTAAAAGACTTTTTGGCTTCGGAGCTTGTGCTATGTCCCTGATTGAACAAGATGTAATGGAATTTATTGTTCATACTAATGTCACGCATCAAATATATGGGTTCGATATACATTACAACAAAAATGTCATTTATTCACATTCGGTTATAAGAAGTGTGAAATTTTTTTTTAATTTATTCACACTTGAAAATGTTTAAAAAGTATTTATATTTTAAAAGTATGAAAAAATTTGAAAAATCATAACTTTTTCACGCTTATATATGTGGGGAAAAAAAGTTCACATTTCAAAGTGTGTAAAACTATATCAATTGTTCACACTTAGAAGTGTAAAAATTAATTTGTAACACCAAAATTTTTCATACAAGAAAGGTGTGAACAAATTATGTGTTACAATTTGACTTTCACACTTTTAATTGTGAATATGTGTGACATTTGTTCACTTTTTTAGGTGTGAATTTTTTCTTTCCACACAGATAAGTGTGAAAAAATTATAATTTTTCAATTTTTTTCACACTTTTACATGTGTATACTTTTTAAACATTTTTAAGTGTGAATATATTAAGAAATTTCTTCACACTTGTTTAAAGTAAGTGTGAATAAGTGAATTTTTTGTTGTAGTGGATAGAAGACTTTTTGTGTTTGAAGCTTGTGCTATGTCCCTATTTGAACAAAATGTAATGTAGTGGAATTTATGATAAGGGAAGTAATATTCGTACCACAGAATTTGATAAATTTACCACTGTTATACATTACACATTTGCACAATATGCTATAAAACATATACCGTGTGATAAATACATCAATACTTGTGGTATGATTATCACTTCTCTTATGATAATGTTAGTCATTGTTCATATTAAAGTCACATAATATATATTCTTGCAAATAACGAGTGATGCAGTGGCGATCTTAAATTATTATATTGAAAGGACCAAAAGACAAAGCTTTTTATTTAGAGTGGTTAAGCAAAGTTTCTATAACTTTTTCACTATAATTTGTAAATTTACATACATTTTTAGGCACCATTGGTCCCTCTGAAGATTCATCATTCATCCATATTCATTTTATAGTTTTAGGTTGGCTTGCCTATATGCTGTGTTGACCTAACTATTCCCCATCTTTAGAAGAAATTGACAAACGTACGGAAATGTTCTAATAGACATATTTATCGTTAATAATGTTTTAAATATAGCCACATACCTACCAGTTTACCGGTAATACCAAATACCGGTTAGTCCTCCGGTACAACTAACCCAGTTTTTTGTCCGGTATTTCACTATTCCTTAACGTCAGTTTTGTCTTGTTTTCCGCTTATAATGTTATTTTTTTTTCTTGTTTTTTTTGAAATAAGTTTTATGATACTTTAATGTTATTTTATGTTTATTTGTAAACTTTAGAACTTATATTTTATGATGAAATACCTATTTGTTCGAATTATTTTGAGTAAATTGTAGTTCTACTTTGACTATTTTCATTGAATTGTACCACTCCTGGTTGATACATTTAATAGTTATGGGAAGTGATATATCTAAATTACTTTTTATCCATCTACAACAATAGTATATATTTTACAACACAATGTACAACCCTACAATGATTGTATTGTTGTTGATGGCTAAAAGTGGTTGTAGGTATATCATTTCTCAAATAATTATTGCTATGTAATTTCGGAAATAATCATGGGCCTTATCTTTTTAATATACATTGCTATAAAAAACTTAGAAGAGTCTACTCAATAAATTTGTTTGGTGAAGGTGATAATAAGTTTCTGATTGTGTGCGCATGTGATTAAATCGTGCATAAAAGTCACTCTTTCATTTTGCTTCTCGCATGAAACACCGTTCCAATCACAAAATGGAAGTGTTTCCATGAGGTTAGAGCTCCATATGGATCAACCTTGGGTGGTCATCAATCATCATGTACTTTCAAAGATAACAATGCAAGGTGGTCTCGGCTTTCTATAGCGGACATGAGACTGAATATCTGGCTTTGTTGTTTTTCAAGTCGATGATTACCCAAGATCGATACATATTGAGCTTCTACCTCATGAAACATTTCCTTTTATTGGGTAATTTGGAACGTGTTACATGTGGGAAGCGGCAAAAAAAGAGTGACTTTTGTAGGACTTTTCACAAGGCCCGTTGTCTCCTCATGTAGGTCACCTTAGCTTAATTCGAACAACAGCTTTCAAGGAGTACTCCCTTGATGATCGTCGGTAATCTTTCCAAATGTAACATCCCAAACTTTTCAACTTTGACTATTTGACTATTCCATTAGCTAACGTCAGGTTCATTAAGTTATATGCCATAAACGGGATTATGTGAGTAAATGCTTATGCGTTTAATATAATATGATTAAAGTATGATAAATATGTTTATGTGGCAATGACTACGGTTATTATATATGATTAATGTACCTATGTATTAATGATTAATTTCATTAAATATGTTAGGGAAGTGATTAACATAATGATACGTATTCCCGATAGAATTAAAGTCATGAAAAGCGTTCCCGTAAGAGTTTAATGGGCATTAAGTGAAAGATTGAAAGTCCAAGGGTCTAGATGTTAAATTTAAAAAGATGGTACAACAGATGTAGGTCATGTACGTGACCTAAAATCCTCCCATAATCAGATTTAACACTCAAAGAACTCCCTCTCAAAACCCTAAGCACTCTTCTCTCAATTCTTGCGATTTCGAGACGATCCGGTGGTGATTTCTTATAGTTTTCGACCCATTAATCTTTCCTACAGGTAAAGCAAGTTTTCTTGATCAATTGATGAGTCTTTTCATTAGGTTTATTCATTCGTTCCTGGCCAAGAAGGGTTGGGTATGATTTAATTTCAAAACATGTACGGATCTTATGTTATTCGGGTGATCAATCAAGTAATTTATGTTTGTAATGGATCAAGGAATCAATTGATGGTTTGACGGCATCAATTGTGTCATAAAAGATGTCAATTTCATGTTTCCAGGTTGGGGTTAGGGTTTGAGATCAAATGGGAATCATTTAAAGAGGTTCAAAAATCAAGTTTGCTGATCGAGCCCCGTTGTGCGGTGCACAGATTAGTCTGGGTGCTTCTGTTTGAGTTTATGCGGAGCATGGAAGATCCATGCGGCGCATATTCAGGTCTGGTAGTCGTATAGGCTTGTTTTCATGCTTGTTTGACCCATAGACCTTATGTTCAGGTTACCTTATGATATAGGGAAATTAGAGAGGTCTTTTGAAGCCACGTTTTATGTTACCTATTGGTTGTATGATGCTATTGCTAGATGGAAATACAAACAAGACAAGTTAATCTTGCGTATTTCTCGTTGTGCTCGTTACGAGGTAAGATACATTATTTTGACACGCTGAGGGTTCAACAAAAACATAGTTTTCATATAATAACTTCCCCAAATGGTATCTTGTTTGCTTATGGGTATTCGGGATTATACAGGAGGTGATATGGGCTATGTAGATGCATATTGAAGCCTGAAATGCTACCCCAATGATATGTACTGATATGAGATGCTATGTATGCTTAATAGAGGATATGATATGAAATGATGTACGATCTAAGATGATAAATGATATGCAATGTTGTAATGATATACGATATGCAATGATATATGATAATGTACGGGATGTAAAAATGTATGCGATGTAATGATATGCTATGAAATGCTATGTAATATCTTGAGATGGATTGAAATGTATTATATGTTGATGATATGTAAAATGTGCATGACTACATGGCTTGTTCATCTAGTTCACTAGATTTATTAAGTTGCCATGACACGTGCACGTTTAAGGGCCCAAACGTAAAAAGATGATATGTGATGATGTTTAGGTAACGTGGACACCTAAACTATATGTGATGTAAACCGAGCTCGTATATGATATGAAAGTGTTAAGCTTAACCCGTACTTGCCCTTGCCCGGCGGGTGCGTATATGGTTGCTTGGGTGGCTCCATGCAACATAATTACGTGGTTTGAGTATCTCGAGTGGCGTGATTGACCACCAATGTCTTTGAACATACGGGCTACTCCTGGATTGGCTTGCCATTAACAACATTGATGGACCACCGTAAGCATTATCCATCTAGTCGGGTGTGAGGTTCCCTATTAGGTCTTATGACCGCCTACACACAAACTTACACCTTATATGTGATGAGTGACTTATGTCACGCCTAATGTAAGTGACTTATGTCACACTATACGATGATGCTTATATGTTATATGTAAAGTAAAAGATGATTAGGCACAGTTAGGTGATTCAACCTATGATGATGATGTTTGATGCGATGATATGTTATGGATGATGTGATGCATCGATGTGATATGTGCCTTGAAGATGTAATTATGACTTTTATATAATGTTTTAAATGGAAAAATGTTTTATAAACTATGTGTTATCTTACTTAGCTAATTCGTTAGCTAACCCTTGCTCTTTTAAAATGTGTTGTGCCCTCAGGTCCAACAATAGTGAGCAGGTAGATGTGAGGCATGGGTAGATGATGTTGAAGCTGGTTGTAGTTTACCCATAGTGGCTGCTCCTTTAGAATTTTGAATTATGTTAAGACGTTGATGAGTTGTAATGACTTGTGATCGAATGTTTTATGTTGGGCAACCGATGGATTTCCATTTAAACTCGTTTCAATGATAAGACAAGTAACACCATTTTGATGAATAAACCAAACTGAAATTATTGGTTTGGACTTTTAAATGTTTGTTCCGCTTTCTTTGACACCGTTAGGTGAAAATTTTTGGAAATACATGTTTTTAAATGATGGGTGTTACACCAAACAACTCGATCAAATATATATAGTTTTATGGAGCAATTTAGTTATATGAAAATCTCTCTCCAAATATAGGTAATCTAGTTAGTTTATCCATGTAACACCCGTCGTTTCAAAATATGGATTTCCAAAAATTTTCGCCTAACGGTGACAAAAAAAGCGGAATTAAACTTTAAAAGTCCAAACCAACAAAATATGTTTGGTTCATTCATTAAATGATGTTACTAGCCATATCATCAAAACAAGTCTAAATGGAAATTCATCGGTTGCCCAGCATTAAACAACCGACATCATAGTAAATACAAATCATAAATATCTAAACATAATTGAACGTCTAATACGAGCAACCACTATGGATAAAATACAGCCAGCTTCAAGATCATCTACCCATGCCTCACATCTTCTCACATCTACCTACTCACTATGTTGGACCGGAGGGCACAACACATTTTAAAAGAGCAAGTGTTAGCTAACGAATTAGCTAAGTAAGATAACACATTGTTTATAAAGCATTTGTCTATTTAAAACATTATAGAAAAGTCATAGTTCATCTTTAAGGCGCATATCATCACAAGTAATAACATATATCATATCACGTCTTGCATTACACATCTTTCATATAGGATGGGTCATCTTAAATGTGCCTAGTCATATTTTGCATCTTCACATATAACATCTAACATTTTTGCATTTGTGACATAAGTCACGCATCTCATATAACATATACATATCATTAAGTGTGACATAAGTCACACCCGACTAGATGGACAAACCTTACGGCTGTACATCAATGTCGTTAAGGAATGGCAAGCCAATCCCGGAGTAATCCGTATGTTCAAGACAAGTGGAGCGGGTCAGAACTCCCGTATTACTCTTCACATCTTTGACCATGTTGCAAGGAGCCACCCAAGCAACCACATCTACGCACCCGCCGGGCAAGGGCAAGTACGGGTTAAGCTTAACACTTTCACATCTAAATTACGAGCTCGATTTCACATTTCATATAGTTTAGGTGTGCACATTACCTAAACATTCATTTTATAGTTTCATCTTAACGTTTGGGCCCTTAAACGTGCATGTGTTATGACAACTTAACAAGTCTAGTGAACCAGATGAACTAGCCATGTAATCATCACATTTTACATCTACACATGCACAATCTATCATTGCATATAATAGTTCATCACATATCAAAAGTCATTTTATATCATCTTTCATCTCATATCGTTTATCCTTGCATATCATTTATCATCTCATATCAATAATTATCATCACATGGCATCTCATAACAATATATATCATATCATGAAATCTTATAACAAAACATATCATCTCATAACAAATCATCTCATATCGATGGGGCAGCATTTTAGGCTTCATTAGTCATCTACATAGCCCATATCACCTCCCGTATAATCCCGAATCACCATAAGTAAAAAAGATATCAATTGGGAAGTTATTATATGAAAACCATGATTTTGTTGAACCCTCAGCATGTCAAAGTAGTGTATCTTACCTCGGAGTAGCACACAACAAATGATAACGTAAGTTACTGAGCCTTGCAAGTATTCCTGACTACCTATAATCATTAAACGACATAATGAGCTATCAATTACCTGCTACTTATGGTCATGACTCAAGTATAGATACGTATAAACATGACCCATGACAAGACTTGATGCATCGGAGGCTCGTTTAATACTTTAGAGCTTACATAACTCGACGAAACTCGGTATTCACTCACTAAATTAACCTTTCTGGAAAATTGACATCACAATCATCTTTTAAAAACATTACCATTAGAAAGTAGAATCTCTCACGATTCTGTGGATAGCTTATTTGTCAAAAACGGAGTTACGGTTCAAAAGTTATAATCATTTAAAAATGTTAACAAATCAGTTCATAACGGGAGTTACGAAAACTTTAACAGGACTTACAGACCTAACGGGAGTTACGAAAATTTGTAACTGGAATTCCAGTGTGGGTGTTATCACCAGTTACCAGCTAACGGGAGTTACACAACCGTAACGGGAGTTACGACGACCAGACGTGAAAAACAACTCCAAAACCTAACCAAACACATCCCAAACGACTTTAACACATCTCCAGGTCTTATGAACATCAAATACAATTAAAATAAGACCAACATCACTCATTGAAAACACCAATTAATCCTTAGATCATATACCAACATTATACAATCGATTTAAAACCCGTAATGACCTAAAATCGATTATAAACGTAATTGAATCCAACCCAAACCCTAAAACCATAAATCAATGGGTTGAAAGGACTTATTATGCATAAAATCAATGTGGCCAATCATCAATTACCTGGAGATAGCAAAAGGGGATGCAAAACTTGATCAAACACCCTCGAATCACCCAAATGACGATGAAATCGAATAATAAAATGCTATGGAACTAAGGGGACAACTAGGGCTTCAAAGGAAGAGTATAATTTCTGTATTATGAGTCTAATGATATGTTACAAGACCCTTAACCCGTTTTTGAGTTTAACCCTATGTCAAAACTAGCCCCTAAGCTTCCAAACGACTCATATTTAGCTCAAAACACCTATAAGGAACACTTACAACATATTAAACACTTTAAGCACCTCTAAAGGCATTAAAATATACCTTTAAACACTTATACACATAAATCATTAAGGCATTAAAGTCTTGCATTTAAAGCATATTAAACATATAGACGCATTGAATCATCTAAAGACTTAACGAACACATACTGTTGACTTAACGATTCAAGTCAACCGTTAAATAAAAGTTCGGGATGTTACAATCCATTTTATATTTAGGAGGCAACCAATTTAATATTGGTGAGTTTAGAACGTATGCTACAAGTTGTTGATAACAAGAATTTATCATACTCAACTTGTATTCAGTATACACAAACTTTACACATGGTATCCGATGGTTTGATAAGTCTTCTTCAAACGGCATAATCGGGAAACCAATTGACTTGGCATCGTATGTTTCACTCACCACTCAACTAAGGATGGCAAATTAACCCGTACCCGATGGAAAAATTCGAAACCTGACATTTTTTGTCCGGATTTAGGTCCGGTTATGGAGATTATTTTAATACTTTTACCGGGTTCGGGTCGAGATGGTTTAAAATGAAAACCCGCATACCCGGCCCATGTACCCAAAACCGCCCTGAACTCATATACCCAACTAGTATATATTAGTAACATACATCTTAAATCTTAAGCATGTTCTTATTGGTTCACCAAATATACTTAGCTGAACCAACAATATACCAAATTTAACACTCCTTCCGCTAGAAATCACATACAAATATTTCATTCAGTTAGCAATTTTTTTTTGTTGATGTCGATGTTAATGTAACCAAAAGATCATAATGCACTTATAAATTTTGCTCCAAAGTCAGTAGCTTTTTGAATTATTCCAAATGTCAAGACCAATCTTAGATTTTGAAAAAAAAAACTAATAATGGATCCCTGATTACCCGCAGGAAAACCTGTTACCTAACAGTTAGTAATTAAACGGAGACCTATCGGTTCCGAGTCTAGGACGGTAATTTTTAATCGGTTCAGAGTCCAGGATTACTTAAACCCGGCCCATACCCATCCCGATGCCATCCCTACACCTCGGTTCCGGGTTTCTCTTTCTTCTCTCTCTCTCTCTCTCCACTTTCTGCTCTCACCCCAAACGGCTCTTTCTCCTGAATCTTGGATTGGAGATTGAGCCTATATGATTTCGAGATCCAGGTGGAGTATTTGAGATTGAGGGGGTGCTTGGTTGGGTGTATTAAGAGGTGGAGAATAGGAATAATTATCATTGATGATACTTGATTTGTTATACACTCAATAATCATTACCCACTACTATATAATACATCATTCTTCACTAAATTGGGGGTAATAAAACTAGGTAATGAATAACCCACTAATTAACCTTATTTGTATAACTTCCGAATTATCCTCCTTACGGTTACTATTGTGTAACTTCTTAAAAAAATTTATTTATATAATATAATAAAAAATAAAATACATATTTCATTAATGATAAAAATCAACCACTATGTTTCGTCGTATATATTATTATTATTGTTACTATTATTATAGTGATAATCATATAGTTAAATATAATATAATTACCATTATGTGTACTTTTCATAAAAAATACTATTATGTCTAAACATACGTACATTTGCACGAACATTCATAAAAAATTCCTTCTAATTTTTTCCAAAAAAAGCATAAAATACTTTTTTTCTTACAAGATGTTAGCAATTTTTATATATTAATTAATTAAAATAAATATAATTTTGTTATTAAGCATTTAATTGATATATTTATTAAACAAGTAACATAAATAATTAAAAGAATACTAAGGAATGCTCTTTATATTCCTTGGCATTATCTTTACCTTTCCCATTTCCCATTGTCCATTGCCTAACTTAAACCAAACACCCCTGAGAGTTTAAAATCGAGATTATTCTCATTCGGTTAAGTTTACACTCCGGTGAATCTAACCTTATTTTTCACTCTTTGTTGGGCCGGAGTTCCCTTCCACTTCGATTGATCTAGAAGCAGCCTCTCTATATTTAGGTAGGGTTAAGATTTGTCTATATCATATCTCCTCCGTACCCCGGCTTATGCCGAGATTACGTACCGTTGTCGTTGTCATTCATATCATACTTAGATGAATATCCGTCCTATACAACCAATTTCAATATTGAAAATGTTGGCTAACTTTATTTAACAAAATCATCATCAATGAATTTTGATGAATAGTAAAAATTAAAAAAACCGTTTTTGTCACAATTTTCGAATATTCTAGAAAATTGAACATATTAATTACAGTAAAAACGTGAAATTACGTGGGCATCAAGCAAATAATTAAAAACCTAATTACGATATTTTCGTGAAATTAGGAGCAATTCAAGCAATTAAAACTTGTATATAAACAAACAAACAGGGCATCCAAATTTCACACCATCAAAAGATGGAAGAAATAGAAATGTACTACTCCCCACTCCGCTTTAAAAACCGCTTCAAACGCCAACACCGGAATATTCCGCCGCCGTCAGCCAACGACACCGTCATGTACGACGGCGAAGGTGACGACGAGAGAAACAACTTAATCTTCACTGAAAACAGATCAGCCACATATAAATCCTCTTTAAACCCATGTGTAGATTTCTTCTTCCACGTCGTCCCTGACACGTCATCAAGAACCGTCGTCAGCCGGTTAGAGTCAGCATGGGCTGATGATCCGCTAACGACGCTCAAACTCATTTTCAATCTCCGCGGTGTTCGCGGGACGGGTAAGTCTGATAAGGAAGGGTTTTATGTGTCTGCACTTTGGCTTCATAAAAACCATCGGAAAACGTTAGCGAAAAACATCGAAAATGTCGTCGAGTTCGGATATTTTAAGGACTTGTTAGAGATTTTGTATCGGCTTGTTACGTGTCCTGAAGTACGAGAAAACGAAAAACGTGTTTGGAAACGTAAGAAATCGTCGAAAGGGAAAGGCGTGGCGAGAAAAATGTATATTCTTGAATTAAAGAATGAAAGGGAGATAAAAAAGAAGATTGAAAAGAAGAGAGAAAAGAGGAGAGAAAAACGGAGGAGGAAAAAGATCAAGAATGCAGGTGGTGGTAGTGAGAATGAGAGATTAGCGAAAAGTCGTGTGTCGAGAGAGGAAAGGGTCGAGGCGAATAAGGCGAGAATGGAGAAAGAGTAACAAAAGGCGAAAGCGTTGAGGCGAGAAAAGGAAAGTGTGATGGTTAAAAAGGCGAATGATATGTATAATTCTGATATGAATTATAAGTATTTGTATGATCAGGTGTCATTGTTTTTTGCTTTTTGTTTGAAATGGGATATTGATATGTTGAATAAAGGTGAGAGGACTAAGATTAGTTTAGCGGCCAAGTGGTGTCCTAGTGTGGATTCGTCGTACGACAAGGCTTTATTGATGTGTGAATCGATCGGTAAGATACTTTACCCTAAGGATGGTGATATGGAGGTTGAAGGGCTCGATGAGGTTAGTTATGTGATGAGGGTTAAGAATCGGTTGAGGAAAGAAGTGCTCGTGCCATTACGTAGTGCTTTGATGTGGCCTGAAGTGTATATGAGTGCGAAAGAATGGAGTTTGATGTGTTACGAGAGAGTGGCTTCTGTTGCTATGAAGAATTATACGGATATATTTTTGCGTAGAGATAATAAGAGGTTTCGTGATTATTTGGAGAATGTGAAGGTTGGTGACACGAAGATTTCTGCAGGGGCGTTATTGCCTCATGAGATCATTGCTTCTTTGAAAGGTGGGAGTTCTGGGGCGGGTATTGTGGCTGAGCTTCAATGGACACAAATGGTGGATGATTTGTTGAAAAAGGGGAAGTTGACAAACTGTATTGCGGTTTGTGATGTTTCTGGTAGTATGTCTGGGACGCCGATGGAGGTGGCTGTGGCACTTGGGTTGTTGGTTTCAGAACTCAGTGCTGACCCATGGAAGGGTCATGTGATTAGAGTCTTAGACTGACATTATGTATGATCAAACACATGATTAGTTGCTTGAACTTGACACCGAAAATCAGACAAACAATTTAAAAACCAAGATTTGGATAATTAAAAATGAAATTAAAGATTTAACAACAGTTAGAATAAAATAAATAGTGTTGGTCAAAAAAGACCAGTATGATCGATTCAAAGGGCCCATGTGCATTTTAAGATAGTTTCAGAATTAGGGTGCATACATCCCCCAAACATCACTTATGCATTAAACTTCATAACCCCACTTGCCAAGATTTAAGGATATATCATTGCGATCTCTACACATTGTTTGAATGTCCTTTTCCCTCCAACTATATACTCTTTCTGTCTAATTAAAATGTCATGAGAAGTGTTTTTTTTTTTAATTTTCAGAGAGAAATTCATTGCATGTATTTATAGTAATAAGATGACTAGCTATATATATTCAATTTATCTCGATGAATTGAAGTAAATTTACTTTGCGACAAAAAATTATCAATATATTAAAACTCTAAGTAAAATACTACTGTTTCATTAGCCAACAAACAATTGTGTTGAATCCTATCGGTTGTTTGACATTCCTTATATATTCACCTTAACTTGCTAGCTTATAGTAGGAATTTGATGATGAATTGTTATTTTTCTTGAATAGTAAAACATACCACAGGACCAATCAATGAATAACATGAATGATTTTCATGTTGTTCGACAAACTATAGGTGGTTTGGACAACAACATTACTTTGAGAAGATTTAGTAGTTGTTTTGTTGTAGATTTAATTAGTGGTACGTGTATATTCAAACATAAACATTTCCTTTTGGAAATATTTTAGAGAATATTAATTAGTCCCCCGAGTTGCATTTGATTAAAGGGCATGATCTTAGATCAAAGACAGAGTTTATTCGAAACATGGATTGGGGTTATAACACGGATTTTCAAAAGGTTTTTGATAGGATGTTGGAGGTGGCTGTGAATGCGAAACTAAGTGAAGATGAAATGGTGGAAAGGGTGTTTGTTTTTACTGATATGGAGTTTGATCAGGCTTCTAATTGCAGTTCATTGTCTCCATGGGAGACTGATTATTATGTGATACAGAGGAAGTTTGAGAGTTGTGGGTATAAGAATGTTCCTGAAATTGTGTTTTGGAATCTTAGAGACTCGCGTTCTACTCCAGTGACTGCCCATCAGGAAGGGGTGGCTCTGCTTAGCGGGTTCTCAAAGAATTTATTGACTCTGTTTCTTGAAGAAGGTGGGGAGATCTATCCTGTTGATCTACCCGTGAGGAGGATTAGAAATCCGGAAAGTGTCATGGAGGCTGCTATATCCGGAGAACTGTATCAGAAACTGGCTGTATATGATTGATACCAGTAATGCTGCATTGAGACTGCTGGAAGTTTATAACCTGGTACTCCACTTGTGTTCGGGTGAAAAAGTGTGTGGCTGTATTTTCATCAATAAAAATGAGCCCAAATGCTTGATATTATCGAATGTAGAGTGTCATGAGTTTATGGAAGAGAGAATTCTCATTAGCAACTTGTAACCGTGAAAGTTTTGAGTAATGAAAACAGTCTGTTTTGCATTAAGATCTTCCTTCACTGCCCATGAAATGGTTAAATGTGATCTCATTAGTAACCTGTTGCCTGTAGCTCTTTAGCTGTTGAAAGTTGTGTTTTCATCAACAGATCAAATGACCTTAAGTGATCATGAATATATGCTTGTTTTTATCTTCAACAATCTTTTGGTACGCTGATGGAGCAACACACATACCTTTAGACTATATACCCTTTGGTATAGAAGGCACGCATGCCAATTTTTGTCAACGGATGCATACGTATTGGATGTTGACCGAATTCACAATATGTTGCTCCAAAACTGTCTTTTTAGGAAATGACTAGTAAAAAAATTATGTCAAATGACTAGTAATGGTTTGAAACCCGATACAGTTGCTTACAACACCATATTCTGCTATGATGTTTTGCTAATTAAATGGACAATAATTGTTAATAACTTTTACCACATGATTGTGTTTATGGTAGCTGTATGCCGTTTCTCTTATTGCGTGGTTGCTATCTGTTAAATATTCTCTGTACATGTTTTCTCTGAGATAGGATGTTTGCAGGCTTGCAGCTTAACACACCCAATTTACTTTTGTTGCATTTCAGTGATAATTATATGCAAGTCATTGCTCTGATACCTCATCTAGGCCAAGTTTCACCCGATTCCATATCTTGCAGATTAATTATGTGGAACCGGGTCGGGTAGGGTTGCCAAGATCCTCTACTGCCAATACTTGATATATGGAAACTATAGGTCTTAATTCTGCATGCGAAGCTTCAACCATCGACATAAAAAAAAAAATTACTACTTATTAATATACATATACATTACAAATAAAAACGTCACATTAATATAATTTAAACTTATCTATACTTACTATATTATAAAGCAAATTCTCTCTGTCTAACATTACTTTCTCAAAATGTCCTTCTATCTATGATATATTTACATAAAATTACTATATTACCTTATTTCTCACCTCAAATCTCAACTAATCATTTTTTTTCCCTCTCCTCCATAAATCATTTTATTCCTCCAATTCATTCAAAATCTTTTATCTCAAAAACCGTACATCGATAAATTATAAAAATTATATGGGTGTTCATAAAATTTCGTGCTCTTTCATTAGAGATGTCATTCAATATACTTTCGACGAATTTTTAAATCCAATGGCGGAGCCCGACATTTGGCTATCACACTCTATAACCTATCACACTCTATGACCTATCACCCCACCATCTTACCGCCGCAACGCACGGGTACTCACTCACTTATGATAAAAACGTCACATTAAAAACACAATACATTACAAAAGTTTTGGGCCAACAGACATCAACCTATTGTTTATTTGCTTGAGTTGAGTGGCCATATTATGCAAACAAATAAATAGTATTAAATAACTGGTAACTTTTTAAAAGGGAAGTAAGTACGTAATTGCTCAGTGTCGCCTTCTGCGGGTTTTGAGCCTCAATACTTCGACGGTGTATGGGGGAGGTTAAGATGTAGGCAGACTTTACCTCTACCTAAGTAGAGAGACTGCTTCCAATTTCTACCTAAATGGTAGAAAATGCCCTCCAACCTTTGCATGGGATGAGGATCGAACCATGACCTCTGTCTCCAAAGACAAAAGTGTTTACCACTGATCCAACCATGCTGCTTTAACTGGTAACTTTTTAACTTTCAACTATACTAAATATCTATTCGATGATATATTGTGTTTTTTTAATATAGTTTTTGAGATGATAAAAGAAAGTGAGGGAAGATATGAGTCATATGACATCATAGAATCTCAAATGACTAACTCATTTTCTACCTATGTAAAGTTAAGGGTAAAGTTTATTTATAAATAGATATTGATTAGAAATAAACTTGTAATACTTTATATGTTTTTGAATACATGGTAAATGAGTGTGAACTCTCTGGTCTCATGTACTGTCTTGATATTTAAAACGCAAGCCGTATTAACTCATGCCCGATGACTTACCATTCTCACACATGGGTGATTATATATAGTTTCTCTTTCTGCATTTGACAAAATTTAAACCGGTAATTTGCAACTTTCAATTGTGGGCTCATGTGGTCACATGATAAGTATACCAGTTGATCTATGATCAGTTGGTTTGAATAGTTATTTTTATTAATCAAATTTCACTTAATTTTGTTAATGACATGAACTGGACATCATATTTAATTTTAATTATACATCATAAAACGTGTATTACATTTTGATATCGTATAACATCTAAAACACGTTTGATGGTGTAAACATAATGTCTTCCTATCTGTTACTAATAAATAAAACATAAAGTTATAGATAATTAACTTATAAAATATTAAAAATTTTTATGTTCATAAACAATTACTTTACTAATTGTGTTTTAAATACTTTTATTAAAGATGTGACTAGGATGTCATTTTCTTTTATTCACTGACGCAGACGGAAATTAAAGAGAGATAATCGGACCTGTTGATTCAAAACAATGCCGGGAACAATTTTTCTAATATTTGTTGATTCGTAAGAATACCGAAAATTATGGTTAAATCAAACTATCACACAATGATAGAGGGAAAAATCAATTTTTGTAATATCATCAAAACTCAAAACTCCTTTCACAAAACACCTTAACACCCTATTTATAATAATCCTAACATCTCTAAATTAGGAAATAAATCAATACATAATTATCCTAATAAATAATAAAAATAACTTATAAAAATAAAATATAACTTCATAAAATAAAAGATCACGCTGCATCATTCTTTGCCTCTTCGAAAAAACTCGCCCTCGAGTTTTGTCTTGAAACCTCCTGGATCAAACAGAAACATATCATTAACGCCATCAATCTCAGACTTATCACCTCGAGAAATCTTTTCTTGAACACCAAGAACAAAATTCAAGAATTGCAGAATCTTCAGAAAATCATAACTTTATAGAAAACTCCATTCGAAAATCCCAACGGTCAGACCGTGATTCAATGAGTCTTAAACAACATATCCAAAAATCAGAGAGATCCAACGGTGAACGAATCCATGTCGCCTGTTTTTCTGCAACTGCGCAGATCTGGACGAACAGAAACGGATTTTTGGGTATTTTTCGAAACAACATATGATCTTCTTCATCGATCTTTCCCCATATGGACAACCATCAGACCCGAACCAATGATACCAATCCTCATCCTTGTATTCATCATACATAGGTGGATGATCATAGATACGATCGTCACGGGAAGACATATCGATCAAGACTTTAGGCTTTGATACCACTTGACGCAGACGGAAATTAAAGATAGACAATCGGACCTGTTGATTCAAAAGAATGCCAGGAACAATTCTTCTAATATTCGTTGATTCGTAAGAATACCGAAAATTAGGGTTAAATCAAATTATCACACAGTGATAGAGAGAAAAATCAATTTTTGTAATATCATCAATACTCAAAACTCCTTTCACAAAACACCTTAACACCCTATTTATAATAATCCTAACATCTCTAAACTAGGAAATAAATCAATACCTAACTATCCTAATAAATAAAAAAAATAACTTATAAAAATAAAATATAACTTTATAAAATAAAATATCACGCTGCATCATTCACACACTATTAAGTTTGTTTCACATTATGATAAGATATAACACCTAAAACATGTTTGGTGTTATACAGATCATATTAAGCTTTTATAATTAAGAATTAAAGCATCATGAGTATTAAATAATAATAATAATAATTAAAATTAATATGATTATTGTGAAATTAAGAAAATTTAAAAGTTTTTTTTTTTTAACAGCAACTTTAACCTAATGTTAAAAGTCACTATCTGTATATCTATACTATATTATAAAGCAGATTTCCTCTGTCTACATTTTAAGTTTCAACATTTACTTTCCCAAAATGTCCATATATCAATTATATATTTACGTAACACTCTTTCTCTTTCCTCAAATCTCAACCAATCATTTTTTTTCTCTCTCATTAATAAATCATTTATTCCTCCAATTCATTTTTAAAATATTTTATCTTAAAAAACCGTACATCGATAAATTATAAAAATTATATGTGTGTTCTTAAAATTTCATGCTCTTTCATTAGAGATGTCATTCGATATAGTTTCGACAATATTTTAAATCCAAGGGCGGAGCCCGTACGACTAAGGCATTTGGTTATCACACTTTATGACCTATCACCCCCACCATCTCACCGCTGCAATGTGCGGGTACTTGCTCTCGTATATTATAAAGTAAATCTCATTTTCCACTTTCAACATTGAATTTTAAGTTTCAAAAATTCATCAAAATCATATTACACTAATCTCCCGCCGCCACCACCATCAATCGCCGTCGTTACCACCATCGTGTTTCGTGTTTCGTCTCCTAGATAGCGTGTTTGTTCATGTAATTGTAATTATATCGACTTCTCTTATTTTAGGCATCTAGTAAATTGCTAGGTATTTTATTTTCGTATATATTGTTGTTCTATAAAAAAATAATGTTACTGATATTTTTATTCATTCTTTTCTTAGGTAACTCGATTTAAACAGGAGGTTATATTAGTACTAATACTTAAATAATTAATTTCATGGATCCACTCGTGTGGTTTCTACACAATATCACCTTTTGTCCCTTAGACCATTCACACTCCCAACCTACATCAATCCAACCTTAATAAAAAATTAGTTTTTTTTCTCTTCCATCTAAACAACCTAACCTAACTCAACCTTCTACTCACATTCACAACTCAACTTATATTATTTTTTTTTAAAACTAAATTAATATGATTTATGCTAGCAAATATGGATTTGAAAGAATTTATAAATTAGAAGTGGGATGGTGATATGAATATAAGTTATGTCCATACATTATTTATAGAACAAAATTGACTTTTAAAAAAAAAAACTACATAACATAAAAAAAGAATTAAAATAAGATTTTTTTTTAAGAATATTTTGAACTAATGTAACAATAACAAGTGTCATAAAATTATATTTTAAGAATTATTTTTTTTTGTTTTTAACAAAATTTATGTCAAAATGTTCGTAAAGAAAAAATAGAAAATACCATGTTTTTATATTTTTATAAAGTATTATAAAATAAAAGATTTAAAAGAAAAACCAATAAAGTTTATAAATAAATCTAGACTACAAGTGGCAAAAGTTGGGTGACTCCCTTAAATTATGCCACCAACCAAGTTGTTATTTTAGGTGATTTTTTTAAAAATATCTTAAGTGACTCAACTCTAAGAGTGCATTCTTGAGTTTTTTTAAGGAGGGATAAGAAAAGAAAAGATAAGGAAAAATCTAACTTTTTCATTCTTGAGTTTTTTTAAACAAGAATAGAAAAGAAATGATAAGAAAACTTAAGGGTTTTTTGTCCCAAAGTTTTCCGGCCATATATGGCCGGATTTGAAAGGAAAACTAACATCCAATGATAGAAGTATCAATTTACCCCCTCGAATTTTTCGTCCCTGAAATCCAGAGGTTAAAATCCTCAAAACCAATCATAGTTCATCGCCTTCATCTGCCATTGATGTCCGCAGCTCACCACTTCTATGTAACTCGATCTATGTATATTGTAGTGGAAGTAGGAAAAAGACAATGAAAAGAACATTTAAATTTTGGTATCTGATGCTATATGATAGTGAAGAAAAAGGAGTTAAAAGTGGGTTTTAATGGTGAAGAAAAAGGAGGTGATAGAGTAGATTTGCCAGAGAGATGAGATTACTCCGTTTACCAAGAGAGAAAAAAAGAGTAAACTGTTTTTCTTTTTCTATGTGCTGATTAATTGTAAATATATTGGGTATTTATTTACTAGGTAAAGTAATACTCCAGTTGGATATGCTTTGCTGATACATCTTTATTTTTATTAACAACTGAAGCATTTTAATTATATTTATTAATATATATATATATATATATATATATATATATTAGGGGATGGGAAAATAAGGCTGTCGGGTATTTAAGCTTAGGTGTGGAACACTCACATATTGTTTTTTTAATTCATAAAAATCATGGGGGCCCATGCATTTATTCATTAAACAAGAAATAATAAAATATTAGTATGTGAGGGGTTCCACACCTAAGCTTAGGTGCCGGACAACTTTATATTCTCTTTTCCCATATATATATATATATATATATACGTTTTGATAAATTAATATAGTTTTCAATGATTATATAAAAAATAGTTAAGGATATAATTATAAATTCAATATAGTCTATTCTTTTTTTTCTTATCTATGTATTTTAACTCAAGAATGCCTATTATAAATATAAAACTCTTTCTTTTCTTTTCCTATCCATTTCTATCTTTTCTTTTCTTTTCTTATATTTAAAACTTGAGAATACAGTCTAAGGTTGGGGGATGTGGTGGTCTTATACGAGTATTATCGGTCGTTGTTCTTATAAGAGGATAAGAGTATAGAATCATCCTCTATTTTGACGGCCGTTAATTGGATTCCATTAACCCCCTCCATCTTTTTTCAGTCCCTAATAAAGATCTGATGTTACATACATTTTGTGTGTGGTTGAAACTTGAAACCAATAAAAAGGTGTTATTAGATATTGCATAAAACACAGAAATGGCGAAATTGGTGAACTCAGCAAACTTTGCATCTCCGACATCTTACAACTTTAAAGGTATTACTATTAATTCTCTCATTTCTTCAATTATATCCGCCTTTCATTTTCATTCTTCAAATCATTTTGATGTCGACCCCCCTCCTCGTTCTATATACCAAAAAGTTTCAAAACTGGAAGATGCCTTGAACCTGTTCGATGAAATGTCTCAAAGAACCCCCCTTCCGTCTGTTATTTACTTTACCCAGCTCTTGAATTGTGTCACCAAAATGAAACATTTTTCACATTCCATTCATCTCTTCAAACGAATATGTTCCCTTGGTCTTCCTGTTAATGAATACACCACCAGCATTGCCATCAAGTGTTGTTGTCACTTGTCTCGAACCAACGACGGTTTTGCACTCCTTGGCTTTTGCTTTAGGCGATCTATTGTACCAAATGTCTTCATTTTTAGTACACTCTTAGACGGACTCATCCTAGAAGATCGCATTCTTGAGGCTGAGAGATTCTTCAAGAAGCTCATCAAACAGAAACTTTGTGAACCTAATGTTGTTATGTACTCCACAATGATCAAAGGCCTTTGCAAAATCGGTAATAATGCTATTGCCATTTCTTTGCTTAGGCTCATGGATGAAAGAGGCTGTAAACCTAATCTTGTTGTATATAGCACAATCATTGATAGTCTTTGCAAGGACCAAATGATTGATGACGCCTTCAAACTATTTAAAGAGATGGTCTTTCAAAAACGCATTGCACCTAATGTCATCACTTACAGCTCTTTGATTTCTGGCCTATCTAAATTAAATCAGTGGGATGAGGTGTATAAGATGCTAAAAGAAATGGAGGATTATAGGATCTCTCCCGATGTTCATACTTACAGTATATTGGTTGATGCATTCTGCAAAGAAGGTCGGGTAAAAGATGCTGAGACTGTTATCAACGTCATGATTGAGAAAGGGAAGGTTCCTGACATAGTGACGTACAGCTCACTTATCGATGGTTACTGTTTGCGAGGTGAGATGACCAAAGCAAAGACGGTTTTTGATTCAATGGTGTTTAAAGGTATCATCCCTAATGTTGTTACTTATAATAGTTTATTGAATGGGTACTCCAAGAGTTTAAAAGTAGACGAGGCCTTGCAAATGTATAGTGAAATGCCTAGAATTGGTTTGAAACCCAATACAATCACTTACAACACCATGTTACAAGGATTGTTTAGGGCCGGACGTTGTGGGGTTGCACGTAAACTCTTTGATGAGATGCGAGCACAAGGCCTGGTTCCAGATGAAATGACTTATGGCATTGTTCTAGAAGGTCTTTGCAACAACCATCTTGTAGAAGATGCAATCTCTTTGTTCAATCTAATGGGTAATAGCAAGCTTAATTCAAGTATTGTTGTGTACACTACCCTTATTGATGGTGCAAGTAAATGCAAAAAGTTCAATATTGCAAGGGGTCTTTTTCAGGACCTGATGGTCAAAGGTTTGCAACCTGATGTTCGTACATATTGTGTAATGATAAGTTGTTTGTGTCGTGAAGGTTCTTTGGGGGATGCAAAGCAGTTGTTTCTGAAAATGGGCGAGAGTGGTTGCTCACCAAATAGTGTTACATACAATGTGCTTCTGCAAGGTTATCTAAAGAACAAGCACTATGTTGATGTAGAGATGCTTTTACAGGAAATGGAAGGAAGGGGTTACTCACTTGATGTTTCAACGATATCTTTGCTAATTGACTCAATCGCTGCTGGATCCCTAGGTACCACTATCTCTAAATTGATTGGCAAGCTCGTGCCAAAAGAATTCAGGGATTCTCCCAAATTCGCTACCTAGACAATAAAATTTTAAGAGAAACCCAAAAAAGTGTTTGTGGATTGATTTTATCTGCTATTATGCTTGTGTGGGTTTCATATTTGTCATAGCTTAATAATTAATCTTGGTTCATGTAATGCCTACATTAGAAATTAATCCACAAACCCTACTATATTGGATTTTGTAGTTAAACCCTACTATGCTGCATTGGATTTGCACACCAAATTACCATACATCTTAAATTTTGTCGTGTAGTTAAGGGTAACATCAGTGTAGCATCTATTTCTCCATTCATGCTCATATACATCTGCATATATTGTTGTCAATGGCATGCCACTTAAATTTCTAACAATATACGTCAATATTTTGAAATTCAAACTGCGCAGAAATTTTTTTAAAAAAAAGGTATTATTTGTCATGAGTCTTTCTGTTTAAAGAATGGTCAGGACCATCTCTAGTTTTCTGCCTACGCAAAGGTCTGAGTTAGTGGACCATCTCTTTGTGAGCCATTACACAAGCCAACTCCTTAAAAGAGTTTCCGGGTTAACCCCAACTCTTTGTGAGCCATTACAACCCACACTTTCTACATTTCTGCAAGTATGGCAAACTGTATGTTATTTTTATGTGTATGTCAAACGTCTTGCATCCTAGGGATTCGAGTTAGTTTAACGTCCCTTTACAACTTTGCCCTCAACATAACTTTCATCATGATCAAGGAGTCCTATGTCAACCAAATTGGCTTCGTCGTTGCCATTGGTAGCATTGAGAAGTTGACCGAATGACCGTATGAAACTTTAACATCCCTTCATTCCTTGATTATTGAGATGGAGGAACATACACAAGACATGATGTGCTGAAAATTGATCAACCAATGCAACTTCAATAATAATTTCTCATGACATGTGGAATTGAATGAAAATTCGTTATCTTCTGAGCCAGCACAACTTCTAGCAATCTAAGCTCACCAATAGTTTAGGGTATATTTCCTATGAATCGATTAGCTTAATTCTCAGCATAAAGTGGGCAAATCAACTTGAATAGAGATATACTAAATCTAGATAGTTGAGTTGTTTGGAAATTAAAGAATTCTTTTGGAAAGATTACCAGCTTGATCTATATAATACTCCTCGAAATTAAACTTTATGTCGATTTAAAAGCTATAAATTGCTGCGGTTTGTGAAAGAATCAATGAATTTCATGTCATCTACTTCAATTCCCCTTCAGTAAGAATGTTGAAACATCAAGTGAGTAACCCCTTGCATCCATTTCCTGTAAAAGCATCTCTACGTCAACATAGTGCTTATTCTTTAGATATCCTTGGAGAAGAACACAGTAAGTAACACTATTTGGCGAGCAACCACTCTGGTCCATTTTGAGAAACATCTCCTTTGCATCGCCCAATAAACCTTCACGACACAAAGAACTTATCATCACATTATATGTCCGGACATCAGGTTGCAAACCTTTGACCATCAGGTCCTGAAAAAGACCCCTTGCAATATTGAACTTTTTGCATTTACTTGCACCATTAATAAGGGTAGTGTACACAACAATACTTGAATTAAGCTTGCTATTACCCATTAGATTGAACAAAGAGATTGCATCTTCTACAAGATGGTTGTTGCAAAGACCTTCTAGAACAATGCCATAAGTCAATTCGTTTGGAACATTACCTTGTTCTCGCATGTCATCAAAGAGTTTACGTGCAACCCCACAACGCCCGGCCCTAAACAATCCTTGCAACATCATGCTGTAAGTGACTGTATTGGGTTTCAAACCCTTCCTAGTTATTTCACTGAACATTTGCAAGGCCTCATCTATCTTTGAATTCTTGCAGTACCCATTCAATAAACTGCTGTAAGTAATAACATTAGGGACGATACCTTTAGACACCATGGAATTAAAAACTGTCTTAGCTTTGGTCATTTCACCTCTCAAACAATAACCATCGATAAGTGAGTTGTAAGTCACTATGTTAGGAAGCGTGCCTTTCTCAATCATGACAATGATAACAGTCTCAGCATCTTTTACCCGACCTTCTTTGCAGAATGCATCAACCAATATATTGTAGGTATGAACATCGGGAGAGATCCTACAATCCTCCATTTTTTTTAGCATCTTATATACCTCATCCCACTGACTTAATTTACATAGGCCAGATATCAAAGAGCTGTAAGTGATGACATCAGGTGCAATGCGTTTTTGAAAGACCATCTCTTTAAATAGTTTGAAGGCATCATCAATCATTTGGTCCTTGCAAAGACTATCAATGATTGTGTTATATACAACAAGATCAGGTTTACAGCCTTTTTCATCCATGAGCCTAAGCAAAGAAATGGCAATAGCATTATTACCGATTTTGCAAAGGCCTTTGATCATTGTGGAGTACATAACAACATTAGGTTCGCAAAGTTTTCGTTTGATGAGCTTTTTGAAGAATCGCTCAGCCTCAAGAATACGATCTTCTAGGATGAGCTCGTCTAAGGGGGTGCTAAAAGTGAAGACATTTGGTACAATATATCGTCTATAGGAAAGACCTAAAAGTGCAAAACCGTCGTTGGTTCTACGCAAACGACAACAACACTTGATCGTAATGTTGGTGTGTAGTGATCAACAGGAAGGCCAATCGCACACATTCGTTTAAAGAGATGAATGAAATGTGAAAAATGTTTCATTTTGGTGACAGAATTCAACAGCTGATTGAAATAAATAACAGAAGGAAGAGGGGTTTTGTGAGACATTTCATCGAACAGGTTCAAGGCATCTTCCAGTTTTGAAACTTTTTGGTATATAGAACGCGGTGGGCGATCGACTTCAAAATGATTTGAAGAATGGAAATGAAAAACGGATGTAATTGATGATGAAGAAGAAGAAATACGAAGAAAATTAAATCGACCTGTTAACTTGAAGAAAGAGTTTGTTGGGTTCACCAATTTCGCCATTTCTCACACGATTTCAAAGCCACCATCAATCAATCTTAGATGGACAAATTATTAGGTTGTATTTGGTATGTTGGAATTAAAGTAGGAATGGATTAATCGATTCCATTAGAATATGAAAATGTTGTTAGTTTTGAATTTTGGAAAGCAATGATTCATTCCAGCATGAATTTGTAACTGCCCCCATTCCGTCCTACCTTGGACCAAATTTACTATTAGGCCGCTCACTAAGCGGTCGTCGACCGCCTCTTCCACGCTTCATCGACGAAGACTCCATAGGGAGTGAGCTCGTCGACGGCTCCTTCTTTCAAGTCGTTTCGTTCGATCGATGAGTGTTGACGAGTTGCTTGGTTCGCAAAACGCCAAAAACAAAAAAAAAAAACTTTTTTTAAAAAAAAATATATGCAACGGTCGACTTGTTTTTTTGTATTTTTTTTAATCCTCTTCTATATATACTATCTTCACACTCCATTCTATAAATCATTCATCAAACCATTTCAAAAAACCATTCCATAACCATTTCAAAAAACCATTCCATAACCATTCCATAAAACCATTTCATAAAACCATTCCATAAAACCATTCTATAACCATTCCATTTCAAAATGCCGAGGCATTTGTGGACTGAAGCCGAACTTCGTTTAGCGGTCATGTGTTGGATATGGGTGACTGAAATACCTAACCTAAACGCTTCGGATGTGTCCCTGTGGACCTTAATATGCGAAAGGTTCAATGCGAACACGCCTGAACCTCCAAGGTCCAAAAGTCAAATAATAGGTAAATTCAACAAAATTCACACCGAATGTAAGCAGTTTGAGCCAATCTATTCGAGGTTGAAGGTACAGGGGACTTTATCGGCTGAGATGGTTTATGTAACGGCCCATCAAGAGTACCGGGTGACTTATGGGAGGGACTTCAAATACGAGCGGTGTTTCCAGGAGCTTATGAATGTTCCCAAATTTTATAATAATTAAGTGTGTTTTCGTTTTTTAATTGTGTTTTAGCACTTTGAATTGTGTGTTGTCTTCTACTATTGTAATGTTTTTAAGTATTTGAATAAAATAAGTCTACTTTAAGAACATAAGTTTATTCATAATTTTAAATTAGAAGCTTATTAAAGAAAAACATAAACATAATATTAAGAGATGCCACTTGTTTCTTTTGGGCATAAACTGCTTTAGCAGTGTTGATGACTCATTCAGGGTGATGACCGCACAAGCAATTTCTTCCACAGCTTCTTGAATCTTGTCAAACTTCCCCTGCAAATAAGTAAAGTATTGACACTCAAGCTCAGTACAATGCCCCGTTTGTATATATTTGATTTGTTCTTCACACCATTTCTGATTCGCTTGAAGTTTTTTTACCAATTCAAACAAGGTTAACTTTGCACATTTGGTGGTCGAGGATATCAGCCATGATACTGTCATTCACTTGATCGACAGTCATTCGTGGTTTTAGGTTAGGGGCATTTGATGAAGAAGCCATTGCAGATGTATAAAAGTGTGAGTTTTGAAATGAAATATCTGGTAATGAGACAATATTTATAGCTGAAGTCACAGACGCTCCTCCAACGTTCAAAATTGAAAATATTTACATTTACAGTCCCTCAAATGGCTTCAAAATATTTACATTTACAGTCCCTCAAACGGCCACAAAATATTTACATTTACAGTCCCTTAACGGCTAGCTGCATTATCACTCTATAAATAAATACCAAGAACCTTAACCAGTTTCATCACATTATCACTGCTAACTACATTATCAATATTCAAACTTGTTTCATCTGCTAACTCACTTACCATTCCAAATGGCTTCATCATCATCATCATCATCATCATCAAATAAGAACATTCACCGACCTCGTTTCACCGATGATGAGATGAAAGCACAAATCATGGAAGATGTCAAAGAGGACACCCTCCTTCAAAATGAACTCTCTGGGAATTGCTTTACCTATGGAAGAAGAGACACCAATGCGACCAACACGTTCAGGAAATAGAAGCACCAGGCCGTAGGGTCTCGAAACATGAAGAGACATATTCTTATTATCTGCAGGATCAGAGCAAAAGGGTGAAGAGGGCGATCAATCATGTTTTTAAGGCCGATCACACGTTGACCGACTAATGCACTTAGGCAGAATCGTACCACGACAACTGCGGAGAAGGCAAATCAATGTGGGAAGTGAAATGTCCAGAACACGACCTGTGGTGGGCCAATGAAACAGCTCACCGTGGACTAGGAAAAATGTCAATCAAAGATGATGAATAGTAATCGTAGCTTTATTATCTATTTCGTGTTTTAATCATGTACTGTACTTTTTTAATTATGTATTGTAATGTTTAATTTTAAATAAATGTTGAATTATTAATATTTTGTTTAAATATAAAATAAAATAAATAAAAAGTGTGGAAGATGGGTTATAGGGAGTGATTGTGGAAGAGGTGGATGAAGAGAGGGAAAAGCTGATGTGGCAGTGTGGAACAGGTGTGGAAGAGGTAAAATTAGTTCTAGCTTAGGGAGAGGCCTTATTAGGCCTACTAAATCTCTATATGTTTCTTTTTTCAGTTTCACTGCATAATTTATGTGTACACTACATTAAATATTACAACTTTGAATCTAACAACTAACATACGATCATATTTTTAAGATATCTAGCTTACTAGCTATGACATTTTTATGCCAACACTTACATTCCTAATACATGAGATTAAAAACTTTGAATTTGTTGAAGTATTGTATCTTACAAACACTTTTTAACCTCTATTTGGAAGAATAATACAATGTACAAGGTTTAAAATGCAAGTATTTAATATGGGTATTTTTGATTTTTTATTAACTCCATTCCGTTCAAATATAACAACCAAACATGATAAAGAATAGTAATAAGTCATTCAATTATCACGTTCATTTTATTACAAGTTCATTCCATTCTATAATTATTTCATTCGGTCCAATCAAACATACCTCTTTTTTTTTTTAGCATTTTACTCCTTGTGCCATTATTCGTCTATATGAAGAAAATGATATTTATTTTATCTATAATCTATAGTTATCTATGCAAAATGATAAATCTTCATAAAAAGTAGCCTAAAAAAACTTCTTAAAACTATAAGAAAGTGACATGCGTAATCCATTAGTTCTCTTTCTTAATCTTGCCGCCTAATTTTCCATATGTCATCATTACATGATTAGGAGGTTCTTTGATTATTTAGTTAGGTGGATTAATCAATTCCTATCTGTACTTCTCTATAAGTACTTTATAAAAGTTATCACACTCTTTAACCTAACACGTTTCAAGCTCTCTCATAAAAAGGTCCCAGTGCGAAATGAGTATCTTAACCTTAATAAATTAATTATTTCTCTCTCTTTTATTTATTAATTCAAACATCTCCACTTAAAATACCTATCATACCCTTAATAAAATAATTTACAACATAGACCCATCAACTCCTAAAATAACTAAACTAACCCTTTTACATTAATTTTTTTTAACAATAATAACCACACCGCCACCACCTGTCACGCCATCACCACACCGCCGCTACCACCACCACCGCATTGCGCGGGTAAAATGCTAGTCTATATCGATAATCTATAATCATTTATGATTACATAATAAACCAACAAGCCCTTTTTAAAATCTCAATTAAGAAAATAAACTACCTACACTACCCCTCTATTTTATTCATTAATTTAAACATTTCTAACGAATATACCTATAATATCCTTAATGAAATAATTTATAACATAAATCCATAAATTCTTAAAATAATTACATTGCCTCCATTACATCGCCACTACCACCACCACTGCATTGCGCGGGTAAAATGCTAGTCTATATCTATAATCTATAATTATTTATGTTCACCATCAATGCCGCCCCGACCACCCGTCACCACCGTCGCCACCCGTCGTCGTCACTGCCACCCGCGCCAACCATCATCGCCGCCGCATAGTGCAGCATATGACTCGTCAAACAAATGGGGTGTGCCAACAGGGGCGGATCCAACAACCTAGACGCGAGGGGGGGGGGCGGCGGGTAGAAACCAACCAAATTAGCCCAAAACCACTAAAATTGATATATATTTTGGGCAAATCCCATTACAAAAGCTAAAATGAACCCAACCCAAAAATTGGAATCAACCTAGCCCTACAAAAAACCTATACTTTGGAAATAAAATTAGCTCAAATTACTTATCTAACCTAAAAAAACGTGTTCATTACTTGTATTAACTTGTGGCCTTGTGGAAAAGGATAAAGTAGGTTACTAACAATTCAGTAAAAAGAACATAAGTTGAATATATATTTTAAATTCCCAACAGGTATAATCGCATTATCACATTAATATATGATTATTAATTTATTTTACCTTTATATTGAACATGTATTTTGAATCCTTAATTTTACTTTGCTTGGAAGTTGCTTGTATATATTGAAATTTATATGTTTGGAAGATGGTCCCTACAAAGAACTATTGCAATTTATAGTTTGATACCCACAATGAAACTTAGTTTTGTTAGAAGTTTTTATGTTGATTCTAAGTTGTCTTTTATGTTGTATGTATGCTGATTTTTAGGGTTGTTTATAATCCTGTTTTTGGTGATGTTCTATATTTAGGCTGTTTGACTGCTATTTTGTTACAAATTTAGTGTTGTATATAATGTTGCTTTGTTTTAGATTTAGGGTTGTCCGAAGTGTTGTTTTGGTGCAGATTTAAGGCTGCTTGATAGCTGCCGATTTGTCATACATGAGGCTATTTTAGTGAGGTTTTGCTCATCTAATTGTTGTATTTGGGACCTGCTCAGAAGCTGTTTTTGGTATTGGTTTTTTTGCAATGTACTGATCATTTTTTGATGTTGCAATAACTCAATAAGGCTATTTTGCTGCTGACTATAATGATGTTACCATGAAGCTATTCGACTAAGGTAAAAAATTTTGCCCCCACTATCTTAATTTCCTGGATCCGCCACTGTGTGCCAATGGGTTGATAGGCTATGTGTCGTCCCAAACCACCAATAAAGGCTTGTTCTATGGGCAACCAGGGTTCGAATCCAAAGAGGCGCAAGTTTTATACCAAATGACATTCGATGCCGTAAATGTCGTGTCGTTTGGCGATCTATCCGGAGGCTTTTCCTGTGAACTAATGCACGAAGGTTCAAATAAAAAAAATGGGGCATGTATTAATATTTAAAAAGTTCAAATACTTTTAATTGAAACTTAAAAATTAATTTATTTTTTTAAAAAAAAATGGAAAATCAATAAAACAATACATATAAATAAAGTAAAATGAAAAAATCAACTTTGTATCATAAATATATTCCTCTGGTCTAATTGCAATTGTATCATACACAAATGCATTAGTCCTCTAGCTAATTGCAATTATAATACTAATAGAACGATAGTCTTTTGTTTGTTTGTCGATAATTTATATCAGAATCCATTACTTCTTAAACTTTTTGTGGGTAAAATATTTTGGTGGGTTGCAGATTTGTAGTACAAGGCTATCTTGAAATCTGGAAGTGTGCTACAATATCCTCTTACTTTCATGAGTTCTGCACTAGATTAGATATTGCACCATATGGACTATGGAGTGTTGCACCAAAGACCGGCTTCATTGACCCTCCACGTCAAAAGATTGCTACCATATAATTAGAGGTTTCCAAACAGTAAGTGACGCCTATTTTATATATCTTCACTTTTGTTTGTGCTGATAACTAAGGGTTAAGTGCTGATAACTATTTGTGCGAGTTTATGTCCATTGAGGATTTGCTAAATGATGGCATGATCCCTAAACGATCAGGGCCTATATGGTATTGGTTGGTCATCACTAACGTGTTGCTTGAGACACTAATTAGTGATGGAGAAACGATGGAGAAAAGTGTTGGATGTAGCACATCATTTACATACCATGTAAAGTTAGGATTGACTTGCACCAATCCTATACTATGCTGAGCCCACTCGCAAATGTAGAGCAGGAACACAACATTCTGGTTCATGGACACTTTAACATGTTTATTTGGAAACTTGACTGGTGTAGAACATTACATTTTGAAGACACACACGAAGGAATCCAAATGCCTAGAAACCTATCAATTGGCTTTATCAATTCTGAAGCCAGTCGGCTTGAACACCGCTCATTTTCAAGTCCTCTGCTCAAATATTCCCACAGGTGCTTTATATAATATAAAGAACTGGGTTGCTGGTGGAATTCTTAGCGGCTTAAGGTGATGCCAATTGGCAAATCGGCTGTCTACACACCGGTTGTGTTCGTGAGTGATTACATTAGTTAACTGATGAATTAGTGATGAGAGGATGGGACACGCGTATGATTTAAGTTCAGGTAAAGAAACTCTTTCTATTCACCAAGAATCCCGAGCAGGTAAAAAAAAAGTGTGGTTCAAATGAATATTCCACTCCTAATATGATATAAATATTCTGATGACATCGATGTAGGGTAGGTTTAAAACCATCCAAATAAAAAGTTTAATAAAAATATTACGGGTTTATCGTTCTATTGACCAGATACTAAACAAATCTATAAACGAGAGCATCATTTGATTCAATCAATAAAAATATAACGGGTACGCAGAAAGTAGTTTTATTTATTCAGAGTTGTGATATTGCAAACGATGCAATCAATACATAAAACAAATAAAACGTGGGCTAGTAGCTAATGCTTATATGTATACATACAGTCCTGTATGTGTGCATAAGAAGAAATAGAAACTTATGGACTAAAACACAGAAATTTTAGTAAGAACGGCTCTTAACATTTGCAAGGCCTCGTCTATTTTTAAACTCTTGGAGTACCCATTCAATAAACTATTGTAAGTAACAACATCAGGGACGATACCTTTAGAAACCATTGAATCAAAAGCCGTCTTTGCTTTGGTCATCTCACCTCGCAAACAGTAACCATCCATAAGTGAGCTGTAAGTCACTATGTCAGGAACCTTGCCTTTCTCAACCATGATATTGATAACATCCTCGGCTTCTTTTACCCGACCTTCTTTGCAGAATGCATCAACCAATATACTGTAGGTATGAACATTTGGAGAGATCCTATAATCCTCCATTTCTTTTAGCATCTTATACATCTCATCCCACTGATTTAATTTAGATAGGCCAGAAATCAAAGAGCTGTAAGTGATGACATTAGGTGCAATGCGTTTTTGAAAGACCATCTCTTTAAATAGTTTGAAGGCCTCATCAATCATTTGATCTTTGCAAAGACTATCAATGATTGTGCTATATACAACAACATTAGGTTTACAGCCTCTTTTGTCCATCAGCCTAAGCAAAGAAATGGCAATAGCATTATTTCCGATTTTGCAAAGGCCTTTGATCATTGTGGAGTACATAACAACATCAGGTTCGCAAAGTTCAAGTTTGATAAGTTTCTTGAAGAATCGCTCAACCTCAAGAATACGATCTTCTAGGATGAGCCGTCTAAGAGGGTGCTAAAAGTGAAGACAGTTGGTACAATATATCGCCTGAAGCAAAAGCCTAAAAGTGCAAAACCGTCATTGGTTCGATGCAAGTGACAACATCACTTGATCGTAATGTTGGTGGTGTAGACAGTAACAAGAAAATATATGAAGTTTTGGTCAGATTCAACTTGATCGTAGTTCTGGTCAGATTCAACTTTCGACCAGAACTACAAAGTTGTAGCCCTATGAGTCGAAAATCTACAGTCCGATTTTGGGCTTTTAACTCATTACCGATTAAAAGATATGAAGTTTTTAGTAAACTGTCGCAAACCAGAAAATTTACACGAAAAATTCACATTGTCACATAATTTTCTAATAATCAGCCCTAATTATTGGATCATCATGCTTTGCAAAAATATATCTCTATATATCCAGTAAAATCACAATAAATTTTGCATGAATTTCTTGTGATTTTACTATTATTTAACAACTTTAAATAATCAAGATACACATAATCATGCAATTCATCACATAAATCATGTCAATTCACAATTCAAAACTTGCTTGAGGGTTTCAATCTCCATTGAATGAGGTTGAAATTTTAATTAAACAAAAACCTTAATTTTTATTTAATCAAGATCCGATTTAATTAATTAAAAATAAGAAAAACAACCTTTTAATTATTTAACAATTAATTAAAATCAACCAACCCTTAAACCCCCCTTCAAGTTTTGATCTTTGTAATTAATAGATCACATATGTGGCTCGTGATACCACTGTTAGAATATGAACACCTAAACAAACATAATCACGACTCACGAGTATGCGCAACGGAAGAAATCGAAACATATATGCAATCAAATTAATTAACAAAGATTAGAATTGAGTCGTGTACCTTATGCAAGCTCCAATAAAGATAATAATAATAAGATTATTATTAATGCTTAGGGTTTAAAGCAAAACCCATCTACGATCGCACACTAGACACCCCGAATAACGTATGTTAGTACCCGATCACAAACCAAACAAACCTTTTGCTTGAACCTTAAACTTCAAAGTCGAAATCCCTCAAGGAGAAGGAATTTCGGCCACTTCAAAGAGAAAGGAATAAAAAGGAGAGAATTGCTTATGTGAAAAAGTATATGAAAAAACAAGAATTAAGCCTCTATTTATAGGGCTTAATTAGGGTTAACATAACTTAGAAAATAAGCCACATCAAGGCCTTCCAACCCTTGAAAGTGGACGGCCCCCTCATGGACTTTAGGTCCAAATCCATTTTTTGAGTTTCACATTTTAATCCTCCTCTTTAATCAATTAAATATAACTAACCCTTTAATTATGTTTAATTAATCATTTCGTGATCAAACTAATCAATATATTACATTAATATATCAATTAATATTATCGAGTTACCGTGTCATTTCGTGTGACCCCGTAGGTTTAAATTATTCTCGGACATGCGATTTATAATAAAATGATCACACTCCAACACGTACGAGAAGAAGGAAGCTAGAAAGTAATGAATGCTAAGTCATTAGAGAACTAATCGGATCTGCTTATAAAATTAGGACTTATGAGGTTTCAGATTATTTTTCATCTTTGTTTTAAATAATAATAAGTCTTATAATAATACTACTAAAATTGTCAAATAAAAGTTGAAACTTTTATTAAGTTTTAGTGATCTATAGAGTTGGCAAAATAAGTACAGTTTAGTTTATAGGCAAAATGATAAAAAGTTATAAAACACATCATTTCGGTAAATATTTTTTTAAAAATAAAACATCATTTTGATATATACTTTTAAAAATATACCGTTTTGATAATTATTTTTGAACATACACCATTTTAGGTATCAAGTCCACATACTTATACAGGCTGAATCCACTATTTGAGTCCCGGAGGTAGTTTTTCTAATCTCAAAATTTTTTCATAAGGAGAAAGTTGAAGGTCCAGCAATTCACTGAATCGAAACTAACTTAAAAAAAAATTAACAAATTAATGGTTTAGAATAAAAGCAGCTTATATTTATCATTTGATATATACTAATGCTGCATTCTTGAGATTTTAATTAAAAGAAAAGAGATGATAGGATTGGATAAGGAAGGGGAAGAAAATAAATTGTATGGATATAATGCATTCTTGAGTTTAAAAAAAATGAAAGAAAAAAAAAATCAAGAATTACTTATATTCTTGGGTTTAAATGAAAGGAAAAGAAAAAAAATATATAGTTTTACAAAGATACCCTTATTAAATAAATTATTAGAAATAAATTGAAGGGTAAAGTAATAATTTTACATAATTATTTTTTCCTTTCCTTCCAAATTATGCCAATTTGGCAAGAAAGCTTTAGGACTAAAAATCTATAAGTTTTTTTATCCTTCCATTTTCTTTCTTTTATAAAGAAAACTCAAGAATAAAGATTTAATACTATTTCCTATCATTTTTTTCTCTATCCTATAAAAAAAAAAAAAACTCAAAAATGTAGTGTAAGGTTGGTCCTTATAATGGTTTCCATGAGCCTTTCAAATTCATTTATTGTGTAGATAACCGTTTTGTTATGGGCTTAAGGTAAACTTATAACAGCCTAATGCAAATCACTTTGTGGTGGATAGATTTGCTTAAAAGTTCGTCATGAATATTTAAGGGTAATACTACATTAATTTACAACAGCGTGTTGTGTTGATTCAATTATTATAATGTTTGCTAAAATGCGGCATATCAAATAAATATTTAGCATATCAAATAAATATTTAACTACGCTCAAAAGCTTGAAGTTCTAATACAAATATTTATTTTGTGAAACAACACTAAAAATTAAATGAGAAGGAAAAAAAAAAGTTGAATGAAAGATTTCAATAGATAGAAAATTAAAAAAAAAAAAAAAAAAGAAAAAGAAAATTGTACAAGAAATCAAGAATAAAAAAATAAAATAAACGAAATGTGACAGAAAGAGGATATTTATTTTGTGCAAGAAACCTAAAAGGTTTATAACATCAAATACATATTTTAATTTGTAAAAATAATGAGAAAATCAAGATCACAAAAATATACAAAGAGATGTGAACTTCTAGCAAATAAAGCTAAAATCGGGGGAATCTAGAACCAAGCACCTACAGTATATATCATATTATCATTTGCCAAATATTGGAACAAATGCTCAATTGACTCCGACATCTCATTGCAACAATCTGTTTGAGACCACCACATTCCATTTCATCATAAGTAGGTAAACGTTACGTTTCCGCCTTCCATCTAAACACAATTCACTTTCTTTGGAAGTCATTTGCCAATTAAACTAGTAACAATCAGCCACATTCTGATTTTGCAGCAGCTTTATACAAGACACAACAGAAAAAGAACTCCCCACCCGAGTCCTGCACCCAACCCCACTGAGAAGGCTGACCCGAATTTGGATAGCAGTACATAGGCCGGCCAGATCGATGTTACGTTCGGACAGATTGTTTATTACTTGACAAATATTCTTCAAGACAACAGAACACACGAGCTACAAGGAACTATCCTGTAGGCTGTAGCCGTAACCCGTCGCCACAGTCTAGTTGATGCAGTACTGAAGAGCCAGATTCACTTTGTGAGAAGGCTTGAGTTCATATCCTGAAATGAACCTGTCAAAGAACTTTCACAACAGAGCGTAAATTTAAGGTTGTATATGATGCTATTCCAAAAGACGTGCATCATAACAATGGATCCCACTATCTTTCCAGCTTGCTCTTTTAAGTATTCACTGTTGTAGTAACAGCTTCTAAATTTGAATGGACCGAAAAGTACAATGAATGCAGTAGCAAATTTGGTGATCCCAGGCCTAACCAGCTCCCTTTTCTTATCTAAATTTCCTCCTCAAGCTCATCAAATCCGTACCGTTATATACAAAACCATTTAGTGACATTACCCTACTCAACGTTTTTGGGACTATTAGTTAGTCAATATCTTTGAGAATCAAGTCGAGCCAATCAGCTGCACCCAGTCCAGTACAGAAGTGGACGTTTGACTTTGAAAAGGTCCTGTACACCTTGCCATACATGCAGATGTGTGGGTTGGGTAATGGCTCACAAAGAGTTGGGTCCAAACTGAAGTGGATTGAAATGACTTGGGTTGACCCGAAACTATTTTAAGGAAGTTGACAAATGCAAGCTTGTATGCAAGTATATGGAGAAGCAGAAACTTATGGACTAGAATGGCGCTTAACAGTTACAAATGCCGGAAACTGCCCAGTGTGGGCTTAACTACGATATCTTTACTATACAAAGAGTCAGCCAATCTACAAAAACAATGCTATAATACCATGTTTTAAATATTTTGGGGTTGATTAACAAAAGATCTCAAATAAAGCTATGACATCCACATGGTATATGTCAAAGTAAAACTCTTCACAGCAAGTAAAATCAATTATGAGGCAATCATGAAAGGAAAAAAACATCATACAGTTACCATAAAGTAACTCAAAAATCACTCTGTTTATTTCAAAACATCAACATATATTGTAAGTCGTTTAAGTGGCACACAATTGACAACAATCATGAACAATGCTATGAAGGCAAACGATTAACCAACCGGTGATTTCTAATACACGCATGAACCTAGATTAAGCCATGACATCCATATTGTATATATGAAAACCGCACAAGCACAATAGCAAATAAAATCAACTGAATGAACATATCACAAAAAGGAATATTATAGAAGATGCAAACAGCTAGTATCCATATAACTAACAAAACATCATTCAACTACTCAAATCCACATTCACTTTTTTTGGGTTTCTATTATAAATTTTTATCTAGGTAGCAAAACTGGAAGAATCCATCAATTCTTTTGGCACGAGCTTGCTAATCAATTCAGAAAGAGTGGTACCTAGTGATCCAGCGGCAATTGAGTCAATTAGCAAGGATAATGTTGAAACATCAAGTGAGTAACCCCTTGCATCCATTTCCTGTAAAAGCATCTCTATGTCAACATAGTGCTTATTCTTTAGATATCCTTGGAGAAGAACACAGTAAGTAACACTATTTGGCGAGCAACCACTCTGGTCCATTTTGAGAAACATCTCCTTTGCATCGCCCAATAAACCTTCACGACACAAAGAACTTATCATCACATTATATGTCCGGACATCAGGTTGCAAACCTTTAACCAACAGATCCTGGAAAAGATCCCTTGCGATATCGAACTTATGGCATTTACTTGCACCATCAATAAGGGTAGTGTACACAACAATACTTGAATTAAGCTTGCTATTACCCATTAGATTGAACAAAGAGATTGCATCTTCTACAAGATGGTTGTTGCAAAGACCTTCTAGAACAATGCCATAAGTCAATTCGTTTGGAACATTGCCTTGTTCTCGCATGTCATCAAAGAGTTTACGTGCAACCCCACAATGCCCGGCCCTAAACAATCCTTGCAACATCGTGCTGTAAGTGACTGTATTGGGTTTCAAACCCTTCCTAGTCATTTCACTGAACATTTGCAAGGCCTCATCTATCTTTGAATTCTTGCAGTACCCATTCAATAAACTGCTGTAAGTAATAACATTAGGGACGATACCTTTAGACACCATGGAATTAAAAACTGTCTTAGCTTTGGTCATTTCACCTCTCAAACAATAACCATCGATAAGTGAGTTGTAAGTCACTATGTTAGGAAGCGTGCCTTTCTCAATCATGACGTTGATAACAGTCTCAGCATCTTTTACCCGACCTTCTTTGCCGAATGCATCAACCAATATACTGTAAGTATGAACATCGGGAGAGATCCTATAATCCTCCATTTCTTTTAGCATCTTATACACCTCATCCCACTGATTTAATTTAGATAGGCCAGAAATCAAAGAGCTGTAAGTGATGACATTAGGTGCAATGCGTTTTTGAAAGACCATCTCTTTAAATAGTTTGAAGGCGTCATCAATCATTTGGTCCTTGCAAAGACTATCAATGATTGTGCTATATACGACAACATCAGGTTTACGGCCTCTTTCATCCATCAGCCTAAGCAAAGAAATGGCAATAGCATTATTACCGATTTTGCAAAGGCCTTTGATCATTGTGGAGTACATAACAACATTAGGTTCGCAAAGTTTTCGTTTGATGAGCTTTTTGAAGAATCGCTCAGCCTCAAGAATACGATCTTCTAGGATGAGCCCGTCTAAGAGGGTGCTAAAAGTGAAGACATTTGGTACAATATATCGTCTATAGGAAAGACCTAAAAGTGCAAAACCGTCGTTGGTTCTACGCAAACGACAACAACACTTGATGGCAATACTGGTGGTGTAGTGATCAACAGGAAGACCAAGGGAACACATTCGTTTAAAGAGATGAATGGAAATTGAAAAATGTTTCATTTTGGTGACAGAATTCAACAGCTGATTGAAATAAATAACAGATGGAAGAGGGTTTCTTTGAGACATTTCATCGAACAGGTTCAAGGCATCTTCCAAATTTGAAACTTTTTGGTATTTAGAAGGAGCAGGGGGGTCGACATCAAAACGATTTGAAGAATGAAAATGAAAAACGGATGTAATTGAAGAAGTAAGAAAATTAATACTAGGTTTCAACTTGAAAAAATAGGTTGTTCGGTTCACCAATGTCGCCATTTCCAAAGTGGTAACTTTTTTATATTTAGAAGGAGGATCGAGATCAGAATAACTTTGAAGAATAAAAATGATAAGTGGATGTTGAAGAAATAAGAAAGAAAATGAAAAGTAGTTGACCTTGGAAGAAATGGTTTGTTGGGTTCGCCAGTTAAGCCATTTTACCATACAATTTCAAGAAAATGAAATGAGTGTTTTCCATAGGTGGTCATCCATCTCTGCAAAGTAGTGGTCTCGACCTCCATCTACACAGCTGAAAATGGCCGAGTTTGATGCTCTAGAGAAAGTCCTTCATAAATGCCATGGATCAGATTCGAAAGGATATATGGAGGCGGTGGGGTGACGTATCGGCATTGGATATGTTATGGTTAGGTTCGAATAAAAACGGAACCGGAAAACCGAAAAATTTTAAAACCGAACCGTCAGAATCGAAACCGAACGCAAGTTATTATTTTTAAAACACGAATTGATCGATTCATGTTTTGGTGTTATGTCAAAAGACAACCTATAAAAATATCCAAACTGAACTAAATGTGATTTAACTTATTTAATATGTATATCATTTTTTTAAAACAACTTGTTAGTATTAATTGTTGGAAACCGAAGGCACCCCTGAAGATCAACGTTGCGATAAAAGCCATTTGTGTATTTTAGTTTTATATATCATATTTTCTTCATTAATAATTGTAGTTAAATTTATAACATATAAGTGAGTGCAAAACAAAATTAATAACATAAAAACCGAAATTAAAACAGAAATAGACCCAAACCAAACTGAATCAAAACCAAATCCAACGGTTTTGGTTTTTTAAAAATCGAACGGATCGGTTCAGTTTTAGGTTTTATGTTAAAACTGACTCATACTCACCCCTAATTTTTGTAAAATCTTTAAAAGTTATTATTGAAAAAAGATTATTACCTATTGTTTATATCACGTTTAAATTGTTGCCAAAAAATTCAACTTTTTTGGTTAAATAACAAGATTAAATCGCAACAAAAACTCGAAAAATTCTCCATACCCCCTTCTTTTATCAGAGCATAAAATCAGTTCTAAATTTAAAAGACTAAGAGATGCTCATATTTTTTACGAGTATTTTTTGAGAACCCACCTAAATAAAGACTATAAAGTTTGTTTGTTAGAATTTAAATTAACATCATTTATTTTGTTTGTTCTATTAAAAATCAGCAAAGGGATATATAATAGGGATATTAAAAGTGCCAAATTCTGGTCCCGTCTGCGTACCGTCCTGGTCTCCGTATCGAGAACAATCCCATTCGGGATCGGTATCGGTACTCATTTTTTTAAGTTCGTGGGACCGGTACTAATTGGTATTGGGACCGCAAAATACCAAGAATTCCCTTTTGGTCCCGACACATAAGAAATGTTCATTTTATATCTCTATATTTATGTATATAAGAACATCTATAGCAATGTGTATCCATGGTAAGAGTACTAAACGATATACCATAGCCATGTAAAAATTAGTATATAGTTGCATGTAGTAACCCGGCTTTTTATAGCCATGTATAAATTTTATATAGTTGCATGTAGTAACCTATAATATTCTAAGCATGGTGCTGAAAACAGAAGCACACGAACTATGAACAATCAAATCTTAATTGTCTAAATCAAAAAGTTGACATGTAAATTAAATTGATTTTGGACTGATCAAATTCACATTAATTTGTATGTGAAATCTGATATATGAGTGGTTCAGTTCTAATTTTGAATTCAAGGATATCATTTCCAACCAAAAAGATGGAGATATTTGGTTAACCAGAGGCAAATCCAAAACAAAGTTGCAAAAATTCAGTACTAGTTTGAGAGTTGGTAGTCTCCTTACTCGGTACCACTCCCGTATAGATTCTTATCAGATCGGTATCGGTATCCATTTTTGATCAAATTCAGGATCGGTATAAGACGGTACCACTCTCATACCCATCCCTGATACATAACTATATTATGAAAGAAGTAAGAATAAGAACGAGGATTAAGAGATATATGAGTTTTAATAATCATTGATCCAAACACATCAACCTTAAATTTTAAAATACTTGAATTTTTAAATCTAGAATACGACAAAAAACTTGATAATAATATCACATCTTTAGATAATCATAAAGTTAATTGCACATTTAATAGCAAGTTTAAACACATTTTACAAAGAGATTTTATAATATACACTTAAAGGGTTTGATAGATTTAATAAAAATTTTAAGATTTAATTTGAAAAAGAAGCTAATAATACTCATAATATTTTAGACACAATATTTAAAAAGACAAAAACTCAAATTAAATAGTAGAGAATTTAGCATATATTAAAAAACATATAACAAAAGACATTATAAAATATTCGTAACAAACAAGTAATATAACAACTAAGTTATTTTTTTATAAAGTAATAAACCAACAACTATAATAAGTAAAATAGAAAAACATGTTACAAATCAAGTAGAATTATTAGAAACAATAGGTTTTAGTTGAAGGATAAAATTGAAGTTAGTAGTATATAAAGAAGCTTTAGAAGAAGCTAACAAATATATACCAAAAGAATATAAAGATGAAATTACAATTTTTATAAAAATTTGGGAACATATAAAAGTGATAAAATATATCCAAGTTTGTTCACTTTCATAATTAGTTTATTGTTGTATATTATTAAAATGTTAAATAAATTACTTAACAGAGTTTATCAAGTTATTGAAAGTTAGATAATATATTAGAAAAGAAAGTATAATTTAGTATAGAAGAATTATATATGCAAAATCACATCAACATTAAAAAATTAAAAGTTAGCGATCTTAAAATAGAAAAAATTAATCACCTTATAAATACTAGTTAATCAACCCGGGTTCAACCCGAGTATGTTAATTAAAAGTTTAAAATTTTTAAATATGTTAAAAAATATATGTAATGTTTGTTATTGATATATTATAATTATTTGATATAAAACACATAATTCAATTAACACAATAAACGCAATCATAATTTTAAAACAAGAATAACTATTGAGTTAAGTAAATAGATATTTCACTTGTAAAATTATATAAGATATTTTATTTTCTTTTCAATAAATAATTAATATTTTTATTCAACGTACATATAAGGGGCTATCTTTATACTATTCATAATATAACATCATAATTCAATAAAAACTTTTTCAAGATAAAATATGGACATGCCATATCAAAAACTTTCTTAAAATATCTGTAAAAAATAATCTTGTTTTATTAATAATAGAGATTAGATAACACGAAAAAGAATGATATAAATAAACCATTTTTAAGAAGAAGTTGTACACTACAAGAAGCAAGAACATCTACTGGTAGTTTACATAACATTATTTCATTAGATTCATTTTCTTATATAGATTAACTAGTTAATCAACCCGGGTTTAGTCGGGGCATATTAATTAAAATTGTAAGACTATAAAATAAATGAAAAGAAATTATGTAATATTTGTTTTTAAAACATTATAACTTGATATAAATCTAATAATTCAACTAAAACAATAATTATATAGTTAATAAATCAACTAAATAAAAAAAACATTTTATTTGTGATATTATATAAGAGAGATTTTTTATTCTTTAAACAAATGATTGATATTTTTATGCTATTTCTATATTATTTATATATACGAGAACAAGTACCCGCGCGTTGCGGTGGTGAGATGGTGGGGTGATACCTAGGTCATAAAGTATGATAGGTTATAGGAGTTGATATGTCATAAAGTATGATAGTCAAATGCCTTAGCCGTACGGGCTCCGCCCTCGGATTTAAAAATTTGTCGAAAGTATATCGAATGACATCTTTAATCAAAGAGCATGAAATTTTAAGAACACCCATACAATTTTTATAATTTATCGATGTACGGTTTTTGAGATAAAAGATTTTGAGTGAATTGGAGGAATAAATGATTTATGGAGGAGAAAGAAAAAAGATGATTGGTTGAGATTTGAGGAGAGAGAAAGGGTATTATAGTTATTTTAGATAAATATAAAATAGATAGGAGGGGCATTTTGGGGAATTACTTAAAATCAATATTGAAAATTTCAAGTTCAATATTAAAAATCTAGGGAGATACTGCTTTATAATATAGTATAAATATATGACATCATAATCTATACTCTATATAAAAGAAAATACCCCCCATGTTGAAAGTTACATGGGGAAAATGTCTAAAATGTCCTCCTATGTAATATTTTCACCTACAAGGCTACAACATCTCCATTAACCTTTTAAATCAATTACTTTTATATGAATTATCTACGGCACTCGACGTCGCATCCACCACTAACACTCGCATCCACCACCACACTGTCGCCGTCACGACTACCGCCGTATCGCGCGGGTACAATGCTAGTTAAATAAAAAGAATTTTTAAGTGAAATATGGATTTACCACGTCAACTAATAATAACTATAAAAAACAATCTTCTTTTATTATATATAGAGATTAGAAAAAGATCTAATTCCAATAGTATACCACAGACTACACAGTTAGAAGAATATATAGATTAAAACCGGAACATCAATTTATATAATCAACACTAGTTAGATATTTTAAATCCCACAATACTTTATCAAATATGAAGACTAAATAAAAAGAAACTGCTTAGTGCTGCCTTCCGTGAGTTTTGAGCATCAATACCTCAACGGTGTACGAGGGTGGGTAAAAACGTAAGCAGACCTTACCCCTACCTAAGTAGAGAGACTACTTCGAGTTTGTTTTTTTTTTTTTACCTAAATGATGATTTAAGAAAAGATGATTTAAAGTACCTAAATTACCTTTCTTCTTTATTCACTAATTTAAACATCTCTACCTAATATACCCTTAAATTTAAACCACTCATTTTTTTTTCTCTCTCCTCAAATCGCAACCACTCATTTTTTTCTCTCTTTTTTATAAATCATTTTATTCCTCTAATCCATTCAAAATCTTTTATCTCAAAAAACGCATATTGATAAAATATAAAAATTGTATGGGTGTTCTTAAAATTTCATGGTCTTTTATTAAAGATGTAATTCGATATACTTTCGACGAATTTTTAAATTTGAGGGCGTACGGCTAAGGCATTTGGCTTCGAGTTTTCAACCTTTGCATGAGATGTGGATCTGTTTACCATTAATCCAACCATGTTGCTCAAACAAGAAGACTAAATTTTAATACAATATTGATTAGAAGTAGTAAAGAAGAAAGTCTGGAAGTAGTTGACAAATTAATATAGACTTATTTTCTCTAGATATTATATAAAGAATAAAACAGTTAAATAAAATTTTTTTTTCACAAATAGGTTTTGTAGTTATAATGATCAAAGTCTTAGGTAAAAAAAAATTTAAGAATACAATTACTAGCATCGTTAATAGAAAAAAGTTGCAAAACAGGATTAACATAACAATCATCTTAGCAATGACTTGTAACAATTTATTAAACAGACTTTAAGGGTCAGGATAAAAAGTGTTGACAGACCAACGAAAATATTTTATATCTTATATAAACAAAATAAAATTATTATAACATCATTAATTTCTAAATAATACTTACTTGTTATTATTAGACTTCTTTACATTATTCATTTATTTTTTTTATTGTCTTGATTTATGACATCATCTTATTAAAGTTTAAATCATACTCGAATTAATTTATGATTTATTTCTTTTCTAACTTAAGTTTCATGTAAAGTAAAATGTAATTATCTAATTTACCTTTTTCTTGAAATGATTATTTGCCAATTTTGGGTTAATAAGGTAATTATATTTATTCGAAATAAAAGGTATACTATTTTGAGGTTATGAAACTATACCATAATTCTTAAACATCAACATAACTTAATCTATACTATATTATAAAGCAAAAAGTCTCTGTGTAAATTTTAAGTTTCAATATTTACTTCCCCAAAATGCCCCCTTATTTATTCTATATTTACCAAACACTCTTTCTCTCTCCTCAAATTTCAACCAATCATCTTTTTTCTTTCTCCCCCGTACATCGATAAATTATAAAAATTATATGGGTGTTTCTAAAATTTCATGCTCTTTCATTAGAGATGTCATTCGATATACTTTCGATGAATTTTTCAATCCGATGACGGAACCCGTACGGTTAAGGCATTTGGCTATCACACTCTATGACATATTACACTTTATGACCTATCACCTCCACCATCTCACCGCCGCAACGCGCGGGCACTTACTCTCGTATTATAAAAATCTAATATTAAGCCCGGGGTGAATCCGGGTTTATTAGCTAGTTGTAAGTAAAAATGATTAATTTTTCTAGCCAAATATAAAAATATTATAAATAAAAATAATAAGTGGATTGTTTATGATATTAGAAGAACGTTTAGGTTATTTTTTTTAAAAAAGATTGATTATTTTCCAAATTATATTATATATATATATATAAATGGCGTCACTTGATTTTCGTGCTACACAACTTTTTAACAATATTAGTCTCTATCGTTAAATACTTTACACTCATAGTCCTTATTGTTAAAGAAGCCTCAAAGTTCTTAAGCAGTGTCGTTAAGTAGTTTAAAATAATAGTCCTTATCATTAAATAGTCCATGTCGTCAAATATTTTCCAATAATGGTCCTCATCAGCTAACGGTCGCTTATGTTTCATTAAGGTGTTTAACGAAAGTTATAAAAGATGCTCACATTTTAAACTTTAATATTTCTAACTTTTGCCACCAAAGTTTCATTATCTTAACTTTCTACCACAAAACTTTTGTGTTTTTTTTGCTTCTCCTCTTCTAAACTTTCGACACGCAAATTTCATTTTCTTTACTCTTCACCACATAACTTTTCAATTTTTGTCAACAAAGACTCACATTCATACTTTTTGTCACATAGTTCAATTTTTTTAACTTTTGACACGAAAGTTCTATTTTGTTTATTTTTTCTAACTTTTGTCACGAAACATTTTATTTACTTTTTATCACATAAATTTACTAAAGTTTTCACCCTTTTACTTTTTGCACATCACTTTTATTTCTTTTACTTTTCTCACGATAGACTTCTTTTATTTATTTTTATACTTTTATTTTTTCCACTCTTTGCATGAAAGTTTTGTTTTTGTTACTTTTTATACTTTTTTATTTCTAAATTTTGACACGAAAGTTTCATCTTTTTTACTTTTTACCACATAACTTTTGGATTTCTAACTTTTGTCAACAAAGTTTCATTTTCTTAACTTTTTAGTACATAGCTTTATGTTTTTCAAGTTCAGCCACCAAAGTTTTGTTTTCTTTACTTTTTACCATATAATCTTGAGTTTTTGCCACATAACTTTCGATTTTATATCTTTTGGCATGGAACTTTTCTTTTCGTTGGTTTTTATGATTTTCTTTTTTCAACTTTCGACACGAAAGTTTCACTTTTCTTATTTTTCACCAGGATTTTTAATTTTTGTCAACAAAGTTTTATATTTTTAACTTTTTATCACATAACTTTAACTTTTCCAACTTCAGCCACTAAAGTTTTATTTTATTTTCTTATATGTTTTACGTAGATCCCGCCCGGGTTAAAATACTGGTTGTCATTCTAATTGTAATAAACCCTGAATAAGATAAAGTATAAAAATACGAGTTATAAAGATTTGTGACAGAAATTGACGAAAGCTTGTAGTGAAGTCGAAGCAAAATCACCAACTAACCAACCGAAATTTTATATTTTGAATGGGTTTCCACTATGTAATTACAAATACCTTCTTTTTCACAAATCTCTAACCAAAATCCTACTCTCATTTGCTTCTCCACTCCATCAGGTACGTATCTAACTCTCATTTTATACTCAATTCACTTACATATATACATATAACATATACATACATATAATGTATCTATATATCGTTTTTTAACAGATTCGTCGGTAGAGATTTCCAATGGCTGTTCCGGTTGAAGAAGCAATTGCTGCTCTTTCTACTTTTTCATTAGAAGTTTGTTATTTTTTTTTCCGACTATTTCGTTTTGAATTTTTTGAGTTCCGATTGATATAGATCTTGTTGCTTATTGATCAATAATATGTATGGATTCATATGCCTGGTTTGACCTAGATAGTCAACATTCATCCCTGTTAGGTTTTTTACGCCTTTGGTTATATGTGTATTATGAGTAATAATCATTACTAGCTTGGTACCGCACAATGCATAGCTTTATCGACTAGTTTTTGGCGGTTTCTTAGGCTTTTATAAGGTTTCCGATGGTTTTTGATAAATTTCAAGTGCTGATTGGATTCCAGTGGTTTTAAGCAGTATCCAGTAGCGTCGGGTTGTGTGTTGTTGGTTGGGAAGATATGCTGATGTGAGCAGTATATTGGAGCTACTTGACATTAATATGATTTTGGAGTTAGTGCTTTATATAATAGTATCGTTAGTAATGTAAACAAATGGTTTCTATCGATAACAATATGTTTGATATGGCATCTTAGAAACTAGACAAGATGATCTAATATATCCTTTATCTAACAAATGAGCCATGCTTATTAGTTATTACAGCAAAAATGACGATACTTGTTTGTTGTTTACTGTAAGTTATAACACATACTTTTACTGTGTATGGTTTAGTGATAATTTTGCATTTGGAATGAGATTTTAAAATTAAGACTAGGATGTGCTTTTTTTGTGAGCCATGTAGCATGCAATATGTTTGTTGTCTATATTGGATATTCAGCACACATGTCCATTTCTCAAACTTCTCGACTATTGTAGGATGATCAACCAGAGGTGCAAGGCCCAGCATTGTGGGTTTCATCAGAAAGAGGTGCCACGAGTAGTCCAATTGGTATGTACTTACTAATATATTTTCATAAGTTGCTACTATTAAATATTCTAGATTACTGTATGCCACATTCATGATTATTTTAGAAAAAAAAAAAAAAACTATATCTATAAGTGTACTTCTACCTGAGGTAGGGGGTCTATTTCATTCTGTAATGTAAATGCATAGGTTTGTGGTTTATCAGTTTATGTATGTCATGGAGACGTGAAACTACTAGCCTTGTTTCGGAAGAGGAGAGCTTGACCTGCCATGATTCATTCATTTATTTATTTTTATTAAGGGGAGTAATCAGCTTTAATACGTGTATCATATCGCCTGAATCTGATCGCTATGTATCAGCATTGGAAGCAGGAGTATTCTCCACCAAAGTCAAACTATGTTAATCAGTCTTGAGATGATTTTGCATATTCCACAAAAGTTTCCAAACAAGTTGGATCAATGATTCAAAGGATTTATACCGATAGTAATTAAAGTTTAGAGGATGGATCACAGTTGAGATGAGATTTATACTTCAATTGTAAGCTTTAGGTGGGCTGTCGCCATTATGTGTCTATCAATATGCCAGTCCTTATATGTCTACCGTTTAAAGTGCCAGTCCATATGCTGGTTCTTTGCCACTTTCTTGTAGCTGCCCATTCTAACACAAGCATTAAGTAAAAGGATTGTGTGGGTTTCCAGTTCGGCTGATTTTGAGCTGTTATGGATATCTTGGTGATGAGAAATATTGCAGTAATTCAGTTTCCATTGTTTTGGTGGGTTTGTAAATTGTAAATCAGACTATTTACACTCTCTTTATGCTTAGTTAAGGAAACTTCTAGGATCCTGGGGAATCAGTTGAGCAGTATTAGTTTCAGAGGGTTGATACCGAGATCAGCATTAGATTGTATTTTTCTGGAAATTCAATAGTCAATTTCCAACTTTTTGAAAGATTTAGGATGTCTTTGTAATCCTCAAACTTTCGGAGAGAATTTATATGCCATAAGTAGATTTCAGCTTTGGTTCTTCTCTGTGTTTCATTCAATTGCTGAGATAACAACAAAAGCATCATGGTATTCCCTGTTTTTTGTAATCAATTCAGGTACTGATAATTCCTTTTTGCAGAGTATAGTGATGTCCATGCATATCGACTATCTTTATCGGAGGACACAAAAGCATTAAATCAACTTGTACGTTGCACTTTTATCATATTATTTTGTCTCTTTAGATGTGAGCATATATTCATGAAAACTTATAATGTGGCCAGCAGATTTTCCATTTTTCTGTAGTCAAATCTATTCAATTCGGATAGGGATCCTCTCAAGTTCCTCCAACTTGAGAGTCAAGTTGGGGGGATCTCAACCTTTGGATTAAAATCAAGGGTCAAGATTTGAATCTTGACCCTTAAATCAAAATCCAAGGGTTGAGATCTTGGGGGAACTTGAGAGGATCTTAATCTATTCAACTCCCTTCAGAACTTTTTACGTATTTTCTTCTCAATACCTCTAAAAGTGTTCTCTATAAATATTTTGTAGAATACACTAATACAAGAAGGCAAGGAAATGGTATCAGTACTTTATGCATACAGAAGTTGTGTCAAAGCACTTCCTCAGGTTTGATAGGAAGCTTTGGGATAGTCCTTTTTTTGAATATATATAATTACATTAGGTAATTTGTATATATAAGCTAAAGTTGAAATAATTACCAGCTTCCAGATTCTATGAAGCAAAGTCAGGCTGATTTGTATCTAGAAACTTATCAAGTGCTGGATTTGGAAATGAGTCGGCTTCGTGAGATACAAAGATGGCAAGCATCAGCTGCATCTAAAGTATGTATGATACTTTAATCATTTACCACTTTTTCTGCGATATTCAACTTTGATTCAAGTTTGCATCTAACCTCTTTCTTCGATTATCTAGCTGGCAGCGGATATGCAGCGGTTTTCTAGACCTGAGAGACGCATCAATGGTCCCACTGTAACTCATCTCTGGTCCATGTTGAAGTTACTTGATGTTTTGGTTCAACTTGATCATTTGAAAAATGCAAAAGCCAGTATACCTAATGATTTCTCTTGGTATAAGAGGTATGCTTGGGCTTTATTCTGTGGAACTACCAAATTTACATTATTACAGGGTCATAACTAAATCTTTGGGTGCATGACATGATAATTTTCTTTTATGTCATGATGGGCTAAACTTCAATTTTATGTCATGATGGGCTAAACTTTATTATGTATATGTAACATGGAAGTTGGATTGCACTGTTTTAATCAGGACATTTACTCAAGTTAGTATTCAATGGCAAGACACAGACTCAATGAGAGAAGAGCTAGATGATCTTCAGGTATTTCATGATTCTATTTATCTTCATTTAACTACAAGGAAATCATGTCAGTCAGTTCATGAAGTAATTCTTGTGTTTTGCAGATCTTTTTGAGCACAAGATGGGCCATTTTGTTGAACTTACAAGTTGAGATGTTTCGTGTAAACAAGTATCCTACAAACCTGTACCAATAAGATGTTAAATTTGGTTTAGTAAATAGTAAATTATAGCCTCTTAAAATTAGTATATGTAGTGCTACCTTTGAAAAAAATAATGATTATTTATAGAGGTAGTTGGTTTCAAATTATAGATGACTTCTATATATTTCTTTCTGAGTTCCTTCACCTATTATAGTGTGGAAGACATTCTTCAAGTTCTTATTGTGTATGCCGCTGAGTGCCTAGAATTGGATTTTGCACTTCTTTTCCCTGAGAGACATGTCCTTCTCCGTATTCTGCCTGTTCTTGTTGTTTTGGCAACATCCTCAGAAAAAGACAGCGAGTCCCTTTACAAGAGGGTGAAGATGAACAGACTCATTACTATTTTTAAGGTATCCTAGATTCATTTTTCTTTGAAACTCTAGTATATGTAATGCAGGCATACATGCACACACACACACATGTATATATGCAGATTGCAGAGTGTGCACATACATACAAAGAGCATATCCACAAATAATGCCAGAGGGCACCGACATGTCCCTTGCTAATCTTACTTTTTAGATGTGGCAGTATCTACCATGTAGGTAGAAGTTAGCCCACCCTCATCAGCTACCAGCTGAATGGGCAAAACAAATAAACTAGTAGTTTATTAGGAAGCAGTTCATACGGGTTGAAGTTTACCCTAAATGTATTTTTATTGCATAAAACCTCGGATGTTGTCTTATGAAAATAAATTCAATTATTGCTGGAATGATATAATTTTGTAATCATACTTGCAGTGCCAAGTCTCTCTATAAAAAACTTTTTGGCCTCCGTTCAGTTATGCCCCTCTTTTATTCCTAATTTAATGGCTCACTCACAGGAACAATGAATAACAATAAATATGCAGTCTTGACCTGCGCAATGATAGGAATACCGCCATACTATTGATTTCCAAAAATATGTTCTTTGTTTTTTTTGTAGTATATGTTAAATTGTTAATATCATACTAGCAAATTTGTAGAGTTAATATAAGTTATACATGCAGGGTCAATTCCATCATTTGATGTGTAGTATAATTTTGTCCCTTTGAAAGCTACTAGGCATTGATATTTTTCAGTATGTAGCTGATGCTTATTCTTGTATACTTAGTTGCAATCTGATTGATTAGTTTGTTGATCCAAGTGCCACCACATCTGTGAAAGCCGACATTAGAAATAACATTTATTTCTTGTAGAACGATCCAGTCATACCTGCATTCCCGGATCTTCATCTTTCACCAGCTGCAATTCTAAAGGAGCTGTCTATGTACTTCCCGAAATTTTCTGCACAAACCCGCTTGTTAAGCCTTCCGGCTCCTCATGAACTTCCACCTCGTGAAGTTCAAGAATATCCTTCATCACTTCTTTTTTATTTCATCTTATAGATGTATAGTCAGACCTACAATTAGGAAAAACTGTAATCTTACATTTTCTACTCGCATAACACCTAAAATTTGGCCTATCATCTTTGTCTCAATTGCCTTGACAGTACCCACTTATCAGCGGCATTATTTGGTCATTAATCACATTGGAGCTATTCGTGCTGAGCATGATGACTTTACTATCCGTTTTGCTTCTGCTATGAACCAGGTGCCATTTATTTAATTCCCTTTTGTATCTATATTCTTTAAGTTTTTATGTTTGGTCACTATTATCATACAAGTTTCTTTATTTTTAAAATCTTCTGGTCTTTTTCATGAAGTTGTCATTGATTATATTTCTCCTTTTGGCAGCTAGCTTTATTGAAATCAATAGAAAGTGCAGATATTGAATGGTCAAAGGAAGTCAAAGGATGTATGTATGATATGGTTGTTGAAGGTTTTCAGCTTTTAAGCCGATGGAGTGCTCGTATCTGGGAGCAATGTGCATGGAAATTCTCAAGGCCCTGCAAGGACTTTGCTCCTTCAGAGTCAGTTGAAATGACTACAGTTTCTGATTATGAAAAGGTTTCCATTTAGTTTTTTCTTTTTCTTTTTTTGTTTATGAAGAATTTGAAGAAACTAGAACGGAAACTGTAGACTCTGAAGGAACTAAGTTTCAGATTTTGACTCCTAAACTTAACAATTTCACTAGTCAAAACTTTGTACTTTGTGTTGTAGGTGGTGCGCTTTAATTATAGTGCTGATGAAAGGAAGGCTTTAGTTGAACTTGTTAGCTACATCAAAAGCATTGGATCAATGATGCAGAGGTGTGATACATTGGTAGCGGATGCCTTGTGGGAAACTGTGCATGCCGAGGTTCAGGATTTTGTGCAGAACACATTGGCAGCAATGCTGCGCACCACATTCCGAAAGAAAAAGGACCTTTGTAGGTTAGAATCAACTATTTATCTTCATTTTTTGTATAAATTATGGAACTTATTTCTTATATCCTGTTTTTTTTTTTAATGTTTTTGTGATACTCTACATGGTTCTTTGATGCCTTTCAGGATACTCTCTGATATGCGGACCCTTTCAGCAGATTGGATGGCTAACACTAGCAAGCCTGAATCTGATATGCAAACATCACAACATGGGAGCGAAGAAAACAAAGGAAACTTCTTTTTCCCAAGGGCAGTCGCACCTACTGCTGCACAGGTGATAACATTGGATCTTCTTTTCACCAACTTCATTTATTTGCTTCTTAGTCAGACATGCAGTTCTAATTCCCTATTTATGAACGGGTCTGTTCAGGTTATATTGTTATAATGTAGATCTAACAGGTTAAAATGGTGAAATGGAAAGCAGTTAGCTTAAGGAAACATGTAAAATGCACAAAAGTAGTCAAAACTCAAAAGTATAATTTTAATGTATAAAACTTCCTAATTTGTTTTATTCAGAAGTTAGATTATTATTGAAGTAGCCACAGTTTGTAATCATATATGCAACCTTATATTAAGATTAAAGTTGATGTATGTTTTGGGTCAAGCCAACCTGGCCTTACCCATACCATTGGTTTGGTTATCCATCCCATTTGATCCATTCATCTTTCACACTTATAATCTACTCTTTTCCTTTCTTTTAGGTGCATTGCTTGCAGTTCTTGATATATGAGGTGGTGTCTGGTGGTAACATGAGAAAGCCTGGTGGTCTCTTTGGGAATAGTAGCTCTGACATTCCTGTGAATGATTTGAAACAACTGGAAACATTTTTTTACAAGCTTAGTTTTTTCCTACACATACTAGACTATTCAGGTTCTTCCCGAACTCGTAATCTTGTTGTTGACTATATGCTACTTTGTAATAGTATGATATGATGTTTCCTACGGAAAAAAGATATCCACTTCGCGGTTGAATTCTATATTTGTTTTTTGGAAAATGGGCACACTTTTTAATTGTACTGAAAAGATTACCCAAGACTTAGTTTTCAATATGCTATGTTTCAATAATTCATGATATAGCTAAACTTATTTCGTTTTAACATTTCAGTTACTGTCGCAACATTGACGGATCTTGGTTTCTTATGGTTTAGAGAATTTTATTTAGAATCTTCTCGTGTTATTCAGGTATGCCTGAAAATTCAGTAGTATATCATTATGACTATAGAGCCGTTTATATGGTTTTCTTATTTCATACATTATGAATTTTCTAAGAGATTTTTAGAGGTGCAGCTTTGACAAAACAATCTAGAAACTACATTTTCCAAAATGGGCTTGGTAGTGGGTAATAGCGGTAGTTTTGGGTACAAGTTGAGGGCCTGACCTGAGTATTTTTTGGATTTTTTGTTTTCTACTTATTGCAGTTTCCTATTGATTGCTCTCTTCCTTGGATGTTGGTGGATCATGTGCTGGAGTCACAAAATGGTGGTCTTCTTGAAAGTGTTCTGATGCCATTTGACATATACAATGATTCTGCTCAGCATGCCCTCGTTGTTTTGAAGCAACGTTTTCTCTATGATGAAATTGAAGCTGAGGTAATTTACATCAAATGATTGTTGACCAGAATTGTCATTTGATTTTCTAAATACTTTCTAAATGGTGGTATGGTCGACTCTTTGTAGGTGGATAATTGCTTTGATATATTTGTCTCAAGGTTATGTGAGGCTATATTCACACATTATAAAAGCTGGGCTGCCAGGTATTCTTTTTTGTTTTTTTTTGTTTACTTTATCTTTTGTCCTATTGGAATTGACTGATGAAATCCCGTTAATAAGAAGTTACCATATTTTCCAGTGAGCTGCTTGATCCCTCTTTCCTTTTTACATTGGATAATGGAGAAAAGTTTACAGTCCGCCCAATGAGATTCACTGCCCTACTCAATATGAAAAGAGTGAAGGTAAGCATTTGGGCCTAAGTGATGTTAAATGTCTTTTAAATAAAAATTTAGTCTTTATTCCATATATCATGTTCATTTTCCATTTCTACTCTTTTTCATTAAAGTGTAAGTCGTAAGGCCGCTTTTATTCATTGAAAAGGTTCAGCTGCTGAACAACACAGGTGCCAAATACAAGTTAGATGTCTACATATTGTCTTTAATATGGAAGTCACAATTTTGTCGCTTTTACTTAGGACTGAGTTGATTATTTTTCTTATTAATCTCTGACGGGTCAAATGGTTAAAAAGGAAGATCTTAAAAAGAAACAGGTAACTTGGGTCAAACAGGATGGTAGTTGCCCAGTGTATGAAATCTGTTTCTATCATTATTGGATTTTGGCGGAAATACTCTAGTTTCATAAACCATATCTACATACAAAGTGTTGTGGATCAACCTGACCTGCTCATTTTACCATAACACGTATCAAAATCCACAGTTACTTGGACGAACGATCAATTTGAGGAGTTTGATTGCTGAGAGGATGAACAAGTTATTTAGAGACAACCTTGAATTTTTGTTCGATCGTTTTGAATCCCAGGACTTGTGTGCTATTGTAGTAAGTAATATATACTCTAAGCTTTCTTGCACTTGATTATTTCTACTTAGCCATGTCTTCTTCCAAATCTATGCAATTGATGTATATTCAAAACATTTTAATGCAGGAATTGGAAAAGCTACTGGAAATCTTACAAATGACTCATGAATTCTTGTCAAGAGATCTCACTATAGATTCTTTCAGTATCATGCTAAGTGAGATGATGGAAAATGTCTCTCTTGTCTCTTACTCAAGCCGACTTGCTTCTCAGGTATAAGCATTTTTTTCTTCTCCATTTCCATTCCTTTATTTAGTTATTCTGGTTTTTCTGGGAATTTACAATTAATTGGCAATGCTTCGTTTTCGTTTAGGATGTTGTATTAAAGAAAGTATTAAATCAGTGTGTCCCATTGGAATACAGTCGCTTCTTATGTGTCACTGTTGTGCTTTTTTAAGTATATATTATTCTTTTTATGCGTTGACATATTTTTATAATACACTTAATTTGCCAGCTATTTGATGCATCTTTTGTGCAGTCAGATCTTTTGGTTCATTGATACTTACACTACTGATCTAACCTTAATTTTATAATTTCAAAAGCAACACAATGCTTTATAGATGCATTAAGTAATGTACTTATATATCTAAAACTCTTATTATGGTACCCTCTAAGTCGATAGTATGCCTTACATTAATGTGACAAATTATACAAACATTGCTGGTTTTGTTCTGTGTTCCCTCCGATGCATTATGTAATGACTTAATTATGCATCCGAGTTTGTATCATACCATCCACACTCCCAACCTACATCAACCCAACCTTTAATAAAAAATTAATTTCTCTCTTCCACCAAAACAACCCAACCTAACTCAACCTTTTACCCACATTCACAACTCAACTAAAAGACAAACCAATGAGGTTTATAAATAAATCTTAACTAATCGCATAATGACAAGTGGCAAAAGTTGGGTGACTCCTTTGCTTTAAGTCAAGCCACCAACCAAGTTGTTATTTTAAGTGACTTTTTCATTTTTTTAAAAATATTTTCAGTGACCCACCTTCCAAAAAGGTTGGGGATGTGGGTAAAAGTAAGTTTTAAAAAGTTTTGGTGGTTGCTCGTATCACTATCAAACAGTAGTATGCTTTATTGTGAATTAAAGTGCTACATTTATTGTTTCATTTACTTTTGTATCAAGTAAATATAGCTAAATAATTGCATGCTTGAATCTGATTATAGTCTAGTTTCTGTGTTTCACAACAAATGAATGATATGAATGTATACAGAAGAGACACATATGAGCAGGATTATAATTGGAGTGATTAAAATGCCTCTTGCTGTTGTATATTTTTCTTATCTTTGTTCTTGTTGAACATGCAATTGTTAATAAGTTCTTGTAATCCTTTCGTAGAGCTCATTACCTTATGAAGGGTTGTTTCTTTATCACCTTCTTGCATAACATAATGCTTTTCTCTATCCTAGATATGGACCGAGATGCAAAATGATTTTTTGCCTAACTTCATTCTATGTAATACAACTCAACGCTTTGTTCGATCATCAAAAGTACCATCTGCTCCTGTCCAGAAACCATCACTACCATATGCCAAACCAAACTTCTATTGTGGAACTCAAGTAAGAAATTATTGCATATAATCAACACTATATTGATTTATTATTCAATTTACTTGTATTGATCTTGTAATGTTGTGGGATTTTAGGAGTTGAACTCTGCTCACCAAAGCTTTGCGCGATTGCATAGTGGGTTTTTTGGATTACCTCATATGTTCTCCATTGTACGTCTTCTGGTTTCTAGATCATTGCCTTGGCTTATCAGAGCACTATTGGATCATATATCAACTAAGGTATGCACGTAATAGTAATGGTTCATGTTCTTCCTTTTATCAGGGTATAAAAGATTATAATTTGGGGCTAAAAACAAAAAAATAAAAGAAAAAAAGGAACTTCTTTTGTTGTTTTGATTTACACTTGTGTGTTTCATGGTCATGACCTGATAGTTTGCTGCAATTTATTCAGATAACAACACTAGAACCAATGATAACAGGATTGCAAGAAGCATTACCTAAATCCATTGGTTTGCTCCCTTTTGATGGTGGCGTAACAGGTATGTGATTGAAACAGGAGGTTGCATTTTTTTTTTAATGGCAGGCTAGGCTGCATATTGGGCAATTTTCATGATTTAGGTGGCGGAAAACAGGTCAAAATGGGTAGTTTTTTGCGTAGGATGAATAGCTGACGGACATTTTTTTTTTCCACTTTTTAAATTTATTTAGTATAATTAAGTCCTGATTACCGAAGCTAGGTTGTGGTACCAACTGAAATTTTCTGTGTGTAGGATGTATGAGGATTGTCAAAGAACTTCTTAAGTGGCAATCGAAAACAGAACTTAAAACAGAGATTCTACATGGAATTAAGGAGGTTGGAAGTGCATTATATTGGATGGGACTGCTTGATATCGTTTTGGTGAGTTCTCAGTTTGCTGATGGTATATTCGTTTGTTGGTAATATTTGCTACCAGATATAGATTAATAATTCATGTTACTAGCAACGAAAACTCTAAAACAGCACTGTTTTTTTTTTCATTTTATATTAAGCATGGCATAATTTTAGCTGCTTCTTATGCTGATGTTGAACAGAGAGAAGTTGACACAACACAGTTCATGCAAGTTGCCTCATGGTTAGGTCTGATACCCGGGGCAGATGGCCAAATACTACAATCGCAAGAAGATGGAAATGCCCCTGTTGTCACTCTTTTCAAGTCAGCTACTGCTGCTGCTGTTTCCAGCAACCCTTTAAACCCCTCACCCTTCTACACAATGTCAAAACAGGCCGAAGCTGCTGGTATGTGTAAAATAGCTTAAAATGAGTTGGGTCAAAATTGGTATGGGTTGGAATACCTTTTAAGCAGATAGGATTACAATCAATATATTATTACATCTACACTTTAAATTTAAATTTCTATAAAATGACTTGAGACGTTTTATGGAAGTAAACTTTGTGAAATTTTTTACCCATTTGATTGTTAGAGACAAAATATAACATGAATTGGCCTAATTATATACAATGAATCCAAATTGCCATCTAGTTGGCCACATGGCATAGTGAATTGCACATAACTTATTAACATTCTTATAAGAGTTAGAAAATTGCAAAATGGATTATGGTTGAATGAGGTAATTTATACTATGGGTTTAAACATGTCGGGTCGGTTGGGTTGACCTGCAAAGACCTATCTTTTCATCTTTTATGTGCAATTTGTAGATGTATAAAGCTCTAGTTACTACTCAAATTACAAGTACAATTTTTTAATTACAATAACAATCTAAATTTTTGACGCGTTCTTTTTTTTTAACTAATTGACCCCTTTAAGATGAAGCAAACCCAAGTCCCCTCATTCATAGATAAATGAGTTAAAATTACCTTTGTAATGGATTTTTTCAATTTGTTTTGTTATTATTTTGAATTGGTTGATTTTTCCACTATGTTCCTTTCTTGACTTATTGTCAATTCACTCAATTGTCATACATTGCTCTGAACTTTTTGCCATTCTAATACCAACAGAATGATACTCTTTTGTTGGTTTGTGTATAAGACTATAAGTTGCATTCGGATTCATTAATTTTTGAATTTTTGACATTGTAATGGGTAAACCACGTCGGTTGTTGCAGATTTGTTGTACAAGGCTAACTTGAATACTGGAAGTGTGCTGGAGTATGCCCTTGCTTTCACGAGTGCTGCACTCGACAAATATTGCACCAAATGGAGTGCGGCACCAAAGACTGGATTCATAGACATTACGACATCAAAAGATTTCTATCGTATATTTAGTGGTCTCCAAATAGTAAGCAAAACCTGTTTTACTACATCCGTTTTGTCTCTATGCTAATAGATGCGGCCTGGGGGTCAGGTGGATTGGGTAATGGGTAACTTTAGTACTGGTGAATAGGTCGGGTTGGCATGACCGGCTACATTCTTTTTAGAATCTGACAAAGTTTTACTGTGTAAAATATGATTACAACAGTTGTAACAAACTAAATGCTCGAATATAATGAGATTTAGGAGCTTTGTATTTCTAAATGTGAACTTAGGGTGATTTGTGACCTGTCGACCCTTTAGGATGTTTCTTTTTAGCTATTGTTTCATACCCATTTTTTTACTCGTTAGAGATGACATTTAATCCTATCAAGCCATTCATAACTTTGTCTTTGAGAGTCAAAATTGGTACTCCTCTACTAGCTTATAATATACAATGATCCTGTGGCTTAGTTTGGTTACCATACCTTGTTGAAGTAGGTTTTATAATATAACGTTTCTCCATTATCCTGCAATCTTGGGGCTTATGCTTCTATATGTTTTATTTGCAGGAATACCTGGAAGATTGTATGCAGGTACCCCCAAACAACCACGAAATGTTGGGAGATTCAGTTGCATGGGGTGGTTGCACCATAATATACTTGCTTGGTCAGCAATTACATTTTGAGCTCTTTGACTTTTCCTATCAAGTCCTGAATATTGCAGAAGTTGATAGTGCAGCTACTGGGTCGTCAAATAAGAGTCCTCACTCTGCTCAGGTTCGATTATCTTGTGTGTTTGTTCTGTTGCAATGGGAATGGAAGAATGAGTTTCAAACTCGTTGAGATTGTTTGATTCATTATATTGGGCATCAAAGATGGGCATACTCAAAAACCACCTTGGGGTTGGGTTTAGGAATTGATTTTGATATGAATCTGCTGGAATAATATCTAATAAAAGTATAAGGGTGTTAAGTGTCTTTTTAATAGTAGTTTCTTATTTTTGGTAAATACTTGTTCACCAAGTTAGGTTATGTCTGATGTCTTTAAATAAGGCCTAGGAGCCAATTGTTTAGGGGAGTCAACTTAGGTTCTATGAACTAGGAGCTGCTGGACTAAAAGCAGTTGTGGAGCTTGCTGAGGCTCCAACTCAGTATTTATCTATCCATCTTTCTAATATAACAGCCGACTTTTGCCGGCTATTATTCTTCTATTGTTGTGTAAATCTGGTCTGTACCACATCAGATTTCCATTCGCCTGTAAACCTATAGTGATTCCCTTTTTTCCATATTTAGGCTCCTTGTTCCTTTGAATACCTTTCTTTGTATGCTATATATTCAAAAAGGGATGATGGATTACCCGGAAGGGTTTGGTCTACCCTGACAACTAGCCCATTTTGAACAATGCTATAAAAAAACTCATTTCAACCCAAAACAGTGTTACCCCGGGGCACCTAAACCGTTTTAGTCTTCAGATTACTCAACAGTAAACATAATATGCCCATTTTTATGTGCAGTTAACTTTGAAATAATAGATAAATATAAACACAATGTGGTTATTCTTTATTGTCTGTTTTTGGCATCTGGACTAAATTTATGACTCTTCAGGGATGGGAAGTGCTCTTAGAAGCTATGAAGAAAGCAAGACGTTTGAACAATCACGTGTTTTCAATGTTGAAGGCTCGGTGCCCTCTAGAAGACAAGCAAGCATGTGCCATCAAGCAAAGTGGAGCGCCTCTACACCGCATCAAATTTGAAAACACAGTATCTGCCTTTGAAACACTGCCACAGAAATGTTCTTAAAGTTACTGTGTAGTGGCAGTGCTACTTGCATAAATTGAAATGGTCCCGGATAACTTCACAGGCTCTTGGATTTGTATATAGGATTGCATCTATGTATATGTGGTTGATATTTTGCGCTGTAGTTAGTAATTGGGGAGGAGGATGCTGATCTGAAATGAGTACCACTAATGTGCTTTCAGTTGTGTTATTGTTTGAACATAAAATTCTTCTAGTGACTTAAGTGACCCAAAACTAAAGACTTTGAGTTTGCTCAAATGTGAACATTTGTATTGTGTATTGAGAATGGTTGTTTTCGGACTGATGTTTGCAATTGCGATCCATCGATTTATGGCATGGTTAGTGTGCGTTATGATCTATCTTTAATGACTTTGAGATACCTAACCAAAATAACTTAGCTAGGAGCCTTTGAGATGGGCTGAATATGTCAAATAAAATGAAAGTCATCCTCATGGCAAGTAATTTTCAGGTTTCCTTATTTTACTTCAAGTAACTCGTTAAAAAAAACTTTACTATGAAGATCCAAATGACAATGCAACATATTCAAAAAGTAGTTGTCTTCAGGGCTCCATTAAATAATTTCATTTAGGCTTATTAAAATGGAGTTTGCTAATCGGAAATAAAATCTTGTGCTGACAATTATTAATAAGGGAAATTATTATTTTTTGTGTAATATGTTTTAGAGTTAATTGCATTTTTGGTCCTTGTGGTTTGTATGTTTTGGCGGGTTCAGGATCTTTTTAGGTTCCATTGCATTTTTTGTCCCTATTTCAGAAACCTTTTTGCAAATTTGGTACAAATTAACGGTGGTTGTTAAATGAAACCGTTAAGTGTTGTTAAAATTGAAAATGGTGTTTATTTATATATTTATAAAAGTGTAAGGAGTATTTGTGTTAATAGTGATGGTCAAAAAGTTTGTCACGTTGTCATTAAGATATACAAGTGCTTGTTTTGTAAAAATTTATAAAAATTTACGAGCTCTATAAATGAAAGTTTTGTAATTTAGCTCGCTAAATGTAAGAGACAATGGTGGCCGGAATGTTGAACAGTTCGTCAGAAAATTCATAACGCGTCGGGAAAAACGAAATTCACCGCGCACAAACCCTGACCAAAATAAACTCCAGAAACCGTAGCTGGAAAATATGGCAATTTGCCAAAAAACTTAAATTTGCGATTTCAACTTTGATTATACGAAATAAAACACGCCCGGTACCAAAATGCTCAGGCTTGCATTCCGTACAAACCCTAGCCTATTATTTAGTCAAAAAACTTTGCCAGAAAATTCGTCTGGAAAGTAACTTTCAACGAATCTCGATGAATTGGAAAACTTAAAACATGAATATGACCGGAATCGGATCACAAACAAAATCTGATGTTTTTCAGATCAGTTTGACAAATTGCGAAAATGGAATCGAAGAGTGAAGTTTGCAGGGAAAAAAAATCTTTTCTTTTTAAATAAAAGAAATGGATATAAAAACAATAAAAGGAATAAACTGTGACAAAATGACAAACTTTTTGATTAACACTTTTGACACAAATACCCTTTAGATTTTTAGAAATTTACAATTAAACACCATTTTTAATTTTAACGGCACTTAACGGCTTCATTTAACAACCACCGTTATTTTGTACCAAATTTGCAAAATGTTTCCGAAATAGGGACCAAAAGTGCAATGAAACCTGAAAATGTCCTGAACCTACCAAAACATACAAACCACAGGGACCAAAAATGCAATTAGCTCTATGTTTTATTTAGAACATGTTGCGTGTAAGGCCGTTAGGGCTATAAGGCCTATATTTAGCGAACCCCGTTAAAAATTAATATTTATATCATCAAACATTGTTATATGCAGATGTTAATAACTTATCACCATCAATATTGTCTATATTACTGTTTCTGAAATCATAAGTTTGCACCAATATTAACTAGAAGAATACCCGTGCGTAGCTTGAGTTCCACTTGAATATCAGTATCTTATATTTTTATTTTTAATTTGGTCTTTTTTATTTTTTTGGTCGATCCTCTTTCATTTTTTGTTTTTTTCAAAGATGGTTTCCTTTATACCTAATGCCTTTTTTTTATTGATTTTGTTCATAATTTTATTCATATGATCGTATCTTTACCTATGACTCAAGTCACAATTTAACTTACATTTTTACATGTATATGTAGGTTTTCATAGGCCCCTTGTTAACTTGCTCCATATATTAAAAAAAGCGAACTTGCGAATTATATATGTAAAAGTAATCAAAGTTGGACTAACGACAAGAGAATGAGTTTGACACAATTCATATGTAAACAAAATACTATATTACATAAAATAACATTTGTTTGGCAAACCAATTAACCCAACACTTCCTCAAGAAAAACGAAAAAATTAATGGGACCCACTCAAACCCACTATTCTCTTCTTGATCTTGTCTACACCAGGATTGAAGTCATGACGAGGTGGTAGCACCACCATTATCACAGGCCAACCAACTTTAGGTTTCACCACACCCTCTACTGATCGGATATCGGTCAAACTCAACCCGAACAACTTGTGTGTCTATAGCCCACTTCGGTTTTCATCATACCCTTTACGGTTTACCCACCGGAAAGCTAGCTCTACACCCTACAAACACCCGAAACCGAATTGGTGACCCGATGGAAAATTTGGATCTGGATCATGGGTCATCCCTCCTCTTAGATGATGATGATGATGGTTATGGTTCGTATGTAAAGATATAAGGAAAATAATGATGATGGTGGTGGTGGTGGGGCGGTGGTGGGAAGACGATGTCGCAAAGATGACAATGGTAGTGGTTATATATACTTTTCACAATCAATATCAGAGCTAAATATTTTTCATTTCACTCTAAAGTTTTCTTGAATTATTTTGATTTCTAATTTAAACTGAAAAGATGTATAGATATAGGGAAATGGTTTTCATACGAGAGGAATGACTTTCTTCGATCTATTTATTAAAGCTTTTACCGCATAATAGGAGAGTTAGTTATTTTTTTAGAATTGCAGGGGAGTTAGTTATAAACAATTTAGTGTTAAGTAATCCCACGTTTATATTATCTAGTTAACCAACATTCCATGTTAAAAGGAGCAGTTTATACGGTTCAGATTAAATAACAACTTCATTGGATGATCAAGATTAACTTAAAAAAAACCACTCACCGGCAACAATAATTATATATAATTCTAAGAATAATATACACGAAACCACAAATAATATTAATCATAAGTTTTTAAATATTTAGGCGAGTTAGGTTTATTATCTAGATAGAGTTGGAAATGGTTTGTCATCCGAGTTGGAAATGGTTTGTCATCCGCCTATGGATAGATATGCACAAAAAAATCGGTTAACTTAACCGAACCGGCTAGAAACCGGTTAACCTAACCGGTTAGTAACCGAGAGAGTACAAACCGATCATAGATTAATAAAAACCGACGATTCTTGATCGATTACCAATTCCATGATGAGAACCGATTATTAATCGGTTAACCTATAATCGGTTATTATAGGTCAGTTAATAATAATAACCAACTATTATCAAAATACCACATGCTCTTTTGTATTCCACATGCTCTGTTCTAATACTCACATGCTCTGTTGCTGCATTTCTTCATCCGTCGTCCATCAATATAATCAAAATCAAATCTAACTTCAATTACGATTAGTATTTACATCTGAAATTATTATTTAGAAATGGGCGTGCTTCATCTGCAACAAATGGCTCTGGTTTCTTTTTTTCTTTTTTTTTTTGTGAACTGTGAAATATGTGTCTTCTGTAATCGTTTGTATATGTGGATATATATGAGTGTGTATATATAATATAGATAGATATAGATATTATCATTATCATAAGATATACATAACGTGTCATTTTATTATTTACACAAGATAAGAAGACACTAGCCTATTGTATTAACGTGTCATCATAACATCAACCGATTATATTAACGGTTAAAAAAACCCGAAATAGGTTAGCCGGTATCGGTTAACCGGTTATTATTAACCGAAATCGATTACACCGGTTAAGGTTTTTCCAAACACAAACCGGTTATTAACCGGTATAGGTTAACCGAAACCGGTTATTTTTATTAAAAAAGTAACCGGTTTCGGTTACTAAAAAAAATAAACGAAACCGGTTAACTGATATTTGCGCCTCTGCTTATGGATGTGTTCGGTGCTATATGCTTGTACATTATTTAGTCCATATGGTACTCAACCATATTTTTTGATCTAATATATATATACTCATCGGGGTAATACAACCTTCTACCAAAAAAACCCACAAATAAAAAGTTTGTACCAACACTAAGTCACTAATTTAGTAAAAGCAAGCTGAAGAGAAACTACAATTAAAAAGAGTGCATTAAAAGTTTAAAAGTACAAATAATCATTATCGCTCGACATGAAGATTTGATGCTTATGTTTTTGTTAATTTGTGGTTCCGAATTCCAGAATAATTCTTAAAGAGAGTGTATAATAAGTTTTAATTATAGTAATGACCCAATGATAGTCTAAGGACTTCATTGTTGTAGTAAAAATTAAGATTAAGATGCTCATGTAAATTCATTCATAAGTTTTAATTATAGTAATGACCCAATGATATATCAAAGTAAATTTTGTTATAAATTTTGCTAAACCGATTCTTTTTTATCGATAAGACAGGTTAATTTTATAAACAAATCCAAGAGCTAATCGTTATTAATTTGCTAAAACGATTTTTTTCCCCACTGTTGCCATTTGCTAATCGTTAAATTTTTCGCTTCTTAATCCCCAAGTTGTTGTGGGGACCTGCGTGACAACGAGATCTGGTTTTGAGAGTCTAATATTTGTTGACGATCGGTAAAATGTTATCGTCAAAACATGAGAGCTTAAATCAGAAAGAATAAATGCGAGAACTCTAATGCATATCTTACCATTTCTTTGGAATTGTCCGCTCATATTACTATGGGATTGTCCAATTCTATGTCGATGAAAGGTATCTTTCTATTCGAAAATTCTCCTTGTACAAAAATTTATGAATTTAGTTTTAAAATTACAGCATTAAATGATGGTAAAGGTGATACTATATCAAGCTTTCAATATTAGTTATGACATGGTTGGCAAGGAGCTGACTTTTGAAACCTTAATATTACATTAATTAATGATAGAAATTTTCATCTAATTGACATCAACCTTGTCTTTTGAGTCTATATATAGATAAGAAAATTTGACAATTCATGTGTAATTTCACCATATAGTAAGTAACGATACACTTCATATTACTTTTCTTTAATTTTCTCTCACTTTCTCATTTTGTTTTTCATTTCTTTTTAAACGACAGTGGTGATTTCGTATTACTTTCTCATTTTCCTCAGGAATCTTATTGTTTGGGTATCTTTTAAACAAAAATGTGTATCTTATTGTTGTATTTTGTATCGCTTTTGGCAATGGGGGTTCGTGGCGATCTAAAAGTAAATCAACCTCGGCCATTTTTCGTGTTCGGAGACTCTTTAGTTGACAACGGCAATAACAACTTCTTGATTACCATGGCACGTGCCGATGCCCCACCATATGGCATCGACACGCCTTCACATCGTCCTAATGGACGTTTCTCCAATGGCCTTAACATCCCCGACATTATCAGTTTAGTGTTATTATCCATTTTGCTTCTTATTATGTTATGTTTTGGACATTCGTGTTTTAGTTTCCTAATATAATTTCGGTTTATATGTACATTGATTTATACATATCGTAGTTTGATTCGTTGTGCGTTACGAATAGGTGAGCATATGGGAACCGAACCCGTATTACCTTATTTGAGTCCGGAATTGACACCTCAAAAACTTCCTAATGGTGCAAACTTTGCTTCTGCCGGAATAGGAATACTCAATGATACGGGATTTCAGTTTGTAAGTTACATTTGTTTCGATTTATTTATTAAAAAATGTTATATATTTACAAATAATTATGTTAGTTATATTTTTTTATCACTAAATTCAAGTGTAAGTTTTTGATATGAAAAATATAAATTTTTAATGTAGATGAACAACAACCTTTAAAAATGTACTTTATATAACTTATAAACAAAATGTCCATAAACACAAATGACACATTTTCGTATGGTAAATCAACAAGGATTGACAAAGTAGAGATAAAAACAAATCTGATTTGATTGAGTACACATGTGTCAATTTTTTTTAAAGATTACTAGCACGGTATCCGCGCTATGCGACGGTATTCGTGGCGGCGACGGTGTTAGTGGGTGCGACTATTGGTGGTAGAGGCGGCGAGTGATATAGATAATTAATGTAAAAGTTTTTAATATAAAGAGTTAATTGAGATATTTTAAAAAATTACGGACTAATAGTGTAATATATCATTAAAGGTATTTTAGACATTTTCTCCCCTGTAACTTTCAACATGGGGCTATTCTTTTTATAATATAGTATACATTTGTAAATGTAAGATTTTTTTAATAGTTATTTGCTACATATGTACATTTTGTCAATTTTAAAAGTCAACAAACAGTAAAAAAAGGCAATAATTATTAATTGCACGTTACAAAAGGCTTTTCTGAATATTAGGATAAACAATCATTTACTATATTTAGTTATTTTTATTTATATCAATCAATTACTTGTTAAACATTTAATGTAAAGAAAATGAAGTAATACTCTATGTATTATCTTAAAATTAAAACTTGTTCCCACAAGTCTCTACAAATTACACAAGGTAAAAAAGAAAATTAAAGAATACACTACATGTCAAGTTTATATAAAATCATTTTCTCACCTTTAGAAAAAAGTAAGACTGTCTACAACTTATTTTTACTATATACCTTGCTTCTACAGTTTAACTATTCTATACTCTGCTTAAAGATTGAGTCTTATTGTTGCTGTATTACATCTCAAGTTCATATAAAATTAGCTAGCTAGTAGGCAATTCTAAAATTATCTTTTTGCTAATAGTTTATTACAATTTCAATTCGTAATTTAGAGAAAATTATTTAAACCAAGTACAACACCGAGTTAAGAAATATGGATGCGATTATTCCTATAAGATATATTACTTATTTGTCCTAAAATAATTAATTACTCATCTATACTACCTAATAAAACAAATCACCTTTTTTTCCACTTAAACTTTCAGCCTTTAAAAAACAAAAAATATCCGTCTCCATTATTCACTAATTTAAACATCTTCATCTAATATACCTGTAATACCATTAATGAAATAATTAATTTACAATATAAATTTCTCAACACTTAAAATAACTACACCATCACCTTTAACATCAATTACTTTTATAATCACCACCATCGTCACCCCATCGTCGTTCTCACTATTGTCTCTACATTACACGGGCATAAGTCCAGTAATAAAAATAGATATTTACTTAGAAAAGTTATAACTCATACAACTTCCTTTTTACCGAAATATCTGTATTATCCTTTATCATCTAATTGAGTGTTCTTTTTGTTTTCTCCAATATCAATTTAAACTTGCGGTAGCCGGTGGGTAGTATGAAAATTTTATTTTAGCCAGGCATTTATATTCAAATTTGAGTATTGAATAAATATATTGGCACAATATAAAGTATTACGTTGGAGTATAAATTAAAAACAAACTGATCGAGTACTATATTTGTAATACTAACTAAATTATTTGATGTTATTCGATCGATTCATATATATTGAAAACAAAATATAGTTTTAGATATCATCCGACTTATATAAAATGTAAAATAATAAGACAACATGATCTTGCTAGCTAGCTACTTGCTAGTGTTGGTTTAGTAATAATATTTCACAATTGCTGTTAGAAAATAATAATAATAAGCTGGACAACATAATCATTGATGGCACATGTTGACTATATATTGGCACAGGCAAACGTACTTCGAATGTCTATGCAAATAGAAAACTTCATGGAGTACCAAGGGAGACTAAGTTCTTTAGTAGGTGAAAATCAAGCCAAAGAGCTCGTTAACAAAGCTCTAGTACTTGTTTCATTGGGTGGCAATGATTTCGTCAACAACTATTTCTTGCTCAGGCCTTCTGCTAGGTCTGTCGAGTTTTCTCTTCCCGATTATGTCGACTACCTCATTTCCGAGTATCGCAAGATTTTGATGGTAATAACTACTCTTTAATTTCTTCATGAATTACATTGAGTTGTGATTTAACAAAAATAATGGGTACAACATAAAATGTACATCATATATTGTGAATTTGTCAAACTAGCAAGGTTGAATAAGTGGTTAACACCCTTGACTTCTGTCAAGGGTTCTATCCTCATGTCTTGCAAGGCTGTAGGTCTTTTTTCTAATATTTAGATAGAACCTGGAAGCAGTCTCACTACACCGTCGTGATAGGGGTAAAATTGTCTACATCTCAACCTCCCCCATATACCGACGAGGTATTGAGATTTAAATCCTTAGAAGACGGCATTGGGTTACTTTAGTTTTACTTACTCTATATTGTGAGTTTGTCAACTTTTTTGGTGAGTTAATTAAAAATGCTATTGATGCTGCAGACTTTATATGGATTGGGAGTTAGAAGGGCCATATTGATGAGTCCTGGACCACTGGGTTGTGCACCTGCAGAGATAGCGCTACGCAGTTCAAATGGTGAATGTGCGGCTGAACTTCAAGCTGCAGCTGAGTTGTTTATACCGCAACTAGCCCAAATGGTTGAAGAGATTAATGGTGAACTCGGTTCTCATGTTTTCGTTGCAGCCAATACTAGACTTATGCATAAAGATATCATCACGGATCCTCAAGCCTTCGGTAAGAACCATTTCCATCTAAGCTAACTTTGATGCAGGGCGGTACCAGAAAATAATCCAAGAAAGGACAAAATTGAAAAATCCATGAATTTTTTTTCTTCAAAAAATGGGCAAAGTTGAAAATTCCATTATTTTGTGTTGTTATTCTTTCAGTTATTGCTGATTTTCAGAAAGTCTAACTAAAAATTGTTGTGCAGGCTTTGAAAACTCAAATGAGGCGTGTTGTGGACAAGGACCATACAACGGGTTGGGTTTATGTACACCATGGTCATCGTTGTGCGACAACAGAGAAAAATACGTCTTTTGGGACGCCTTCCATCCAACGGAAAGAGCCTGCAGATTTATCGTGAAACAGATGATAAGTGGCACAGAAGACTACATGAAACCCATGAACTTAAGTACCATAATGTACATGGACTCCAACATGTAATTTGTTGATTTGAAATATCATATGTATTTCTAGGAACCCTGAGAATTTTAAAAAATTCTAATATAGTATTCAACATGTCTAGCTAGTAAATTACATAAAAAGTACTCAGCTAAACGACTATGCATTTAGATTGAATTCATCTAAAGATTTCAATTTTCATCAACCCAAATCGAGGAGGGCTGTGGGATTTTCCCTTCGAAGCCTTCTTAGCGTTGGATGTAGCAGACCTGGTTAAGAAAACCGACTACCTTGGTTTGAGTAGGCGTATTCTATACTTCTAAAATAAAATTGGAAAGGTCAAAACGCTCCAACATGAGTATACTATATGGGCGAGCGAACATTGGTAAGAACAAAGAAAATTGACTAGATTCATCAAGCGTGTTTGACATATTATCTGTCACCTCCATTTTGAGAAGAGATATATTCTCTAGAAATATCATAATGTTATGAAGGTCTTATATAGATTTTGAGCTAAAATATCAAACCATAAGTTCATTTTGCTCTTACAAAAACTTTACTCTCGGCTTAATCCTGAAATATTCACTCTAATACGATGAGCTTTTGGTGTATTTCGTTAAAGAAGTCAGCATATTGGTCGGTGTATTGCATCGGTGCCGTGGCTACTACTTTGTAAATCTCAACGACTGGTTTTTAATATTATTTAATTGTGTTTGTTGTGAGTTGTAAATAAATTGAGATTTCGGAGAATGAATGATAAAATTGGTTCAAAATGACGAGTAGTATATTGCTGATGTGATACCAATAGCCAAAAATAACTTTAGCCCTTAGGTTGTTGGCCTACACAATTTTGGTGAAAGGGTAATTTCTAGCTATTTTGTTCTGAGCATTAGATAACTTACGACAAACCATGTTATCATCGTAGCGTTTCACAATGCAACCAATGGCGACTGTGGTTCTCTCTAATTATTTTTCATATAGGGGATTAAAAGTTGTTGACCATATTCCTCTATGTTAGTATGATTACGGTATTAAGTTTCATTGTTAAAGGGGTTAGTTGTCGATTATCGTTGTGCTTGTGCAAGAGTACACAAATGGTTTCAATTTAATTTGTCATTACATTATTACGAGAATATTATTTTTGTAGGGCTGTTGACCTCTAATGGCTGTACTTATATTTATTTATTTATTAATTTTGCCACTAACAGTTATAAATTTAAGAGTGTTTGAGTTTATCTCTTTATTCAATTCATTGGGATAAAAAAAAGTCTCTTCATGAGGCGAAGAGGCTCAATTTAGTGTTGCAGAAATTCACCAATTAAAAATAAATGTAAAATATAGTGTTTGTGTGGGTTTGTTGTTTTGCATAATTATAGAGATCTAGTTTTGTTTGGTGTCGTTGTTTTCAAGTAAATTATGATTTGCTAACTTGCTATGGTAAATCTTATTTTCTCATATCGCTGGACTACTAAGTTTGGGCTATTGGGTCACATGGGTTAAGATATGAATTGAATGATAGTATAAGTCTGCAATTTTTTAAGAGGATTGTAATTGGATTTACTTTTTATTGGATGCTCATCACTAGATTTTAGAAAGGGTCTTTGTAGCACAAAATTGATTCTTTTAATATTATTTTGAGGTTGGATGTTTCAAGTTTTAATTATCACTGATTGTTTAACATATATATATAGCTAATATGGTGTATATATTACCCTCTTTTAAGCAATATGTACTCGATCAACTTAGCCTATTGAAGTTGAAAAAATATATATATATATATATATATTATAAGGTTTTTTATCCGCACGATGTGCGGCTGTTTAATTGATTTGTCAAGCTTTTCAATATTAATATTAATAATCAATAAAATTCAGTTAAAGTGTTTTTTTATATTTATGAAGACAAAATTAGAAATAAAATTTATTAGTTGTTTATGTTTATGATACGGAAAAACTAATGTTCAACTAAATATGTTAAAAAGAAAAATGATATATTTATTCTTTATTTCATGAGTTCTTTGATGTTTATGTAATATAATTATTATGAAAAATCCATTCATTCTTGAATTAATTTACTAAATTTTTATGAATTATATAAAACTCAAGATATGCAATTATAATTAGTAAATAGGTTTGAATATCTTATCAAATTTTAGAATTTTTTCAAATATATTGTCAAAATAAATATAGAAATTAAACATATGATAAAATCATATGTTGTAATATGTGGGGAATTATAATAATAGATAGTTCAAAATAAACGTAAAAATGAATGATAGAACAAAACTATCTACTCTATAGAAAACAAATCATGTTATAAAAATCTTTAAAACCCAAGATTACCTCTAAAAACACATTATAACTATGATTTATATAAAAAAAAAATCATAACATTTAAGATTAATTATATAAAATATAAAAAAAATCATATCATTAAAAAAATATTATTTTGAATTCATAAATGAAAGAAACTTATCATCACGACAATCCTCTTGACTTTGCTTTTGCGGTTGGAATAACAAACCAATTTATTTGGTTTCTTTGCCTTGGTTTCGAATAGAAAAAGGCCTAAGAATTTATACATTTAGGTTTAGGTTATATCAATAAATATATTTGAATATATATTGTCTAGATTTGTAAGATACGATAATATCTGTCTATTTTTTTTTTATTTTTTTTGATATATCTATATTATATTTTTATTTATTATATATTTAATAAATATATATTGTTGAAAAAATATGAAGGTGACACGTAAGAAAAATCTTACGTGGCAAAGTCTAAAGATATTTTGAATTAATATAGATAGTTTTAAAAAGCTAAGATTCCTACTGTTTTATTAGATAGATATATATATTTTGAAAAGTGAATTTTACGTCAGACGCGTATGATGTGTGCTAATCGTACAACGAAAGGGTCCCGCACTAAGTGGATCTTAAATAGCCTTTTTCACCATACCACCTCCTTTATTGGAAAATACCGTTGAGGAGAACCTACCAAGGCTCGAACTCGAGACCTTGGAGTAAACTCCCCCGGGGCCCCGCATAGCAGGTTTAGTGAAACACCCCTGACCACTAGGATTTAACCCAATTGTTGAAATTGAAATATAAAATATAACAATTAAACATATTCATTATACTGTACATTAAAAATAGAGTATATATATCAAGTTTTATAACGATGCCAGCATAGTTACTCAAACATGTAAAAAAATTTGTTTGTGTTTTCAGCAACATGATCGAGTTACTCAAACAACCAAGCATGTGTAGATTGTTAAAAAAGAAATTCATTGTTGACATAAACACCAAATGAACACGCACTATAAAATGCCAGTTAAGATAGGGGGTTTTCGGGGCACACCCTCTTCTCATAAACCTATAGCGTTGGGACCATTCTGTATTTAAACAAAAGGGGTGTGCATAGAGTTTAAGCCGAGTTGGAAGCTACATATAAGTGACAAATAATAATAAGTCAAAAGTTACCATCACTTAAACTGACCCGGACTCAAAAACAACAAACTCATGACTTTCGATCCGAGATATGTCTAAAGAAGCTTAGATAATGATAAAAGATTGAAGACTGTGTTGCCATAAATATATGTCACCCGAGCTATGCATTTACTTGATTTTAATCTACTAGCATATGGTTTGTTGGTTTACAAAAGAAACCTCGTATTGGTTAATGAAAATTAAACTTTGATGGTGGATAGGGGTGATCAAAATGCGGGCCGACCCGTAAAACCCGTTGAACCGGCCCAGGGAAAAACTGAAACCGACGTAACCCGGTATAATGCGGTCCGGTCCACGGGCTTAATTTTCATGAAAATGCGGTCCACGGGTCGGGCCGGGCTAACCCGTGGAAAACCCAAAAACCCGTTGAACCCGAACTTCTTAATAATTAGAGATTCATTAGGACTCTTTCTTAATAACATATATACTTATTTGATTCTTGATTCTTGAATATTGTATTGTATTTAAGCTCGTTAGTTTAAGGACCACATCTACCGTCTATCAGTCTATGTATATATAATGATGCGTAAGCTTGTTATTGCATCTTGATTTTTAAATATTACTCGTATATTGTACTTTAAAACATAACGTGGCTAGTTACTACTGTAAACTGTTTGCTTGCTTTGTCGATAACTCAAGTTTAAAAAAGAGGTTCTGAAAATTAATAGTTCAAACTATATCGAGCGGTTGTTTTAGAAAATGGCATCAGATTGAATTTAAATGGATATAGGAAGATACCACCAATGAGGGTATTTGATATGTTGTAGCAAGTTACAACTATTACTGTATTACAGAACCCTGAGCATCTCCAATACATGACATGACTTGTTCATGAGGTTGAAGTGTGTTTATGCACTAATTGTACGGGCTCGGGATAGCCCGTTATAAAACCCAACCCGCACGATAACCCGGCCCGGACCAACCCAATGAAACATGGGCCGGTCCTCGGTCCACATATTTTGCAATTCTCGGGGCACGATATGGGCCGGGTTGAGTTCGGGTTGGGCCGGGTTCAGCCCATGATCACCCCTAATGATGGATACATGGGCTTCAAAATTGCAGTACATAAATTAATAACAAAATAGTAAGTAAAAGGCATATGGACTGCACATGACAAATAGTATAAATGGGAGACCATTTTATGTTTAAGGGTGCGGAGAGATTATAAATCGACTTAAAAGCTATAGAGAATAGACGAATAATAAATTTTTTTTTTAAAGTGAGTTTCAATTCAAACGTGTTAGAGGTAATTTTAAGATTGAACTAGGCCTTCTGAAGCATACCTTGCATCGTCTAACTACCATAATGAAACTGCCTTTTATTTTTTTTATTCGGATCGGATTTCTGGAACCGCGCCGACTCTTTATTCCGCCAACGACTGGCTGGAAATTATCTACCAGGGATTTTCTGGACCTCCAACCCCCTTTTTATGAAAAATTCCTTTGAGATAAGAACCCCAAGACTCAAACCTGATACCTTGGGTAAACTCACCCCCGGGGTCCACATAGTGGATTTAGAATATACCTCTGGCCACTAGGGTTTTATCCAGTGGTTAGTAGACCAATAATAATAAGTGAAAAGTTACGATCTTTAAGTTATATAGATAGAGATAGATTAATAGATTAAGATTATGATAAATAAATTAAGAAAGTAAATTGGGTGATGAAAATTAATACTTTCGATCAGTTTACATGCGGTTGATAGTGTAAACTGAAAAATTACCCTCTTTTAGTCAAATGGAAGGAAGGTACCCGTACGTTGCGGGCGTGGCGTGTGGTGGTGAAGATGGCGGCGATGGTGGCGAGGTAATATGTAACATCCTAAATTTTTTTGAAGGCAATTAAAATTAAACTTTATTATAGTTTTAACATTAAAATAGTTTTATAGTATTTTCTTTTTAGATACGGGATTAATTTAGTTGGAACTTTAGCGGATAGCGGATAAAGTACCTACTTAAAAATTAGGGAGGCGTGGCATAAGGAGAACATGCCAGCCATTTTACTCCTTTGTGAAATCATATTTCACTTCGCCAACCTTCTTCTTCTTTTTCTTTCAAATCATTATCTTCTAAATTCTTCCTTTAACAATTGATATCATTCTTCTCCACCTAACTTAAAGAAATTCATAATAATAATAATAATAATAATAATAATAATAATAATAATAATAATAATAATAATAATAATAATAATAATAATAATAATAATAATAATCTTTCTACATATCTTTTTATCAATTAAATTTGGGGTTTAATATTGAATGAATATCATAATAATAACATCCAAGGATTCTATCAAGTTAAAATTGGGAGACGGTGTCATGCATAAGTGTGTATATGTTGAAAATTACAAGAAAGGGGAAGAAGGAGATTTGTAATTCTTACATTCTAGTTGTTATTGTTCAAAGGTATAACTTTTATTCTATTATAATTAAATTAGGGTTCTTAGAAGTAATTAATTTGTGGTTTTGATGAAATGGGTCATTTAGATTAATTTCAATTTAGGGTTTTTGAATTGATAAGAATCGGGGGGTTTTTCTTAAAATGAGTTATTTACTTAAAATTAAGCTAGGGTTCATGAAAATTGTTAAATTAGGGATTTTTAAATGAGATGGTTATGTTGTAATGCTTTTCTAAATTCTTGCTTTTAATGGAGCATATTGATATGTGGTTGCATGAATATTTTGATAAAAGTGTTTTTAGTGATTTTATGGCCAAAGTAAGAAAATGAAAATTTTGAGTAATAATGTAATATGACTATATAGAAGTGATTATGAGAAGATGGAAATAATGATTTTTGAGTAAAATGTGTATGGTCATATTGATGAGATAATGAAATGGTGATTTTTGTATTAAAATGAGTTATGGCCATGGTGTTGTGAAGTAAAATGAGATTTTGAAAGAAGCAACTTTAGAGAATGTGAATTATGTAAAAATAGGGTTGGGCATTGAGATGCTAGAAAAGATTGTAATGTATGACTTGTTAGCCTTGTGTATCCATAGTTGTCGATTCGTTGTTTTCGACTCGACTCGAAATCCTAATTTTTGACGTGACTTGGATCGTAAAAGTCAGGATATTTGATAATCTATATTTTATTGTAGAAAAATAGTATTATATTTATATATTAAGTTAAAAATAAGTTTATAAAAATAAAAAATTTCAAAAAATAATAAATTATTTTGTGACTCGTAACTCGACTCGTGACTCGGAACACAACTAGGACTGACTCGCACCACAAAAAACGAGTCATGTTACGAGTCTGGAGCAAATACGAGTCATCCACCGAGTCGCCTCGTTTTTACTTCATTTTGACTCGACTCGTTCGAGTCGACTCGTGACTCGTACGAGTTTAACAACTATGTGTGTATGAGCTAATTGAGTTTGATGACCTTATATATGTAAATTGTGAATTATTGCTAGGTGGAAAACAATATGATTGTTAGATGGTCATCATGGATTTGGTTGTCGTGAAGGAGGTGAGTACTCCTGCATACGGTTATATGGACGTTGGGTTGATTACCATATGATGGTGGATTCCGTGTGTGGTAATCGATTTGGCGTTAGGGCCTAATTTGAGGCCGGGGCCTAAGAACCCCATAGTTGAATTGAGATGAGGCCTAAGAACCTCTTGTTCTATTGAAATAAAGCCTAAGAACCTTTGAGGCCTAAGAACCTCTTGAGATTATTGTTTAGCGTATATGGATCCATGTATATGTTGTTAGCGCAAAGGTGAGTATGCAAGTGATGGTATGACGATGCCATTGGCTACATGTGATAGTCCTTTGTGTGTTTTGCCCTCCTTCGTGTGTATAAGCGTATGCAATAGTATTCACTAAGCTTTGCTTACTTTTCAGTTGTTTACCCTTTTTATAGGTTGTCCCGGAAGTGGAAACAACATTTAATGCTTTGAAGATTATTGATGAATTGAATTGAATGTTGACTTTTGCGGTAAAATGGTATTGGTAATAGAACCCTTAGTGACCCCTTGTAACTTTTGGCTCTTGATATGATTTTGGTCATTTTGGATAAATTGTTGTATTGTCAAGTTGGAATCTTTGAGTCATGAAATTATAAGGATCTATAACTTGATATGGAGATTTAAGATAGTTTTGGTAATTTTGGGCAAACGCTAGGAATTGACCCGTTTGGTCATTGGTTTGTAAATTAAAATGTTTGATGAAAAGAAAGTCTCCTTATTTTGAGATATGTGTTTTCTTTCAAACTTTGGTGTTTTGGTTCCAGTGTTTGAGGTTAAATGTTTAAGATTTGGTGAAACTTTTGTGCGCAGAAAAATACGGATGCTTGCACAGCTTCTGCCAAAGCATCCGCAGGTTAAAACTCTAGCTTTCGCAGTTTAGGGCGGACATCCGCCTTAGCATCCGCCGTTCGCTGTCTTCGACACACCTTTTTCTCGAGTCATTGTTTGGTTTCTCCGAGTCCCAAAACTTGTTTACTAGTCTTATTACATCATTTAAAGAATATCTAATTTGTCATTTCTGGATTTGGAGTAATTTGGTTTTTGGCGAAAATGTTTAATATTTTTTTAAGTATAATTTAACTAAACTGTTTTCTTTTCTTTTCATTTTCATACTTTTGGGTCTAAAATGAGTTGAGTCGTTTCATAATAGCGGCGGCGGTAGTGGCGGTGACGGGTGGTGGTGGTGATGGCGGTAATTGGTGCTGATGTCGGTGGCGATAGTGGTGAGTAGTGTAGGTTATTGATGTAATGTGGATTAGATGTATTGTATATTATGCATTAACATGTGTATATTTTTGAAAGTTGAAAGTTGAAACTTAAAACCATATTTGCTTTATAATATAGTATTCGTATAAATAAAGTTAGGATTGATGGTTTAGAAATATAAGTTAGAAATTAAAAATTCGGCGTAAAGAATATGTGACATATGGACTTTCTAGCTAGATTTCATGAATATTGCTACATATATGATATACTTGTTTGTTTCGATTTACAAGGCAAATAAGAACTTATAAACCATACTAGTACGAGTCACTGCATTCCATAATTTAACATAAATAATGTATTGACTATGCTTTCATGAAATCTATAGCCATGATGGTACTTAGGTTCATGGGCTTCATATACTTGGTGCCATTGAATATTTCTTGCACGATGAGCCGGTTCGCCCTCTCAGTCGGATGGTAGCCATCCCAGTACACGTAGTTATCCCTATTCGGGCACAAATTTGATAACATTGTACAAAGCCCAAGCCCGTTATATAGTCCTTGTCCGCAACAAGCTTTACCACCCACCTCAAACCCTGCAAATGTATTCATATATAGATATTGGAATGTGAATGACATAACCAGCAAAATCAAATGGATAAATATAGAAAAATAACTCCATGTCTCCATGTATGATGAAATATTATTGCTAACATTACTCAATATTCAATAGCAAAGACTTAGCCCATCAGATATTATCCCTTATTCAGTAACAAAGACCTAGGCCCAAACCCAAAGAGTTAAACTATTTTGCCCATTACAATAAGAAAGACTTAACCCCAAATTAAAAGAGTTTTTTTGGCCAATTAATATTCATTAGAAGATAATGGGAAGCGATGTACTTAAAAATCTTTTTAATAAACCTTTGAATATCATGATTATTTGATAAATGTATTTCACTAATTTTCTCTCATAATTTCATCTTTTGATTTCTTCAAATAACACAATCTTATTGTTAGGAAATTTTTTAAAAGAATCAATCATTTTCCTAATAGAATATCATTTTATTTTAGTGGACAACAGATATTGACTGGCTTCTAGCAAAAGGACCATACCCATACCCATACTCATCTGTACTAGTTAAGTTGGACAACCCAAACCCTCATGAGAAGACCTACCACCCGAAGACTTATTACAGTAAAACTCGGTTTTGCTCGAACTATACCGGTTGACCATTGGTCAATGTCAGCCTTCATTGTACGGTAGCATTAACCATTGGTGAAGTAGGAATCGAACCTTGATGAACTTAATGACAAGGAACAATATTTACCATTTCATCAGTTAGTGGTGATATAATTTCAATCACTATTCTATAAACATGATATTATGATATTAATTGTATTATATTTTATATTTAAAATTTAAAATTGTAATCGTTTCAATGTTTCAAGAAGAAATAGAGACTAATTTAAGCATGTATAAGAAATTACCAAAGGCTTTAGGATTTTTGATGAAATCATGGTATAAATGATGTGCTTCTACGGAAATAAAGACATCACTCCCCAACTTCTTGTTCAAAAGACCAATCATCGACACAACTTGAGGGTTAAACAAGCTCGCAGCCTCCTGTAGCTCAACCGCACATTCCCCTTTCTGACTACGCAATGCCATTACGGACGGTGCACAACCTAGTGGCCCAGTAGCGGTCACTAGTACTTTACGAGCTCCCAGATCATAAAGCCTCTGCATAAAAATTATATGTATATATATTTCTTAAATTTTATTGTTTTGTTTTATTATTTTATCAATTAATTAATCAGAAGACAATGATAGAAGGGGTTATACTATACCTTTAGAATCTTTTCGTACTCGGTGACAAGTAATTTAACATAGTCGGGGAGTTGATATTGAAAGGATCGTAAAGACCTTCGCACCAAATAATAGTTGTTCACAAAATCGTTGCCTCCACAAGTGATCAAAACCAGGGCCTCGTTAACGAGTTTTTTTGTCTTCTCGGGTCCTATTAAATTAGCCACTCGTTTTTGGTATTGTTCAAAGAATGCTAGTTGGTATGGCATCCGAATGACGTTGACCTAATCACATATGAACTATTCAAAACGATGCACTCATATTATCACACAAAATTGTAAGACACTTTTCACTAGTTTATAGTATATTGTTTACATTAGTGCCAAACTAATGCTAGGAGAAAAATTATTTTGATCGAAATCGCAAATATTTTTAATGTACGTTTTATAAATTAGAAATAAGAGTAAAAAAAATAAAATCACACATTGATAGAATTAAAAGCTAAAAAATAAAGAAAGAAAGCTTACAAATTGAAATCCAGTATCATTAAGAATGCCGATACCCGCAGAAGCAAAGTTGGCACCATTTAGAAGCTTTTTACCATCTAGTTGTCGATCCAAGTACGGTAATAGTGGCTCCACCCCGATTTCCTCCGCTGAAGAATTTTAATTGGCGTTAAAAAACAATAATTACGTACAATAGTGTTTTGAACAATAAAATTTAAGAGTGTGTTTGGTTATATTTTTTACTTTTTCATTTTTAATTTTTTTAAAAATGAAAATGGTTTTCTATTTTGAATAACAAATGAAAATTTTATAAATATGTTCGAATTAGAAAATGTTATATTTATTTTCAATTTTAGAATAACTAAAAAACATGTTAGTAATATGATAAGAAAGGGAGGGAAGGATGAAAAAAGAAATATATTTAATAAAAACAAATAATTCAAAAGTTACTAATTGAGCAACCAAATCTAGTGCTTAATAAAGAAAATATATAAGTTACTAATTATATACATATGTAACCATGGTTTTTTATTTTATTGTATTTTTTTTTTTTTTTTTAAATTTTAGAGAAAACTCATTTTGAAAAAAACTCATCTACACTCTTTGAGCATTGAGATCCAAATTTACATCTAAAACATCTAAGATCTCAACTCTCAAGTTATTCGAAAAACCAATCCAAATATTTTATTATGTTTTTTTTTTTTAAAAAAGAAAATTTATGTAAAAGTTTTACCTATTTTTAGAATTTCCCCTTCATTCAAGTGAATTTATATCGTATATTTATTGTTATGTTTATACTGTTTCCTGTAGTGCACGAAGTATTAAAGTGAAAGAATGTGATAGAATAAAAATCATAATCCGTATTACACTATCTACTTATGAAATTAAATACACGAAACCTGTGCCATGAATGATCAATTTTGAATCTAGTTTGTAACTTCAAAATCATCAGTAAGACTAATACTTTATATTAATCTTTGGCCGAATTAGTATTGTTTATATCACCTAAAATTTAGGTCCTAAATTAGCTAGGAAAAAAAAATGTTGCGATGGATGAATATTCGACCTATGAGATCCGGGATATTTTTGCCATTACAAAAACGACCACTAGGACGATGCGTTGGATAATCAATCCCGTACGGAGGTAAATCAGCACGCGCAGTTGTCATCAAAAAATTGTTGTTTCCATTGTCTACCAATGAGTCGCCGAACACAAAAAATGCTCGAGGTTCATTCTTAGATACAGGACTGTTAGCGGGGATAGTGTCGACCCCAAACACGAGGTGATCATGAGATAAAATGAATAAAAGAAAGCAAGCTACTAGTATTAGGTGAGACATTGGGGTTTAAGGATATACTTGTTATGTATACGTTGATAGCTATAAGAAGAGTGGTGGAAAACAAAATGTATGAAGGGCTATTTATATAAGATTGAAAACGTGTTTACTTAATATACTTTTGATCGAGTTGACTTTTGACATGTATGTAACTCTGATAGTTACTCTTTCCAAATTAATAAAGAAAATTAGTGGATTTCATATGTCACCATCTTATAATTTTATGAGGATTTTTACCAGTCTTTAAGATGATTTATCATTTTCCTTTTGCTTATTGAACAAAAATTAATTTAACGATACTTTGTTGATCGCCAATGATCCATGGTGAACATATCCGGGTTTTACTCATAAGATGAAGGCTTAAATCTTCGATACGTCTTCGTAGAGTTTTTCTGAAATTGGTACAACTACATCTGTTCTTTGAATGGCTATATTAGATCCGCTAGCTATAATCTTCCGTAATTGGTTCACTCCGAATATAACAATGAATTTTAGTATTTAGTGGTCGTTAAAAAAAAAATTAAAATGCAGCCCTAATGGTTGTATATAATGTGCATAAAAATATTATACTTTTTATGGTAAGTAATTACGTATATAACTATTTAATACATCGTTACTATAGTTCTTAGGGCTTTATTTAGCAACGTTTAAAAAGAAGAATGCACATTATTAATTGAAACTAAAGATGTTGATAGAAGACTTTTTGTTTCGGTATCAAGATTATATGAAACACATACTCTATTTCATACATATATTTATCTTATTTTGCTTTTATCACTTCAAATTCCAATTTATGTTTGACGGTAAAAAGTCAATACTTCCTCCAAACTTGTTTTCGACCTTATGGTTGAAAAAATATATGACTTTTGGTGGTTGAAGAAAATTTTAAAAAAATTTCATCACAGAACATTAATGCTATTCTTTTATTAGCAAGAACTTTAATTGCTAGTGGTTGCAAGGTTTAAAATTTTCATCGTTCGTCACCAACATCATATGAATAGTTTTACTTTCATGGGTTGAAAGAGTATAATGTTTAAAAAGTCAAAACATATATTAATATTACTAGCATAGTAACATAGATGCCGCACAATGTGACAAGAGTAAGCTTTTTCATAAATGGCATACATTTTTTGATAGCAAATCAAATTAGTTTCATAGTGTAAAAACTAAAAAATAAGGCAAATTCTCTCTAGCTTCTTCATCTTTTTTTTTTTCTTTTCTTTTTTTTTTTCTGTCTTGGGGTGTTACATTAATCTTTTTATAGGAATGCAACTACACAAGTTCACATATACTTATATTGTATTATTGTGTCGACATGGAAATAGAACCCACTAGCAATAAAAATAGGTAATTACACATACTAAGAAGTAACAAGTCAGGGCCCAAGGTTTTTTAGTTTATTTTAAATTAAGAATTTTTTTAATTACTGTATTAAGTTAATAACATGCATAAAAAGAAAATTGTAACTTTCATATAAAAAGTTTATTGTTTGAATCGCATTAAAAAAATATATATACATTTTTATACACACTAATGACAATCTATAGAATTTTCATTAACAAAACTGTTATTATAATTATTCTATTAGGGATTTAGGGTATAATCTTTTCATGATTTAATCATCCAAGTTTCAAAACTTTGGTAGATTTAGTCATTTAGCTCGATATTGGATCTCACATGTCACATGTTAAGCCAAAAACCCATGGGCCTTGTACCCAAAACATAGCCGTATGCCCGAGCACGTATTTTGGGCTCTGCGTTGCGTAGAATTAAAAGTTGAAACCAATACCTTGTAGCTTGTCAGCTTGTGCTATAATTGCTATCTGCCTTACTGCCTATCTATATGACAAATAAATATGTCACATTACCTATATACTAAACACTTATAAGGATTTACAAGCCTTTTAAGCATGTAATGTACAAGTGCTAATAGCACATGATAATTTTTACTAATTTTCATTTGAACCCCCTATAGTTTGTATTTTTTAACTTTTTCACATGATAATTTTTACTAATCTTCATTTGAACCCCCTATAGTTTGTATTTTTTTAACTTTTATCCGACATCAAAGTTTTTGTTTTCATTTTTTTTGACACAAAACTTTTAAGTTCGCATGTTTTTATCAAACAACTTTCACATAGTTACATTTTACTTTTAAACATTTGCTTTCTGATTATTTTCATCCGTATTGTTATATATATAACGTTTTCAATATATAATAACTTTTTATCATCATTACCTCTTATATTCAATTAACATTTAAAAACTTAATATAAGTATTATTCTATGTTTTTATTTATCTTATTATTCCTTTACATTTTTTAATTGTTACATGTTTAGTTGTTTTTTTCTTGGAAAGTTTCTATCTTTTAGTCTTTATCCCACATAAAAGTTTTTGTTTTTATATTGTTAACACTAAACTTTTAGGATCTTATATTTTCATCAAACTACTTTCACACAACTATGGTTTTATTTTTAAAAATTTTGTTCTTTATTATTTTATTCCGTCTTTTTATATATTTAACGTTTTTAATATATAATAACTTTCATTATCGAAGTCTTACGTTCATGTAACATTTAAAGCATTATCATTGTTTATGTTTTTATACATCTTATTATTCTTTTTAAATTTTTCTTATTGTTATTGTTATATATTTAGTTGTCTTTTTTAAAGTTTGGATTCGAATATTTGACATAAATTTGAGCTTAAACTTTATCGTATAAAAAAAGTATTCCGCGGCAACGCGCGGGTACAATAACTAGTTTATTCATATATATATATATACATATATATATACATATATATATATATATATATTAAATCCTGTGCGTAAGTATGCGTGCTCACTCACAAGCCTCCGTTTTTATTAGTATATTTTTTTACTGACAGCCCTTTGTCTTTCTATAACTTTCTTAGTTTTACCGTCATTATTTTAATAATAAGGGAATGAGTATTCACATCGATTTTTTTCACTATAGACACCAATATTTTAATATAAATCTTAATAATAAGGTAATCATGATGTTTATTTCCTTCTTATATTATTTATCTTTTGACTTTTGCTATTAAAAATATAATAATCATGATATACTAATCATGATGTCTTGTTATTTTTTTATTTTTAGTTTATTTTTTCATTTGATTTTTTATATGATAATCATGTTGTTTTGTTACTTTTTTTTTTACATTCTATATGATTATTTACAATATCATACATTTTACTTTTTATTGCAATTAAAAGACTACAAATATAATAAAATCATTAACATGCACCTTATATAATTATACATAATAGTAGAAGATATAAATAATACTCATAAATAATAAAATATTTTAATCATTTTCTTAATTAATATTAATACAAGTTCTTACACCTACTGAATTACGTCTAGGAAATTTAATCTGGTTGTACACATTTTGTCTATGCAAAAAAGGATTTTTCCCATGCCCGATCAAATGCGTGACTAGACCATTGTGGATGCGTAGGAGGTACCGGAAAATCTCCTTGTAACACCAGTCTCACGAAATGATTACCATTGAAGCGTCCAATTACACAAATATCAAGTGGTTGTGAACTTGGTGGGCTAGTAAAAAGCGGTAAGCACGTTGTATCTCCTTCTTTGCTGAAAAAAACAACCACCACATTCTACCTTGAAGCAATGAGTAGCCCAGTGTCTGGCATAATCATCCAATATGATGGATCTGCAAATTCTCCTTCAAAGTGATTCAACATGTACTGAAGTGATTGTACGCCTTCTTTGTTAAAAATTGCAGTGTATCTTGCATTATGTAAAGATAACTCATCCAATAAATCCGTACGAATTTGACGCCAAATCATTTTGATGACGACCAATGCAAACAACAGTCGCTTTAAATCCATAGTTTCCATCTCCTAGTATGTTGAGACTGAACCAGACGATTAATACAGCCCACAAGTTCATGCAAAGTGCATTTTTTAGATTTCAAATATTTCTTTAGGACCGCATGTTGACTTTCTACTCTATTGGTGTTGTTGTTTCCAAAATTGAGATGTGGATCAGTCCACATAGACACAAACATTTCTTTGTATTTTTCGAACCAAGTTTCATTCAAATACTTAAGAACACCAAAATGGTAACGTAAAGTTGTATGAGAAATATAAAAAGAAAAAAAATATACGTTGGGAGATTAAAAAAAAAATGTTAAATGTGAATATAGAAAACATACGTGGATATTTTGTCAACAATGACTGAAGTTGATTGTAATTTTCCGTGTAAGAATCCATGGTTGTAGACTTCTCTAGTTTACTCCATAATTCATTAAAGTTGCTCCAATCACGTGTTGACTTGATAGTTTGCCTACAATGGTCGAAAATATTCTGACTGATGTGAATTCTACAAAGTAGTTGAGCTGCATCTGGGAAAATCTCTTTGCATGCATTTGCTAGAGCCAACTCCCTATCTGTAACTATAACACGTGGGTGCATGCAACACTTTAAAGTCAACTTAAGACAATTTAAGACCCATGTATAGTTAGCTGTCCTTTCATTTTGTATAAATGCAAAAGCTATCGAAAATGTCTTGTTGGTCGACGTTACACCAACAATCTCAACAAAAGGCAAATTGTAATAGTTGGTCTTGTACGTGGCATCGATGATCAACACATGTGGAAATGCACGCCAAATACTGAATGATGTTTGATGCACAAAGAATAGATTTTTTAGCAAGGTTACTTAAAAATAACAACGCAATATAGAAAACATATAAATATAAAGATAACAAATGCACTTAATAAAAAATACTCAATAATTATGTATATATATACCTCGTTAGTGAAAAATTCTGGCGTAGTCATACAAATTTTATTGTCTTCCATTGGATGATTTTCGGTCACCTATTTATATAGATAAAAAAAATATTAAAAAGTCAAAATGTTGTGTTAATTTTTAAGAAAAAACAAAAAAAATCAAAAATTTCCAAAAACATTACTCTTACAACTATTAATTGTTAAGAAAAATAAAAAATATTAGATTGTTAAAAAAAGACTTATATCCCTGAAAATTATTAATGTTTTCCATATATAAAGACTTATAACAAAAAAAAAACAAACCCATTCCCTAAAAAAAACACAAAGTGCGTCTCTTTTTATCCTCTCTCTCCCCCCAAAAATCCCTCCGGCCTTCTCCTCCAATCACCGTTGCCGCCCTTTCTCCCCCCAACAGAAAGTCTCACACTATATCTAACTACTACCGCCCCGTTTTTTCTCCCCCTTCTCAGATCTGGCGGTTTATGGTGGTTTCGGATTAGATCCGCTCCTCTTTTTCAGATATGAAACAAGGGTTGATAGTGGTGGTTGTTGCGGTTTAGATTCGTAAAGTGGCGGTTGGTGGCAGTTGCAGTTTAGATTTCTGAAAGTGGCGGCGGTTGGTGTTGGTTTTTGAAAGTGGCGGCGGTCGGTGGTGGTTTCTGAAAGTGACGACGGTTGGTGGTGGTTTCTGAAAGTGGCGGCGGTTGGTGGTACTTTTTGAAAGTGACTGCGGTTTTGATCTGAAAGAGGCGTTCTTTGGTGGTGGTTGCTGGTCGTTTGGTGGTGGTTTAGATCTACAAGGTGGCGGCGGCCGAAGGTGGTCGAGGTCGAGACCGGAGGTGGTGGATAACGGTGGCCGTTTTCAATAAGTATAGATACATATATGAAAATATGTATATATATATATATATATATATAAATCAAGTACGTCGGAGAATGAATGCTTGTCAGAATTTTCGTCTGAAGGATTTAAGTTTCTTTATCAAATCGCCGGAAAAAGATTCTTGTCGGAATTTTAGCCGTAAAATGGATGCTTGCCGGAATTGTTATAATTGTTAATTTGTTATGTGGAAATGATGGTCTTAATTCACCATTTATAATGTATTTAATTTGTTGATTAATCCATGAATTTAATTTCTTACACTAAGTGTATTGTATTGTTCCAACTAAATCAACTCTCTTTTTAAGCAAAATTATGCTTTCAATAATTTGATTGTGTTAAAACTCTCCAACTATATTTTTTATTTCTAAAATTGAAATTACTTTAATTGATAAAAAGTGATGATTGATCATAAAAAATAAAATAAGTTACAATTAAAAAGTGATGATTGATCATTAAAAAAAAATAAGTTTGATTGTGAAAAAATTATGGTTATTAGTAAGTATAAATAATAAAAAAATTAAATGTTATGGTACCTAAATAACAATCTCCAGTGATCTTTAAAGTAAAACCAATAGATAACTTTTGATATATTCAACCCAAAAAATAAACCATGATTTTTTGATATAATTTTTGATATAACTTTTGATATTTACTAATATTTGGAGAAGTGGACAAAAATTGAGATTGTTTGACTTTTGGGGAAGTGGACAAACTTTAATGTGCAGCTTTTAAAATTAAGAAATTAAAAAAAAAAAAGAAAGAAATTGGTAGCAACAATAATGTCCTTTTTTTGGAGCCTCTGAAAATCGAGGAATGATACGGTGCATAATATGATATTTTCTACAGCTCATATGATCTTTGAAGAGATTAGATCCATGACGTTTTTATGGATTCCGAATAGAGCTAAAAAAGTGGAGTTAGATTGGGATAGTTGGTGTAGTAAGCCATGTATTTCTTGATTGGTTTTACGTTTATCCTCTTGTTTGTTTATGTACCTATCTTTATGCTAGCTTCTTACTAGTTTGAGTTATTAATAATACTTCACTTTTGCCGTTAAAAAAAAAATAATGTCCTTTTAATAATTTTTTCTTCATTTTTCCCATATCTCAATTTGTGCGCTCTCTCTCACTCTCTTGAACAAAAATAATGTGCTAAAAAGTATTCTGCCCCAACTTTCTCCTGAAAGTTTAATTCCCCCATCACCGCCCATTTCTACTCCTTACATCAACAACATCCCATGGGGAAAAAAACATTTTGCTAGCTCCACTCCAACAATATCAAAAACAAAATTAAAAAAGTATCGACATAAAAAAATCATAAACAAAAAAAATTATATATATATCACAAAATTCCATTGATTTTGGGTCTCCAGGTGGTTATGCCGTCGGTAACTTTTCTTGCCAAAGAGTTTGCAATATGTAAATTGTAAAGCACTTATGCTCATTTTGTACAATTTCTTAAACAACAGGTACAATTTCCACAGCAGTAACATATACATACAAAATACATAGACCGATGGAAAATGACTGCCGAAACTGTCAACCAAAGACAACCGACCAGCAGCCACCAACAATACCTTTTTAGACACACGTTAATTAAGAAACAAACGAATGTGTTACCAGCCTGTATAATGATTATGAAAATAACTTTATGTCTTTCGGGGCAATACCCGGGATGACCCAACAATTAAGTTAAGTATCATTGGTTATCAAGAATTATAAATGGAGCGGAACTTTTCAAATTTGTAAAATTCTCGCACATTGTTCATCAAATTTAGGTGAAATAAATACAAAAAGATAGTTGTACATTTCTATAAAGTTTTTAGATAAAATGTTTGTTCATGAATAAATAAAAGTTTGTATGTTATGTCGTTCATTTTTATTTTTTGAAAGCTTACATGATCTTTAAGTGAAAATACAAACCTAGAACGCTAACATGACCTTTAAGTGGAAATACAAACCTAGACGTATATTGGGCTAGCTCTTCCTTGGTTGATCATCATATCATCATTTTCACATTAAGTTTTAAATACAATAAATTACGATAAATTATAAGGCTGATCATCGGCAGTTGGTAACAGTAAATCACACACAGAATTGGATTTTGAAAAATGTGCCAACGCAATTTTAAGTTTTTTTTATAGGCATAACTTTTGAATAGATATTGTCTTACAATTTAAAGGTAAACGTATTCTCAAACCAAAATAGTCAGTTATTTTAACCAGATTTCATTACATCCAACATTAAATAAAGAAAAAAACCATTAAAATAGTTGCCTTACCTGGTAATCAAACTTCTATCTTCGATTTTTAACGGGGTTTTGAGCCCCAATACCTCGACGATGTATGTGGAAGGTTAAGTTGTAGGCAAACCTTACCTCTACATAAGTAGAGAGGCTGCTTCCATGTTCTACCTAAATGGTAGAAAAGACCTAACAACCTTTGCATGGGATGAGGATTGAACCCATGACCTCTGTCTCTAGAAGCCAGGGTGTTCACCACTGATCCAACTATGCTGCTTTGAATAACCAAAATATGTTTTGAGGTTTAGTTTTAGAGTTAATTACTGAAATGGTATCTAATGTTTGCGTCATATTACTGGTTTCATACCTTTCCTTTCGAAATTACGCTGATCATACCCAACGTATGCAAATTTCCACTCGGACCATACTGAAGGCTATCGTCGTAACGTGTCCGTTAAAAACTCCCCCACGTGACTTGCACGTGAGGGGTAAAGATGTAATTTCACGTTTCTTAATTACTTAAATGGTACCTAATGTTTAGTTATTAAGTTTTTTTATTTTTTGTTTTTTTTTCTTTTGAAAGGTGAATTCCGTTTTAAGTCAATGTCTTAAAAACTGGTATTTTAGTCATCCTGGTGTGGAAAATTTTTTGGTATTATCGGTATTACTGAAAATACTGGCCGGTACGACTATTTTTAATTTGTTTTATTATTCTTTTATGAAAATTTTCCAAAACTTGTTACAATTTAACGAAAATAGTCAAAATACACTTATAATCCAGTAAAACATAATACCAAATAATTTTTTCATAACAAATTATAAGTTTAAAGTTCACAAATAACCAAAAATAGCATTAAAGTATCATAAAAATAATTTTATAAAAAATTCAAGTTTTCTTTTTCAAAAATATTGGGGATACCGTAATGGTAATACCAGAAATACCCAGGAATACCAGAAATATCGGCCGGTATTTACTGGTATTTAAAACATTGCTTTAAGCTTCGTGTCGCAGTAAATATCAACCGGTATTTCTGGTATTACTGGAATATTCCGGTATTACCATTGCGGAATTTCCAGTATTTTCAAAAAAGAAAATTTGAATTTTTTTAAAAATTGTTTTTATGATACTTTATTGCTATTTTTGGTTATTTGCGAGCTTTAAACTTATATTTTGTTATGAAAAATCTATTTTGTATTATTTTTTCATGGATTATAAGTGCATTTTGACTATTTTTGTTAAATATAAACAAGTTTTGGAAAATTTTCATAAAAGAAAAATAAAACTAATTAAAAATAGTCGTACCGGCCAGTATTTTCGGTAATACTGATAATACCAAAATAATTTTCACACCAGTATGACTAAAATACCAGTTTTTAAGACATTGGCTTAAAACGGAATTCACCCTTCAAAAGAAAAAAAAAATTAATAACTAAACATTAGGTACCATTTAAATAATTAAGAAAAATATTAGGTATGAAATCAACAATATCGTGCAAATGTTGGGTACCTTTTAAGTAATTAATAAATGCGATATTACATCTTTACCCCTCACGTGCAAGTCACGTGAGAGGGTTTTTAACGGCCACGTGACGGCGTTAGCCTCCAGTGTGGTCCGAGTGGAAATTTGCATACGTTGGGTATGATTAGCGTAATTTCGAAAGGAAATGTATGAAACCAGTAATATGGTGCAAACGTTAGGTACCATTCAGTAATTAACTCTTAGTTTTACGATAATCTTTCCTAATATAATTCTAATATAATAGTTTAAAATTTTACTTATATGAAATATGAGTTCTTATCGAACTATGTTTCTAATTATCATTTTTATTTAAAATACTTAATACTAATTATTATTTATGTAAAAGTAACCAACAAAAATTCTATAATAATGTAATCACATATATAAAAATACGAAAGAATTCTCTTTTCATGATTTATATCCCACGATATATACGCTCAATCCGTATATCATATGGGCATTGGTACTAGTATTAATATATTCTAAAAAAGGGTGTTATAACTAGTTATTAATCAAGTAAAATGTTCATTTGAAAACTAAAATTTGTAAAACTGATCAAACACTGTGATTTAAAATCTCAACATAATGACCACCACACTATCTCTTGGATCGTCTCCCATCAAACCAATGCCATTCTCATATGCGTCGGGTTTTCAGCCCCTTTATAAATGCCTTGGGGTCGGTGACCGAGAAGGGCGAGGCTCCCTTGAACGGCGTTATCATTCAATAAAGGGTTTCGCCATACGTACGGTATCACAAATTCTGGAAATGGTGTTGGTTGTGGTGGTGGTCAGCATTTATGAACAAATTGTGATAAGTATTCAAATTACAGTGTGTTTGGCCAATTCTTTGATTTTTCACATAAATTTTACTTTTTAAATCATCACAACACTATTAATCAATTACAATTTTATTGAAAAGATATTGTTTATGTCATAATTCTTATTTCCTTATTACCACAAACCAAATATGGAATAAGTTATTGTTCATGTTTTTGATCATGTAGATAGTCTAGATTGTACTTTGGTTTCGTTGTATCTTAGACCTCTAGTAACTTGCTAGATTGGTCTTTCTATAATAAAATTCCTTTTTTTGCCGTCCAAAAAAAATAATATCCCCATTGAGTGCTAGGTTCAACCGCAATTTCTTTTCTTTGCTGCAGGTCTTGAAAAAAAAAAGAGAATGGATTTTTAGCTAGCTTAGCAAGGTTGGATAATTGATTAACACTTTTGTCTTTGGATTACTCAAAATCAAAATATACTTCATTTATTTTTACTTTAGTGCAAAATGGGTTGAAAAATCAAGGTTCAAAAGTATATTAGTTATAAATAAATTGTAAAAATATTGAGAGAAATTATTGGCATAACACTTATGGATTCGATCGTGACAATTTATATTTCTGTTTAAAAATGAGATGTCGTTAATCCTTAACGGTTAACACTTAACAATAGACACCAAAAAGATGGTAAATTTTTTAAAAAAGTTTCAAAATCAAAACATGGGTTTCTTTTAATTTTCATTATAACATACATACAAACACATACAAATGTATACATATATACATATGTACGTAACTATAAGATGAATATGATTATGTGAATCATGGGTTGTTTCTTTTGTTCTAGGAGAGACTCAAAATCACCTAAAAATAAGAAAAGTCAATCACATCCTTCTTTTGGTATGTATACATGTATAATGCAATTGATGATTTTTTTTATTAATTTTTTTTTTCAAAGTTGTATATATATTTTTGTAAGATCAAGTATGAGATTTTTGTTTTGGAAATTTTTGTTATGAATTTTGCATGCCCTTATTGTAAATTTAAAATATTGAAGATAACTTAGATTGAAAATGTAAAATCTTCATTAACATTGTTATGCGACTTAATAATATCTCCTTTTTTTTAATCTTAATATATAGGTAATTCAGTTGTTGGTCCTATTAATAAATAAATATTTGGTTATGGTTCAAAATAAAAAAGTAAAACTGTTTTTTTTAGTAAAAATCATTGTGCGTCAAGTTTCAAATTGTCAAATTTGGTCCCTTAGACCCTGCTAGTCTGCTACCTCGGTGCTACCCCCGATCCCTTACATAGGGGCGACCATAATAAGCTCAAATATGCTTGTCCTTCGAACCTCCAAATTTCAAGTTTCGGATTGTCATATTTGGTCCCTTGTACCTGACCGGGGTACCACTTTTGGAGCCGTTACTTAGGGCGAACATAATAAACTCAAGTATACGTGCACTCCACACCTCTAAATATATGTAATGTTTTATTATGACAATATTAGTAAAACAAATAGTTCAATTACATTAATGTATCCAATAGGTGGGTAAGTAGAGATGTGTTGTAGACTGTCTTATTAATATTAGTTCATTAGTTGGAAAAAGTACAAAAATTCTTGTTTATCGTTTTATTATGTTGATAAACAAAATTTATTTATAATCATTGTTTTGTTCTCATTGATTTTGAAGTTCTGCTGTTTTCTAATAAAAAACATAGTTTTATGGTGTTTAATGTAATACTATTAGTGATTGAAGTTGGTTAAATGTATTATCAAGATAATTTCAAATTGGCTACATTTACTGAAGTGAAGGACAATGCTCGAGAATGTGATTGGGCATTGGAAGCCAATGAGTGTGACGATAAATCTACTCCCAACAAGAAAGAAAGCAAGAAAACTAAAGCACAGGCGTTTACATTTGCGCAGTTAGTTGCTGCCACAGATAATTTCAAGGCTAAGTTTTTTTTGGGTGAGAGTGGATTTGGAAAAGTATTTAAAGGAGTATTAGAGGACAGTAATCAAGTTAGGGATTATTGATCATTCTAGTATTCCAACAAGATATAATATACGGTTTTTATAAGTGCATGTATGTTTGATCGGCGAGGAACCATTATTTGTGATTTTGTTGCAGATTGTTGTGTAACACCCCAACAAGGCAGAAACTTAGAGCATTAGTAGAAAAGCTCAGCGTGACATGGAAATTAAGTAGAGGTGCTAAATGCATTCAAGGATTGAGTAATCCATACATAATTCAAGTACAAATACAAGTTACGGATCAAATAATGCACAAGGAGCACAACACCATCAATAGTTTACAAAAGAGATAGTCCAAATGATGGCTAACGATCCTAAGCATAACCCATAAACGGGTGCAATGAATCACGGATCCACAAAGTCCAAACTCAATCCTATCACATGCAATGCAATCATCCATCACGTTTTTGATTCACTTGATTACCTGAAAAGCGTACTAAAAAGCGTCAACATAAAGTTGGTGAGCTCGTAGGTTTTGACTATAAGAAACAAGTGTCGGGCTAACAACCGTTTAACCTTGATACGAACATAATTGGATCATTAAATGATCATATAACCTTGAAACCTTGATTTGGATCGATAAACGATCACACAACCTTGAAACCTTGATTGGGTCATTGAATGATCTCATAAATTGGGATCGTTAAACAATCACCAAGCCTTAAAACCTTGATTGGATCATTTAATGAACCTCATAACCTTGATTCACAATTCAAACAAACATATAACCTTGATGAACTAGCCAAACAATCATATAACCTTGATTTACAATTGAAACGAATGTATAACATTGATAAACTAGCCAAACAATCATATAACCTTGATTCACAACTCAAACGAACATATAACCTTGATAAACTAGCCAAACAATCATATAACCTTGATTCACAGTTCAAACGAACATATAACCTTGATAAACTAGCCAAACAGTCATATAGCCTTGATTACTTACATAAACGAACACATAACGATCAAACTAAACCATGAAACACGATGTACACTTTTCACCCCAAAATCATGTAAAGAAAAGGGGCTACGAACTAACCTTGAGCAGCTACAACAAGTTTAGATTAATCTACCAGCGAGCAATATTCGTCACACGATCACAACCTATAGTTACACATGCATACACATCAATATACGCCCATACATTCCAAATTTCGGGACATGATTGATCATAAGAGTCAAAATAATGTTGTTGGATTGATTAGTGTTTAGGAGGATGTTAGGAAATGATTCGATAAGGTTTAAACGAGTCAAAAACGAAAAAAAATGAAACTGATAGTGTTGCCCCACAACTAGAAGTTCTGAAACTTTTGTTGCCCCTCAACTACTTGTTGCCCCGCAATGAGTCCCAGATCAACACAAACCAGCAGCAACTCAAGAGTGAAGAACACGACCCATTTCACCTTAAATCATCATTTTTGACTCAAGAATCGACCAAGGAAGTTTCAAGACTCATTTTGAAGCTTAAACAAACATATTTCAACATGAATAAACATAACCCATATCATTGATTCGATTCAAACATCAAAATTATAACTCAAAACCCATGAAATCAACCAAAAACCTAATTTGAAACCCTAGCTAGACCCCAAATCCGGTTTTGACTCGAAATTAGACCCAAGAACACTTGAATATGACTAGAAACATGATTATAAACATGAAATGATGAATATGAAATAGTTTTAACTTACCAAATCTTCCACCGAAGCTCAAACCTGAATTTTTGACCCGATTTGAATGGATTCTTGCACTTTAAAGCCCCAAATTTTGATATGTTGATAAAATGATGATGATGATGAAAAACCCTAACCAAATCTTGCTTGAAACATTTAATTTGATGTATTAAATTTAGAGAGGGCAAAAGAGAAGTAAGAAAACTCTTGCATTTAAGAGTGAGAGAAAAAGAGTTAAGGGAAATGAGTGAATGGGAGGATGGGTAGGGTGTAAGGGGATAAGGTTGGGTTTGGGTCATGGGTTTAGGATATGGGTTGACCCATGGATAATCTTTACACCATACTAACTAATTCCACCATAAAATAAATCTTGAACCTTTCATTAAATTACTAACTAAACGACTTATCAACCTTGACTAGTCCTTGAACATAATTTACTCGTGAGATTATTAATCCACATAAACACCTTGAACACGATTATAACGCAAGCAATTCGATCATTCAACACTTAATTAATACCAATTACGTCACAAGTACATATATTTAACGGGTCAACTAAAGTCAAATTTTTACAAATGTTACATGTTGCTATTAATTAACTGGATCCTGATGGACGTCAGGGGATGATTGAGTTTTTGTTGAAGTGGTTACTTTGGGCTTAGCTGATCACCCAAATCTGGTGCGACTGATTGGTTATTGTGCTAACCCCAGCAAAGGTTATTAATGTACGAGTTCATGCCATTAGGTTCCTTGGAGGACCAATGCATGGTATGTTTTGTGTCTATGCTTAACATAATGTATGTCAAGAATTCGATTGTAAATTTATTCAGTGTTTGATCAAAGAACCGCATGGTCCTCTGATCGAAACAAGGAGGGGGTTTTAACCGATTCGTTGACGATTTCCTATTGGTGTAAAGCTTTGTGAAGCTTAACGCCACAAGATCGGGTGTGTTTGTGTTGGCGATGGACGACTCCGTAGAGAAGACGACCAACTTTGGTGTTCGGGTGAATGGCTTAGTATCTCGTAGAAAGAACTTATGCCTATTCGTGAGGGGATACCTCTATTTATAGGGAAAACTTATCTTAGGGGATAAGTTAGGGTTTTAGAGGGATACCCTAATTATTATTGGTAGACATGTTTATGGGATTTACATGCCATATAATAAATATATTATAATAATAAAAGATAAGGAAACTTACCTTTGCTTTAGGAGGAAGATAATAAGAGATTTCCTCCATATTTGGCGGAGCTCCGTTCTGACGGATGAACTCCGTTCCTGATGAAGGTGAGCTCCGTTTTCCTGAGGTGACCTCCGTTCTGACGGAGGTGAGCTCCGTGAGCTTCGTTCTAACGGAGGTGAGCTCCGTAATTCTGGCAGATTTACCTTCGGAGATAGAGCTCCGGAGGGGTATATTATCATTTAGGAATCATTTTTCTGTCATGATATGATGATCAATTTGTGTGACATTAGTCTTAGTGACAAGTTGTACATTTGTGTCAGATCTACGTCCCAATAAGTTTCCGCATGATTGGAATACGAGAATGAAGATAGAAGCCTGTGTAGCGCGGGGATTAGCCTATTCGCATGATCAGATGAACCCAGGGGTTATAGATAGGAACTTGAAATGTTCCAGCATACTTCTAGGTGTGGCCAAAAACGGGCTATCATGCTAAGCTATCAGATTTTTGGTGGCCAAAAACGGGCCCACGTGGTGATATTACACATGTATCGACCCAAGTGATGGGCACATACGACTACTGTGACTCTGATTATGCAATGACTGGACAACTTACCTTTAAGTTGGATATTTATAGCTTCGGGGTAGTACTCCTGGAACTCATTACTGGGAGAAAAGCAATCGATAATACCAAACCTGCAGCAGAGCAAATTCTTGTAAATTGGGTATGAAATCTTTCTCTTTAAGTTTGAATATTTCTCTTTAACATATCAACATATGATTACAGTCGGATGAGCGTAATGATATATTATCATGTAGCAATATACTTCAGGCCCGACCTTTGTTCAAAGACCGAAAGAAATTCTCTCAAATGGCAGACCCAGTTCTTGAGGGGGATTATCCTGTGAGGGGACTCTATCAAGCTCTAGCCATAGCAGCAATGTGTCTTCAAGAGCAACGCAACTTGAGATCACTCGCGTCTCATGTTGTCACGGCTCTTAACTATCTTGCTTCTCATGGTTCTCCTAAACCATAATTCAGATATAATGATGAGAGGAATGTTAACCAGAATGAAGTCTAGTTATGTCTCAACAGGTTATATGTTTTGTTTTTAAATGCTTAACTTGTAAGGTACACAATACATTAATACACATGGAGGAAGCTCTCCGATTTTTAATTTGCCAGTCTTCATTTAGGTGTAAATAAGAATCATAGCTGCTGCTTAGAATTCTGAAGATGAATTTTATAAAATGAGCATCCGATCTCTGCTATCAGGTATATCTCTTTATCCGGTATCTTTTCAAATTGCGAATAACTAGCAGATTTGGCATTCTAGTTATCTGTCCATAGTTTCCAATCATGCATCACTCTATAGGAAATAACTAGCATCTCATGTTATTGTGTGCATCAATCAAACACTTCTTCTTTTTGAATGTTCAAAACAACTTATCAAATACTACCTTTATTGCTCGGTTTGACCTCGGGACAAGGTTGGCATTACATCAAAAATACCACGAAGTGAAAACCGGTGCCTTGGCCTTCGCTGGTTGGGATTTATCGTGTCTTGGGTTAACGTAATTGGCAAGAGTTTATTTCACTCCTTTTGTAATTCTTGCCGTTATTGTTTCAGGATGAATCTAGATTAATTGTACTGGTTTCTTTCTAGATTTACACTGTAACTGTACTTTTGCACCTAGCACCTAGCTAGTTGCTTTCATTATATAAATACTACCTTTATTGCAAGAAAAATTAAGTATTGGTTTAACCCGGTTGAGCATGGGTCAGGGACATGGCATAAAACCGCCCCCATAACCAAATTGTTTGTTTAATCCAAAACCTTAACCATTAGACTATAAGGAGTAGCCCCTCAAGAGAATGCCCCTCCTCCATTTATATGTTGACATGTGACACTCATCAATCATGAGGGGCATTCCCTATTTTTTTAAAATTATATATAAATAATTTATTTTATTTAGATTATTTATAATAAAACTTAATACATTTTTGTAAATAAATATGATAAACAGAAGAAAAGACTTATGGATAGGGGTTTCGAAAGGCGTGCTCCCTCATCCTATGGGTGCGGAATAACTCTTATATTCTTTTAATCCCTCTCTCTCCTTTCCCTCGCTTGATTCAATCCTGCTAGACCCTAAAAGAGGGAAAACAATGAATCTAAACTTGACTTGTTATTGATCGAATGAATAAACCCATAATACATAGCCTTGTATTTATAGGCAACAAGTTACCTTATTAGACTCAAATTAGGACTAGGAAACTAATCTCAAAACCTAACCCTTGGGCCCCAAGTTTTGGTCCTTTAAAACTTAGGAAACAAGATTACCTAACATTCACCCCCCTAATCTTGTGACACCGATAAGTTCTCGCCTCTCGATGAACTTCACCCGCGCCAACGCTTTAGTTAGAATGTCAGCCCTTTGTAATTCGCCACTCACATGCTCCACTTAAACTTGTTCTCTTTCAACACACTCACGTATAAAGTGGTAGCGAGTGTGTATATGTTTGCTTCTCCCGTGAAAGACCAGATTCTTCATAAGTGCAATAGCCGACTGATTGTCCACCCGTAGGATGATTGTTTCCTCTTTTTCACCTGTTATCTCAGCAACTAGTCCCCTTAGCCATAATGCTTGACAAGCTGCTGAGGTAGTGACCATAAACTCTGCTTGACATGATGATAGAGCCACCGTATTTTGTTTTTGTGAGTTCCAAGTTATGGGGGCATTTCCAAAGTAGAAAACTACTCCGGTTGTACTCTTTCCATCATCAATGTCGACAGAATGACTACTATCACTAAACCCACATAATTTGTTCATACCTCCTTTTGGATAAAACACTCCAAAATTGCTAGTCCCTTTTATGTACCTCATTATTTTCTTCAAAACTTGATAATGAGTTTGAGTTGGTTCTTGTATAAACCGACTAACATATCCCACAGAAAAACAGATATCTGGCCTAGTATGTGTAAGATACCTTAAGCATCCGACCATCCTACGAAAAACAGTTGGGTCTATTTTCTCGTCTTTCTCTTGTTTCTAGAGTCTTAAGCTTGGATCCAATGGAACGTATGTTGGATTGCCATTCTCGAGTCTAAACTATTTTACAATCTTTTCAACATATCCAGATTGCTTGATTCCTATTCCTTTCTCGTCTTGAGTTACTTCAATCCCGAGATAGTAATAAAGTAGCCCGAGATCACTCATCTCAAATCGGGTTTCCATCTCTTTTTTGAACTTCTGGATATCTTGGGTTGTTTCTCCCATCACAATCAAATCGTCCACATAAATGGCAACAATCGTCAAACGTTCATTCATTTTCCTTCGATAAACCGTTGACTCTTGTCTACATCTTTCAAACTTGAGTTCCTTTAACGCCATGTCGAGTCTAGTGTTCCATGCTCGTGGAGCTTGCTTGAGCCCGTAAAGCGCTTTAACAAGTTTATAAACGTGGTTTTCGCATCCTTTTCTCACATACCCTTTAGGCTGGTATACGTAAACATCCTCCTTGTGTTCTCCATGTAAGAAAGCAGATTTTACGTCTAGATGATGCACTTCCCAACCCTTGCTCGCAGCTAGAGCTAATAGTAAACGAACAGTCTTTATGCGGGCAACTAGTGGACTCGCTTGAAACTCCAGTTTTCACCATTTCGTTGTTGCCACTAATTTGATCTATAGGTGCCAAGTCTTCATCCTCTTGATTTACCAAGAATTCGTTCCATCCTTTATTTGACACATTAGTCTTTGTCAAATCTTTATCGCACTTATAACTTTGTGTTTCATCAAAAATCACATCCCTAGTCGTGTAAATGGTATCAGTTTATGGTTCGTACATACGATACACCTTTGTGCCCGGTTTGCATCCTAAGTGAACCATTACTTTACTCCGATCATCCAATTTCTTTGGCCCAGTTGCTAACACCTTATACCCTACACAACCAAATACTTTTATGTGTGATATATCTGGTTTCCTTCCTTTGATTGCTTCATATGGGGTTATGTTGTCTTGTAGCGCCTTTGTTGGTGATCGGTTCAAGAGATAAACGACATGATGAACAGCTTCACCCCATAGGTTTTGTGGTAAGTTTAGCGCTTTTAACATGCTCCGGGTTGTTCCTAGGATTGTTCGATTCCTTCTCTCTACCACCCCGTTTTGTTGTGGAGTGTAGGGAGCTGTAAGTTGCCTATTTATTGCATGATCTTTGCAAAAATTGTTCAACAAACTATACGTGAACTCTCCCCCATTGTCAGTCCGTAAGCTTTTCACCTTTTTATCAAATTCGGCTTCTATCTTTTTCATGAGATCGATAAGGGTGCTCGGTGCTTGGTCCTTGGACTTGATCAACTTAACCCACATGTACCGGCTGTAGTCGTCTACCACTAACAGAAAATAACGATTTCCTCCGCTTGTCATTGGTGTTATTGGTCCACAAAGATCTGCATAAATAAGTTGTAGAGGATTTTCAGCCCTATATGTGGAGGACTTCGGGAATACATTCCTTGCTTGCTTTCCATACGAACAAATATCACAAATTTTGCTAGAGCGTGTGGTTGTAGGAAGTCCAATAACTTTCTTAGATAGGCTCTTCATAGCGTCAAACTTTAGATGTCCAAGTCGGGCATGCCAAATCCATGCTTCATCTTCCATTCTTGTATGTAAACACATAGGCGACACAACTTTTAAAGAAATTTTATAAGTACAATTTTGGGAGCGAGGTACCTTCATTAAAAGTGCGCCATCTGTCTCGTACATCCTCAACACACCATGATGGATAATTATCTTGTATCCAATCTCATCGAGTTGGCCGATACTTATCAAGTTACTTTTAAGTGCCGGTATGAAATACACGTCTCGTAATACTCGTTGTGCATTAGATTTTCCTTGTAAAGTCACTGTTCCTTTACCCTCGATTCGAACACATGAGCCATCTCCGAACTTTACTTTCCCAATAATCCTTCGGTCGAGTTTAGTAAACCATTCAAGGTTTCCGGACATGTGATTACTAGCCCCGTTATCAAGAAACCAAGTCTCTCCAGTGTTTTCGTCTCCATACTTCCTAGGGTCAACCTTTTCCTCATTCAAGAACACCACATCTTTTTCGTCATGAACTGCCATGTAGAGTGCGGCCTCCTCTTCTTGAACTAAGTTAGTCTCGTCTGTTGTGACTTTCCGTGCGGGGCAATTTGATGAGAAGTGTCCCAACGCGTCACAACGAAAACACTTCAACTTGGATCGATCTTTCTTGGGTTTGCTACCGGTCTCCTTTTCTTTTTCCCGATATTTGCTTTTCCCACGTCCTTGATCTGGCTTTGAGTGTGTATTCCGAGCTTTGTTCCTTACTGTTTGTTTTTCTTTCTTCTTCCATTCGCCATATGTCAGCAACAGTTGGTCTGACTTGGATGAGGATTCCCTGTCTTCTTGGTGATTGATTCTTTCTTCAAACGCTAGCATCCGTCCTACTACTTCGTCATACTTGACCGTGTTTAGATCTATCGATTGCTTGATGGATGCAACTATTTGTATATACTTTTTATCCATGCCGAGTAGAAACTTCTTTACCAAGCGTTGTTCATTAATTACCTCACCAAGGGTTGCAACCCGTGATGCAATACCGGATATCTTTCCTGCGAAATCTGATATTGAACTGGATTCCTTCATTCTTAGCCCTTCAAACTCTGACAATAACATTTGGAGTCTTGCCTCCTTAACCCGATCGGCTCCTTGACTTCGGGATTGAATTGTATCCCAAATCTCTTTAGCCGTCTCGCTGTTACCTACTTGTGATACGAGTTCTTTAGGTATGGCTTCAAACAGTAGGGTAATGGCAATCACGTCCTTGTGATCATCAATTTTTGTTCCGGGTTCAATGTTCTCCCATACTTTATGCATCTTGAAGATTGCCTTCATCTTCATCGACCAAACGGTATAGTTTGTTTTTGTAAGCATAGGACATTGAACGTTTGGGATGGTAGTCTTGCTAGTGTCCGGAGGTGCTGATGTTGACATGTTTGTAGCTTCTTAGTTCTTACGATACTTTTGATTCGAACAGCAACTTAGAACTTTGATGCTCTTTTTTCGCTCGACGAATGAAACAAAACAACTACAAAAACTACACCACCGTCCAACCTCCAACTTTCCAGCCGCAAGAATCAATGTCGAAAAACGAATTAATTGCAATGTGTAATCACTGTCCAATTCTAACAATTAATAGTTGAATACTATTAATTGTAATGGAACGTAAAGTCACCGACCCACGAATTCGTATGAACACAAATAGAATTAATTAATTCGACCATTTTGAATTTGAAGAAACCTTTTGTAAATCACTCTTCGATCGTCAGCTCCCAGCCTCCCACCTGCAACTCCAAAAAATAAAATTTGAAGAAACCTTTTGTAAATCACTCTCATATTCATATATGGGGAAAAGTTGCAGTAACTATCCTATGTAAAATAGGAGGATTATGTAAAATTCAGTGGGCTATATATGTTTATCAAATTCAAAGGTTTAATTTGTAACATTTTTTAAAGTAGTAGTACCTAAGCTTAGGTAAAGTCTGCAGTACGAATCATTTTCCCTTTATATATATATATATATATATATATATATATAAGATAGAGATCAAATAAGAAGGTACCTTAAGGAGATAATGGTGAGAAGGTTCGTTTTTGATTTTTTTAAACTTGTTTTTTAAACTTTTTTCCTTTTTTCCACTTTTTTCATTCTCTCTTCAATTAACTTATTCCATATAAAAATTTTAAAAAACTTTTAAAAAAATCTTTTTTTCAAAGGGCGTAGCCCGTAAGCTATAGGCGAAGCCTTTCGGCTTATGGCGGAGCCATAATAGCTAAGGGCGAAGCCCGTTAGGTAGATCACCCCATCACCGATCACGCCCTATGACCTATCACCCTCTATTACCTATCACTCCTACCAGCTACCCCTTATTAATATCCTTAAGGGCGAAGCCCGTACTGTACCCTTACTTGTATAACTCACTAACTCGGGTTAGAAATTTTTTATGTTTATTTATTTTTTAAAATTTTTTTATGGATTGAATTAATTAAAAAAAGAATTAGAAAAGTCAAAAAAAGAATAAAAGTAAAAAAAAATAAGCTAAAAAAAACGAACCTTCTCTCCCTTCTTTCCTTAAGAACCTTCTCTCTGGGTCTCTACCCTATATATATATATATATATATATATATATATATATATATATATATAATAAAATATATATATATATACCAAACCCATCACTACCAAAACAGTGAAAATCTCGCAAACAACCAAAAGGCAGACGTGTTCGAAATCGGACAGGGCACGCGAATTAAGGGAGCGGAACACCCCCGGGGCCAAGGTGGGGCGTTCCAAAGGCATTCCGTGGCGTTCCGAACGAAACCCAAGGCATAGAACGGGCTACTCCTCATAGTTTTATATTTTGGTTACTTATAACTGGGTATTTCCGGCTTCGGTTATAAGTTAACCAATTGTTACTAATTCCAAAAGTTAAATGACAAAAGACCAAAAAAGAAAAAAAAAAAACAGTTACGAAATGAAGACTTCTCTTGGTAACACGAAGGTGTGTTCGTTCCAACTATGCTACTTTCAACCTTGTTATAGTAGACATTGAACACATACTGAATCTTTCTTGGTAAAACCTCTTTCTATTTGGTTCAACCTGGTTTTTTAGGGTCAATGATATTTGTAATGTATGTATAATATTTTTGTTTGTTTTGCGAATGAGTGATGCTCGGATGTTGATAAAAATCAAGAGCTAGTCGAGTTCCAAAATATATACACCTTCACAATATGTCAATAAAGTCTAGTACTAGAAATATGCATTATTCATATTCTTGGTGGTTTACTTGTTTCTTTCGTCAATTCTACTAATGTTTTATTTTCACTCTTAAGTTTGCCTTCTTGAGTACTTAACAGACATGCAAAGCGAAGATGTTAGTCGCTGACTCATTAATCAATAGATTGTCGCTAAGAACAAACATATCAAATGAAATATTTGCCCTTGTAGAAAAATATAAACATCTGCAGTCCATCTCATACAAATGAACTCCTAAAACCATCTGTGTTTTTGATATGATAACTGAGCTGCCATCTATGTAGATATCTGGTACGTGTATAATATTGACAAAAAATTAGTAGAGTTATTCCTCAACTGCAGCCTTTGGGTGCAATTCTTTCAGGTACCGAACTATGTGTTTAGTATGCATACTCTGTTTGATCAAAATTGTTGAATAGTTTTTCTCATGATTGGCTTAAGATAAAATGCCGTCTGATAACCTCTCCAACTTAAATGAAGGAACCCTGTAAAAACATATCATAATAAACTGGGTCACATTCAAAAGACTAGCATCTCAAATATTAAAAAAACATTAAGATGGAGGTTGCATGTCAAGACCACGAATTTGCACCAGGTGTACCTTTGTTGAATTCCAATTATTCCCGTTCCTGTCTGCATTGGTATGCCCATGATAATACATTCACTAACGCCTTGTATCTCGTCCACTCGCCCATTTACAGAAGCATTAAAAAGATGATCTGATGCCCTCTCAAACGAAGCCAACTTCAGCACACTTTCTTTCATTTTCTGAATACCAAATGCGGTGATCCCCAAAACTTCCCCCTAATAATGTTTACACCATTTGAACAAGTTAGCTAATTGCGGTCTTTAGCATCTAAATGCAGCAAATGCTATTTAATATTATTATACCTATGTATTTTATATTTTATGTTTCTTTTGGGTGGCTGGGGGTTGTTAACAGGTCAAAAAGTGTTGATTTTTCAACCCATCAAAATAATACTTCGTGTCAAATATCTGACATTACTTCGATAGATAACTTGAATTTGGGTGACTTTAACTTGTTTGACCTGTTTGTCCATATCCTTTAAAGCAATTATTAATTAATTGTAAAGCCAATTATAGATACTGAGATACAATACATAACCCATATCCACCCACTTATAAGTTATAAGTAAATGTATCGAATAGAACATGTCTAATAACTGCATTACTAGCTACCTCTATATTAACAACACGGCCCACTCTCTTATTATTCTTTACCAGATCATTTTCCAGTTTTCATAAACCGTGACTTACCGCTAACAGATATAATATATACGAGGAAGGTACCTTATATGTCATGAGATCGGCTAAAAGCATCATATGTCGAATATCTATACTCATTCCATGACTTTCCATGGTATATTGAATCTCTTTAATAATGGACCTTCTTGCAGCTTCAATGCCAAGTGTGCTCTGTACTTCAAGAATATGATTACTAGTGGTTTCATGTCCATTAATTCCTTCCACGCCCATGACTGATTGAAGACCCGTTCTAAAATTTCCACAAGATTGCATTTATTAGCATATAACAAAAGGTAATTTGACAGTCCATGGACTTCAATGATCAATATAGTAATTTCAGGTTGACAAAGTAACTATAACATAAGATTATGTCACCTGCTGATATAGTATTGATCATAATTTACAACACTTGTGGTTGCACACAGGTCACGCTTATTACTATGAGTTAAATACCTAAATATCCCTAAAAAAGGTGATGATATAGAACTGTTCTGACTTCTGTGGACCAATATATCAGTAAACTGTAATAATACTAATGAGGAAAAAAATAACTCTGCTTTGTAAGTTGTAAAAATGAGTATGTTGCATTGCATCTATTCTGCAGCATCCTACAAACATATTGTTCCATTCATTTTGGCAAAAGTATGATACAGTAAACTTACCCTTCAACGAGCAAGTTAAACTTGTCCTGCTCCTTCTTTTTGTTTATTACAGCTCGTTCAGTAGTACCTATGCCCTGGAACATATGACGTGTATTTCATTTTAGCAGGTCCACATTAGCATAACATTAAAAGTTAATTTGTTTTATTCAAACAGTAATAAGGGCTGAAAACCACCTTCACAACGACTGTCGAAAGTCTATTTCTGAGCCAATGGAGATCAAAATAAAGTTTGTCTCTGTCATATAAAGGCTTAATTTGAAGTTTTCTAGCATCCAAAACAATGATATTCTGCATACAGAGCAAATATTTCAGAAATAATTTAACCTGGACGTCTCCCAAATAAATATGAAGAGATCTTACAGCTTCCTTTAGTTTGATTTTAGGAGTCTTTAGTATTGATTCTTTTACGGTATATGCATCTATAGAGAGTTGTAGGGCTTCTATTGTTTTCTTGTCAAGACTAATAACAATAGAAGCGGCTCGCAATCCCATCACTAACTTTATACTCTTTGCAACCTACATACGCAGATGAAAATTAAAGGTTAATATTCCAAGAGATACTTAATACAGCACTTGTACTATTTGAAGTGGTAATTTTTCACAACTATATTTGAGAATGGGCTGTCCGGGATACATTTTCTCTCTAACTGGGGAAAACAGGCTAAATATAACAACAGCTTAGACGTGAAGTTAAAGGAGAGAGGTCAGTGCGTCGAAAGTCACCAAAGTATATTTTAATTTATTATACATCCTAAATAACTCTACTAAAAGAACCAGATTATTATAACAATCATACAACCTTTGGCAATGATATTTAACACACTAGACATCTATCTCCAATCCATTTGCCAAGCTCTAGATGGTACACATGTCAGATTTTCAAGTTACATGAATACAAGACCAAGCACTAAAAACACTTCAATTCGTAATTTAACCTTAGATACATACGAGTAATAACTTGTAAGAAATTATCAAACCTGGCCCAGAAGAGTTCTTTCCATTTGGCTTTTTACCAACTTGACAAATGATATGTTATCATTAGATTTGAGCTTTGCGGTAATGACTGGTGTGCTGATTTTCTTGGCTGCATTTAAAATTTCCCTGATACGGGGAACCCCAAGAGTGACATCTATTACAGAGTTAAGTAGCATAGCACTCTATATGTACGGGAACTCTAGAAGCATGAGCGATATATATACTGCAATTAGATGAAATTTATAGAATAGGATACTCATGCTCGCAACACCAGCAAAATGAAAGGTTTTCAATGTCATCTGTGTTCCGGGTTCTCCAATACTATGAGCACCTATTGAACCGACGTTTGTTCCAGCATCAATCCTCTTTTGATGGTAACGAGAGATGCAAGTATTTAAGAACACCTGTACAGTTAATGCAGATTTTTACAGCACATACAATATTCATATGAATTACTCTGGAGCTAAAATGATATCAAGGTCCACCAATATAATAGATCAAAGTCCAAAATCCACGATACACTACACACCAAGATATAAAACATATCAAATACCTGCAGCTGCTGACAAGTAATGCCAGATATGCTTTGAGCTACACTTTCTATAATTCCAGATTCTTCGCCATTAGTTTGTCCACCATGCATTTGAAGTGCTCTCGTTGTGACTTCTAGTGTCATGGCATACTTTTCAAGAAATTGTTTTAGTTTCTTCCTAAAGTCCTCAGAGCAGCCCCCTTCTGGAGTCATATCATGCATTGAAAGACGCTCCTCAACCACTTCACGGATCTCTGAGGAAGACATGCCTTTATGTTGTCCAGCAGGACATGTAGCCTTTCACAAAAATGTTATTAAATATGAGCCAGATATGGCAAGATGTATGGATATTAAAGAAGTGAAGTCAGGGTCAAACCTTGGCCTTCATCAATAACCTGTCAAAATTTAGAGGAAATCCTGCCTTTCCTTCCATTTGAGACGGGTCCATTCCATCACCACCATATGTGAACTGTACAATACATGCACTCGCATCCCTTACTGTGTTATCATAGTAAACAGACAAGTCTTCTAATCCCTTCATTAGTTTTCGGGATAGATAACCCGTGTCAGCCGTCTTAACCTGCCATTATAGGATCAATCCAGCCATTAGAAAAGTGCTGCAAGAGCATACCCTTACTAAAGGTGTCAATTTGGACCATACACTAATGACATGGGTCAACTTAAGTGAAATTTTAATACTAATAGGGAAGATGTCAAAAGAATAAAATAGAAGGTTACAGGGAAACAGGTGACGTCACGCAGGTCAAACGTTTCCTAAGTATTAACTTTAATGAGTAAAGCCCATACGTTGTTTAATTTTAACGATTACATTAAATGAGATAGTATAAACTTTGTATGTTTTTAGAAAGAATAATTTGTAATAACAGAATATATGACCCGAGAGTTTCAGGTCTACCCAGCCTGGTTTGCACCAAAATATACCGATTTTTGACCTTTTAGCCAACCCACTCAGCCCATCCATTTTTTCCTCTAACTTTCAAACCCCACGATAACTTGCACTAACATTAATGAACATGTGATTAGTTTAAGGTTGAGCATTAAGAGTGGGCATGCTCTAAGGATGTCATGAATATTAGCAGTATATTATTTATATTTATTATATTGTTTTATTAGCATAGTTCAAGGTATCTAAATGTAAATTGTATCTCTATATATTGTGATCGATGAGAAGGGGAAAACCCTAACAATTAATACTCCTATATGGTATCACGAGTCCAGGCTTCTTAGTCGATCACAACTTCTTTCTTTTCCCTCCTTTTCTTTCTTTTGCAGTCAACAACATCAAACTCTAGAACCCTACCTCTAATTTTTATTTTTTATTTTTTTTTCATTAAAAAAAAAAAAAAAAGTCAGCTTTCTTGTAATCTCCTTCTCTTGATAGCAGCTTCATCATCTCCACTTATTCTTCTTCTTCAATGGCTGGCGATAATGGAAAAGAAGCCACCAAACAAACTGCCATCCCACTACACCCTGCAACAACGGTTACAAATATTCGTAACCAGATTCCACTAACCCTAAGTACCGAAGAGTGCAACTACAACTCATGGGTTGCACTATTCAAGGTTCAATGCACTGCCTGCCGAGTGCTTGATCACATCGTTCCCCCAGAAGCAGAATCATCCTCTGACTCATCCTCTTCAGCACATGATGAAGAATGGAAACGCATTGATGCCATCGTTCTCCAATGGATCTACAGCACCATTACCACTGATCTTCTTACCACCATTCTCCATGTTGATGACACTGCTGCAACCGCTTGGAAGGCTCTTGAAAGTTTGTTCATTGATAACAAACCTGCTAGGGCAATTGCACTACAACACAAGCTCTCCAACATGAAGCTCTCTGCTTATCCTAATGCTGCTGCTTACTGTCGTGAGTTAAAGCTGATTTCAGATAAATTAGCCAATGTTGAAGCCCCAGTTTCTGATCAGAATTTAGTTCTCCAGTTGATAGCCGGCTTGAACAAGGAATATGACAATCTTGCTACCAACTTGTAACAACTTGATAAACTTCCCAATTTTAAAGGTGCAAGCTCTCGTTTAATCATGAAAGAAAGTAGGAAGGCTAGACAAGAGGAAGAAACCCCTACTGGTCTCCATGCAGCTTCTATGCAGCTTCTGGTCAACAAGATCACCCGACACCTCCTACCACAGTACCGTCACCTCAGCCTTCTCTTGGTTTTGACACTCAAGGTCGCAGCTCAGATTCTAGCCGTGGTCGGGGTCGCGGTGGCCGTGGTCGGGGTCGTGGCCGATCACGGGGTCGTGGCTCCTATGGTCCTTCTCCTTCTTATGGCGTACCCGGTGCTCAGTATAGAAACTATCAGCCTTCTCCGTGGTATCCTGCACCTTGGCAACAACAAGCTTGGGCCTCTCCACCATGCCCATACCCTAGTGTGCCCTTTCAGACACCTTCTCACAGTCGAGGTATTTTGGGTCCGGCTCCTAATTCCCCATATGCGGCCCCCTCTGCTAACTATGTTGCATCGCAACAATACTACACTCCTACCAACATTGATCATGCACTCCACACCATGACTTTGAACCCCGATCAGAATTGGTACATGGACTCAGCTGCTACCAACCACATGTCGCACTCCTCAGGTACACTCTCTTCTTTTAATAAAATTGGCAGTTCAAAACCTATAGTTGTTGGCAATGGTTCCCAAATCCGGACATTGGGTATTGGTCACACCCCCCTACCACCTCCTTATCCTCCACTTTGCCTACCTGATATCCTAGTTTCACCTAGTTTAATTAAAAACCTTTGTTCTGTTAGACGTTTAACTACTGATAACAATATATCTATCGAATTTGATCGTTTCGGTTTTCTTGTGAAGGATTTCCAGACCAAGCTTCCTATTTTTAGATGTGACAGTTCCGGGGACCTGTACCCGCTCACTCCTCCTTCCAAGGTCGTTTCTCCAATTGCTCTTGTTGCGCTTACACAAGTTCGTTGGCATCAGCGTTTAGGTCACCCAGGCATAGATTTGTTACGTGTTTTAAATAAAAATAAGTGTGTTTCTGTTTCTGTTCCATTGAATAAAGAACTGTCAACCGTGTGTTTTTAGAAAGTCTGTTAAATTACCCTTTCATGATTCCTTGTCATTTACTCCAATGCCTTTTGATATAATTCATAGTGATTTATGGACATCTCCCGTTCCTTCATCCGGTGGACATCGGTATTATATGTTATTGTTGGATGATTATACTAATTTTTTGTGGACTTTCCCTTTAGTTTATAAATCGGATGTGTTCCCTATTTTCACACAATTTTCCACTTTTATTAAAACTCAGTTTGATCGTCAAATTAAACAGTTTCAATGTGATAATGGTCGAGAATATAATAACAAATCTTTTCATGACTTTTGTAAACAACACGGCATGCACTTTCGTTTTTCTTGTCCTCACACGTCTTCCCAAAATGGTAAAGCTGAACGCAAAATTCGTTCCATCAACAACATTGTTCGCACCTTTCTAACACACTCTTCTCTCCCACCCTCTTTCTGGCATCATGCATTGTCTTTGGCCACTTACCTTCTTAACATCTTACCTTCCAAAACAAAGTCACATCTCACCCCCACACAACTTCTCTATAACAAACGTCCGCTGTACTCGCATCTTCGAGTTTTCGGGTGCCTATGTTATCCCCTTCTTCCTTCTACTTCTATTCACAAACTTCAAAATCGTTCTACTCCTTGCATTTTTCTTGGTTATCCACCTAATCATCGTGGATATAAATGCTACGATCTTTCCACCAAAAAGATCATCGTATCTCGTCATGTCTTGTTTGATGAAACTATTTTTCCGTTTCGTACCTCTACTCCGTCTTCTTCCTATGATTTCCTTCACAAGAAACTTGACAATGACCTTCACCCTTCCTTCCTCACCCAACCATTTCCACCACCTGCATCCAACTCCCTACCCGATCCACCACCAGTCCCACCTCTTCTCGATATGGTACCACATATTCTCGTACTCCTCATACCAAGACCAATCCTCCAACTCAAACCGATCTGTTAACCCCACCCGATGTTTCCCCACCAACCGCTCCTAACGCTTCGTCACCTAGTTCATCTAGTCAGTCATCTCCGTCACCACTCCCTCCACCACCTCCTCCACCACCACCCCCTCCACTACCACCCTCTCAAACTACTCGTGTGACTTGCAGCATGACGGGCTCCCTAAAACCAAGAACTCTGTTCAACCTACATGCCGATACCGCTCTCACTTCCGTTCCCAAAACCATTACCGAAGCCATTAATAGTCCGGTTTGGAATCATGCCATGACTAAAGAGTTTTCTGCTCTTATTGATAATGAGACTTAGGAGCTTGTGCCTAGACACCCTGACATGAATATTATTCGGTGCATGTGGATTTTCAAACATAAATTTAAATCTGATGGCACTTTGGAACGGTATAAGGCTCGTTTGGTTGGAGATGGCCGTTCTCAACAGGTCGGGGTAGATTGTGAAGATACTTTTAGCCCGGTTGTGAAACCGGCCACATCAGGACAGTTCTTTCTATTGCTCTTTATCATCAGTGGGATATCTCTCAATTAGATGTCAGGAATGCCTTTCTTCACGGGAATTTACTTGAGACAGTTTTCATGCATCAGCCCCATGGTTTTAAGGATCCGCGGTTTCCTCATCATATTTGTCGTATTAAGAAATCTTTGTATGGTCTCAAGCAGGCTCCTCGAGCCTGGTACCAGCGCTTTACCGATTATGTTCTTCGACTAGGTTTTCGTTTAAGCTCATCAGACAACTCTTTGTTTGTTTATCGTCGGGGTATCCACATGGCTTACATTCTTTTATATGTGGATGATATCATTATGGTTTCTTCCTCACTTGCCTTAAAGAAGCATTTTCTAGGTCACTTGTCTTGTGAGTTTTCTATGAAGGATCTAGGTGCTCTTAATTACTTTATGGGGATCTCAGTTACTCGCTCAAAAGACGGTTTGTTTCTCTCTCAGTCTCAATATGCCGAGGACATTCTGGCTCGCACAAAGATGTCTGATTGCAATCCTGTTGCCACTCCGGTTGATACTGCAGGTAAGCTTAGCCGCAATGACGGCGTTCCGGTTGACGATCCCACTTTCTTTCGGAGTTTAGCAGGTGCATTACAGTACCTTACCTTCACTCGTCCGGACATCTCTTATGCCGTTCAGCAGGTTTGTATGCATATGCATGACCCGCGGGTTTCTCACTTTCTAGCCTTGAAACAGATCCTTCGCTACGTTCAAGGTACTTTACATATAGGGCTTTTCATGCGTCCTTCTATCCCTTCCACGTTGGTTGCTTATACCGATGCCGATTGGGCAGGCTGTCCGGACACCCGTCGATCCACTTCCGGGTATTGTGTGTTTATTGGGGATAACTTAATCTCTTGGTCCTCCAAACGTCAATCTGTGGTCTCTCGTTCCAGTGCAGAAGCTGAATACAGGGGAGTTGCTAATGTTGTTGCTGAGATATGTTGGCTTCGCAATTTGCTTTTAGAACTGGGTCATCATCCTCGGCATACTTCTCTGGTTTATACTGACAATATCTCTGCTATTTATCTTGCCGGGAACCCAGTTCAACATCAACGGACGAAACACATTGAGATTGACATTCATTTTGTTCGCGAGAAAGTTCACCGAGGGCAAGTTCGAGTTCTTCATATTCCTTCCCGTCATAACTTCTCAGATATATTCACCAAAGGGTTACCTCGGGCATTATTTATGGACTTCCGTTCCAGCCTAAGTCTTCGAGACCCTCCGCCTTAGACTGCGGGGGTGTATTAGCAGTATATTATTTATATTTATTATATTGTTTTATTAGTATAGTTCAAGGTATCTAAATGTAAATTGTATCTCTATATATTGTGATCAATGAGAAGGGGAAAACCCTAACAATTAATACTCCTATAATGAACAACCAACTAAATCAAACTACAAGGACAATCTTACAGCTGTATCCACAAGCCCTTCTCGCCCTCCCATCGTGTGGAAGAAAAACTCAGTAGCAGTTAAACCACTATAGAAAGAATTTGCTACAAACCCCTTTGCCTGCAATGAAGAAAAGAAAAAGGGAAAGCAGAAGTTAAACCTTAAAAACTAGCATCTAGTAGAACTGTTGCTTTTTCCAGTTAACATAAGTAAAACTTATTACAGTTAAGAACGTGACCCCTGTGGCTAATGAAAGTTTAAAAGAACCGTAAAGACTAAATGAGCGGAAAACATACAGCAGGGGTCTTTGACTTCCTGGGAAAATGGGGAAGACTTCGATCAATAAATCCATTTGGAGCACGTTGGCCTCCAACTGATTGCTGACCAACACATGCAATCATCTGACTGATATTGATAGGAGATCCTTTTGATCCACACTGAGACATAATTAAGGGGCTGTTCCTCCATTTTAGTTTCTCCATGCAAACCTATTAAGAAAATCATCATCAGCTCAAGGATGAGGTGGTAATTTTGACCCATTTACTTATGTATGGGTTGATTCAATTATTTATTATACGATTCAAAGGGGTAAAATACTGAATAGTAGCTCAAAAGGAAACGTGTAACTGGTCTTTTACAATCAAGTAATAGCTGTTCAAATATTTCAAAGACAAAAAAACTATTGAAAGGCAAATTTGCAGACTACATGGACATTAAAAACTAGAAAACTTTAATGGTACAGACATAGACATTTGAAGTTTTTTTGTTTGGTTATGAATATGTAACACTTCATTACATAAAACATTTAATATAAAAGTATAAACACATCGAAAATGAAATCTATAAATGTAAAAACTTGACTAGGGACCAAGAGTTGGATTAAATAGAAACAGATATAAATGAAGTATAAGCCCATTGCTGTTCACTAAATAACAAGATTAACAGAAACAGAAAGAGAAAAACGTGAAGAAACAAAATGTTTGTCATACTAATAATAACAAAATATAGATATAATAATAATAATAAATAATAACAATAACAATAATAATAATAATAATAACAATAATAACAACAACAATATAATAATAATTACAATACTAACAATAATGATAATAATAACAGTGATGATGATAATAATAATAATAGTGAAGTTATTACTATTAGAAACAGTAAGAATGAAATAGTTCAGCAGATATCAATAAATATTGACATAAAACTTCTGCAAGAGTATCTTGTTAATATTGTATGTTCCCCTTATCAATTGGAAAATGAAAGACTAGATGCATCTTTTTTGCAAAAATATTGCATTTAATATTCAAATGTTAATATATTTAACTTAATACTTGTGTGCATCATCTTCTTCATGTTTGTACATCACACCTGATATTGTTAAGGTTTTTATCAGAAAAGATCTCGTGCGTAATTAGTAATTTCCACTTCTACAAATATGTTTTCCATCATTTGGTAATATCCATGATTGTTGAGCCTTAACTTTAGAGATTGACTTCTCCCAAAAACATATATGACTAAGAGAACAGTAGAGGGCACAGGAAATAAAATAAAAAAAGGGTAAATCGATAGGAACCCCTTGATCCCATGCACTGCATTGGTACCTACTAAACCCCCATACTGAGTTTTTTTTGCTTTGATGGTTAACTACTATCCTCACACTTGACTTTGGCAAGAATCAAACCTGCGTCCCTTAAGACACAGGCCCCCAATGTCGTCATAATGGTTGTAAAGACTTGGAAGTTTGAAAAAGATGATGAACAGATACAATCCTTAAACATTAGCAGTTGACAGAAAAAACATAACCCATTACCTTTCCAGTTTCATCTCTGATCTTATTCAAGACACCGGTGATCTCAGCTTCAAGTGTCTGGGCAGCATTACAACCAGGCTGCAACTTGAGCTTTCCTTTATTGAAATTGAGAATGAAATTATCACATTTTTTGTTCCCTTCAGAAATGATTCTATGAGTGTAGTCATTCAAATTATCCCCAGGTTGGACATCATCAATTCCAATTGAGAATCCATGATTTCCTATCCAGCGAGCACTGCATTAAGATAATCTCAACAGGCATTCAATTAGAGAGACAGAATACACATCTTTTTATCAAAGAGGGTAAATGATAAAAGTTGTGGAGAAATTTGAGTTGAAAAATCACAATAAAAAACCAGCATACAATATGCATACACAAATTGAATGAACATTTATTCAGCCATATTAGATTCACAAAACGAAGCCAGGTGGTAATAACAGCATACCTTAATTTTGCCAAGCGGTTCATACAAGCAGCAGCAGCGTGTGAATTGTAATCCCTGAGAAGCACCGAGTAGAGTCCATCCTTGTTGCCATTCCCTGTGTAGATATAGAAGATAGATGCAGAAATACACTAAAGTCATGCTTGCAACGAAGTGATCCAAAGCATCATCAATAAAAATAACATGTAAAATCAGAAAGTAAACAATATGGTCATATCTTTTAAGCTGTTTAACTCCAACAAATAAATATGAACATTACAAAATACATGTCAAGGGAAGATCAGCGATACTGGCATATTGTTAACTCGAGCTTCAGTGTACAAAAGTACATTCGGGAAACAAACATACACATAATGCGTAAGAGGGGCATTCGGGGTAGTCCTCAACCTACTAACTAATAGAGCATCAAACAGTTTTGTGAATCCAACACTTGTTATGTGGTTGTGGTGATGGCAGACTTATCCATTTTCATGCAGTTATCAAGTAGCATATAAATTTAAGATAAATTGATACTACACATATATAACAAGCTGTAAGGTTAAAAGCTCAAACAGTATTCAGAAACTCCTTTCTTGCATAAGTAGCAGAAGCAGCATGTGTGTGCAGGTGTGATTGGCAGAGATAGAAAAAACCAACCTAAAGTAGCCTTCCCAAGTTGTCCACTAAGAAGTTCACTATTGTGGATGTGGATATAACCATCATTTGGGCACATTGTCTCGTAAGACTTGTCCCTTTTTCCACTTGACTTTGTGTAACTTTTTTCAGTAACAGTGAGATTCAGATAAACTTTCATATCTGCATGTGGGCGCAACAGTACACTAAACAACTGTTTACCTGTCCAAAGCTCTATTGGCTGCAGGCAAAAAAAGGATCGATGTCAAACAACAGAACTGAATATATGCAAATAAAGGTATACAGAATCCAAGATCATTATTCCACAACTAACAGCAATGAAAACAATATATGGTATAAATTCTCTCTTCTTGCCTTGACTATAGCAGGAGTCGGTAAATCGATAAGATCCATCCCATCACCCATATAAGAACACATAAGGGAAAATGAAGCACGGTCGTAGAATGTGTCCTTCCTTGTTATGAGGAAGGAAGACGTCAAAAAATCTTGTGTGGATGCAACTAAAATCTCCCCATTCTTTGGCGTGCATAAATTGTTTTGCACCTGCATTGCATTATTAAAATCTAGATTTAAGCTGCAATATGAATCCTTAATATAATAAATTATCTTAAAACATAATCTAGTGAAATAAACTGCATTCAATATTAGATAAGGAATCTGGTACCTTCACTCAAAGTTGAGCACGGACATCTCTAATATATGATAAAAGAGAAACCTTAATTCATAGATGGAGAAGTTTGGACCCTTCGATTACGTTTAGAATATATAGAGTTATTTTTATGCATAGTGGTAATTTAGACATGCAGATGCCAACTTTAATTTTGCAATGACATATGGTGTGTTACTTGAATGACATATGTCATCTTTAGTCTATTCAATTTAGTTTCCTAATTTGCAGTTAACTGAATTTAGTTTATCCTTATTTATAACTACCTCGTGATTATTAAATAATATACTACACCAAAAGGGTATTAACACTATATTGTTATTCTAAACCTGGATAGCAACTAGCAAGAGAAGTAGTAAGTAGAGATAATTACCCCCATTAGCATAAGAGCTTCTGTTCTAGCTTCTTCTGTTTGGGGAACATGAATATTCATCTCATCACCATCAAAATCGGCATTGTAGGGATTACAAACAGATTCATTGAATCTCAAAGTGCGCCACGGCATAATCCTTGCCTAAATATACCAAATGATAAAATACTTAGCCAATGAGACAGTTGAGTTGAAATGTATATTGCATAAAAATTTCATCACTCACCCTGTGACTCATGATCGACATGCGATGCAAACTGGGTTGCCTATTGAAGAGGACAACATCGCCATCTATTAAATGGCGATCAACTATGTCACCAAATTTCAATTCATCAGCCAAACGCTTTCTGGCTTTGATACTCAATGACCTGGCAGAAGTACACTTTATCAAATTATGTTCAATTATCATAACTCAAAAGATTTCAGCACCAATAATTCTTACATTATGGTACCATCTGGCCTTCTGATATGCTTTGCACCAGGGTATTTTAAAGTTCCATTACACACAGCATGTCTCAATCTCTCTATATTGTGATGTGAAACACGCTCAGGGTAAGTCACAATCTGTGCCATTAGGATAGGAATCGCAACCTGGACCAAGCATTTCATTCTGTTAGTAACATGGAATTCGGGTTCGGGACAGGTTTGAATGTGTTCCACTTAGAGCGGCTATTTTGAATAGTGACCCAAGTACAACTAGAATCTACATTTTGTCCCTTAATTCTTGAATACAATAATGTGAAATGTAATCTATATGATCAAAGAGAACTGTGTTTCTAAAATACTAATATTTTTAGATTGAATGATTTACGAGGTCTTTCAACGCGTTTCCATTTGCTATGTTCCATTTTTAAGCAAGTTTCCAATGAGGTAATATATTAACCGAATCAACCTACTTCCAGGTAGATGGGTTGAAATTGGCAAAACTTCAAAAGAAATCAATAATTTAATAAAAGTGTTTGAGATCAGAAACATAAGAGGCATTTATCCACACAGACGATGAAATACAGGAGAGAAATGTAGAAGCATGTGACAGAGGCCGGACCTCTGTAATATTTAGATTAGGGTCAGGAGAGATAACTGTCCTGCCAGTATACTGAACACGCTTCCCAGACAGATTCCCTCGAAAACGTCCTTGTTTCCCTTTGATGCGTTGAACAAGACCACTAATTAGTTTCTTTCGCTGCTTCTGTTGCTGCTTCAGTTTAATATATGAAATTGGTACACGAACATCACTGTTTATATATTTTGCAACCGTAAGCTGCAGAATTTCCCAGGGATCCTACAAGAAAATCATCATAAGATACAGCTTAGTTAAAAGTCTAGTTCATTTACTTTTGACTCTTCGTAACAGGGTATAAACAAGTAAAACATATGTATGTGAAGGTACAAGATTAAGAATGTGTAATCTTAGGTAAATTAGTATCTATTATCCACTTTTGCTCTAGAAATGCAGCAAGTAGTATCTTGTTCGCATTGGAGTTCCACTTCAAGCAAAATTCGGCATCAACAAATATATTTTGATTAACAAGCTTAAGAAGAATTAAAACAAAAGCATACCTGGCCTTTGTTAGCAGAAGTTGAATCTGTTAAAAACTGGCGAACAGAAGCATTATCCTCTATAATATCTTCCAATCCCACGGTAACATCATTCTCGTTGCTGCAAGATACAAGAGAGACTCATTAGTGGAGGTACAACTCCAAATGATGTAAACCCCATACACTGAATCACAGCACTTGGTAATATTTCTTCTCAATGTTCATACATATTATCTGTCATTTTAAAAACAAAATGTGAATTACCATAACATAAATACCACATCTTTAGTTTACAGGGCCGCCTTTTTAGTTTTTTAGTTCTTTAGTGCGGAACTAAACCTAGATAAGGGAGCTTATAGAGTTTCAAGCAGATACAATATACAAGGTGAGCAAACAAAAGGAAAACTGAATAATTATAACTCAACTTAAGGTGCAGTTTTGACATCAAATATCAAATGCTGAAATGTGAAATCTTAGACTTAGTTTAGAAAATTTATCAACTAATTTTATGGATTTCGATTGCTTTGTATGGAGAGACAACATGATGTTATTGTGGAGCCCCATACTTTATGCGAGGGAATACGAAAAAGAGACTAAGAATATAGGAACGAAATGAGGACAAAGATCAAATAAACTGAGCCTACACACCTGATTCACTACAAAATTGGACCAATTAACAGGTGAAACCAGGAATAAGAACATTGGAACAAAACAGATAAGAAAAGAACTACATATCAAATATACAAAGTAAAAAAATAAAGAAGTGTACACTCCCTCCAGAATTCCAATTAACCATGTCATTGCTTTAGTTGAAAGATTCCCCAACTTCTAACATATAAGACCATTTGTTGTTTTTTTTCAGGTCCATTCCAAATTTGCTTAAGAGATTGAACTTAAGAAGTGGAAGAGCTGACTTTTCATTAAAAGATTATAGTGAAAAATACCATACCACCAGAAATCCTTCATTTACACTAAATTTTTTTTCCAAATAACTCGAGCAGCGACAAGTTATACAAGCACATCTTCTCGATATAACATAAGAAAAGATGCCAAATAGCTAGACCAGATGAAACTTGGCTTTGTAAGATCACAGCCCTATAACCAGGGTAAACTTAGTTTCATTTATATGATAGGCAATTAAACCATAGGAAGCGACAGAGCTACATTCATCACCACAGGTAGAACAAAATAAAATAAAGATGTTGTAACCTTGACATAAAAACACAATATAACATAAAAAATATATATATATATATCTCAGATAGAGTAAGAAAGTATTGATTAGAGTTCACCTTATTGTCGCTCCGGCAACTTTGGTAGAAGGACGGATAGGTAGCGGAGGAACAGGTACGGTTGATATAATGAGTTTCTCGGGTCTATCAGCAAGATAAAGCAGATCACAATCCTGTAACAGAAAAATATATATGCAATGAACTAGAAGTAACCTTCCATATATATATAAACAGTGGAGTACATCAACAAATAGTTAACATATGGTAAATAACAGTGGATATACTTGCCAGTGACATTTTGGTGACTCAAACCCTACTCAACCAAGAACTGAGGGAACCAAACTCAAGCAAGTGCCGAACCGTCATATAAAACAATAATATGAACTCGGTTCAGAACTGGACTTACTGTAGTGACACCAACCAACAAATAAAAATGTGAGTACTTAACAAACTCTACCTGAAAATTGAATAGAGTTCATAGTGGATAAAATATCTTTAATATACACCCTCATGCACACGCATCTAATATTTGATAAAATATACATATCTATAATATAATGTTTTTAAAGAAAATGCAGATAATAATGTTTCTCTGTGTGCTTATGTCATGTTATGTTAAAGTATATACTATCACATAGATGTAAAAATACTCGAACACGTGTATCCTTTCAAACGGGGAAACCAACTATGAGATGAAACACTGATTCAAGTTGAGTTCAGTAGCTCAAGGCGGTAACCCAGGTGTCAAGGATGGTGTCAGTTTATAAATGAATGACGGCACTACACATGCAATTTTCTGAAACAAAGAAAATGAAGGTTTTCACATTTTCAAATATTACTTGAAAATGAAGGTTTTCACATTCAATGGCATTACTTCAACTTAGAGCGGCAAACTCTATACAGACATTCGCCACTTGTAGCCAAAAATAACAATACAACTAAGACTTAATACTTTTACTTGCAAGAAGAAAAGCCTGCATTTAATTCCTACATTTTTCAGTTTTCTTCCTACTAGTTTCCTCTGCTTTCTATGTTCATGGCTCTTTTGGTTTTCCTTTTCCTTGATTTTATATTTCTTCTATTTGATATCATTTATTTTCTACCACATACACCCTTTTTAAAGTTTATCTTTTACATGTAGACTCTATATATTAGTTTCATTTATATTTGGGAAGGACAAAGTGGAGGTCAGCTAGTGCCATTGAACATAAAGACTATACCATATCCAGCATCTTCTTGAAAAGTTTAAGAACTTTGTCGGGGTCTAACATAGAAGACACAATAACAGGTTTTTTGGTCTCCTTCATGTTAGAAATAGCATCATTGAACTTCTTTGAAGTATCATCTTGAACTTTGCTACGATCATGTATGACTCCCACTGTTCCAACAGCTCTTTTAACTATACCTGAAATGGGTTATCAATATTAATATATTGGTAAAAGAATATTTATTTAAAAAGTTTGAGCATCTGCAACCTAACCTCCATTAGGGAGTCAAGTTCATATTTTCTTACGACCTTTGTAAATCATCAACTATTAAATACGGCCACTTATGAAGACTAAACATATACACAGATGGCACTTATTTATGTCATGTATTTAGAAAGTAATTACACTAGTGTGTAGAAAGAATTGGAGACTCAGGACAAATACTAAAAACATGCCCAGCTACGTATATGCTTACCCTACAAGATATTATACCTAAACCAGATAGAACCATGTGCCTATTCTAACTTACGAGCTTATATTTAACTCAGGAAAGATTCCTGCATTAAACCAAAATGATGCCTTGAGTACAATACACATACATTATCGTGCCTAGGGAGGTCACACATTATCGTGCCTAGGGAGGTCACGGCTACCTGAAATTAGTAAGATGACTATATTTGCAATGAGCTAACTAACATCCCAAAAGAACCAAAAATGTGTAAAAGAGGTCTAAACCACCATCAAACTCATATTCTTTCTCTTAAAAGCAAAATGTGTAATTATCAAGAAAGAGATTGCCTATTAGCTTACTTAAATTACTAAATTAAAGAATTACGGTATAGTTATGTTGATGTTTGCCATGAACTTTACATTACTTGTATGGATAGAAAGAAAAAAGCAATACACTGTACTGCACTGAAAAACACTAGGGAAATAAATCAATCTTTTGTTATTATATGTGAACATAAATCAAAAACTTAGAAAAGATTAGAGATAGGGTAGGGTTGAACCATTGATATAACCACATCTGGAGCATGTCACGGCCTTCTTACTACTTGCCATAGCTGTGCACCTTTTAACAACCTTTTTAAAGATGTCATTCTTCCTCAGATGATCTTTTTGATTTCTCATCCTCTTTAAGTAGTCGAGACGTTCATCCTCCACCAATAATATACGGGAACAAAACTAAGAAAGGAAAAAATCAAATGGGAAGACGAAGGGTAAAGAGTAAAGAAAAATTACAAAATTAATGTCATATATACGAACAGTAGTGTAATCAAGCCCAGCCAACTTGAAAGGCTTCTCAAAGCTGACTTAAAAAAAATTTATAATCGAATTGATTCTAATCAAGCCCCGCAACTCGAGTAGACTTTTGAGTTAGTCTCCAGTAGTAATATACCCAAACCATAAAGCTCACATGACTTATCACTCATAGATTCCCTGAACTTTCTTTTAAAAAATGCATAGCCCACAACTAAAAGAAAATATAAAGCAAAGCCACAATACCTTGCATATGCACTTCAAAATGTCCACAATGTGAGATAAATATCCAACATTAAAAACCGGCAATGCAAGTGCTAAGTAACCAAAATGACCAGGGCAAGTTTCAATAGACCCATGACAAGTCTCACATGTGCCATGCTTGTGTGGAGGACCCTGAAATACCAGAAGACATATTTTCATAACTTCAAAGACAAGTATGAATTTAAAATACAAAATAATACACTAGATACCATAGTAACGCAAGCATGCGCCAAGCACGCAAAAAATGTAGCAAAAGCTGGGACGTAAAGATATACCAATACAACTTCAGATCCAATTAATATTTCACCAAAAAAGCACTCATATGATTCAGAAGAATAAGATATGTAGACGAGCCACTCTGTTGGCCCTTGTACAAAAAAAAAATACTTTCTCATGTGTCAGGCAAACAGATGTTACGATAGTAATGTATGTAATAGCGATCTTATGAACACGAAAGGGTAAATCATATGATAGTCAAGCACTTCTCCATGTAACTAGTTTCACCGGAAATACTATCGAATATATCTTACTTTAAAACTTGCCATAAAATTTTTCTATCTTTCAGTTACTGCTATTGTATGATTATAGTGATTTTTTCATTAATACTTTTAATAGCATAAAAGTCACATAAGTTTTCACATCATTAAAACCAACCGGTTTTAGTACAATACCATATCTCTCCTACTTTAAAACATTACTATAACGCAAACCCTCATACTAAAAAGTAGTAATACAGAATCACAATTCAATATAAACACCATAACATCTTCAAAAATAACTACTTTCCGTTTACCATGCGTGGATCCAACAAGCCATTAGGAAGAGGACTTTCATCTTCACTCACGTAACAAATTGAACGATTCACTTGAACTTCTCCCATTTTAAGTATATCCTCGCCAGATAACATCGAAAAATTAACACTCTTACTGCATTGATTTTCATATCCAAGAAACAAATACAAGTAAGTTAGCAGAACTAAACATAAATTCTTACTAAGCATAACATTAAATATGGTCACACACGCATAAACATATCGTACATCAAAAATAACTGTTTCCTAAAAGTGAGGATATGCATTACTTTTATGGTGTCTAAACATATAATAATACATTATGTTTAAAATTTTGCTAAGCATATGTATAATAAGATCAGAGACAAGTAAATATATCATACATTAAAAAATTGGTTACTCCTAAAAATAAAGATATCGCAGTGTCTAAACATATTATTCTACATCACGATTAAAGTTTTGCTAAACATATGTTCGATACGTTCAAACATGCATTATCATGCATAAAAAAAAATAACCGCTTCCTAACGATAAGGATATAAAGTACTGTTAATGCAGCGGTGTCTTAACATATTATACATTATGTTTAGGCTTTGCCAAAAATATGTTTAATACATTCAGATTTGCATAAACATATAATGTACATTTAAGAATAACCGCTCCCTAAGAATAACGATATACATTCAGTTACAATACTTTTAGGCATGCAATGTGTGTGTGTGTGTGTGTGTGTGTTTTTAGCAAAATCATTGATATGAAATAATTGATTAAATGAAAAGACTTACATTCTTCGGGGACGGACATCTTCGATATAAGGCTGTTTAGTAAATGAAAGTTTTAAAGTTGTGTCCTGGTCTGGTGCTCCTCGGTAATTTCTGTTCATTGTTAATATTGGAAAATTAGGGAGTAACTAGGTAAGTTCAGTCGAGCAATATTGCGATTGTATGCAGTAATGGTTAGGTTCTGAATGATTGTTTGCAAATCTTGGCTGTTGCTGCCTGATCCTTGTGTTTGGGACCTGTTTCAAGATGTCATATTGTTACTGGTCATAATACCAAATTGCTAATTTCACTCGTTCAGCTGTAATAAATTTACACAGAAATGACATAGTTCAGCAAATACAAAAACATATTTACATCAGACTATGTGTTTGTAGTATTTGTATACCAAACTGTCTTTAATACTAATGCACATCCACTGACCGATCTACTGTTTCAAGCATTATAGTTACGTATAAAGGTCGCCAAGTAACTTAAAACAAACTGCAGTCTCTAGTCTAGCACAATTTCTGCCCCTAAATGACAACTAAACCATTCTCGGGGTTGTGTACATCCTATTTTACCCTTCACAGTATAACCCGCTTCAGCTAAAAAGTTGAAGGTTGTGTTAGCTCGAACTGTACAAATAATCAGTAGGAGGATATAAAAAAGTAGAATAACAATGATAATAATTATTATTATTATTATAATAGTAATAAAAAAATTTAAAAATAATAATAATAATATGAATAACACGTAGTAATAATAATAAGTGTGTGTTCTTAACAAAGTATCCATCAATACCCAGATGTCCTTGCAACTAATTTTGATACTAAATCAGCTAAAAATCCAAACTTTAAGTTACATTTAGGGATTTTTTCCGTTACTTCTATTGACCTTAAGCAACCATCTTGACCTGCCTGTTTTGCCATTTCTAATCATAATTAAAGCTAACTATGGCCAATTGCTTTATGTTTTCGTTTATATACTGTTCTTTAACTTGCAGTTCTATAATTAGTACCTAGCAAAGTGTCTACAGAACGCACTGATCAAATTTAACTAATGGGTTCTTTACATTAACTGAAAGCTCACTTCATAATATTTCATGGTTGATCAGATATCAACATACATAGCAACTGGTTCTAAGCTATTATCTACAAAATTGTCGGTCATTTATTTGCTGTAAAGGCATATGTACATCATGAAAGGACAAACTGATTTGCATCAAGCATAAGACATTTCACACTAAAACTTTTTCCAAACTTTTAGCATAACTACCTAAGCAGGCCTCTGTGTCTCACGAATTTTATGTTCTATGATGAGTCTATCTAAGAGTGTCATATTTCGTATAAGTGAACCTATCAAATAATATCCATGACTTAAAGCAACAACCTTACACAACCAAAATCAAATGCACACATTTAACAGAGTTCTTACTTTCAGTGAATCTATATACTGCAGGCAATATAGAGTACCTAAGTTGCCATTCGTATAATTATTACTACAAAAGATAGGCATCTTGCTTCCTTTAATAAGTTGCAAGCAGAAATAAATCAGTCTCCAAAACTCCCCACATTTATGTAGCATTGGTGTTTCTTAAATCTTAATGACCAACAAGCAACTCACTTTCGGCCATTTGGGTTACTGCTATTAACCTATTAATGTCCGTCAAGTTGTCATTTTCTTAAATGGAAGCTTACAAATTGTGTAATTAAAAGCCATAGTTTTCTTGTATCGCCAATTGCAGAGGACGCCTAATTCCTTAATATGTTATATCCTTCGAGTAACTAAAAATGAATGGACGTCTAGTGAAAGACGATAAACCTTTTCTACACACTTATCGTTTCTTCTTTCAATCATAATTCTAAAACTTGTATCCTTTTGTAAACAGCTTTTGCTTCTTCCTTCAATCACACAGACCCATTGAAATTTCACAGATAACGATGACATTTACAATTGACAAAAATACATAAAGTAACAATCAAGTTGTAAAACTAAAATGTGTATATCTCACCTGAATTACGTTTAAAGAATTCAAAAGTTTAAATCTTTTGACAATAATAATATTAAGGGTGTCGGAATTTAATAAACAACGCACGAATGTTTATGTTATGTTAATGAACTGAATGAATTTTCAAAACCCTGTTATTGATCGTATTCGGGTATATGTGACAACTATATAAGCTGACACGTCCATCGCCACGTTATTGATATAACCAGGATTTCAAAGTTCATTAATGAACACACCCGAGTAGTTTATCCCACAAAATAAACATTCGTGTATAATATATTAAATTCTGAGACCATAAACCCTAATAATAATAATATATATTCTTTTTGTACAAAAAGAAACACTCAATTTGTATAAACAAGTTGCAAACTCTAACTACTTGATAATAATTCAAGAAACTTAATATATTGATATATTCAAACGGTTTTCAATGAATAAAACAATTTAATTTAAATTTTTAATTAGTTCCAATTAACAGAATTGAAATTAGGGTTCTTCCATATAATCAGATAAAAAACGAAAACCGCAAAAATAAAAAGATAGATGATCAGTTTTTGACCTATTGTAGCTCCAGTGAACTCTGTTTTCTTGTGAGCAAACGGAGAAGACGAAGTGACGTATGTTCCAAAGAAAAAAATATACCTAAAATAGCAAAGACAGATTCGAACCGCCGACGTCAATCTCAATACCTAATGTCTTAACCACTCTTTATAAGGTCTGTTTTGTTTATTTTGTTCATAGATATTAAATTTATTCAAGCATTGACGAAAGGTTCAATTCGCTTCTTATATTTTTTTTTTCACTTTTGTACTAACAATATAATCATGCTGATACTATAGTTATAAGGCCGGTTTTTTTTTCACATTTGTTGTATAGTTTGTTTATCAGCAATGCGTAAAATTCAAAAGATTTCTGTAGTAATAACTTGACAGAAATTAGAATAAAAAAAGAGTGTTCACAGGGTTGAACACTCGAATAATCTTTTAAATCTTGAAAATTAAAAACATTATTGGGATCCATGATAATAAAAATTTTAAAAAATATATGAATAAAAAATGGGAATTATTTTTACAAAAAGTATAAGTATTGTAATATTTACATAAAGAACGAAAAATTATTTATTTTTGTTTATTTGTATAAAGTTATGAATTTTATTTTATTACATCAAATTTAGTATATAAATTTTAAAAAGTATATAAAAGTGTCCATGCAACAAAAGAATAACTATAACTAAATTATAAATTTGTTGGACAATATGGAATGCGAGAAACAACAAATTCTTTTGTGGGGTATCTCAAATGACACATTAAATTGTTGAAGACATTTAATGTTTGGGCTTCTTATGGATCAAGAACCGGGCTTCGAAATTGAATTTGGTGTGGAATAATTGGAGAAAGTTCCCGTTTATGTAAATATACTAGTGTTCAAGCATGTCCAATAAACGGGTAGTATCAAAATATATCAATCAAAACTAAAAATTTGGAATTCAAGTATATTAAATAGATACTGGAAAAATTAAAATATCTAAAAGTAAAACATAACACGGTTCAACTAAGGCAAAACCTACATATAAAAATTGATTCCAGTTACCCTTTTTTTCCAACTTTAGTTAAATAAAAAATTTACAGTTTGTTATATTTAAACTTACTATAAACACAAACAACAATTTTAGACTAAACAATTTAAAGTTAAGCTCAACAAAAAGAGAAACAAAAAGTTCAATAAAAAGAGAAATAAAAAGTGTATAGTATATAATTTGAAAAATACATATCTATTCTCCTTTATAAAACATATTGAACATCTATTTTAGAAAATTAAGCACTTTTTTCAGCATTCCCATAATACCCCTTATACCCCTACTTAAACATAAAACCCTTATATATATCATCTTTCCCCATTCTTTTTAATTATTACACGCTCTCATCAACCTTCTTTCACTTTCCGCGACACCCTCTTTCTTTATCGTCTCCCTCGATCTCCACCACCGCTACCTTTTATAGTGTCATCGCCTTCTAGCCGCCGCAACGCGCGGGCACTGTGCTCGTTACACATCAATTCATTAACAAAGACCATCTTAAACGTTTTGATTTTCTTCTAGCTGTTCCACTCCGAAATAGTCAACACATGCACAACACATAGTCGTAGATGATGGTTAACATGTGTTGGCTTAAGATCTTCAAGATAAACTAATGTGGTATTTTAATTTGTTGTTGAAGAAAAAGTCATAATGAACATATAATTATCAACAAACTAAATTAAAAGAGATAATAATAACAATAGCATAAGAATTCAATGTTAAATAATAATAATAATAATAATAATAATAATAATAATAATAATGATTAAATGTAAACTGATAGAAGTCGTTGAGCCGATCAAAAATATAAACTAAATACCACTAATTAGCTAGGGTAAGTCGAGTATCGTTTCCACTTAAACAAGTTACAAAAGTTAACTAATCTAGACATAAACTTAAAATTTATTGATTGATTTGTTTTGATTAACAACTAAAATGGATTATAAATTTAACAAAATAATTCAATTAAATAAAGGAGACCGATCTCATGCTTCAAATTATGTTTTCAAAAGTATAACCTAACCTATGTTCGTTGGAAATCACATAGACATGATTCGTTATAACGTTTGGATTGAATGAACTTAAGAACTAAAGTAATCGGTTGTGATGATTCATAATAACGAAAACCGAGGAATTGACACAACTAGATTTTCAATTCATTAAAATAGAATTACAAGTTCATAAAAGATTCTTCCAATAATAATTGATTAACAAGAATTTGAAATCAAAAGATAGATGGATTTCATTCAAAGTTATAAACAAGTAATCATTCATTCAAATCCAAACAACATTAGATGCAAAACACAATTAAGAATTAAACATCTAATCCAACGTGAACATAAGAAAGATTGAATACAATTGTCTTACATAATTGTTCACATGAGAATGATCAAAAGAGAATTAGCCTACAATCTCCATCATTGATTCTTCAATTAGGGCTTTAATCTCCATGGAATTGTGATTTGATGATGAAATTGGGGTGTTGTGTGTGTTGAAAAACTGCCCAGGTATGTGTAAAAATCAATTGGTAACTTCCCAAGTCGTGACTTGAATGGATATAAACTAAAAAATAATAAAATCCCTAAAATTCGAAACTTTAGTGCAGATAGGGTCGTCCCACACTGTCTCCTGGGCGTCCTGCACTGTACCCCGGAAATGGCAGTTTTCCAGATTTGCTTCTTGACTTTTCTTGACTTGATTCTCAACTTTTCTTGACTTGTTTATAATCTATTTAACTTCAAATTGTCACCAAGGACCTGAAACACTTAAACAAACATAAAAACGTCCTAATCGTCTATTAACCTTCACCAAACATGTCTGTTTTTATCTCTTAAAGTATACAAATTAGGCGTTTATCATAAACAAACTATATATATATATATACATGTATATAACTATTTTGGTAATCGATCATAGGGTTTTTTTTTTGCCGTAGGTTTTTTTTTTTTTGTTGAGAATATATGAGGGTTTTTTCTAGGTTGTATATATATATAATAATAATATTTTTTGAGACTTTTAAGGATAAAAATATTTTTTTTATTAATAATAAGGTTAGCCATTTATTTAATTAATATTAAAAAATAGAAAATTAATAAGAAGCGAGGATTAAACTCAAAAAGGAGGACCTCTTTTAGTTATACTAGCTAATCAACCCGAGTTTAACCCGGACTTAGTAATAAAAGTTTTATAATATTAAGTTACGTTGATGTTTAAGAAACATGGATAGTTCCATAATCTCGGAATAATATACCTTGTATTTCGAATAAATATAATTATCTTATTGACGCAAAATTGGCAAAATAGTAGTTCAAGAAGAAAAAAAAAAGTAAATTAGATAATTACATACGAATTTACATGAGATTTAAGCTAGAAAAGAAATAAATCATAAATCAATTAAAAAATATTTAAACTTTAAATAAGATAATGTCATAATTTAAGATATTAAAAAAAATAATTAATATAAAGAAGTTTAATAGTGACTAGTAAGCATTGTATAAGAAATAATGATGTTAAAACAATTTTGTTTTATCTATAATCCTTATTAAAGAATATAATCCCATGTTGAAAATGTCCTCAATCCATCGATCACCCCCTTCTCTTCTCATATGTTCTCTCAAATTACCAAATTCACACATAAGGAATACACTCCCACCGGGGCGCACACTTCAACCCTACACCCCCACCGTCCATCGCCGGCGACGACATCAACCTTCTACACCACCACCGCGACCATCCATAACCACGATCGAAATCGGGATTTAGCATTGCATTTATATTTGTTTTCAGATTTAATTGGGGGTGTAATCAAATCGGTTTGGGTTTTTCTCGAAAGGTATATACATATATCATCACATTGTTATGTATGTATACATATATATTGTATCTATTTATGTTGATGTTTTATTCAATTAATTTTGTTTTGATTTCAGTCTCGGTGCTAAACTTCCAGCATCTGCTTACAAATCTTGATTCACAATCCGTACGTATATCTTTTATACATTTAGTGTTTGTATATAACATTCGAGATATGTAATTGATTTGGATGTATTAGGTTAAAACAGAAGTTGAAAACAGAGTAAAGTAACAGATCACATATACTGGAATTGTTTATTTATATTTCTGTTAGAGAAGGCCAATGTTTAGAATGGAGATTGTGTGGTTAACTGGGTATCAATGCTTCTCTGTTGTTGTACATAAAAGATATGCTTGAGTGCTTTGGATAGTATCATTTGATATGCTCATCGATAAGAAAAAAATGTATTAACTTATTGAAGGTGTGAATTTAGTTTTGTGTGTCCATACTGACTTAATTGATGATGGAGAAGGTGGAGTTTTGGTTCAGTTATATTGTCATTAATGATGGGATTTTGTAATGACTTGTGGATGAGTTGATGGTTCTTAAATCGTTGATGTATTTGGCTCTTGCAGAAGTCTTATGTGGTGGAACCGTGGAAGAGAGTGATGAAGTCATGAAGATGTAGAAGAACCTCAAGTAGTAGAAGAGGAGGAGATAGTGGAATCCGACATTGAATTTGAAGGGGAAACTGTTGAGCCTGATAATGATCCTCCACAAAAGGTATTTATTCCGGTCATCCATCTTTATAGTATGTGGGTAGTTGAAATTTTTTGTTTGTTCTTGTAGTGTCTTTTGGTATTTTTATTTCACTTTTCTGTAATTGTAGATGGGAGATTCATACAAGTTTCTGAAGAAAACCGTGATGCTGCTCAAGAAGGAAAGGTAATGGAAGCAATTTCTAATTGTTTGTATCCCTTATTCTTTTTTAGTAAATCGTTTGATTCAAGAGACAAGAGTGAAACTATCATACACATAAGTACAAAGGTATTTTAATTGATTCAAGAATCCATGTTTTGACTTTAAATGCTCTATAGGCTTCCCTACATAAACTTTTTGAGCAGTTGTGTGCACCCAAAGGTGTAAAACTTGCAAAGGTTAGACTTTGTGATTTTGTATAATTATAGGTTATTGTACTTAAAAGATCTCTTTTTTGTCATTATCTTTTTACTGTCAAGTTCAAACAGGTACGCATCTGGGACTATTTTAATGATCGCAAGCAAGTGGCATTGGCGGAATCGAATCAAACATTGGAGGAGTCCAACCTGTAGATGGATCAATATGTGCGTAGTATTTGATGTACCCCAACTACTCTATGGATCAAGAGTGCTGATATATGACCTAGTGCTACTGCTGGGAATGCTATTGTCTAGGTGCATTGTGCCATTGTCCGTATCTTAAGTTTGAGTTCTGCAGTCTATGGGTGGTTGTTTTGTTATTTTGTTTTACCACTATCAGACAAAGACAAATGGGTGTCAAGATTTTGTTAGAAGGCTTGTTTTGCTGAAAACTTCTTTTTTTTAGACTTGTCTTTTTGATGTTTTTAGCATCCGTTGTAGTCTTTATATCTATTTATCATTGTTGTAAAACTCACCGAGTAGAGCCGAGTACTCTTCGAATACTCACCTCATACACCCGAGTACTCCTAACTCGCCTGTCGACCGACTTGAGAGCGATTAACGACTTCCGCAACCTTGCTATTTACTCTGTCAATGGTATCCACCGCAACGCGCGGGTACCATGCTAGTTTATATAAGAGATTATATAGATAGCCTTATTTTTCTTACAATGTAATATTTGTTTCCTAATTAATGAAATTTCCCTGTTAAAAAAAAATTGAATTATAAATTGATGAAATACTAAAAAAACGATAATTATTGTGCATGTGAATATGTGATTATTTGTAATTTTCTTTCCACGATTATCAGTTGATATAGTCATTTAGGCTCCATTCTTTTTTTACTTCATATACTTAATAACTAAAATCCGTCATACACCGTCATAGCTCAAATCTTATATTACATAATTATCATTTTACTATTATATTTTTCTACGGGAAATGATTAATCCTCCTAACAAATTAGCCTTAAAATCCTCCTAACAAATTAGCCTAAAAATCCTCCTAACTATTGGATAATGACATGTCGAAAATCATGGTGTAAGATTAGGAAAGAGAATTAGTGGATACTACATATCACATTCTTAGAATATTAAGAGGATTTTTAGACTATTTTATTAGGAGAATTACCCATTTTCCTTTTTCTACCTATACCAAGATAGAAAAGCTTACATGTTATACCTAAATAATTATGTAATATAATTTTTTTTTAACACTCAGAAAAGATTATTCTCTCTATAACTAAGAGAGGATAATTTTTTGATTAGTTGATAATTATAAATAAATGTCATGGATTTTTTTCATTATGTGTTACTCATACCTACATTAATTTCCTAATTTTAAGTATTCCTTTTAAAATTATCTTTCATCCTAATCATGATTAATTAATAATAAAAAATAGAAAAGTAAAAAGAATAAACCTTAATAACAAGTCGGCTAAACAAGTTAATATTGTCGGCTAACAATTTTAAAATCTTCCTCTCAAATTTAAAAGTTTTGTCAAATATTGAAATTGGATAAGTCAATCTATTTTTTAGATCAAATTTTTATATTAAAAAAAATTCATACTAATCACGTAAATTATTAATTACATATTATGTTAAAAAATTCATTAAATATAGTCATTCTGTTTAAAATAATAATAATAGGAAAATAACTAATAATAATAACCTTCTTTTCATATAACTAAAAAAAATAATATTTTTTTTATTATATGACAATTATTTAGGGGGCATTTCTTAATTTCTTAGCAATTTGTTCTCGGCATGATTTTCAATTTTAAACTAACAAAATTTTTAGGAATATTCCCATACATCGACTGTACTATAAGATACAACATCAATTATAATCGATATGTTTTCCATATAGGTTTAACCTTTCTATATACCTAAAAAAGAATATATTTTTTTCTAGATGACATTTTTAGTTTTTTTGTCACGTTGGATTTTTAATGAGGTGTCAATTTTCCATTAAAATTGTTATATCTATATTCTCATATATGATCTTAATCATCAATTTTAATCTTAATCATCAATCGTATCCTAATTATTAATATTTATTTTTCTAATTTCTATATAAGTACAAAGATTATATACATTGTATTACGTTTTTTTATTTAATTCAATGATAATTATCTTTTATCAAATAAGATTGTTAGTTATATAATGTTAATTTTTTTGAAAATTATTTATTATATTATACTTAATAGTTATATATCATTAAATTTTGATGATTTAGAAATATTTATGTTTCATTAGTCATGCTTTACATATTTTGACGTATATCATATATTCATAAGCAATAATTTTGTTGTTTGTATGAGTCGTAATCTGACAGTTTTTTATATTATCATGAATTATGAATAATAATGTAACTATCAGTTATTATATTTTTAATTTATGTTTCAGTTATTCCGCACAACAAGCAGATTTAATCTAGTTTATTAATAAAAGGATAGACTAGCGAGAACATGGTGAGGGCTCCTTGTATGATAATGGTCCATTCTAGTCGTTGAGGAAATATTAAAATTTTTTCTCATTTATGGGTTGTTTGTGGCCCCTGGCCGAGAGACACAAAGTGCAGAAAACAGCTCACACACCCAAATATCAGTGACTACATGATATCCTCGGCCATCACACTAAATTGGGAGACAATTGAATTCTATATATATGTGTATTGTCAACTCAGTAGGATGTTATTGAGAACCTAAGGATGTGATTAAAGTTGGGTTTCAGTACTAATGTACTAGATCAGTATTGTGATTATTTGATTAATTCTAATAACAAATGTACATTTTTAGCCAACAGATATTGTAAGATAAGAATTACGAGTAGTATTTAATTAAAGGCAGAACAAAGCACAATCTATATATATATATATATATATGGGTTGGGTACTGTAAAACAAGTATTAAAGTAAAACAAATAAGACAAGATCTTGACTCTTAGATCATGGTTATATTGATGCACAAAGATTCACGAAGTAATTGATGCATGATGATTTTCATGATGCACAGTGATTTTCAATGAATAGAAACCTATTGTTTTATTTGTTTTACTTTAATACTTGTTTTATTTTACCTAAAACTTATATATATATATATATATATATATATATTATTTTTTCTGACAAATATATTGAATTCAAGGCCACTAATTGCCACTTTTCATGCCATCTTGGTCTCCTGGGTTCGTTTGAGATAACTGGGACTTAGCAGATTATTAAGTGGTTGAGATTCATCTACATACGGCTAATCAAAATTTATTTTTTTCTTGACAATCATATAATTGAAAAGCATGAACCTTTATTCATTCCAAATCATATCAAAATGGGATAAAGAATTCAATATGCATGCTACAAATATTCTAACACACAAGACCAATTACCTATCAAACTGAAACATTAAAAATCTCATACAAAACAATACTCAAATTCAATAGATGCACGTTGAAGGAGCTCGATCGGTTGAATTTGTTATGAATTCACCGGTGTCGTCGCGTCAAACATTTTCTACAGCGTCCAAAGCCATGATCGTGCTGAGGTTCATTGGTGATATATAGTTGCTTGCACCATTCATAATTTGATGCACGATAAGTCGGTTTGCCTTCTCAGATGGGTGGAAAGGATCCCAAAATGCGTAGATTTCTCTGTTTGGGCATAAATTCGACATAGGGGTACATAGTCCGATTCCATTATATGGTCCTTGCCCACAACATGCTACCTTAGCCGTAACAAATCCTGCTCAAAATACAAGTAGAATAGAGTACATATTGTTAATAATAAAAATCAAGTTTTATATATATACTTTCCAATTATTTATTTGAGTATATCTCATACTTAGGAAATAAAGTACCTATGTATTTTCGTTATTATAAGTGACGGGTTGCTAGAGTTTGGATACATACCATATCTACCAGGGTCTGAGACGAAATCGATACTTGATTGATGAATATTGACACCAATAAAGATAGTTTGCCCGATTTCCCTGTTGAGACTATCTAGCATGTCTTGGAGTTGGGGGTTAAACAATCCCGATGCTCTTTGTAACTCTGGCGAGCACTCGCCATTTCTACTACGTTGTGCAAGTTCTGCTGGCACACAACCTAACGGGCCTGTGCCCGTTACCAAAACCCTTCGTAACCCCATATCGTAAAGTCTCTGCAATTAAACAAAGATGTTACTTAACAACAAAAATAACTAGGTTCAGTTTGTACATTCTTATACATATTCACAAAAATAAAATAAAAACTTTGATGACTCGAATCGAGATGATATACTTATTTAATTAATACATAGTAAAGGTGGTACAAAATAAAATTTTGATGAAAACAAAAAGGATTATTTGCATCAAATAACAACGAATTTTGCATACATTTTCAGTTTTAGGAATCATAGAATTCAAGATAGCAAACAACTTTCGATTTTTATCAGTCATAAAAGTCAACTAACTTTTGAATTTTCATCAAATTTTAAAGTTAGGTATTAGAATTATCAAAATAGACTCGATCGAATGTTGACATGTGCATGTAATTGGTTTCTACAATTCATATGTACACCATAAAATTAAAACTTGCTTTCTATTTGAAAATTTAATTCTTATGTTTATATTTGAAAATCATGAAAAGTTTGTTACTAAATAACCAAGTAAAAATGTATTTAATCTAGTACAACTAATTTAATGACCACACATGGATCGAACTCGTGAAGATAGTAAACTAATATGTATCATGTATCATGTATCGTCTTTGTCGAGTCATAACTTCATATTAAATGCTTTTGGTCAATAAAAGTAACCTACTTCTATCTTTAGTAATAAGTACGCTGTCAAAATATGCAACCACCTTCACCTTCCCATCTTTAGAAGTTAATAAATTCTTGTACATACCTAAGCTATACATATTTCACTTTTATCTGTCACATGGTCTAACATCCCACATTAGAAATAAAAATATTCTCAAATGTGACATTCAAAATACTATGTACTAGTAAAATACTTATATCTATATATATATACTCTAAAGTCGATCTTCGTATAATGTAGTATAACACCTTAAAACACACATCTATAGTTGAAAAAAAGTTGGTGTACGGATCATCAATATGTTAGAAAAATGAACTTACCATTAAAATTTTTCTGTACTCAGATACGATATAAGGAACGTAATCGGGAAGGGCAAACTGTCGAGATCTTCCGGAGAAAGGCACCAAAAAATAGTTGTTCACAAAGTCATTGCCTCCCAATGTCATAAGGACTAAAGCTTGACGTACAAGTCGTTCTGCCTCTTCATGACCGATTATACCACTTAACCTTTGTTTATATTGTTCGAAGTAGTTCATTTGCATCGGTACCCTTATGATGTTTGCCTGTATATAATTTTATATAAATCACCATTCAGATTTTCAATAAATATGTACGTTTTGTTACTTTTGTATCGCATTTTACATCAGACTATCAGAGGGTTATATATATCAAACAAGCAAAAATTAAAAAATACTATCTCATCATCGTACCTTTTCTTTTACTTTTTCTTAATGTGTTTAAAATACTCGGAAAACATAAAACAAAAACTTGGGCATGTTGTTTTTATAACAAAAAACATAATAATCGTGTTAGATACACATTTTTGATATATTGCATATACATGTTACACATGTAAATGATACTGTTTATTTTTTTTACAATTAAGTGATCACTAAATTGATAAAATGATTGAACGGATAAATAATGTTTATATGAATTAAGTTTGTATAGCTGTTTTTTTTTGCTATTATGTCAAAAAAAAAAAAATATTTATTTTTGATCAAGTCATGACTTTTAAATAATTAAGAGATGCGTAGAAAATTCAAGGTGGACTCTAGACGGTTACATTTTTTTACAGCATCGGTCGAACAGAAGGTATTCCATCTAAAGGTAAGAATAACTAGGCATCCAAAAAAATTTCCACAAAAGCAGTTACTTTTAGATCCTTTAACTTTATAACTTTTTTAAGGCACATGAGTGATTGAGGTTGTCATGTAACCAAAGTTGACATTTGGTCAAAAGACTAGTCAATTTTTGGTATAGCTAATTTACTGAAAAGTAAAAACCATGGTTGACAAAATATATACAAATCGGAACAGAGTTTAATACTTACAAACTGGGCACCGGTATCATTAAGTATTCCAACTCCAGCAGAAGCAAAATTTGCTCCAACAAGTAACTTTTGACCTGTGAGGTTCGGGCTCAAGTATGGCAATGTTGCTTCTGAACCTATGGCCTCACCTGTTTATTATTCAAAATCTCAAATTAGTTTATTAACAACCCGAAAAAAGATAGAAGGCCGAAATACAATTATGTCACATAAACGTTACATAATACAGATTATTATTAGTCTTTTATTTTTTCCCACCGATGAGCTTTTGGTCTAGTGGTCCATGAGTGATGAAAGGCCTTGTTTTTCCAAGAGGTCCAGGTACAAGCATAGGCATTGGTGTTTATTCACCAATTTTGGGTATCACCGTGCAGTTATTGGGTTGACTTAATAAAATTTGTCGTTAAAAAAAAAAACAATTTTTTAGTTTCCATAAGAAATGGGATTATATTCAACATCACTCTTTATTTTCTTCTTTTCAACAACAAAGACGAATTGAAACGATGAAAATTTAAAGAGTAGCGAGAACTAACCACAAGTTTGTGTAGTGTGCATACAAAATGCATAATATTCATGTGCGTAAATTTTGTGTTCTTAATTGAGAAAGAATGTAAAGTATACATGGTCCAAAAAGTGTTGACATATATGGAAATTAAGATCTAATAAATTTTAGAAAACTCCGAGGTTATCTTTAGATCTGATTTTGACATTTGTTTAATTAAGTTGTTGTCCAAGTTATCAATAATATAAAATTTCACTATCACGATATAGGTACCAAAAAAATAAAGAAATATATAAATCTAAATACAATTATACTAGTATAAGTTAAGCAAAACATCTCCTTTAAAGGTTTTAATAAAGCCTAATTACAAGTATGAAAACACAAACTTAACTGATAAGGTCAGGAATATTTAGACCATTAGAGAACCGGCCGGTTGGCCTTCGAGTGGGATAATCGATCCCATATGGTGTATTATCGGCACGAGCAGTTGTAGCCAAGTAATTGTTGTTGCCATTATCGACTAACGAGTCTCCGAACACAAAGAAAGCTCGAGCATCAGCTTGAAGAGCCACATTTGTTAAAATTGCATAAACGAAAAACAAAAACATTGCCATATATGTTAATTATGCAACAAGAATTGTGTAAGTTAGTAAAGTGTAGTATATGCACAAAACATATAAAGACTTTATTGGCTGCTTTATATGTGTGTGATATATATAATGCTGCTGAAAACAAGAAGGCAATAAGGTCTTTAAATATGCAGCGGGAAGTATGGTGATATATTACAGTAAGTTTAATCAATATGTGGCCAATCCCAACTACACATGGTTGTAGTAGTTTTGATGCATTCAATTCAATTACATAATAATTTACTTACACTGTTTTTACTGTAATAAATTTTTGGGTAAATTACAAAAATCATACATGAGGTTTGTTTAAAACTACACTCATCATATCTACAATTCAAAAATTACGCTAGACATACCTATCATTGTCTAAAACCCACACTAACCATACCTAACCTTAATGGAGCATGACGGATCGTCAAAAGAGGGTCACATGCCAGTCACGTGAGGGGGTAAAACGGTCTTTTTCACCACTTCTTCTTCCTCATATGCTCCATCAAACAATCAAACTTTATGTTTATCAAAAAAAAAAAAATAGTCAGCTAGATCTTTTTATTCAAAAAGACATTCGAATGGATATTTTGATCTTCAACTAAAACATCCATACAAAAAAATCACAAAATTCTGAAATAATCAAAACCCAAAATTCTGAAATAATCAAAACCCATACCTGTTTTTTTTTTCTTTGAACAATCAAACAACCATTTTATTTGAAGACTAGCAAGTTGCTAGTGAATAAAGTACAAGCATTACGGAAACAGGAGAACAAGAAAACAACTAAAAATTAAAACCCATACCTGTTAAAAAGAAAATCTATATCTATGTTTATATCAATCTTTATGCCATCCTCTATACCATTGAAAACATAACACTAGATCAAAAAAATACCCAAATCTATACTATCAATAACAGCAGGTCAGCAACAATAACAATTCTAGATAGACTTCCAAATCCAAATCTATACTCAATCAAATCAAACCAAAAATCAAAACCCCGAAACCACCAGTGCGCCGCCGCAAACCATCACACCAGGTGTAGATGGCAGGGAAGGGGGGGGGTATAACGCCACCACCGCCGATGACCCGACCACCTTCATTGGCTGGATCTGCTATTAAACCACCACCACTGGTCGGATCTATTATTAACTCACCATAATCGGAGCTTATTTATTTAATATGTCTTTTAGTGGATTTCATTGGATTTTTCGTGGTTTCATACCATCACACACACATATACAGCCGCATATATATATATAGAAAGAAAGAAAGAGAAATATATATATACATATATATATAGATATAGATATAGATATAGAGAGCGGGAGAGTGTTAGAAGTGCATATATGTGTAACAATGGATTTGGGTGTGATATAAATTTGATATATACATATTGATGTGGTGTATGGATGGATTAATGATTTAGATTATTTGGGTTTGGAGTTGGAGTTGGAGTTGGAAGAAAAACAAAGGGATGATAAAGTAATCTGCCAATGAAGATGATGATATAGGGGCAAAAGAGTCTTTTACCCCCTCATGTGACTGGCATGTGACCCCTTTTAACGATCCATCATGCTTCGTTAAGGTTAGGTATGGTCAGTGTGGGTTTTAGACAAGTGTAGGTATGACTCGTGTAATTTTTGAATTGTAGGTATGATCAGTGTAGTTTTAAATAAACCTTAGGTATGATTTTTGTAATTTACCCTAAATTATTTTAGCATAGAAATATATACGAGTATATAGCAAGTGGATTGGTTGGGTCACTAGGTGGTAAATATTTGGGATTCACGAAAAGTAACATATCGACATTACTTCTTTTATTCCTAAAACTACTAATGAATTGAGTAACTTCTACATAATTTAAAAACAAAAATAAAAAACATTATATCAAGAGCAACTTCCTAAGGTCATCATGTTTCATTAATAATAAGATACACAATTAACGGGCAAGTCAAATTCTTAGTGAGTCTAAAACATATACATATATACATTTTGGTCATTACATCATATGCTATGGGTCCATATCTTCTTACGTTACTCTTTTATAGAATTGAAATACATCATTCATCAATCTCTAGCTTGAAGGCTTGAAATACATCATTCATTCACGAGTATGATACCCGCGCAATGCGACGGCGATGACAGATGGTGACGTCGGTGGCGACCGTTGGTGGCATCAGATGCGTCAAGTGATACAAGTATTTGATATAAATATATATGATTTAAAAATGTAGTAAATATCTTATGAAAAATAATAGAATGATTATTCAAGTTAATTCATTATATGAGTAAATTGGTAATTTCATGTCTCAAAAATCTTAGCTTTTCAACATGGGGTATAATTTTTATATACTAATATAGAAGTATAGATATATCCATCCATAAAAAATACATATACTCCGTAACATTTTTTGTTATCTACCTCGAACATATTCATCTATCTATATTTATATTGTATTAAACTTAAATACTTTTAAGTACTTTCCCAAAATGTCTCTCCTATCTATTCTATGTTTACCTAAAATAATTATAATACCCTTTCTCTCTCATCAAATCTCAACCAATCATTTTTTTTCTCTCTCCTCCATAAATCATTTATTCCTCCAATTTATTCAAAATTTTTTATCTCAAAAATCGTATATCGATAAATCATAAAAATTATATGAGTGTTCTTAAATTTTCATGCTCTTTCATTAGAGATGTCATTCGATATATTTTAAAAAAACTTTTAAATCCGAGGACGGAGCCCGTACGGCTAAGACATTTGACTATCATACTCTATGAGCTATCGCACTTTATGACATATCACACTCTATGACCTAGCTATCACCCTCACATCTCACCGACGCAACGCGCGAGTACATACTCTCGTCATTAATAACATATAACATCTTTCGCTGTTACCTAAATAAAAACATATAACATTCCGTAATCTATCACAAAAAAATTTTCATTTTAAACTATCATACTAAAAATCAAACTCCACGATAATCTATAAAACTCTACAAAACCCCTCAATAGAAACGAATCTAAATGGGAGAGACATTATTTACTGACACCAATTATAGTTTTGTGAAGACTGAAAGAGCCCAATTGGATATTTTATGGAACCACAGCCACCAGTCCACCACTAGTTATAGTTGTTTTTTGGATTGGACTGATAGAGTCAGCATAAAGAGCCCAATTAGATAATCATAGACAACATTTTTACTCCTTTTCTTCATTTCGTCTTTTCAAATTGGAAGCCTAAATGCCTATGACAAAGAAACATTGTAACTTACTCGGTCTTCAATATTATATTAAGTTGTCAACATGTTCAGTTTTATAGTTAAAACCTTCAACTTTTAATTGTAAAAGTAGAGAATTAGATTGTTTGATGATTTTGCAATTATGCTCTCCAATTAAATGTTCGATTTAGCGACTCTTTGATTGGAAAACTACTATATGGTACTCATATGCTAATTATTATTGAAGAGTTTGATGGTTTGAATCCTCACATGGAACAATTAATCATACCAAGCAATATGCATATTACTCGATTGATCGATTAACAACTTCAAATAGCCTATAGGTAAAAAGGTTGTTTCCAAATTTTATCTAAATGATAGAATAAGAACTCCTGTCTTTGAATGGGGTGATGATTTCTAAAGATAAAAGTGTTAACCACTCGATCTAATCATGCTACTTTAAAATAACCAACGGTATTTATGATATATTTGTATGACACTTGATGTTTTTTTTCTCCTTATATAAATTATAAATAAATTCCGATTAATGTGTTTCTTTTCATACACAAACTTGGGCCTCAAATCGGAGTCCTAAATTTGCCATTGCAATGCACAAACTAAAATCATCATTAAACAAAATAGTCCATCATGACCCAACTATTCTAGATCCGTCAGGCTTACCCCAATTGTTCACACTAGTCGGTCCAATGTTTTATAATGAAAAAATGCCGACTGTTGAGGACTTGAGATGCGCTAGATACAAATGGATATATTTGCATGAGATTACAAGGCATATCCTTTTTTTATATAAACAAAAATTTTTTTGACTAATTATAATTTTAAAAATTATCATTATTATATTAAATATTCTACTTTATGTATAAAATTTTGATCTTTTAAATCTTCTAACAATAAAATGTAAATTCTACAACCATCAATATAATGAATCGGCCGATGCCCAATGGTGAGCAGAGGCGGGCTAGCCGATTGATGAGGCGGAGGTGACTATTTTTGCATGTTTATATTACAGTATTTGATTGTATATAAGATGAGATATAGCTAGTTATTAGATTAAAATTGTCCGTTTGACGGTAATATTATAATTATTAAATGAAAATATTATTATTAGTAAATTATATATGTAATGTTTAATACTTGTATACCATTAAAAACTAAAATATAATAAATTAGTGTTATTAAACACTTATACCCGGCCATTGGTCGAGGATAATGATCGAACACAGACTTGAATGCGAGTCATTAATTTCAATAGGTCAATTGTTACCATTAGAAAAAAAAAACATTTTTAAACAATACGTAAATCTTAATATACAAAACTTTAATGGCGAAATAAAAAGTTGTAAACTATCTTGAAAGATAATGATTAAAAGCTTAAAAGTTTCATGGTGCAAATAAAAAAAGACTAAAGCAAAGTAGCATGAATTATTAAACATAAAACTCTAATGGTAAAAATAAAAAGTTTCAAAAGATTTAGTAGTCAAAGTGTGAGACACTAAAATGTTATCCCCCAACAAAAATATAAATCAAAATATAATATATAAAACCTAAGAAGGCAAGTTGATATCTACAAACACGCTAACTAACAAACCGGAAAAAAAAAACCTAAGCAGGCAGGCAAGTTGCTGAGCCAGCTGCCTGCCAGCCAACATGCTTCACTATTCACGCGAAAATATTTTAAATAGTATATACCCAAAACAAAAATATAAATCAAAATCCAAAAAGGCAAGTTGATATCTACACAATACGCTAACTAACAAACGGAAAAAAAAAACAAGCAGACAGGCAGGCTGCTGAGCCAGCTGTGCCAACCAACATGTTTCACTATTCACGCTAAAGTATTTTAAATAGTATATAATATTATTAGAAAATATTATAGTAAAATGATCAACACGTATTTGCCTTAATTATCTGAAAGTCTAAAATCTAATCTAATATATATGGATACTTTGAAAATTTTGAAACAGTTAATTAATATTAGTACTAGTTAATCAACTCGGGTTTAACCCGGACATGTTAATTAAAATTTTAAAATATAAAATAAATTAAAACTTTTTATGCTGTAAATCTAATAATTCAATTAAAACAATAATTATATAGTTAATAAATCAACTAAATAAAAAAAATACATTTTATTTGTAATAATATTACATAAGAGAGATTTTTTATTCTTTAAATAAATGATTGATATTTTAATTAAACATGTAAAGAACTATTTTTATTTTATTTATATATATATGACATCATAATTCAATAAAAAGAATTTTTAAATGAAATATGGATTTGGCACATCAAAATCTTTCTAATAATACCTATAAAAAACAATCTTGTTTTATTATATATAGAGATCTATCTAAGTTTTGAATATTTTATAAACGTATATACTTTAAAAGTTTTGAATTAATTAATAATTAATATCTATAAACTCTTATCTATACTTCTATATCTATATCTAAATCTATACTACTATATAAAAGCAAATTACTCTTCCCCTTAAAGTAATTAAGACTTTGAAATGACCATATTACCCATTTTATTTATTCACTAAAATCTTCACCTATATACATATAACTAGTGCTCAGGCCTGTCCATTGGACGGGTAATCTCAAGACATATAAATCTTATAATAATTATGAAACAAAAAGTGTATGACCAATATCACAGTTTAATGAATACGAAAGCTAAGGAAGAAACATATGAAAATTAAATCTATATAAATATTGATTTCAGTTTACCCGTTTTTTTTTTTTTTTTAACTTTAGTCAAATAAAAAGAGAAACAAAAAGTTTATGATCAATATCACAACTTAATCAATACGAAAACTAAAGAAGAAACATATGAAAATTAACTTAATATAAATATTGATTCCAGTTTACCTTTTTTTTTCCCTTCAGTTTTAGTTAAATAAAAAGAAAAACAAAAAGTGTAGAGTATATAATTTGCAAACTATATTAAAAGAGATATTAATAACAATAATATAAGAATTCAGTGTTAAATAATAATAATAATGATTAAATATGAACAAAGTATATAAATAAAAAAACATTTTTGATAATCGATCGTAGCTTTTTTTTGCCGTAAGTTTTTTCTTAGGGTTGAGAATATGTGAAGGTTTTTTATGTGTTATATATATAGATAACAATAATAAAGATTTTTTTATAAGATTTTTTTTTTTAAAGGTTGGTCATTTTTTATTAAATAAATTTTAAAAAAAGAGAGTAGTAATAAGAAGGAAGTATTATGCTAAAGGAGGGGGATTAAGGGTGCCAAGTGTAACCCAACCCCCTTTATTAGTTATATTATAGATACCCTTAATAAAATAACTTACACCATAAATCTTGCAACCCTTAAATAACCATATTAACCCCTTTTACATCAATTAATTAAGATTTGCCACCACCACCGCCACCGTCGTCGCTACATCGTGCGGACATCCATCCAGTAAAGCAAATGGGTCTTTTCCCCCTTTAAACTTTTAAGCCTTTGAAAAGTCAAAAGTACCGTTTTATTAAAATGCTAAAAGTCAATTACTATTGTTGTAGGCAAGGCTCGAACTATAGACATATTACTTATAAAAAATCCATCTTATCACTCCACTAACTATTGTCGGTTCGTTAAATTTCCTTTAATTAAATATATGATCTTACTTTCTTTTGGATATAAATTAAAAATTATTTATAACATACATCCTTAAACGCTTAAAATAACTGCACTACCTCATTACATCGATAACAACTTTTACATTAATAACCACACCGCTACTAGTCTACCACCATTTGTTTACGCCATCGTCGTTGCATTGTGAGGGTACCATTCTAATTAGTAGCAATAATATTATTAGAATAACTTGCCAATAAAGATGCCAACTAATCTTAAACTAAATGAGGTGTACATATACATGGGAACTTAAAATGGGAACTTATATTTACAAATAGACAAATTTTATTTGATTATGAGATTAAGAGAAAGTAAAGATGGAGAAAAAATGATACTGATGTTATAATATTCTTTTTATATATTATGATTAGACATCGTTATTTACAATATTTTATAAAACTTTTTGTTTTCCTTTTTCTAAGTTATAAAAACTTCAATGTTATGTTCTTAAAGTTTTTTAAGAGAAGGAATACAAAAGATTACAAACTAATTATTTTCTTAAGTTTATTTTACTTATGGAAAAAGAATAAATTTAATGAAAATGATTTTTTTTTTCTTCTGAAAACTCTCTATCATGAGATAATTAAAAAAAAAAATAACATCATTTACAATTATTTAGTTTGTTATATAATAGACTCAACAATATAATACATTATTTATTGTCCATCCATTCAAATATCTACATTACCTTTTCAATGATATACTACCGCCGCCACTTCATCACCACCACCACCCTCAGTCCCTCACTACCGTCATCATGAGTCGTCACTCACTTCTCAAATCTCAATGTCTCCACCATCATTATTAACCCATGTTGCAATTCACTTCTGATATTCCATCAGTGTCATTATCATCACGTCGTAAATAATAGGTGGAAATACGACAGTTAGCATCAATTAAAAACTAAATGGAAAATGATATATTTTACCTGATTAATCTTTTTAAAAATCTATCTAACTATAAAATCATAACACTGTCACAAAATTTAGTTATTGGGTAATAATTATTATAGTGTAGACCCCGTTAAAACGATACCCTTGCACCTTTAAAAATGAGAAGTGATAATCATACCACATATTTTAATGTATTTATCACTGTATATGTTTCAAAGCATACTAAGGTGGTGTTTGTTTTCGACTTAATAAATTAAGTCGTGACTTAATCAAAAATACTTAATCCATTAAGTCATCAAAAGTGTTTATTTTTTTGACTTAATAAACAAAAGATAACTGTATTGACTTAATCCATATATACATTACTTATCCATTCAATCACTTAATTAATTCAGTCAGTTAATGGTTAAAAATAAATAAGCCCTACTGATAAAACTTTATCAAGTTTTTTCACTCCCTTTCAAAAAAAAGACTTTAAGAAAAAGTTGGAAAGTAAAAATAAATAAATCATGAGTGACAATAACTAAAATTTCAACTTTACTCTAACAATCACGTTCTACATGGATTTCCACACCCACATTTTGACTCTCATTCACGTACTTCCTTTCCTCTTCTTGATATGCGCCTTTTTTCAATCAAACCATTTTCTACCCTTCTAATCAACAAACCCAATTTCAAGAATTTAAAACTCCCATCATCAATGTCAACAATTTCTCAAAACCCCATTTTAAAAAAAGAAGAAGAAATTTCAAAACAATTATGGACTAAATTCAATAAATTATCAATTAATTCACTTTATACTCCTTTTCTTGTTTCTTTGGCTTCTGGGTGTTTAAAGATTGATACTTTCCGACATTATATTGCTCAAGATGTTCACTTTCTCACATCTTTTTCTCATGCGTAAGTCATAACTTTTGTTTCTTGTTTTTTGGAATATTTTTTTGGGTTTTTTTAGGTATGAATACACAAGTTTGAATTTTTAATAAATTTTGTGTGATTTAATATAGATATGAATTAGCTGAGGAGTGTGCAGATGATGATGATGATGATGATTCTAAAGCTTGTATAGTTGAGTTGAGACAAAGTGTTCTTAATGAGCTTCAAATGCATAATTCTTTTTGCCAAGTAAGATTTTAATGTGTTTTACTTTTTTTTTTCTTTTTTTTTTTTTTAATTTTCTGTGACACATTACAATATTGATGGTAACTTGGTAAGTGGGGTGATGTGAATTTTGTATGTCTATACATTGCTATTGTATGTATTCAGTTACCTTTTCATTAAATTTTAAGTATTGTTGTTGACTTGACTGACTACCATATAACTTGCCAATAAATAGGAATTGATTGTATGATACATAGAATATAAATTTTTGAGAGCTGGATATACACAATAGCAAAACGAGACAAGGTTAAGACGTTTTTATGCACTGTCCCTGTTTTATAAAATGAAAGTTCAAACATGGGATATAATGGTTGCATTTTATCCAATGCCATAGCTAAGTGGTCACATATTCAAACATTGTTGTTTGCATAGTTAATATGTGACAATATTGGTCTATGATTTTTAAGATGAGATAAGTTATGGCCTTATGGGTACTACAGAATGGAAATCATATGCCATTGTCTTTATATTGGTCATTTAAGTTTGAACTAAGTTTGCTGATCACTTTGACTCATGATTAAGATACAAACTTGAACTACAACGGGAATGATTGGATCCATTTCACATAACATTGTAGGGATAGTCAATAAATTAACACTGCAAACATTATCGATTTATCGGTCTATGATGATTTGGTTGATATAAATCAAGTTATTGGTACTATAAAATGAGTAGTCACTTGCCATTGTGTTTTGAATTATTGCTAATGCTTGGTTATTGGTACCAAAATTTGTAAGGCTCGAATGTGCAAGTTCTCAAAACTTGTTACTTCAGTCATGAGACCATTATCAAACTTGTTTATGACTTTATGTCCTGCACTCCTGCAAATGCTCATAAATACATCTTAGTTCTTATTGTCATTGACTCATAAAATACATTAAAAAAAAAATTTAACTTTAGCATTGGATTATAGTTTTGTTATTTCGTATGACTATATGCACTTAGCATACTATGTGATGAGTTATATTTTACAAAAGAGAATGATCTAATGTTTTATGAAACTATGAATCAAAGGTCTCAATGATCCAAAGGCTCTGTGTGGACATGGTTTTCAATAAGAAATGGCTATTAGATATGTTTTAAGAATTGCCTATGCCTGTATGAATGACAGATTTATCTTATACGAACCCATTCCATACTAGTGTGCATGTGGTTACATATGCAAACATGTGACTTTCTTGTCCCAAGGTTTTTAACATTTTGGATAAACATCAAACACCTTTCCTAAACTTAACTTTAAAGCTTCTTTGCTAAGTTAAGATGCCAAAAACTTGATTTTGACTCAACATAAACGGACTAATATTTGGCTAAAAAAGTTGATCTGCGCCTGCAAGGCTGCATACACGGTCAACTGTGTGCGCAACCGTGCTCCTTCTGAGCAGCACATTTAATCTAGTAAAAAAGGCTTTTACATACCATTTTACTCACCTCTTGCATACTTATTCCTCCACATACTCGGTGGTTTTTAGCAAATATATATCATTTACATTACTTTTACCATAGCAAGAGAGGAAGTGTAGTGAGCTTGTTCTTGTAATCAATATTTCTTACAATTCATTGTGAGCTTCATACATGTGTGTGTGAAGTTCTTGTGTGGAAATCCTAGTGGTTAGGATTTCTTTTGTATTCTTGTAGTGTCAAGGGTGTATAATCTAATCTTGAAGTGGCAAGATTATTGTTATAATCGGATTCTCTACCAGATTTAGAGAAATATAGTACTAAAACTCTCGATTGTGAACCGGGGAGTGGATTAAGGTGGGTTTGTTAACACCCATCCCTCATCCCTGTGACTATACATTGTGGTATTTGCTTGGTGATAACTGATAACTTTCTTGCTCTTAGCTTTTACATCATATTGCATCTTATTAGAGTGTAGTTATCGTTGTTTGTATCTCTAGCATTGCATGAAATGTAACTCTTTGATGCATCTTCTAGGAATGGGGTTTTGACGTGTCCAAAGAAACTATACCAAACTCTGCAACACTCAAGTACACTGACTTTTTGTTGGCAACAGCTTCTGGAAAGATGGAAGGAATTAATAGTCCTGCAAATCTCACAACGCCTTTTGAGAAAACAAAAATTGCAGCATACACTATTGGAGCAATGGTTCCATGCATGAGGCTTTATGCTTTTATTGGTCAAAAACTCCAGTCGTTGATCGATATTAATGGCGATTGTCACCCATACAGGAAGTGGATCGATAATTATTCCTGTGAAGCTTTTCAGGTTTCTTAAAAATTTATGATCTTTGTTCTTTAGCAACCATGCATCCATATTCATCTAGAGGTAGAAATTTCGACCGCTTCACCTAAATTTGGGTCACTTTGGGCTGTATTTTGCTTCCAGTGGGACGAAAGTCTTCCAACGTAATTACAAATGCTTTAAAGTTTATAATGTCATATTTACTTAAGTAATTATATATAAAAGTTCAAGTAAATGTACAAAATAAGTGTAGATGGGTTATCCAAAGCTGACTGATTCGTTTTAGTCCACATGAAAAACTTCTTGTTGCCCAACCCACATGTCCGCTTATATTGGCACAAGCTAATATTCTTTAAATATTTAGGCAGCAGCTCTCCAGACTGAGGACTTGCTGGACAAGTTAAGTGTCACTTTGACGGGTGAAGAACTTGATATCATGCAAAAACTTTACCATCAAGCAATGAAACTTGAGCTGGAGTTCTTTTTAGCTCAACCTGTTGATAAGCTGACAGTTGTACCATTATCAAAGGAACACGATTCCATTACTCTTTTTTCTGATTTTGATTTGACATGCACTGTAGTTGATTCATGTGCAATTTTGGCTGATACTGCTATGGCTACATCACCAAAGTCGGGTCAAAGTCTACCCGAAAGTCAAAGTACTTGGGAAGCATTATCTAAGCAGTATTCAGAAGAATATGAAAATTTAATGGAAAATATGTTGGCATATCAGAAAGGTAAATCATCATATGCTTTTGTTTAACAATAGATGCACAAAACTGGGTTGCATTAAGGGTCAAAACATATAAGCTATGGGTTGGGATTGGGCATTTTAAACCTCTTTGACCCATTTCTTTTTTAGCTAAATTTTAATCTGACCTGTTTGAGATAAAATATAACCTTAATAGACCTCATTCACGAGTTACCGGTCGCAATTGTCAGCTCCATGAAGCATGAAGAACTGAACAATGAACCGGAAAATTCGAATCTTTTGTTTGAAAACCGTCTTTTTTGTCTTTGAAGCGGAGAAATTCGACTATGAGGGACTAAGAAAAGCACTTGAACAGCTATCAGATTTTGAGAGAATGGCAAATACAAGAGTTATTGAATCAGAGATACTCAAGGGTCTGAATCTTGAAGATATTAAATGTGCGGGGGAGCATCTCAAATTCCAAGATGGTTGCATTGATTTCTTTCAGGACATCACGAAGAATGAGAATTCAAAGGTGAATGTTCATGTTCTGTCCTTTTGCTGGTGCGGTGATCTTGTTAGATTTGCCTTTTCGTCAGGTACTACTAATATTGCTAAATCTTATTATTGCATCATACTTTTCTAAATGCAATTTGAAATTGTTTGCTAGTGACAAAAAGATGGTAGAAGGAAAGAGTGCCAAACACTCTGCTAGCTAGCAATCCCTTTACCCGTTGCCTTTGCCTAGCCTGCTTGCATGTAAGCATATAAATGGTCAGTCAACAGACTTGGTGAATAACAGAGCTGAACACTGAAGTACTAAGCCCTGAACCGATTGGCATATAGTACTCTGTAAAATAGGGATGCCTTTTAATCACATCTGACATGTCTATTCCAATAAAATCTATCAAATTAATCAGTACTCCGAACAGCTAATTGTACAGGTACCTATTATAATACATGTAGCTGCAGCGGTCTATAACCATACATGTACTCGCCACTTGTTGAACTAATATCTTACTCACACAATATTCATGTAATAATATATATACAAGTAACTAAGCTAACGCATAATCATATATTCATATGCCCTGACTTATATAACTGAAGCAAGCTGAGCCAACTGGATCAACTGAGTCGACTGTATCAACTAAATCGACTAATTCCACTGAATTAAGCGAATCTACTAAATTAGCAACATTAACTAAATCAAATATTTTAACAAACATCAATTGAATCAATTAATTCCAACATCAAATTAAGTCAATGAAGTCATCTAATTCAACTAAACACGTAATCATGTAACTAAAATAAACTTACTCAACTGAAGTGCTGAAATAAATGCGTATCTGTATACTAATTGTACGACATATTACCGCATTTTAGTTCCTTGTCTAAACGACTCATTATTCACATACCCATATTCATCTTAATATATTAATCTAATTTAAGTAATAATAATAAATAATATGGTTATAAACTTGTAATCATATCTTGACACTTTTACTTACAAACATGATGTTTAACTATAAAAACATCATTCTTGAAAAATTACTGATACCGAAAGACTAATCTCTTGATTTCCTTGAATCAAAGGAAGATTCAACATGCAAAACTAAACATATATTTTCAATTAGGCATTTTAACATACAATGTAAGTGCATAAATTATCTTTGCTATTAAATCCTTTCTTCATCGTTTTATCTCGACCAAGTTTGAGGGTTAACCATATTCAATCATGAATATGGTTACTACCTCTCAAAATCAATAACTATAACACAGATGCTTACTAGCAAACACCATTAACATGAACACTTCCTATTATCACGAGCTATACATAGTGATAATACTAACACTAACAAACTAGAAATTAAAGGTAGGAAGAGGTTTATACGTATTGTACATTGAATTAGATGACTTTCTTAGGCACCTGTTCAAGGTTTTCAAGGTTGAGACCCACTTGCTGTAATTCGGATTTAGTACTTGTGTCCTGATATTCAAGACTTGTGTTGTAATAAAGGTAAAACATTTAACAAAAACTCACTTTCTGTTCAAAAATACACTCACACTGTCTTAGTCTTGGTTTGCTATAAATAAAACACATCAATTCTTGATCCTTGTATGCTTAAGTCTAATTAGTTTGAAAATGGAATGGTCATATGGCTCAAAACTTGGTGTCTCAAAAACACGCCAGTGACTTTAAAAAGTTACAGATGTTATACAACGCTTCTGTTTAGTAGATATCAATTTTCACTGTATACTTTTTTTTTATTGAACAGCGCACACTGTATTCTTTTAATGTCAATGATACGAAATTCATATTAAGATGTGTTGCCATATTGACCAGGAGGTATAGACAACTTGCACATACATGCAAACGAGTTCGTCTATGAAGGCTCTCTATCTACTGGCGAAATTATGAAAACATTGGAGTCCCCTATTGACAAGCTTCAAGCTTTTATAGACATTCTAAAGGAACGTGACGAACATGACAAAAAGCTAACTATCTACATTGGAGACTCAATTGGTGATTTGCTTTGCCTTCTCGAAGCAGACATAGGCATTGTCATTGGCTCAAGCTCGAGTCTGAGAAAAGTTGGTACCCATTTCGGCATTTCCTTCATGCCTTTGTACACCAGTATAGTCATGAAGCAAAGAGAGTTTGTAGAAGGAAGTGATTTTAGTTGGAATAAACTATCTGGAGTTCTATATACAGTTACTAGTTGGGCCGAAATACATTCTTTCATTCTTGGTTGTTGAAAATCATGTTATGTTGATAATGTAAGAAACATCTTTACATGTAACAAAAGAAAGATACAATATCTCTTGTATATTATCACTGCTTTGTATGGATGTTTATTTTGATTTTCGTTACACATATGTTTGTGTAAGAAATGATATTAACTTAAGGTTATAGGTTAGTTAGGAGGTATATATAGATCTTGATAAAGATTTTTCTTGTTCTTTTTCAGTTTTTTGACTCTACGCAGTAAGTATAGTATTTGATTTCTAACCATTCTTTTGAACACAAACATGTTGGCTTATTGTAATCTCTTTGGCCGTGATCTCGTGACTGGTCTGCAAGTGCAAACTCATCGCGTACATCAAGAGGATTTAAATCGACTCTCCTTTGCACGGGGGACCTATCCTTTCTCGTATATGGCCGAAACTAAATAGCCGAGTTCATATATATTGCGTTTGCCATGTCCCCTGTTTGCATATTCCTGGATCCTTCACTCAATGTTGATCATTGCTTATTATGTCAACATTCTAATTAAGAACGGTAGATTGATATGTCAATATTCTACTTATTGTACATATAAATGGATACCTTATCAATCTATATGCAATTTATCAATTTCAATTGGAAATCATATAGGCATACATGCATCAATACTATACGTCCGCAAGTTTTGTATATACCATCATTTACTTAAATCTTTTGTTATCAAAGATGTTTCTATCACACTCATATAGTCATATATAGTTCAAATATTTAATAATTCAAGAGAAAATCATAGTAACTAAATACAACCACTGCTTGAAGTATTGATGTAGACACATTGCTCTTGTAGATATATTTATTTCACATGCATCTTATTAATGAGGCAGCATTTGTGTTGAGGAATAGGAAGGATGAAAAGATCTTTATCCGGATATAGATGGGCTACACAATATTCTGATGGGATACACTTGAAAAGATCTTTAGCCTTTGATTGTTTCCATGTGTTGCATGAGTCCAAAACAGCTGAGGCAGATCAAATTCAATTACTCAAAAAGACCATGAAAGCAATACATACTCTTTCTGTTAACACGTTGTTTCGTAAGGGGCAAGACTATATAGTGTCAAAGAACCAAAGTTTGGTACATTTTAGCTAATTTTTTGGCCAATGGCAAATTGTCATGTGTCATTCATCATTTCTTTCCAAAAAGTGTCAATTCTTGCCAAATATATAAGTGTAGTGTCAAAAATATCAAAGTGCCAAGTACTAGGTAAAAAAGGTGTTTCCACACCTTTTAGTCACTCACCAATGCTCATTTCTATCAGCTTTATAGTGCCGATTGTACTTGCTAAGAGGATTTGCTAATTTTTGTCAAAAGTTCGGGGGCATTGGAACCACAAAACCAAAAAGTGCCTATTCTAACTGATGTAAGGAACGGATAAATTTAGCCAATTACACAATTATCCTTAAGGGATCAACAACAATGTCAATCAAGAAATCTTGTAAAAAGTATAAACATCCACAATGATTAAGTCCTTTTTTTTTTTTTCCATTTTCATCTCACATTTTCTAGTATAAACAAAAAAAAGTTTTTGAGTTGTTTTTTTCTTAAAAGAAAAAAATTAAAAAGTGATTAAATAATGGATTGAGATCCTCTAAATTTAAAGACAATTTTAATAGTAAAGTTAAACGATTTTGACTTTTGAATTAAAATCAAGAGTCAAGATTCAAGTATGATATTTGAATCTTGACCATTAACTTTCAATTCAGGAATCAAATTCTTTTCAACTTTAATAATAAAGTTATTTTTATTTTAATTACAATATCATTATACTTGTACACATGAGTTTAATTAAAAGAGGAAGTACATGTCATGTATCAATCCAGTCATGAATATAATGAAATATTGAAATTTATGTTCATAAGGAAATGTTAGAAGCCTCCACTAAAAGAAACTCAATGAGTGATATGATATAATATATCATCATATATATAGTCTTTTACAATATACAGAACATAGTATATATAATATTTATCATCAATTATAATGGGATCCCTTACCCACCCCACTCCCAACTCATCCCTAACATGGACAGGTTCTTTCTCATGAGCAAGTTGAAACTCAATACAGGACCCTCTGAAACACAACATACATGCGATATATACCTTATCTAATTGGCAATATTAATATTTTATCATGTTCTACAATTACAGTATCACGCATTACCACTTATTGCTTAGTAATTTTTTATAGTTTTTTTTTTTAACATATCTTATTTTTTACTGTTAAGTTACATGAATGTTTGAATAAATTACACGATTCTTAAATTATGAAAAGTTAATTAATATTTTTAAGACGTGGTTGAAGTTTTCATAATTAAATTTTAAAATTATAAGTGATAATATCTATAATATTACTAAAAGAATAGGTTGGAGGGTACACTTGGCATCCTGTTAAGCTTTTTTTATGCCTAAAACTCATGTTCTAATTATTCTAGAGCTCTTTATTAATCTAGATTGTTTTTTATTTTATTTTTTGTTTGCTTATTAAATATATTTATATAATTATATTTATACTCTATCATAAATTTTTTTTCTATTAAAACAAATCTTTTTAATTTAAAGATATATAATATATCCCTAAAACTCTCGCAATAAGTTATTATATATACAATCTAATAATCATTCTCATTCATATTATTCATTTCCTTTTATCCTTAATAAACAAATTAAAAGTTAACTAAATTTCTCAACAAGAAAACATACGGTTTTTTCTATATTACTTTATGTAACACCCCAATAATTTTAAAATAAATAAATTAACCCCTTTTTGTAGTTTTGACATTAAAATAATTTCCCAGTATTTTATTTTTGGATATGGGGTTTATTTAGTTGGAACTTTAACGGATAGCGGGTAAAATACCCACTATTTTTTATTTTGGGTCGTGGCATTACAAGAGGGTGCCAGCCTCCCATCTTTTTTTTCTTAGTCACATTTTCACTTTGCTCCCCACCATTTCTTCATGCATTTTCTTCCTAATTCTTCAAAAATCAAAGCTTAATTCCTTCAAATTCAAGAATAGAAATCATAATAATCATCACCATCAAATAATCTTCATTCAAGAATTGAAAAGTTAGGGTTGGTGGGTTTGGTGTGGTTGCCGAAATTCTAGAGGAAGAAAGGAAGAATAGAAGTGTGATTTTGATTGTTTTCAAGTATGTTTATCCTAATTAATCAAATCCTTCAACAATAATAATAATAATTACTACATTCAGTTAACTAGTGACTTGGAAAATTGGGCGTGTGTGTGTGTGTATGTGTCGAACCACACCAAGAAAGAAAAGAGGAAGGAACTTGATTCTAGTTGTTTAATTTCACTATAGTAGATTACTTCTCCAAGGTAAGAATTTATTTAACCTAGTTTTGATTCTTGAGAAATTAGGGTTCATGTATTCACCAAATTTGGGGGTTTTGGGTTGGATGATAATTTGGTTAGTAAATTCCCCATACTCTAATTACATTTTGATATATAAACTTAGTATTGCATGAACTTATTGGTTTGAGTTGTTAGTGACCATTATGGTCAAAATGAGAATTTGATAATTTTGAGCAATAAGATGAAATGGCCACATGATGGTGGTAAAATGAGATTTTTAGCAAAATGATAGATATTTGAGATTGATGGGTTTGAAAGATTGAACTTTGTTAAGTGAAACTTGAATTTAAGCCAATTCAAAGAAATTGAGTTTGAAAGAATAGGAATGCTAGTTGAATTGATGGTGGCTATGTGAGCTAGCCAAGTTGTGAGTAAAGTCTTATGCATATTGTATTGATTTGCTAGGTTGAAAGCTTTGCACTTGTTGTAGCATTCTTGATTGTTGTTAGTCGCGAAGGAGGTGAGTACTCTTGCATACTCTTATATGTGCGTTGGGTCGATTACCATACGATGGTGGATTCCATGTGTGGTAATCGATTCGGCGTTAGGACCTAATTTGAGGTCGGGGCCTAAGAACCCCATAGTTGAGATGAGATAAAGGCCTAAGAACCTTTGAGGCCTAAGAACCTCTTGAGATTATTGTTTAGCGTATATGGATCCATGTATGTTTTGTTAGCGCAAAAGTGAGTATGCAAGTGATGATATGACGGTATCATTGGCTACATGCGATAGTCTTTTGTGTTTTTGCCCTCCTTCGTATGTACAACTGTATGCAAGTTTACTCACTAAGCATTCGCTTACTTTTTAGTTGTTTACCATTTTTATAGGTAGTTCCGGAAGAAGGAACTAGTTGTTGATTTAAAGCTTGAAGTATTAGAAGTAAAGATTTTGCAAGACTTGGAGGTATTTAGGTCATTCATGGATGAATGACAATCTTATGGTTTAGAGGCTTAGTCATCCCTCTCCTTATGGCTCTTGGTACATTTTGTTTTGATAGTCAGTCTATTGTCAAATTTCTGTAAATGGTCAAGTGTGGTTCCATGAATTTGCAAAACTTGTATTTTAACTTAAAAAGCGTCAAAATGGGTAAGATGACCCATTTACTTGTATAAACTTGGTTTGTATAAATGGATGGTATGGAGACTTTTGGAAATGTTGTGTTAGATGATTTATGTCAAAACTAAGTTGCTAATCAGTCGTCGGAAGCTCGGTTTTGAGAAAAAGGGTCGAAAGTTGTTCAAAGTGTCAAAAGTACGAAACCTGAAGAGGACGACCTTTGTGCAGAGGACGGCTCTTGTGGACGGCCTCTGCAGGACACAAGAGCCGTGCTCCTCTGTAATTTTTACACTTTTTTTTTTACCGAGGCTTCGTTCGACCTTTCCGGGACCTGAAACTCATACAATAGACTTATATTAACATTCTAAGAAGGTTCAATTTGTCATTTTTCAAATTTGAGAACTTTGATTTTTGGCGAAAATTGGCTTAAACTTTCTAAGTATAAAATTGTATAGCTTGTTTAACATGAGTTTTCAAATGATTGTATGTCTTTCGAGTTAATATGGTTTGGGGCGTTTCACTTTAATTTATTTTTGGCATTTTGAATGTGTTTATTTATTATTTGATATTGAATTAGTATGTCATTGTTATTCTTCATCCCTTTTTATTTAGTTTGTTCCCAATTGTACTTTGATTATGACTTTTTCTTTTACTACAAAATGGTTTATTCTTTTAAATTTGTTTTGTTCATGTTTCGTTATTTTTCACTTATTTTATTAACTATTATTTTGATATTTATCAAATAAATATATTTTGAAGCTATCCATCAATCGGATGAACATGAAAACTGATAAATTACTAAATAAGTTAATAACATAGATTAGAAACATTTTTTCACCAAAACCAAAACACGTTTAAAATAAAAAGTATGGTAATAATCAGTAACTATTTAAACTTCAATAAATAAATAAGTGGAATGAACTAGTCTCTATCTAAACTCTAAAGTTAATCTTTTTCCATCTATTTGTAGTATATTGACACTCACTTAGTGTTTTTTGATTTTATTATAAACTTTTTGTTTTATTAGAAGATATATTTAACATAATATAAGAACTTTTTAGTATTTTAATTAACTAGAAATAAAAGGTATAAAACCATGTTAAGAGCCACTTCGAAACAGATTCCTTCAATTCCATGTTTGAATGTCGGAAATCTTCTAAGTAAAATCAAAATCAAATAATTATAAGTTTACAGAGTAACTACGCTGTTGTGATTCCCAAGAGCTCACGACCTCTCCTAATCATTATACTAATCACAACTTTATAATTTTATTACCAACAATACAATTTTGTAATTATTATTGTAATTTTATTATTATACATCATTTCATTAAAATTTTAAAAGATTTATAAGAAACTAGTGGAAACCAAAATATTATGTGGATATCCGTTCTTATAGTTATAGTAAAACTTATAATAATACTAATTACTAAAGATATAAGTAACTACAAGTGTTCCATCGGAGACCTTAAAATCAAGATTGAATCTCTTGAGAAATCCGTTAACCTAACTATAAAGTCATGAAAAACTTTCTATTCTTTAATTATTATTATTCGTTATTATTATTGTTTTTGTTATCATCATCATATTACTAATTAATATATGTTATATGTAATATATTGGGTTTGGCAAATTGAAAATTTAAGAAGTTGATTTTTATATACGATGTAAAAGTTTTCTTATGCATGTTATTACATCAATTACTCACACTCAACGCCATCAACAGTCTGCCATCACCACAGTTGCTGTCACCACTAAACCGTCTCCACATCGTACGGGTACAATGCTAATATATAGTTTAAGTTTATTTGAATATAACCGGATATAGACAAATTAATTGATATTTAAATGGTATATTGGCTAGAAAACGGAAAACATATAATATTGCATAGATTAATTACTAATATAGTACTTCCCATTATAGCTCAGTGGTTGAGCACCAACTTTACATGTTGGAGGTCTCGAGTTCGAGACATGGGAAGGACATTTACACTATGTCCTTGAGTTATATTTTAAAAGAAAGGAATTGAAATGATAAGATGGGAAGAGAAGAGATATAATCCTTTCAAATCATCTCAAAAATGGGAGGAAGCTTTTTAAAACAAAAACAACTAAATAATTCTTTCAAATCATATCACTTCATTTCACAGTGTTAAAGGAATTTCACAATAAATTAAGTCCTTTAATGAAACAGGTTTGAGTCATGCAGAGGGGGCATGGTTTTATTCCAACTAAATGTCGTGTCTTCAGGCGGTTTAGTTGGAAGTTTCTCCTCCACTAGGTATTGAGGGTGAGGGGCTCTCTAGCGCGGACCCGGTTAAGACAACGTAAGCTAGATCCCCTGTTACGAGCAAATGATCTACACCTTTAAAAAAACAAATTACTAATATAAAACGTTATACTCGTATATATTATTATTGCGAGTAAAGAATTTTTTAGGATTAATAAATTTTACTTTAAACAAACATTATTACAATGTATCCTCAAATTATACATTTTAGTTAGATTAAGAAAGCGTTGAATATTAATATACATTAAAAATTAATATGTAAAAGTGAAATGGTAGATATATTATTGTGATGATGATTCATTAATTTGGAGGACGTTAAAAAAGACGAGTTGTAAGTGTAAGAAAACCATAGTCAAATTTTAGTAATTATTATTATTTGTTATTAGTTTTATTAATTATAGTGTGAAGTTAAAAAAAGAAGATGATGTAATCAAAATAATCTAAAGATCCTAATTCAAAATGACTTTTCACCTAAGGGTAATGATTTATTTAAAAAACAATTTAAGAAAGATATAAGTTTATGATGGGTACTTATAAATTTTATTTAACTGCTTTTAAATTTTTTTTGAAACAAATCGGTTTAATGATTTTATGTATTGGTTATGTATAATATATATTTTAACTAAATTGTGGTCGAACACTAGGTTTCGAACTTTCGATCCTTTCTGATCTCACTCAAGTACTTCATTATTCCAATAAAAAATAATGAACGAATTGCATTTTTGGTTCCTGTGTTATCACACATTTTGCAAGTTTGATACAAATATGTGCAAAGTCGCGAAACCCATCCCTGTCATATCACACTTGTTGCAATTATGGTCCAAACAGATGGATCCGTTTATTTTCTACCGTTAAGGACATCATGTGCCTCTCACGTGAGGGGCAATATTGTCTTTTCATATAAACGAGGACTGTTCTTTCAAATGCATATATTATCATCATAATCAAATCACTTACATTTGTCATCAAATTACATAAATATATAAGTTTTCTTCTTCAATAAAGCATCATCAACATCCAAAACAACATTTTTATCTCAATGATCAGCCATATTTTCAATGGTGGCCAATTTTGAGGATCTAGGAGTAACAATATTCTCACAAGAATTAACGGTTTCGGTTCCATTACATTGCAACCCTTCCAAATTTGTTTTCTGAGAATCCAACGATCGAACACCCAAACCCAGCCCTAAAAACGCACCATCAGGTCCCACATGGTGGTCGGCCACCAGCCCAAAGGTGGGTGATGGTGGTTGAAAAGCGGCGGTTGCTGAATTATGGTTTTTACCTAAATTTTCAACCAAAAAACTATCCAAAGCTTCCACCTGAGATTTTTTCCGCAAACCCAAACCAACCCCACCCAAATTCTCCCCCTCCCCATCAAATAATTGATCGGAATTTGGCTTGAAACTAACCGGAATTGGAAAGGGCTGAGCGGCGGCAGAATTAGGGTTTTTACCCCAAATTCCGGTTGAACCATCCCCCTGAATCGCGACCTGACCCTTTTCCATCAAACCAGAAACTTCCCCAGCCCTAATCGCTCCTCCCCTGCCTTCAATTGATCAGAATTTAGTTGAATAGTGGCCGAAATTGGTGGCGGTTGTACAGTGGTGGTTGTTTTTGGTGGCGGCTGCAAAGGAGGAAAACCCTCCTCAATTGAATCCGTTTTTGATGATGATGATGATCTAAGATTGTATTTTGATTGAACATAAGATCGATTAATATCAATATCTTGTGAAGAAGATTGATCTCGAAGCTTCAATTGTTGAAAAACATCATTATATCTCTCACCCTCAAAACCGTCCACTTCAACTTCTATATTTATTGATTTTTTTTCACTTCGTTTTTTGGGTTTTGGCATGATGTATTATTTTTGAAGCATCTGAGAGATATCTTTGATCTGGCTGGAATTAAATGAATTTGGTTTTATGTAAAAACACAGAAATACACAAAAATACATAAAATAGTAATTTGATGATGATGATGATATATATTTTGGTTAGTTGTAGAAGTAGTCCCGTTTATATGAAAAGACAATATTACCCTCACGTGAGGGGCACATGATGTCTTTAACGGTAAAAATAGACGAATCCGTCTATTTGGACCAAAATTGCAACAGGTGTGATATGACAGGGATGCGTTTCGCGACTTTGCACATGTTTGTATCAAACTTACAAAATGTGTGATAATACATGGACCAAAAATGCAATTCGTTCAAAAATAGTATAGCAAATTTACTTAAGGGAATGATATATATCTATAACAGCTTTTAGCCATTTACTACTGTTTTATATAGTTGTACACTGTATAATATAATATATAAATTTATCATGAATTAAAAAAATAGTGTTGTTAGATATATCACTACCCATTTACTTGTAAGAAGTCAAAATTGATTAAACATGTAAACTTTATAAACCTTGATTACCACTAAGATCAGAGAAAGGAATTAATAACTTTTAATTACTTAATTTTTTTTAATTACTTTATATTACATTCCCATTTCTCTCACCAATCAACCTCCAAATGATCCATGATCTTTAAATTATTACAAGAATATTATATGTTTTTCTTACCTTTATTATATGTATTTTTGCTACTGGGAAGAAGGTTATTGCACATGCATAGATAAATAGATAAAAACATCATGCATAATACAATAACACCCTGGAGATAGGTCCCATTATTTTGAATAATTGTTTTTCCCTTATTAATCAATCATCACTCCCTCCCTACCCCTCCATCACTTCATAACAAAAACACCATCACTTTCATCTTTAATCTCCTCAAAATCATATCTAAACCACCATGAAATAATGAAACTTTACAATTAAAGTATCTTATAGATATATACAACATTTTCATCATATAATCATAACATTATATTCTACCTTTTCATTTCAAAAAAGAAATGGAAAGTCATGTTAGCACATTTTTAGCTACTTTCATTAGTACTACCATCTTTATCATTTTCATTCCTTTTGTTCTTGCACAAAATGATGAAGTTTCATCTCTTTTGTCTATCAAATCGTCTTTCATCGATTCTTTAGGCTATTTACGCGATTGGAACGTAAACGTAAACGTTTCGATCCCTAGTAATATGTCACATTGTAAATGGACTGGTGTCACATGCAATGAACATGGTTTTGTAAATAAGCTTGATCTTTCCAACATGAATCTAACAGGAAACATATCCAATGACTTCCAAAACTTGAACCATCTTTCTTTTCTAAACATTTCTTCAAATGGGTTCGATTCGAGTCTGCCTGACTCGTTCTCGAACCTAAGTTCACTCGAGACACTCGACGTCAGTCAAAACAACTTCATTGGCGAGTTTCCTTTTGGTTTTGGCAAAGGAGCCACACTACTAAAAACCATCAATGCTTCTAGTAACAATTTTGCAGGGTACCTGCCAGAGTATCTTAGCAATGCAACTTTACTAGAAACAATCGATTTTCGTGGTAGTTTTTTCGTTGGAACAATCCCAAAAAGTTACAAAAATTTGAAAAATTTGAAGTTTCTTGGATTATCAGGGAATAATCTAACAGGGCAAATTCCACCAGAAATCGGTCAGCTTTCATCTCTAGAAGTTATTATAATCGGATACAACGAATTCGAGGGTCCAATTCCAGCCGAAATTGGAAATCTTGAAAATTTGCAGTATCTGGATTTGGCAGTTGGGACACTTTCTGGGCCAATTCCAAAAGAATTGGGTAAGCTTAAAAATCTTACTACATTATATGTGTATCAAAATAGTTTTGAAGAAAAGATTCCTAACGAAATTGGGAATCTTTCTTCATTGATTTATCTTGATCTGTCTGATAACAAATTTTCGGGTCAGATTCCAGAGGAAATAGCTGATTTAAAAAATTTGAAGTTATTAAATCTAATGTGTAATCAGCTTACAGGTTTTATTCCAAGTAGAATTGGTGACTTGCCAAATTTAGAAATTCTTGAATTATGGAAGAATTCTTTGAATGGTTCATTACCTTCTAATCTTGGAATGAATTCGCCTTTACAATGGCTAGATGTTTCTTCTAATTCGTTATCCGGTGAGATTCCGGCTGGTTTGTGTGATTCCGGGAATCTTACTAAACTTATTTTGTTTAACAATTGGTTTTCGGGCTCTCTCCCAATTGGGCTTTCAACTTGTTCTTCTTTAATTCGTGTTCGTGTTCAGAATAACTTGATTTCGGGTATGATTCCTGGTGGATTCGGTAAGTTACCCGAGTTACAACGTTTGGAAATGGGGCATAACAATTTAAGTGGCCAAATTCCTCATGATCTAACTCTATCGAGTTCACTTTCTTTCATCGATGTGTCTTCAAACAAACTCGTGTCGAGTTTGCCTTATAGTATTTTGTCAATGCCTAATCTTCAAACATTAGTTGTTTCTGACAACTATTTAGATGGGGGAATCCCGAGCCAGTTTCAGGATTCCCCCTCTTTATCTGTACTTGATTTATCAAGCAACAGATTCTCTGGGAAAATCCCAAAGAGCATATCTTCTTGTCAGAAGTTAGTAAATATGAATCTAAGTCACAACGAATTGACCGGAGAAATCCCAACATCGGTAGCAAGTATGCCGATGTTATCCGTTCTTGATCTTTCAAACAATTCGTTCGTCGGACGGATTCCAGAGTCGTTTGGGAGCTCGCCGGCTTTAGAGACAGTAAATCTTTCTTACAACAAGCTCGAAGGACCTGTCCCGAATAATGGAATGTTAATGACGATAAACGCCAATGATCTAGTCGGAAATGAGGGTCTCTGTGGTGGCATTCTTAAGCCATGTTCACATACTCGAAAGACTAATTCGGCCCGTAAGAAACTTCATGTTGAACATGTCATTTTCGGGTTTGCTTTTGGGGTTTGTGTGATTTTACTAGTCGGCCTCGCGGTTTTCACCGGGCGATGGCTTTATAAAAGATGGTTTTTGTACGGATTCTTAGATGGGTGGTTCATGAAAAGCAGGACAGAATGGCCTTGGAGACTCATAGCTTTTCAAAGACTTCATTTTACAAGTGCAGATATAATGGCTAGTATAAAAGAATCAAATGTGATTGGAATGGGTGGAAGTGGGATTGTGTACAAAGCCACGACGAACCACACTTCAAGTTCGTCGGTCGCGGTCAAGAAACTGTGGAGATCCGAGCCCGATATTGAAAATGGGGACGACTTGTTTGTAGAAGTGAATCTTCTAGGTCGATTAAGGCATCGAAATATAGTGAGATTATTGGGTTACCTTCATAACGAAACCGATGTTATGATGGTTTATGAGTATATGCCTAATGGGAACCTTGGAGAGGCGTTGCACGGGAAGCAATCCGGACGAATGTTGGTGGATTGGGTCTCGAGATATAACGTTGCGCTTGGTGTAGCTCAAGGTTTGGCTTACCTTCACCACGATTGTCACCCGCCGGTCATACATCGTGATGTTAAGGCGAATAATATCCTTCTTGACGCGGATCTTGAGGCTAGGATTGCGGACTTTGGGTTGGCTCGGACGATGGTTAGGAAGAATGAGACCGTTTCCATGGTTGCTGGATCTTACGGATATATAGCACCAGGTTAGTTTCTTTGTTCTAAGTTTGAGTTATAATTTATACGAGTATATAATTGAAGGCATAAGTATAATTAAATAGAATGGGTAATGATCAATTTGTTAAATTTTTTTTCCCATTTTGCTTGAAGTTTATTAAATGTACATACTGAATTTTTGCTCGAAATGGTAGTAGCTAAAACTGAAATGGGTCAAATAAAAGGTCGAAAATCATCTAATCATACATTCATGAATGGTTGCAATCGGACTCAAATGACATGTTCTAAGTTCTAACTAGTACTTTTTTCTTTTGTTACAGAATATGGATACACTTTGAAGGTAGACGAGAAAAGCGACATATACAGTTTCGGGGTGGTGCTACTAGAGTTATTAACAGGGAAACAACCATTGGACCCGTCGTTTGGTGACTCGGTCGATATAGTAGAATGGGTTCGCAATCGGATGAACAAGAGAGAATTGGAAGGCACATTTGATATAGATATAGGAGGGGAATGCAAGTTTGTCCAAGAAGAAATGTTGTTGGTGCTAAGAATTGCACTTTTATGCACTAACAAGTTACCAAAAGAGAGGCCTTCAATGAGGGATGTGATCACAATGCTTGGAGAAGCAAAACCAAGAAGAAAAAGTATTTGTGATGATATTGGGGCCAAAGACAAGCCCATTTTCAACAACTCACCAGTCATAGGCCTGCTGTAGTATTAGTAAATCTTGCTTAGACAAGTACTTGCCCAGTTGGCCGTGTATGCGCACCAAGAAACTCGTCGAACATCGGTACAAAAACAAGCCAATACGTACTTTTCTTGTCATTTTGACCTTGAAATCGCAAGTTTATAGATCATCCAGTGAAAATACTTTGTACATTTGTTATTATGTAAGAAATCTTAAACCTTTGTTGTGTATTTTGGGCCAAAGTGTAAGTGCTGAAAACTTACATAACCATTTAAGAAATCTCATGTTTATTTGTCTATATGTTATAGTGTAACCTAATTATTCAGATGTATTAAAGAACTACATTTCTTTTGATGACCGATTTTATTTGTATTAGAATATAAGTTAGAAAAGTATAATAAAAAAATGTTGAACATGTGTTACTGTTAGTAGTTAATTAAGATGGGCTATGGTGGGCTTAATCAGTACTCTTCAATACGGGCTGGTCCATAACCCCATGGCCACAAGCCCACAAATACTATTATTTATGATCATTCCCTATATATATTTAAAACCCGTGCGTGAGTTTGCGTGCAACTCACAAACGGGTATTTTTTTATTCTTTTTTCTTCCTACTTTTTCTTTGACGGTCAATACTTGGCCACAACCTTTCCCTTTATTTTTTACTTGTAAGCCTTCAATCTCCTTCAACCAAATTCATATTTTTAGGCCACCACCACCGACCACCTACCTTGACCACCACCAAAACTGTCGGTAAAAACTTTGGCCACCACCATCGATAACCACCTGAACTGCATCTATAAAAACGCCGACGAAACATCACTACCAACAATCTTAAGACCATATACAAGTCCAAATTTGGAGAGCAACATCACCAACGACCTACCTTAACCAACACACATGATCGATTAACCCCAAACCGCTGACCCTAAGCTAAACTCTGATGTTGTCGTTTGCTAAAACAATCAATAGCCTTCCAAATCAACTCCAACAATAGCAAAAACAAAAAATAATAATAAGCAACAATAATAACAATCTTAAATATAATACAACATCATTCGAATCTCATAAACAAATTTAAGTCGTGGGTGGCTCGGATAGACTGATGACGGTGGCGACTGCAAAATGAGGACGATCCCAGAATAAATAAAATCTTCACAATTGGATGAGCATCGACAGATCAAAAAAATAATAATGATAAAATCAACATCGGCAATTTCGTTTACCGTCGTAAAAATCGAAAACGAAAAACCATCTTCTTTGTTTTGGCACAGATAGCAACACAGAAATTGACATAATGATATGGTGATTGATTTTGTTGCAAAAATAAGGATATTTTTTGTGAGGAGAGTAGGAGAGGTTTGGATAGATAAAGACTAAATTATAATATGGGATTTGGTAAGTTGTTCATCAGGGTAGGTGTTAATGTGTGATGGGTCGTAATGTGTCATCCACCGTTTTCATAAAACCTACACGTGGTTTTCAATAATAAATAAATACAAGTAATGATTATTACTCAAACTTACTCTAGCAATTTTTTTGATAAAAAAAACTCACTATACTTTTTGGTGTATATATCTGTCAATGAAGCATAACCTATAGTCCTATACAATACATACAATACAAGTTATAATAAACATTGAGTCACATAACTAATTCTTTTAATTAGTCGGGCAATAAAATTGATTAACTAAAGATGATCTTATAACAAATATCACATGTATTATTATAAACCTCCTTTTTACTCATGCTTTGCATATATATTTTCCTTTTAAATATATATCACATACAAGTTCTTAATATAAAATATCACATATATTCTATATTCACTTTGTTATGTCAAATAAATAAATAAATGAATAAAGTTCTTTTGTAGCTTAGTAAACATATAATTTTATCTCTAAACGTGAAATCTATGTATACAACGTTCATTATTTGCTAATATATCAACGCCTGCGACGAAGCGCGGCTATAAAATCTAGTTCAAAACTTATATACTGTGATTGAGTGATTCTGTGAATGTGAAGATTCATAATTTGAACTCAAAGCAAGTTAAGTAAGGTACTCGTATTAGTTTTCTTTTGCAGCATTTTACAACTTTTACTTTATCGCAAGGTTAGATTAATTTACCAAATTATATAACTCTAATTGAAAATCGTACATATAGATCATGCATAAATCGAATAATGTAATACCTATATGAAATTCTTTTCTTTTTGTTATATCTAAACCACTTTTGACAAATAAAAGTCATGGTAACAAAGGCAGTGTGGGTATTTTGGTTCGCGAAATACTTATGAGAATAAGTTTTTTCTGAGGTTGGAGGAGTGCTTCACCGCCTCTCCTTGTTTTTTCTCTTCCTCTTCGCTCATTCCTTAAATGTATGGAATGCTTCCCCGCTCCTTCCCGCCCTTTTCTATTTTATTTATTTTCTATTTACTTTTAACCAAGTAAATAAAAACTTTAATTTAAAACAAATATTACTGAAACCATAAACTAATAATACTAAAATCATTACATTACATTATACTACTAACATCATTAAAACACCTTACATTTTATAATATTACTAAAATTATTAAAAACATTACATAAACCTAACACTCGGGATAATCCGAGTCCACATTATTGTCGTTACAATGAATGTATGGATATGCTTCAGGAGACCCGATAGCGTCTCCGGTTGACGAGATACGTACTCCTTATTCGGGTCAGTATGATAATCTACATGCTGACCACCACCGACATTGTCTTGCGAGAATAATGAGTGGTCAAGCGTGGCTGTGAAAATAGAAGAGGCAGCGGTAAGATGAAAAATAATTTGGTTCAGCCAGTCGATCTTATGCCAAAGATATACTACATACTCAGTTTCGGCAGTGTTCTGAGCCCGATCGGGGGCTTATATTCGGTTGATTTCGGCTTGGTAAGCCACCTTCACGTCAGATACACTCTGAATGACGGTGTTCCCTTGAGATCAGTGTCTGTCGCGGTTGACCATGTGGGCTTGCATCGCCATCTTGGCGAGGTAACGAAGCAACAAGAGTCAGATTGACTAGTACAGATGTTTATGGTTTTATAACTTTTGTTGCTTCGTTACCTCCGCAAAAGCAACAAGAGTTTGGCATCGTTGTACTCTTAAAAAAAACTTTTAAGAGTAAAAAAAAGTTTACTCTTAACTAGTGTTATACCCGGCCAACGGCCGGGGATAACTAAATGTTAAAAAAATAAATAAAAAAGAGAACAAAAGAAAACAAAGAGGAATACGAAAATAAAATGAAAAAGTGAATTAAAAAAATCAAATGTTACATGTGAAAAAAGTATAAAAACCAAACATTTAAAAATAAGAACGAATATTAAATGAAAAAGATAAAAGACAAAATAAATAAGATAAAAACAAAATATATACCATTTGAATAAAATGTGAAGTGAAAAAAAAAAGTTTTAAAAAACAAATATTAAAAAAGATTGGAAAAAAAACACAAATTATATAAAGTTAAGAGGTGAACATAATTAAAAAGAAACAGGAGGGGCAAAAAAGATAAAAGAAAAAAAAGAAGGGGGCAAAATGTTTAAAAAAACAACAACAACAATATAAAGGAAGGTATCAAACCCACGAACTCCCTTCCTTCAGGTAAAGCCGCAAACCACTACACCAAGTTTCAAACATGTTACTTATTTGACAAATATTATATTTAAGTTAACACGACAAATAAGGACAAAAATAATACTGTTCACGCGAAAACTCTTTAAATAAGTTATAATTTGGCTTCATTGTTCTCTTAAAATTATTTTTCCTCCCTTCTTTCTTTTCACTTTTATTCTTAATTGTTTTCTTTTTTATTTTCATCTTTTGTTTTTATAATAAATACTATTATAACAAATTAACAAAAACTCAATCTATTAAATTTTTGATAAATAACCATTTTCTCTGTATTTTAATTCTTTTTTTTTAAATGTTATGAATAATATTTCTGAAACAAAATTCGTAAACTATAATTTTTGAAACTAATCATTTATCGGAAGAGTCTGCAAACTAATGTAATATTTAATAAATTGGAAAGAATATAAAAGTATGTTCATACCTAACTTAAAGCACAAATGGTTTTTCTATCACGAATGCTAACTCAACTCGTTATTATAAGAAAAAAAAAAAAATTTTTTTTTTACCTTGACTTAGAAAATTCGAACTCATTGCCAAATTAGTTAATACTAAGACTAAAATTTTACTAGTAGTTTATTACTTTATTAGTACGTTACTTGAACTACTTTTACCAATTTTAAGTTTATATATCGAATGCAATGCAATTGTAAATATCGTCCACAAATATCGCAAATGGGTTCCAAAACCGTCACGTAAAAAATCAAATAAAATCCCATAAAATAATTATAATTACAAAATATCTCAAGGCAGCCATAAAAAAAAATGGAAATAACTGAAATTGACCGTGATCCTAGCCTTTTCCCACAAGCACCACCTTCCACTACCACCACCACCACCACCGATGCGACCACCGTGGCCGGACGGAAAAGAGGAAGACCCAGAAAGTATAACTCACCGGAAGAAGCTGTGGCTGCCAAGAAACTGCTTTTAGCCACTAAAAAACAACACATTTCTCCATCTCCCTCTGCTACTGCCAACAATTCTTTTCTTGGTTACTTTTCTTTCCATTTCTCCGCTGTTTCTTTAAATTATTTTTAGAAGAATTACATGTGTGTGTGTATATATATAATTCATTGTAATTTGTTAGAGATTCAAGAAATGTGTAAATTGGTATAGATTGTATATGGGCTAGTTTGCTTGTTTGTATGCATTAGATTGTTTTTCTTTCTTTTTTTTTTTGAGAAAAAAGATTATAATAAAAAATTAATCTTGCATGCAAATTTTTTTTTTTTTGAATTTAATGAATACCATTACCATATTATTATTTTTATTATAGTTCTTGAATATATAAAGGAGTTACTTAATGGTTTTATACTTTTTTCTTCAATGCAGTTTGTTTCTTTGAATTTGCGGTTTGTAAAATTCCCAATTATATAAAATTTTTAGGTATTTTTAATTATTATTGTCTTAAAATAAGATTAGAAAAAAAAGAGAAAAAAAGTAAGTAAGCATGTAAAGTCAAGATTGTATGTGGGTCTGTTCGCTTGTGTTTGACTAATTAACATGTATTGATGTTTAGTTTTTTAATAAAATAATTTTGATTCTTTTTTTCCTTTTTCCTAATTTTTATTTTTCTAATTCAGGGAATGATAGCAATGGTTTTACACTTGATATCATCAATGTCACTACTGGAGAGGTATGCATTTTGGGTTTACATCTCTTATTTTCTAGTTGCAACTTTGAATTTATTTAAATATGTTATACAATTCTGTAATTCTGTATATTTGTAAGTTGATTATCCAGACCCATTATAGATTTATATCGTTTTGTTTCGTTTTTTTAGGATATTAACCACAAGATAATGTCATTTGTGCAACAAAGCAAACAAGAGATATGTATCATGTCTGCATCCGGTGTGGTCTCTAGTGCATCAATAGGCCGACCAGACGCATGGGGCAGCAAAATTACATACAGGGTTTACTTTTCTATACTTTTACATTTAATTTCGTGTATGGTTGTTAGAACGTTACATAAGAACGAATAGAAACTTGTGAAACTAGAGGCTTTTGACCCACATTAATTCGAATAGGTGGAATTGGTTGATTTATTATCTCTAAAGGGTTAAACAAACAATTGTTACATATGACATGGGTCAAATGTTGCATAGACTACCTTTAAATTCAATTAATCCATTATTTTTCAGGAAAAAAAATAGTTCAATAAATCATATTATACGGTGATCAAATAATTTGGTAATCGACAAATTGTGGCCAAAAACTGGACTAGTTTCGACATGTATTAAATATGACCCAGTTTGACCTGTTTCCTAACCTGCCCGATCCATCCATTTTACCACATCTAGGTGAAATACAGGAATACACAACTAATACTGTTTCTTTGCATCTATTTTCTCAGGGGAGTTTTGACATTATATCACTTTGTGGATCTTATGTACATGCTGATGGTGAAAGCAGGACTGGTGGGTTGAGTATTTGTATGTCTGGTAACAAAGGGCAAATTGTTGGAGGTGGGGTTGGCGGACCACTGATAGCTGCGGGCCTCGTGCAGGTAGTATTTTCTTTAATTTGTGAGATAGGGCGTTTAAAGGGGGGATGTAACAGTTCAGACCATGATTTTATGAGTGGTTTGATATGGATTGTGTTTTATCACTCACGGGTCAAATAAAAAATAACGTGAAAGGAATTTGTGCTGAAGGGTTAAACAAGTCAAAAGTCGGTTAACGTACATTTGTGATGCATAAAGCCTCCTAACTCCTAAGAGGGATGGCATCCCACCTCCCACTTCCTTTATCACCACTCACTTCTAATCAATCACATTATGCCACCTCAATTCCACCACTCACTCACCACTCATCCAAATTTTGTTGGCATCCGACCACTCACTTCACCACTCACTACAATTTAAAAAGAGTAAACTTAAAAACAAAAACAAAAAAGTTAAATCACATGACGGTGATTGGTAGAAAGTGGATTATGGGGTGTGTGGTCTGACCACTCAATTTGACGTCACCACTCGTGGTAGAAGGTTGGCGACGGTGTTCCAACGTGGTACCACGCCCACTACTCACCTATCTTCCATCCAATGCCAATGGCCTAAATGAGTTCAAATGAATTGTTAGATAATTACTGACATATCATAGCTTATGTTGCACAAATAGTATTTTAGACTAGTACCTCTCAATAGTCTGACCTGTACCAATAAAAAAGCCCATTTTGATCTGGTACTCGGCCCACCCATATTTCTACCTTAGCTCAAAGAAACCTGTTGCAGTCTCCGTTTTGAGGATCTGTTTTCCCCATGGAGATTACGACAAATTTTTGTCAAGTTTTCTATATATAATCAAGAATTAAAGTGTGTAATACCCTTTGTAAAAAGCTTTGGCTGTAGAGTATTATCTTATCAAGATGTTTATCATTTCACAGATGGTAACATATTATTTGGTACTTCTTACAATTGGTCTTCCAGGTAATCGTTGGCACATTTGTTATCAGCAGTAAGAAAACAGTCGCAGATTCAGTTACGGATGCTGTTAAAGATGATGCTTCCGTCGTAGCATCAGTTCCAAATGCAGTTACAGATGCTGTTAAAGATAATGATGCTTCCGTTGTAGCATCAGTTCTAGTTACAGATACTGTTAAAGATCATGATGCTTCTGTTGTAGCATCAGTTCCAAATGCAGTTACAGATAACGATGTTTCTGTCAGAGCATAAATTCCACATGTAGGCTTCCCATCAGTACCTGATTCTAACGCAGGACATTCAGTATTGGGCGACGATAGTGATTATCAATATAATAATGTTGGTGAACTTCTAAGAGATGTCAACTATCTCCGATCCCTCCATGGGGATGGTTTGCGAATGATCTTCTAAGAGTGCTCATACCGATTCTTACATTTTCGGGTATATATTTTTGTCCTTTGTAGCTAAATTGCCTTATAAAGACGCCTGAATATGACCATTTGTTAGTTAGATGTAGGTAGGTAAATTGTATGATTGGGGATCATGATCATTTCTCGCTTTAAGATATTATAAACTGGTTTTGCTTTAACATGTACTTAATGGCGTTTTGCTTGTAGGGATGTGCGAGGATCGTTCTTGGTCGATGTTCGAAGAATAGCTACCAACTAGCATATGCTCACTTGAGGAAGTCTTCATCTTATGATTAGCATTTCTGATGTAGAGTGAATTTCTTTAATTGACAATGGTTTATAAGAGAAATTGAGGAAGTCTTCACCTGATGAAATCAGTACATATATAAATTGATGCAGAGTATTCAACTAAATACATCATGTTGTCAGTCTCTTTCTCCTCTTTTATTTTCTTTGTATTGCACTTGAGTTGAGTACTAGAAATTGTTTAGTTACACGAGTAATTTGAGGCTTCATTGTTTAAAGAGCTTGATTTGTGTTGTATGATGTTGTTTTCTCATTCTATTCAGTGTATGATGCGGTTTTCGTATCCAGTGTGTGATTTCTTGATAGGGAGTGTGTACGTTTTAGTCCCTTAGAATTACTATCCTTTTTAGTCTTTCTGATGTGCCATTCAAATGGGTACTTCTTGAGTTTTTTGCATACTTGCATTCATAGTCCTTTGTGGATATTGACTAATTTACATCCCCATTGATGGCGGTCTGTATGGTTGCCAAATTTATTACCGCTCTCGACTCTTGTAAAACTGTGATCATGCTCTTGAAACTGAACCTGCTCTTCTCGAAGTTAAGGTTACCGAACGTTTCTTATGACAAAATGACTTGGAGGTCTCATGAAGAAACAAAAAGAAACAGGGTGTGTTTGGAAGCATATTCTTGATTATGAAGCCGTTACATTGGCATGGGACATTGTACTCCACTTTGGCTGAGCTTTTAAACACACCTTGACCTTCAGAATTGTGTTGTCTGAAACCAAAAGGATTCTTATGTAGAAGGTAAGGCAAAATTCTTCTTTCCATCCTCCATTCGGTTCCCATAAATGAACCAGATGGATGGGACATTACTCCGAAACAGGGGTGATTGAACTAGGCAGTAAGGTCGTCCAATACTGACTAAGCTCTTTAGCCGAAAAAAATACCATAATCTGTTGACATCCATTTCAGTGTACTTATTTCCTATCCATGTTTAGAGTAACATTTCTCATATAAACCATCAATCACTAAAGTGACTGCTGCCTTTAACTATCGATCATCTTTCCGTTCCATGATTCGAACCCAATGCCCGCCTTCCACCATATCAAACACCCCCATTGTCCACCATTGAATCTTCGTGTCTATGATGTTTTCACTTATCAAAGAAGATTGTCATTGGCATTTTCTAACTGTGTACCTTTGAGACTACGGGAATACGGGATGTTCAACCTACTTATATATGGGTTCAAGGATGACATTTGGGCCTCTCTTTTTCTCACGTGTAACTCTGTGTCTGTTCTCTTTTATTTCATTCTTTTGATAAAGTTGCTATGATTTTTGTTGTTATAAAAATAAATATACTAATGCGTTTGGCCCAGCTTATTCAAATTGGTTAATGTGTTGTCAAAATGCCCCAGATTCTTGGCTTAAGATTTTTAGCTTATTCGTGAATGAAAAAGGACAATCTTAACACACATAAGCTTGGCAAAACACTTGGGTTTTTAGTTTTTGGATTTATATTTGGATTAGTAAGTTGGTTCTAAAGAATTTTTAATCCATAAATACCGTTACCGTAGTCCTAATTTCTAATTAACAATATGTACATGACAAATGGGCCAAGCCCATTGAACTAATACAATAAAACCATCTCAATGGGCCGAATCACTTTTGACTTTTGTGAGTCGTGAATCATTGGAGGAACAAAGTGATAGCAGAAGTGATGGGACAAAGTGAGGACAATCAGTTTGGTGGACCGCGAGTCTTATCGTTTTAATTTCTTTCGTTTATCATGATGTATTACGTGTGATATTGTGGCCTTGTGGGGTCTAGTACTCTAGTATACAATGTGATGATTCGGGTAGAAAAAAAAAAGGTTAAGTGTGACACTCGAGTGACAATTTTTGTGTGATAAGATTTACCATTTTGGAGGCTTTAATGCTTCATTCGATTGATGACTTAGGCCATAATTTGTTTCTATAATCAAAGAATTGTAATCTAACCAAGGTCAATTATTTAATTAGAACTGAAAGGCTATTAATTAGTGAGTGATATGAAGTGGCAATACTTAAAATTCTTCTTTTGGATATGGCATATATGTGTATTCCCATATACGGATGGATGGTTCGGGCTCAAGATTATAGCCTTTTTGTACTTTCAAGGTCTCAATTTTGAGTGGTGCATTCAAGTGGATAACCCAATTTCGGTTAAAAAAGGTTGGAGCTGTTATGGTATCTAGAGCATGTACGCGTTTTTAAAAAACTTCGTATTCTTTTCATTTTAAGAAACTATTTCGAATTTTCGATGATATAAGATAGTTTTCACCCTTTAAATTACATAATTTAACGTTTTAAGTTAAATAATATCATAAGGTCGATTGATATATAGGTGGTTACATACATTCTATGTACTTTATTAAGTATATCCGTGTTTAAGAAATTAAAGCATCATTTGATCCAACCTCGAAAACATTATTTTTTCTGACCATGCCATTCATAATATTTATTTTATAAACGTACGAATAGGTCTTTTTATACTAATAATTAGTCAAAAGACCACAAGTTAATATATCATTATTAAAAAGGATTTCATAATTACCACCCTATAATTACTTTATAATTTATAATTAAAGGAAAAATTAAATATTATATCTTCCCAGTTTGTGTCATTATGATGAGAGGCTAATTACCGGCTTCACGCACTGTTTTCTTTATTTATAATAAAATATAGTTAGTGGATTTTATTTTTAATTAATGTGCTTTCTTTACCATACAATCGATCTTCTTTATTTGTCCCTTTCTTCAACACCAATAAGCGTTCGCATGTCGACATTTATTCGATTTAATACATACTCTCATAATTCATTGGTTTTCGACTTTCTATTTTATTTTCTTAATTTTCTCTTTTAGATAAAGTAAAAAAAGTTTTCTCTATATTATTAATAATAATTAATAAAAATTAGTATTATTCACTTTGTAATGTAACTTATAGATCGGTAAAAATAAATAAATAAATAAATTTATCGGTAGTATAAATATTTTGATTCATATCTAAAATAACCACAAGTTAATAACCCAGTGATAAGAAAGTCTCTTAGTGAGAGATCGGATTTTAGGAGATTCATCTTTGAGATTAAAGGCACAAGATTTTTTCCTAATATTTTGTCATTATAAGGGTTTTTCCTCCTAGTTATTAGATGAAAAACTCTCTAGCGTGGAACCGGTTAAAATAATATGGCCTACACTATCTGTTATGACATTCGCTCCATACCTGTAAAAAAAATAAAAAATGAAATAACAACATATTTCACACAAATATGTCTTAAGTAACACTAGAGTTATGCCCGCATCTGTTGTGACGGGTTGTGGTAGCGCGTGGAAGTAGCGGTGGCGGCGATGGCGGTGGTGAGGACAGGTGATGACGGCGGTATGACGACGACGATGACGATGATGACGGATAGTTTAGGTTATTGATATAATGTAGTTTTGATAAATTGTTAAAACGTAAAATCAATATTAAAATTTAAATTTAATGTTGAAACTTAAAAAGAGATTTGCTTTATAATAAAACGAGCATAGTACCCGCGCAATGCGGCGGTGGTGGGGAAGACAATCTGGTGGTGGCATTGATAGGGTTTTACTTTGCTAGAGACGAAATGGTTGAAGGGCATAGTTGGTATATCACGTGAGAGGGTGCTTAGCATGGAAGATTATTTAAGGGCATTTTTGTCTTATCAGGTTCTTAATTAAGTTAAGGGAGGAATCCAGTTTGCTTTATAAGGTATTATAGATATGAATATAGATATCGATACGTATGTAATTATCATTCGGTTATAACTAATCGTTATATGTATATATATCATCTGTAAAGTAATTATGACCTTCAATTAATACATCGTCTCTTTGACGTTAAATAAATACAAAGAATTATTTCAAGATTAGTCGATTAGCTTTTTTTTTTTAAAGTGAATTTTGCTTGTGAACTTCGTGTCGCGATTCGACAGCGGGAGGTTTAACATACGTTGTCTTAATCGGGTCCGCGTTAGAGAGCTCCCTCGAAGTAGAAATGCCTATTTCAAATACCCGATAGGGGGAAAAACCTCCTACTAATCCGCCTGAAGGCACGACGATCAACAGAAGTAAACCCTGCCTCCTCAGACTGTAACCTGAGTATACCCAAGACAAGCCTTCATAAAAAGACTTCCTATGTACTTCCCAAGTCTTGAACCCAAGACCCTTTGCTTGTAAGACAGGTGCTCAACCACTTGAGCTAACTAGGAAATATATATATAATTAAGAAATTATGGTTTTGATTACTCATGTATCTAATTTCAAAAACAAATGAGGAATTGGTTCATAGAAATACATTTTAATACGATCGATCTTGCGTGACATCATCATCTTGACTAATTAACTTCGAGATTTTTTAATACAAAAAGATATATTATGTTGGTGCAAATATTAATTTTCTTGATAACTTGTCAAAGTTTTTTTTTTATCCATAAGCACAAGTTCCTCAACTACTTGTATATCCATTCCATACGATAGGACACAAAATCATACCTTAACCCTTTGAAAATGTACTAGTTCTTATAGAAGGCGAACTTTAAATGTTTCAGATGTATATATAATCCTGCATGTGAACTGAAAAATAAAGATAACAATTTGGGGTTGCCTAAGGTTTCTTGAAATATTATATATATATTCAACAATATTGTCAATAATTTGTGTCAACTCAAAAATATGGCTTTCTTATAATATATATACTAGCATATATGAATTATCAATATATATAGTGTAGGTTCCTTTTGACATGATCTTTTTAAAATGAATGGCTTATATATAATAAAATACATGAATTATGATTGAGTGTTCAAATAAAGTCGGCATTTGGTGGCTGATCGATCATAAGCAAAAAAATGAAAAGCAACGAATGTTCTATTTTGAGAATCAACATGGATATATTAATTGCTAAGACAGATAAATGAGGTAGGTTGCTATCTCTACTTCTCTAGCTAGTGTTGTAAGTGATATTTTTGTTTGAGGTCTAGTGGTCTACACTCACTAATATATTAGTTGTAATATCAAAGTTATATTCTCTAGGTATAATGTATGTAAATTTGTTGCTAGTATATGTCATTAGTGATCGAGCTTTGCTATACGAGAATACTCAAAGTAACACGAAGTAATTTCAAGTAAACCGATGGATTTTTAATTAGTATTATCTAGCTTATTTTCCATAAGAAAGCAACTTCAGCAATTTTATGTGTAGACCCTTATCTTGTTTCTAAACCAAGGATATAATTAATGCAAGTCATTAATTAAATAACTTCCACCGTAGATGTCACCGTTGGAGTTCGAATCAATTATCTCTAGATATATACAAAAAAGAAACTTTAATTTCAAAATGAAAAAGTTGAACCTTGGATGAAGTTCGACTTTTAATTAGAAGCATTAGATTAAAATGATGGAGTCATATATCTTTTATAGCTTTTTTAGATTTAAGTTTAATTTAATAAATTTAAATATGATTATTAATTATGGAAAATAATTTTTAACGTTATATAATTATAGAAAGTTTTTAATATAATGATATAATTATGAAAACTAATTTATCAACTTTATATTATTCTTTAAAAATTACTTGTAGTTATTAAATTGTAACTTTATATATATTTTTATCATATAACGTAATAAATACGGGTTATAATTATAAGTATTTAACTTTATATCGTTAATATCTTATAATATGTAAATGAAATATATTTCTATTATATATATATAGTATCTACAATAATAAAAAAAATAAAGATTTATGAAAATGACAACATCACCTCATTTCAATATCTTTTATTTATATTTGTTGAATTAATAAAATGATACAAAGTACTTTCCTTTATAACTTAATAGTTCAGCATCAGCTTTTCGTGATGGAGGTCTTGAGTTCGAAACATGAAAAGGATATTTCAAGGTATTTCACAAATAAAGTACTCAAGTAAAGCAGGTTTTAGTCCTGTAAAGGGGGCAATGTTTTATCCCAATTAAATGTCATGCCTTCGAGCAGTTTAGTTGGGAGTTTCTCCTGCTACTAGGTATTGAGGGTGAGAGGCGCAGACCCGGTTAAGACAATATAAGCTAGATCCCTTGTTGCGAGCAAATGATCCACTGCACACCTTAAAAAAAAATGATACAAATATACTTTAATATGCGTTTGAGCAAATTATTTTAGAACTATAGGATGTTGTTTCATTAGAAAATTACCAATTAAAGGCTTTAGCTCTTGTAATATGCGTTTGATAGATTGCTAATCCATATAGTATAATTTGTAAATACGTGTGAGTATAATTTATTTGTATACATTTATTTATAATTACATTTTTTTTGTAATGTAATGTAAGTATTATTTGTAATGTAATACTTGCCGTTTTTTTAATAAAAAATAACTAGGGGTGTAAAAGACATGAGACATGCATTTCTTGAGCTATTGGAGTGCTTGGAGTTTTGCTTGCAAAAACTGATTTGGTTAATTCCTCGAATCATTGAGGTAGTAGACATTCGGATCAAGTATAATGAGCTAGCTATATAGCTACAAATTATAAAGTCGATCCCTATAACAGTACTAACTTTGATTTAGATTATTTTAAATATTTTTATCAAATCGTTTGAGCTCAAAAATGTTGATTAACTACTCGGATTCGAACTTAGTTTTGGTCCAACTTCAGTCGAATTTTGAGCCGGCCACTAGTTTTATACTCGAGTGGAACACAAGTTTTGCCGAAATAATTTTATTTTCGTCACCGGTTACATACTAGTGTTCATGGCACCGGCCTGATACGCTTGAAAAAATAAGAAAATTTTTCCATAAAACTTGATATGAAGTAATCGTACTATAGTAGTACGATAATTCAAATAGCTAGTTCCATTATTAAAGTTGAAAAAAATAGCCTTAATTATTTTGACATGACAAATGATTTATTTGAAGAAACTTTAACTACCCTATCAAGAAATCCAGCAATATTTTTGGATAATTTCAATAATGATTGTAATATTATATAATATTAAGAAAATGTATAAAATGTTTTGTGTGCATTGCACCAAAAATGGAAAATTATGTCATTTAGCTAGGCTAGTTAACCCTACATGCGCGTACTTCGAACAAAATATTAATTAACAGCTAAACCCTTATTAAAGTATAGATAATCCAAATGTTTTACATATTTAATTAAAAACTCACAACTTCACATGATAGTTAAAAATTAAAAATTAAAAAAGTTGTGTGCTAAACAAAATGAAAAAAGTATCATAACATTTTCATATTTAAACCCGATCATAATACATAAACCTATGTTTTCATGATTAAAATTAGTAATTAGTAAACTAATGAAGACACAATCAACGTTAACTATGACAGTGTCAAAGATAATGATCTAGATAATTTTCATCAAAATGTATTATTAAAATTATAATTAAAATATCGCAAAGATTCAATTATCACTTTTTTGATGTTAATTACCATTTTACCAAAATGTAAATTTCGAATGAACAAATACACGCACATTTAACTTTAACAATGATCAGGCTAGCTAGCAAACTAATTACACGAAGTGGTAATTAAGTAAATAGCTTTCAATCTTCCAAAGTTGATCAACACATTCCCATAATAATTAATAAAAAACAAAATATTTTTACAGACTCAAAAGCTAGGATTAATATATATTTTTTTTGTTGCATTACAACCTGAAGATCATTAATATATTTGATATATTCTTAACATCACACTAGACCTTAATTATTCAAACTAACAATAATTAACATTATTATTCCTCTTTTAAATTAACATTACCTCTAATAATTAATATGGAGCTGGCCGGCTATGAGCCCAACCAAATGCTTCATGGTTCATTGGTGCACCACCATTATTAGCCATCAAATTTGGCTGCAAATTATATCCGCCAGGCATCGGATGATGATCACTCATCCCGAGTCCTGGCGGTGATCCTCCACCACCGCCGCCGCCACCACCACCTGTACCCATCCCTGTCGCTTGCACCACACTATCTGCTTCCTCTTCTTCATCAACCGGTAATCTTTCATACGTAGCGTTAGAAAATGTAGCCGCGATCACCATCACGGGCCCAGAAGCTACTAACGACCCCACAACGCTACCTCCAACGACTTGACCTTGACCTCCAGCGAGGTAAATAGTCAAGCCAGTTGATCCTGGTGGAGCTGGACCAGGTAAAAAGGCTCCAGTTAATGATAAAATCTCGAACCGGCCTTGTAAAGCCATAACTGAACCGGGTGCAGTTGGTTGTCTTAGGGTTACATTCATAACTGTCCCACTAGCACTTAAAACCGAAACCCCTCTTTGCCTTTTTCTACTAAACTGAGCTATACTTTCAGCTATATCCGTCCCACTTTCTACTTCCATGACGTGGCTACGAAGCGCGTTTGGACTGTCCCTAGTCACGAAAATCGGAGGCTTTGGTTTGTTTTTTGAGCCAGGCGGGCGGCCTCTGGGCCGCCTGTTTGAGGTTTCAATAGCACCTTCTCTTGGATCGTCGCTGTTGTTATCTCTCTCATCATCTTGATCACTTCCTGTGTTGTTTTCGTTCATCGATATTCCTAGATCTGGCTTCTTATTTAGAGTCAACGAACCGCCGGATGATGGATCCATGCCGGCTAGGTTACCTTGACCAGTCCACCATCGATTCGACATGACCAAAATATAAAGATAGATAGATAGATAAACTCTTGAAAAATTTACTAGCTAGCTAGGTCAAACTTTAATTTAACCTAACCTGGCCTATGGTGAATTGAAGTTTGATGATTAGTGGAAAGTGTGAATTCCAATAGAGAGACAATAGTATAGTAGTTTTGTGTGTGGGTATACAGAAAGCAACTGATAGTTAACCTTGAGAATACTGAATACCCCTTGGATACCTTTTGGAGTTATGTGTAAGTTTGGTTGGCTACTTGGCTTGGGTATAGGTTTTAGTTGGTGAGGTTTGTATCTAACAACAATTTTTAGTTTTTTGTTCTTAATTTTTTCAATTAATTAAATTGTTGGATTAATTTTACTTGGTTTTTGTCACAACTACTTTTGATATAAAGGTAATTTGTTACACAACATTTTAGCTCTAGCTTGCTCTAATGTTCCAAATAGGAAGATGTGGCTTTTGACTCTTTAATTTAAGTGTTTGGAATAAATACTTAACTATAAACATGTAACATTAATTTGTTGTTAAAAGAAAACATATAAAACGTAACATGTAATTAAGGTGAATAAAATATGTCACATGTGGCTCATTCACACCCATATCTTCCATCGATCGAGAAAAAGAAAAACTAGATAGTAGAGAAAGGGTCTTTGGAATTAGGGTTTGGATTGGAGGGGTGTGGGATAATGTGCACATTAGGTAGTGGGAGGCACTCTTTTGTTTTGTCTAGTGTTTGGATTTGAATGCAATTTTTGTTATTCCTTTATTATGTATAATAATAATATAAAAAAATTGCATAGCCGAACAGAAGTTTTGACTTGGATCCCATATATTGGTTGATTGCTACCCAAATTACAAACTTGGAGAGTTCTTTGAATGTTGAATAAGTTGTCAAAGTTAAAGAAAAATAACTCCCAATGCCGTCTTCTACGGGTTTTGGGTCTTAATACCGTCTTCGACGGTGTATGGGGAGGTTGATATGTAGACAACCTTACCCCTACCAAAGGTAGAGAGACTGCTTCCAGGTTCTATCATAAGTAGAAAAGGACCTCCAGCCTTACTGGGCATGAAGATCGAACTTATGACCTCTATTTCCATAGACATGAGCTCCAACCACTGATCCAACCCAGTTAGGTTAATAAGTTGTCAAGTTAGACCAGCATTAATCTATTTCCCAATTATAATATATTTGATTGATTAATATATTTTCATGCATGATTCACATCTCATTATTCCATAATAAATAACACATGTGTACAATTAAATATTGGTGAATAATTTAAGGTTGGAAGAGGGCTTGCCCACTCCTCCACTCTTCTCCTTGATTTTTTTTCTCCTCCCCTCCCCTCTCCTAATGATAGGAACATCTCGCCACCCCTCCCCTCCCCACCCCAGTAACGGTCGAAAAACGAATAGCTAGGTGGTGAGAGACCCGGGCACGGCCCTCCCCACTCTCCTCCCCACCCAATCGGTACCGGTACCACGGGGCGGTGTTCACTTAGGTACCGGACCGGTACCTATTCGCTCCCCGCCCCACTCCGTCCATCCTAATACACTAAAATGCATATGTGTAGCTAGCTAACTAACATATATATATGCTGTTTATGATATATACTTCCATAGATTTTTATATAGTGAGATGCAAGAGGATTGAACATTTTGGAAGAAATAAATAGTAAAAATGCATGGAATCTCAAATTATTATGTTGACAAAATGGGAACTAATTAATTAATTGTTCATGAAGAACACGAATTTCACGTTAACTTGCAATTTTCCAATATGCAAAGTAATTAGATAGCATGGTCAATAAGCTTCAAAGGCTTTCATCGATCCAATTCATTGATGTTGATGTCCAGGTTGGTACTAGAAAGATAGAGGTTATATGTAGGCTTGGTGAACGACATATATATATATATATATATATATATATATATTTGGAAGTTTTGAAGCCAATAGTAGTATTCGCCATCTACCATATATGTAAGTAGCTAGGAATGATGATATATAGGAATAAAAGGCTAACGCTTTGGGGTCGTTATTTCGTTAAATCATTATTTAGTTAAGGCTCCTTTTTGTTTGTCTATACAAATATTTTGTTAAATCTGAAACAGAAAAAATAATAATAATAATAATAATAATAATAATAATAATAATAATAATAATAATAATATAATAATAATAATAATAATAATAATAATAATAATAAAAAGATGAAAAGGGGGTGTTTTTGGGTGGGCTTAATATCTCTCTATATATATTCAGTTTCATGGTTATAAAAGTGATCGATGAATTTGAAATGAAATGAAAAGGGCTCAGATAGATCGGTGATATATATATATATATATATATATACTCGGCAAGTTAATTTCTGATTGTTAGGAGCTGCCATTTTTTTAGTGTTTTTTTCCCTTTATTTTTAATTTTCAAATGGGGCTAAGTGTAAAAATTATACCAGTGGTTTGTCAATTTGTAGTTTTTATCTATTACACTACATTCTTGGGTTTATTTTTAAAGGATAAGAAAGGGAATGATAAGAAAATTTCTTGTTTTTTCATTTTTGAGTTTTCCTAATCAAAGAAAGGGAAAGAAAAGATAGAATAATTTTAAGGTTTTAACCCTAAAAGTTTTCTTACCAAATTGACAAGATTTAGAAGGAAAGGAAAAAACCTTTGTGTGTAATTACCATACTAGCCTTCAATTCTAGCATTCAATTAGGTCTTATAAATATTATCAAATGGTTACTTTTGTAAAAGTATTTTTTTTTCCTTCCTCAAAAACTCAAGAATGCGTGTTATCTACTATTATTTTTTTTTTCTATCACTATCTAATCATCTCCTTTCCTTTCTATTTGTTTAAAACTCAAGAATGGAGAATTAGTAAATTTTTTGGCGAAATCATCTATGGCGTATGCACTTCGCCTTTATTTCCGTTCAGTCCCTTCACGTGCAAATCACAAGAGGAGCATTTTTTTCCATTTCACTTCAGTTCTTCCCACTTCAGTTCTTCCCACTTTTTTAAAATCACCCTTTTATGGTTTGTTGTTTTGGCAAAGTTCACTTAATTTCTTATGTAATTTTTTTTAATTTGAACATTTTATCAAATATGTTGCCTATATAATTTTTTATTTGTATACATATATAGTTGTGAATGTTATGATATATATAAACAACAATTCTCATTTAGAAAAACAGAGTTTTGGTTCGTTATTCTAGATAAGGAGGCTTGTTAACATCAAATTTCAAGTCCTCATTGAAATTAAAAGAACCAAATGAATAAACAGGTTGATGTTGTAAGACAAATGAAGTATCATAAATGAGTGGTTAAAAAAATATTGTCAACCACTCATTTTTGATACTTTATTTGTCCTACAGTATTAACTGGTTTACCCATTAGATACTTTTAGTACCCATGAAAATTTAAAATTTGATGTCATCAAGCCTTTTTTTCGGGCAGAACAAATTATAACTCTATTTCTATAGACTTGTTGTTTATAAATATCTTAACATTCACAACTATATATATATAAAAAGTGGAATGAAATGCTGAAATTACCCCTCACCTGACTTGCACATGGGAGACTTAACAAGAGTAGGGACGAAGTGCAAACTACTAAAATGGTTATTGCCAAAAAGTTAATGGAATAATGAAAACTGCAAAACAGACAAACTAGACGATGTTTGCACGTAACCCTTTAAATAATTAATCATACAAAAGAATATCTCTAAAGCTAAGTATGTTTTAATGTAAAAAAAAAAAACATAGCACTAATGTGTATGTAATAAAATAAAAAAATATCAATCCAGATAATGATCTTTCTATCTAAAATTATTTAGATATGGATTAGATCACGATCCATTATGCTGGATCACAGATTGGATCATGATTTATTTAAATTGGATCGCTGATGGTTGGATCATGATTCAATCCATATCCAAGGAACCCTATTCCTAAGGACAATTTGTAAATTCAAGAAAACCAAAAGTCATGTTCGCCTGCTCACCTCCATTGAACATATGATAAAACTTCGTCACAGCATTTTCCGACGTTTAAATATTCTTTTTCTGTCTTTCCTTTTCAAGCTAAATAGAATTGAAACAAATTATTAATATTCCACCTCTGAATTTATTTTCTAAATTTATTTGTCATTCTAATTAAGTTTTGATCGACAAAACTGTTTTTATTTTTTATGTAGATAATTATTGATATCTCTTTAAAAAACAATTGAGCTTTCTTTAAGGAGTGCAACTATACGTAACTTGTCTAAGTTGTGTTTCATAGTTGTTTGGTTATAAAAAAAAAAAATGATAATGACAACTCTAAAGGTTGTCATTAGTAAGTTACTACACGCATAAAACTAGAACTTTATACATTAAAAAGTATCCCTATGAATTTTTACATGATAAAGTACAAATTTTAATGCACTTAAGAGTTGTGATTAATAAAACTCTAAAAAGAACCCTCCAAATTTAGTTTATTCTAGAGCCATCAAAAATGTTAAACCGACCCAGATGATAATGCATCTATATGCATGATACTTGATGTTCAATGTGACATTGTGATTATGTCTAATGAGTAGTTTCTTTGGTGTGTTTGTTACTTTGTAATTAGGCGTCGGGTATGAAACTCATCTTGTGATGATATCATTTGAGTGATGGTTGATTGGTTGATTGAATAAGGTTAATAATTGATTGAATGATTTATTTTTTTTCTTTTTTGTCTTATTGGTTAAAAATTTGGATAACATAATGAATATGATCTCATCACAATTAAATGATTGGATGAGATTATATTCAATGGTAGTTAGTGGTTAATCTTCATGGAGATTATGAATGCATAACAATATACTTAAGTTATAGTCAAAAATGAACTATTAGGTTGCGACAATATTGAAAGATGAACGTTAAAGTTTATATGCATTTGTAACTTGGATTGATCACGAAAAGGACCCCCCATGTAATTGAGCCCAACTAAAATTCACTTTGTGAACATCGGTGATCCATTTATAATGTGTTTTACTTTGCAAATCCTGAATTCTAGTACCACTACTATAAAAGTATAAAGCGACTAAGAATCAATTGGCAAGAGGTCTAACGATTACATCATTTATAAGGGTGGAATAAACTGTAACAGTATTACATAAATTTTTATTCAAGGAAACATTCAATCTTTTAAAACAAATAAGGGGCATAAGTTTATAAAATGACAAAAAAGATAAAGAAGTAAAATTTTCTTTTGTAAACACGTACCACTGGTTTCTCAATTAGAAAATTATATATTTGTTATCTTCTATTAATAACATTTTGGATAGTAAAGTACTAATTTAAAAAACTATTGAATTAAGTTTTTTAATATTTTATTATTGGAAATATTTAAAGTTTCAGATTGTTTAATCAAAATAATTTAATTCCTGATTTCAACTTTAAAGAGAGAATACCTAGCTAGAACCTTATCTAAGTTGACTCGTTGGAGGTACCAATACAGACAAGGGTTGGTACCCGCGTGCTGCGGCGGTAAAACGGTGATGATAACACAAAACAATGGGAAAGAAATTGATATGCGTGTGTGTCATTAGAAAGGAGAGAAAGAAGTGATTGTGTTAGATCTTGGTAGGGTGTTTGTCTGATTGTGTTTAAAGATATAAAATTAGAGATAATGTGTGAATTAGGAACAACATTGGATATTGAAAAATTGCTTAAATTTACTAAAATAGATTTCTAATATATATTATAAGGGGGAATAGATGTAAGTAAATATATTAATTCTTTCTTCAAAAATTTACCTAAATAATGTCGTATTATTGTTTTTCTCGATGGCCTTTATAAAATGTTTCTCTCCAACTTTATGAAATGAGTTACCTTTATATATTTAATCATGTTGTTTTGTTTTGTTAAAGCTTTACAAGTTATAGATTTTGTTGATTTTAATCGGTATGTGTATCCAAAGTGAGATTTTGAATATGGATATATCAAAATCAAGTATCCAAAAATTTGAATATCTGAACTTTCATATATTCTCGGTCTTAAGCACCCGTATCGCCCATGACACAACCGGTCATTGTACCACAAGCAGCATTGCCTCTGCGGCTCTGCCAATGTACACCACCGCCACTATAATCATAGCTCCTTCGACGGCCTCCATAATCATAGTTACTGTCCAACAGCCATATATCAGCTCTCTCCACCTCAAGGGTGAAGGCTCTCAGAATTTATATGACTGTCCAAACTCCAAACTACCTCATTCCATGTCTCCTGTTGATGTCTTGGAGGTCTTCCTCAGATATTACATCATGAGTTGCCTTCTGTTAGATTCACCCAAGTTTAACCAAACCAAAAAGATTAACCCAACCATGGTGTGAACCCAACTATTCACTGTTTCAAAATCTGCCAACCAGCTATTATCCCCCAAACCCACCCACCCTCTTGTACCTCCCCGTCATTGCCAAAAAGACCAAAACCATTCATCGTTGGTGAACTACTGTCAAACCACCTAAGTAACACCTCAGATCCCTGAGATTTTTGTTGCAAATCCAATAATCATTCATCTACCTGAAAGATATTATTGGTGGGAATAAGAATAAACAGATCAAAGATTTTCACAAGGATACCAAACACTTGGTACTCATCATTCATCAGGACACTTTCAAAAAAGAAAAAGCCACGGGCATGTTGAATGTACACAATTAAACATACAATTAGGTTGGTTTTGTTTTAAACTGTCTAGTTCTAACTCTTTGTACTTGAATCTATTTTTAACATAGTACAGAGACTCAAAAACAAATACCATGTAATCAGCCAAGCCATTGTTCAGCACGACGAGTATTACCACCAACAGAATGGCGTATACTTATTTTTTCGGTTGAGTACTTCTGCTGTAGCCACTCGAAACCATTCACATCGAGTTTCCCAGATACCGATTTCCCTTGCTTCCTTCGGGTTTGTTGCTCTCTAACAGAAGCCCATAGTTTCTCAATAGCATTCCTCTGCTTAGAGGTAAATCTTCTAACATTGTCAAACGCATGTTTTACAGTTATGTCTATCACTGTTTGGCACCTGAGAAGAATAAGAAGAAACAACACGATTAACCATGTTGGTAGTAAAATCACATAATTGGAAGCACCACATCTGTATGGCCTACAAGGAGGGAAACACAAATATAAGAGAAGAATAGACTTCTGAGGTGAAAGATTAATTTTCATTTTCAAAGCCAGAGATGGCAAGCTCAACCCATTAGCAAGAAAGCAAATTGGCCATATGAGTCGAGCAAGTTGAAGGCCACTGGTCACCCAGTGTGCAGCATAATTTTAATGCCTAAAACTTTGTAAAAAGCTGTAGTCGTTACTGAAACACTAAACTTTCTGACCATATTTGACCAGTAGCTATTTATAAAGGTGATTATGTGTTTGAAAAATAATTTGTTTTGGGTGAAGCCGACCTAACTCGAACGAACAAAAAGAATCATTTTTTACCGGGACTCATTTCAACTGTTACCCAACCCACCTGACCCACCCATTTGCTGACTCTATAAGAATGTAGTTTACAATAAAATAGTGCAATAATTTATAGTTGCTTATAAAATGCATAAATTTTCGAAGCTAAGAGCATATCCAATGTCTGCACCAAACATTTACAGACATTTGACGTAAAAAGAACGTATTCTTGGGATACTCTTTAAGCCAAACTTGCATTACCCGAATACCCCCTCTGTACAAAACTAATAGCCCTCCTTTCTCTTTAAAATTGGTCAATTATTGGTAAAAAATCTTTAAGGAAGATTTACTTAGTAACTTTCCACTTTACCCTGGTTATTAAGTTTCCACTTAACTGCATACGTAAATACTGGGAATTAAAAGAAGCATTTACGTATGTATCTCAAACTTATTTTAGTTTTTAGCTTTTGGTGGACCACCTCTCTGGGAGAAGGAAGTAATAATGAAACTATTACAGGTAGTAAAAGAAAACTAATAACCATATCTGATACTGGAATCACTTTAAAAAGTCTTGAGAAGATTGTCTTAATAATAGAAAATTGTTTAACAATTAATCTTTACTTTCTATGCAGAAGTTTTTAACTAACATGTGATTTATGAAAAACTGGTAACTTTATTTAAACCAAATTTGGTGAAAAATGGTATAGTTAGTGTAGCATTAAAAGACTGACCCATTTTGGTGTTGGCTATAAATAATTTACAACGATCTTGGTGTTTCTATGCATATAGTGGAGTCGGTTCATATATTGGCCTCAGAACTCAATTAGAAAACTAATTAAGAAGTAACTCTAACCATGGTATTTTATAGCGCTTTGCAGCAATCTCTAAACAGAGAATCAATGCTTCTCGTTCTGATTTCAAGAATCTCTTTGCTTCTTCATCTTCTTCCTTTCTTATTTTCAACGCTGTTGCTTCAGCATCTAATTTTGCTTTTACTTTTTCACCTTTTTTTAAAACATTAGGAATCAGAGCATCTAGTCCAAAAGGATCAGACTCTTCTTTGACACTTGATTCAGGTATAGGATTCAAGGAAGCCTGTTCTTCTGTTTGACATTTAGCATCTACTTTTTCTGATTCATCATTTAAGGCAGCAGCTTCTTCTATGTCATCATCTTTTGTTGCTACAGGAAGATTTGAGAGAGCCTCTTTGATTCTCCCACAAGCCTTTGAAAACTAAAGAGACAACAAAATGAAATTATCGTTAAACAATCTTTTGGATGTTATGTACTGAAAATGCTATAAAATGTTCAAGGTGATAACAGATATGTATAAGAATTATTTGCAAATGTCCAAAGTGATCAGAATACAATACCTACAGAAATAAAAAATATTTATTATCTTGAGCTTGGAATATTAATTATTGTCCAGTTCACAATACTAAAACAAGCAATCAATAGTTTGAGAAACCTATAGGTCAGCCACTGGAATAACCGAGTAAAACTGATAGGATGTCGATAAGGTGCCTCTCACCCAAGTGGTTGGGGTTTCAAGTCCTACTTGGGACAAAGGTATACGTAAGGAGTCTGCGAGACTGAGTTGTAAAAAAGAAAAAGAAAAAGTAAAACTGGTAACAGACCCATCTCGATATCGAACTCCATCACTCTTTCTCCACATTCTACACTCACTGGTTCCCAAATTTCAAGAAAAGAGCTCTAAAGTGAAGTATAAGCTAAGAGATCTTGGTGTTCTGAAAATGTTTATGTTTTCAAAAACTGTTTTGCCAAAAGGAGCAGGCACTGACTTTGACATTTAACCAGGTTGAGCTTCAAAAGTAATTGGAATCAGATAATACTTTTCAACTTTTTTAAAGAAGTAAATGTTCCACAAACATATCTATCTGGTTTTATCAGATAAGATTCAAATTCTGTTTACAGTTCAAACAATATGTGAATAAAGAAGCAGTGGTTAGACACCCGGACTTTTGTCCAAGAGGTCACAGGTTCGATAGTCACGGCCTGTGATTGCCCGCCAGGATTTTGTCCTGGCTTTCGTGGAGCTTTTACCGGGTGGGGCGGGCGGGGGGGAGGGGATCGGGTAGGTCCACGGTATCCAGTCCGGATACCCGTGATCCGGCCCTTGCTGTTCTAAAAAAAATATATATAGTCTTTAAATTTTTCTATGAAGTATTGCACAAAGTACACATAACGTGAACAAACAAGACTTAGGGCTTGTTTGTTTATTTATCCATTAAGTGACTGAATAGAAACATAATGTCTGTATGGATTAAGTCAGTATAGTTGTTTTTTCTACTTATTAAGTCAATAACATACATATTTGATTGACTTAATGAATTAAGTCAATCATGATTAAGTCATGACTTTTTAATTAAGACATTATCAAACACTACCTTAGGGAATCTTAAAGGTGAGAGATACTCTTAAGCTCCTCAGCCTGGCACAAACGCAAAATTAATACAAGAAAACTGTTAAACTACGTGTCGCTTCCTTATTTGGCTTCTTGGCACGTGCAATCTTAACGCATGTTAAAAGTGACAATGCCTACTGCCAAATTTATATTAAATCTCAATTGTTCATTCTTGTAAGTTGATAAACAAGTTCACATTCCATGCTTTAACATTTTTAAATAATTACTTAAGACGCAAGAAAACCACATTACACATAAAAGATTTGTGTCAGTCCATCTAGTGGCAAAGTAATCTGAACATCATTTTGCAATAGACACGGTAAACCATAAGGCAACAAAAAACACTGTGAAAGACTTCTCATGATTAACTTTTTAGCTCCAGTTACATTTTATGCTTGGGCACTGGTGGTCAGAATTGTAAATCTTCTGGATTCATTGCTCATACATAGTACTGCAGAGTGCAAAAAGGTCTTCCCCGGTGTTTCTACCTAAAAAAGTCAATACCCACTATGCTGACTTAGTTCACTAAGAAAGTTTATGGCTTATCGGCAGACGAAGAAAATATGCTTTACAATTTGAATCTTTAAGCCCTGCATTACCAGAAGAAGCTAGATGCTGTTGTGCATCGAGTGTACTAGACTACTAATACACTCATCATCATCCAAGTGTTCAAATCAAGCTCATCAAAGAAAAAAGAATCCATTCTTCCTTCTCAGACCCTATCAACTTTTTATCTTACTAGTCTTCTGTAGCACTGATTTTAAGACCCACTATTGTGCATCAACAGTTGAATCTTTGTTTATGGACCAAGGTCTTGAAAACATTCACTTGTAAACAGTTTATATTAAGGCCATGGTATTAGGAGAATGATTGGACAGGGCATCAGATTGGTCATCTGTTTAAGTTTACTTGATACATTATTCCCTTCATTGACTAGGGATGTTAGCTTAAACCATTCTTTCATAGCACGATAAATAAAATTGCCAAGACAATAGCACTTCCATTCCATTGGGTGATGAGAATAGTGCCTTTTTCTTTTGTCATATTGAGACTAAGTATAAACATATTGCAAAAGGACCTCTGAGGTTAGTTGTTTCTTGCCATCAATAATCCAAGCTAACCAAGATATCTGTGTTGGTTTATTGACATATAGCTTATTGTTTTCATGTTTCCATTTACTATTGCCATTTCCCACATTCAGCATAGCAATTGATCCCTAAAGCAAATCCACTACTTAACTACTAGATATTGGGCATCTAAGACACCGTGGATCTACATCTACTAAAGAAAACATGATAAATGAAAATAAATTGATGCTTAACTACAACTTAATATACTTGTACATGGCAGTCCTTTTTCTCATCCGCTAACCCGATACTTATTTTTAACTTATGTCACCACATCCTCATCACAAAAAATAAAATAAAAAAATGATACAAACAATTACTTCTGCCCAGATTCAGTTTAAGTTTCTAAACTACAGCTTATGTCCAAATCTTCAGGACTTCATCCACAAAAAGTCCATAACAAATTACGGTAAGATCTTTGGTATATGCGGCTGAAGCACTTTGTTTCCTAAGTAGCTTATAGCATGGTGTTAGATGTTATATCTTGTTTAATCTCCAAAGTCCAACCTAACGTAGTAGTGGAATTTGACAGGACATACTTAAGGGCATCCAGCATAGTTCAAAAAAGAAACTTTAACATATCAAAGCATTAAGTCCTATGATTCAGTACCCCTTCGATATACTATATATATGACAGAAGTCCTTTATTTTTAAAGCCAACATCATGATAGAGATTAAAATATAAGAGACAAAATAAGCCATTCAGCTACTTGTATCAAAATATAAGAGACAAGTCTCAAAGCACATCTAGTACATCCCAATGGTGTGCTTGGTACTTTTAATTTTTAAACTGTTACTAATTACTATTTGTAACAGATTCAAAGTGACAACGATTATGGATTGAGGTTTTTTTTATAGAAGGGCCTCAACTCTTGGCTTTGATATTATGACTTCGCCAAAGAAAATAGCGGAACATGAGAGATACAAGTGTCCAAACAAAACCAAAAATGCATAACCTTAGATACTAACAAGGCAACAAGATTAAAAGTAGTTCTGAAAGCATATATTATGCAAAACCTTCAAAACTTAGACTACATTATGAAGATGAATAAGTACTTATAGAAAAAGGACACAACTGAAGAACAATGAGAAAACAGCTGTGATGACTGATATTCCTAAAGTATTTGAGCAGTGATGCTATCTAACTAAGCAACTGTACCTTCAATCTTCATCCTATGTCTCGCTCAAAAATAGATACAAGAACCATCTCTTGACCATGAGGTATTTGTTTATCTCCCTTATCACATATGTATCTCGTTAGTGTGCTTTCAGGTTATCTTTAAATCTTGATTATTGATAAAAAGTTGTGCAATCACTGATTTGCCTTTCTCATCTTCACGATGTTAATGTAAGTTTAATCAAACAAATTAGGATGGGTGCATTCTTGACTGCTATTTAATACATGGTTAGTGAATGTTTGGACATCACAATTTGAGAAAGCAAGTACCTTGTGTGCCCTACTTAAAGTTGCTAATGTTTCTTAAGGGACTAAGGGAATACTTGCCGATTATTAAAGTTTACCATTGCATATATACTCTTACAGATCTTATATAGATCACCCATTATACATGTTGTTGCCTAAGCTGCTATAAGGTTCATGTCAAAAGACTTTTACTAATTATAAAAACTCAGTTAGAGTAGTAAACAACAAACAAAATATTTAATCAGAAAGTTTATCTATTGGGAGGATATTTAGTCTGCTTAAATAAGTTTGAACTTTATAGCAAGATATTTTCGGTATGACTAATACATATGCATAACAATATCTATCTACTCATCAATAGACCATCAGAAATTGACACCAATCGCAAGCAAGAATCATTGTGGTAAAGCATTTAATTTCCATAAGAAACGATCGCTACGTGTGTACAAGACTACGAGTGTGAATATTTTCCAGCAAAATACTTGACTAAAATACGGAAGCACGTTATATTTGTGTATCAAATTCATTTGAAGAAAAGGGCTTACCACAAAACTGTCATCGGTAAATAGATCGTTTGCCAAAACGGCTCTAATATTCCATACGCCCAATTGCTTCCTTTGCTTCTCCGTAAAACACTACAAAATAAATTCATGGAATTCATGAGATAAACACATCTACCGACTCTTAAAAATTCAAAGAAAAAAAAAAGTCAGAAAAAACAAGGAATGCGTACTTCACCCAAGTCTTGTGCAGCGGAGAACAACGCATGGTAATCCGCCCTAACCGAAGGATCATTACAAGTGGTTAACGACAACATTGCAGCTTCAAGAATAGCAAAAAAATAATCACTATTACTCGGTTTAACGCTTCCTGCCTGAATGAGCTGTAAAGCAAGCTTTGACGCCTTACTGAACTTCGAAACGTTATTTATATGCGAACCTATCTTTTTCATTGCATCTATGACTTTCGTTTCCGACGTATCCGCAATCGTTTTAAACCTCGCACTTTTCTTTGGGGCAGTTTCTGAATAAACAAACCAAACGGTTTAAAAACGCAACAAAATAGTTCCCTTTTTTTTATATATAATATAGATATAGATATACAAGTATATATATATATATAGATATAGAAGTATAGATATAGATATAATTGGGGCATGTATGTACTACTTAGATATATAGGTAACAAATGTAACAATAATTAAAACTGAATTAATTATTGGGTGGTGGTCAAGATTTAAAAGTAAATTAGTATATAATAAATGATAAGAAAAAGAGTAATGATACCTTGAGGTTGGGAATCGAGGGAGGGTTTAGGGCGTTTAAGGGCGCTTTTGAGAGGAGGTGGGATTGGAGAAACATCGGCGGCGGGAGGATCACTGGATGATGGTTGGTCGGCCGGAGGTGGTGGTGGCGGTGGGGCAGAAGGAGGAGGGAGGCCTTGGAATAAGTTATTAGACATTTGAGGGTTGTATTGATTTCGGAGTGACGATGGATTGCGTGTTTAACTGAAAATTTTGTCGGGAGAAAGGGATTGAATTTTGAAAGACTTTTTTTCTCCTCGGGTTTTTATACGATATTTTATGAAAACCGGATTGGGCCGACCAACACGACCCGTTGAATCGAGAACCGATTATGTGACTGGTTGGGTCAGACCGATTAAACTTATTATGTAGACTGGTGTACGGGGTCAGCGGAGTGGAACAAATGACTGTTAAACGATGGGGTATGTAATGAAACAATGAAGCAAAAAATCAGGAAAATGTGATGATAATAAAAAAAAAAAAGATTTTAAACCCGTGTTAAACACTGGACACGGGGTTTACGATATTATCAATATTAGATCTTTATACATTTATGTCATAAAAGCTTTTTGAAGATACATTTTCTAAGTGTTATATTTTACAAGTTGTAGCTGAGACATATTGATAGAATTGTTTATCGTAGTCATTCCACAAATAATTTCTCTATTATAAAATATTTTGAAACCAGTTGTACTCATAATGTGATATTATTATGAAAGATAATTAATAATTAAAATATAAACATACTTGTGATCTTGTATTTGACATTCAAGTATATGTATTTTATCATGATGCATGCCCAAATTTTAATTAATTGAATGATTGTACATTTTAAAAAGTTCTCTTAAGTTGATGGCTTAAAATAAATATAAATTAAGTATTCAGAGCTAAAAAGTGTAAATTTGTAACATTCGTAAATTTTGACTCATTTGACTTGTAAATTAAACGTGATTAAATGTGAAAGATTTTTGTGAGTTGATATGACTTATGGGCGACTTGTCGAGCTTTAACGTAACGTTGAGTTTGTTTAATTGCACGGTTTTGTCATAGCATTTAAATGGTTAACGTTTAGCTATTGGTCGAAGTTAGCGGAGCAGGAGCCACTTTTGGACCTCTATAGGCCCGCTCCCAACTCGGCAACTCCCCCCCTTCCTTTCCCTTTTCATTTCTTTCTTTCTCTTTCTCTCCAAAGATGAACACCAAAACACCTTCTCCTTCCCTCTAAATTCTTGGATTTTTCTATTATGGTTTGGGCTAGATTAGTGATAAATTCTTCATCATCATCATCAACATCAACTAAACATCATATCAAATGATCAAACCTCCAAGTGCAAGAAATCTTCATTTATTGGGTCAAATTCGGATTCCAAGGCTTTTGGAAGATTTGGTAAGTGAAACCTAACTTAACTTCTCCATTTCATGTCATTAAACGTGTTTCCTAGTCAAATCTTATGAGTTCTTGCTTGATTTCGGGTCAAAAATGGATTTGGATTGATTTAGGGTTTCATTTAGGGTTTTGGTTGAAATTGAGGTGAATCCGGGTTTGTATGATGTTATGAATCGAAACTAAGATATGGGTTTTGTTTATTCATGTCAAATGATGTGTATTTATGCTTAAAAACGAGTTGGAAAGGTCCTTGGGTCGAACATTGGGTCAAAAATGGAGTTTTGGGGTGTTTTAGCTCGAAACCTACTGTTGTTTGGCTGCAGATAGGGCTGACTGCGGCGCAGTGAAAAGCTGCTGAACCATTGACGCTTTGTCAACTTCAAACGCTTATAACTTTTGAACCGTAAGCCCGTTTTAGACATATGACTTATCGTTGGAATCGTATGAGAGTCCACTTTCTCATGGTAACATCCATTTGGGGTGAATCCATATCCATTTCCAAAAATGTAGTGTTAAAGCGTCCTTGTCCTTATTCGGTTGAACCATAAAGACGTTTGAGTGTCGTGGCATGACCAAGTCGAGTCCCGATTGTCATTCATAGTTGAGTTACCCTTTTAAAGCTCCAACTAGGGTTTGACTTGTGTTGTTGGTTGATGGAAAGCGTTTTGATATGGAACGAGACATAGGACATTGCATGATAATATTTCCCCCTATAACGTATTATAGATTTGCGATTTGTGATAACGATTAAGTCCATCTTGATGGCAAAACGATAAGTCCCCGATTTGTGGTATAACGTTGTTGTTGACGATATTGTTTAACGTGTATGTTGTATATGAATGTTTAGTTGAAACGTAACGTGATATGACGCATTTGAAATATATGTAAGTCGTAACGTGATACGACGCATTTGAAATATATGTAAGTCGTAACGTGATATGACGCATTTGAAATATATGTAAGTCGTAACGTGATATGGCGCATTGCTTATCATGTAAGTCGTGCCGGTTTATCGCGCATTATTTAATATGTAAGTCGTGCCGTTATAACTATTGTTAAACGTAAACGTTGACTTGTGTTGATTTATATGAACGTGATTAGGTATTCTAATCCTCGTGTATCTCTAACGGTTGATATCCCGACACACTTATTTCCTGTTACTTGTCCCTACGAACTCACCAACTTTATGTTGACCCATTTTAGTACACTTTTCAGGTGCACAGGTTAGCTCAAAGATGTATTGGATGACTGATTGCTTGATTATGTTAGAATTGGATTTGGACTTGGATTTATTGGATCCGTGATTCATTATTCCTGATTAGGGTATATGCTTAGATGTGATCCGTTTACTTGCACTACTCAATGGTTTGTATGGATTTACTTGATCCTTTTATGCATTTAGTTTTACTCTATATAATTTCCATGTCGTGCTGTGCTATTTGTGTAACCTTCATGATTTCGCTTTGTTGGGGTGTTACAAAATTATTGATGGAAAACAAAAAAATGTAAATTAATGAGACTTTTCGACAAATTAATATAAATACTACTATAATAATATATTTGGATAATGATTATTAGTATTTTTAATTTGTAGTTAATCTAAATGATGACATAAGCGAAAATCAATTGGATGAAATTGAGCGATTTGATTGGTTAATAAGTCATTAGTTCAAGTGTCTTATAGTATATATAAAGATTAAGATTAATGTATACATAAATAGATTTTATGTAAATAAAACAATTATTAAAATAATATATATATATATATAAAGCAATAAGTTTCTCTTAACTAAAGTGAATCATGAAAATCATCGTGCATCAATATATATATATGTATATATATATTTGTGCTTCATGAATATTCGTACATCAATTTTATAATGATTCAAGTTTGAAGATTTTATTTTATTTGTTTTATAATAAATAACCCATACGTAAATAAATAATCTAAGTTTCATCAATCATAATTAGAATCTTAGTTTTCTATATCTATACTCTCTTATAAGAAATTTAACATTTTATTTTTGGAAATGTTAAAAAATATGTAATATTTACACTTAGCACCCCTTAAAATATTTTCACTTACACTAGCTCTTAACATTAATGATTAAATTACACATCAATATTTTATTCTTTAAAAAATCTTCATTAATCCTTACATCAACTATCTACATCACTCGACGCCTAATCTACCACCAATAGTCGCTCTCACCACCACATCGTCGCTGCTAGCACCATCGCCGCATTGCACGGGCAACGTACTAGTAAATCATAAATATACTACCAGCAATGGCAAAGTGACAAATATGCAGACACATTAACGTTAACATAATTGCCACATTATAACCTATTTAAACTATTTTTGCGTAAACAGTGAAGTAGCTTGGCTGGCTGCTGGCTCAACAGCTAGCCTGCCTGCCTGCCTAGTTGTTTTTTTTTTTTTCTCATTTCTTAGCTAGTGTGTTGTGTAGATGACAGTTGCCTTCTTTTAGTTTTATTAATGTCACTTACCTTCTTTGTGTTTTTATTTTTTATTTTGATTTATGTCATTACTTTTAGAATAGTATTGTTTTACCCTTAACCGCTAACTTTTTTTAAAGATTTTTGTATTTTTACCATTAAAGTTTTTTTTTTTGTCAATTTCTTAGCTAGTGTGTTGTGTAGATGAGTAGATGACAATTGCCTTTTTTGTGTTTTATTGATGTCACTTGCCTTCTTTGTGTTTTTATTTTTTATTTTGATTTATATCATTACTTTTAGAGTAGTTTTGTTTCATCCTTAACCGCTAACTTTTTTTTAAGACTTTTGTAATTTTACCATTAAAGTTTTATTTTTGATAATTCATGGTTATACAGTTTTATATTTTTTTTCACCGTCAAAGTTTTTATCTTCTTATTTTTATCTTTCAAGAAAGGTTGCGATTATTATTTCGCCACCAAAGTTTTGTATTTTATGATTTACGTTGTATTGTTTACCGATAAGTTTTATTTGTCCAATAGTAACCGTTGACATATTAAAATTATAACCTGCATTAAAATATATGTTTAATTGTTATGCCCGGCCAACAGCCGGGTATAACACTAGTTAATATTAATATAGAGCTTAAATAGCACTCATTCTGATCCTTGACGCTTTAACACAATAAAGCCTTTCAAGTTCAGCTTATTTCCACTCACAAAGATGACTAATTTACTCAGATTAAGATAATAACTTAAACTTGCAATGTCAAAGATGTCACATTCCAGGATGAGTTCCACTAAGAACGCATATACGCAACTGAGCATTCACTACATGTTAAGTGAGTCTAAACAGATGTTACTTCGACATTAACATGTGTAAGAATGGCTTTGAATATAGGGGAAGTGTCGCTCTCGATCTTGACTCTTGTATAGCAATCCTTCCATTCCGCACTGCTCTCTCTGCCTGCTAATGGTGTTTTGCGATAAATTGCCTCCCAAACCGCACCATCAAAGTGTCCAACTTGATTGATCTCGCAATATGCCTGCAAATTAAGCAAATAGATTTCTCAACTGACACCCTTTTATTAAAGTATGAAGCCAACTAATGAAGTAAATCATTCCATCTACTTAAACAAAATAGATTATATTCATATATACCGACCGCATTGTCTTGGGTGAATCTTTGCCAAGGGATAGACCAAGTAATCATATAGTCGCAGAAAGCATTGTCAGAGTATTTGCCACGATACACTACCGCGGCTACAGATCCACTTGGCACCTTTGGTGTCTTTGTGTGAAGATATGCCCCCCATTGACCATTCAGAATGACTGCAGGGTATGGAGATGGCCCAATATCACCAAACCAGTTGCGGCTTGTCGTATATGTTAGAGTTTCACCTGTTGCGTTGTAAAGCAGACAAAGAGCTGTAATCCCATTGCCCCATTGTGCCTTAAGGCCTCTTACAAAACGCAAGGCGATATCATATTTGTTACCCTGGTTCATCAACTTATAGGCAACTTGCGCCTTGTTTTCACGGGTTGGGTTGAGTCCCTTTTCCAACATTGCTTTGCTCCTGATTGGTTCACCAAATATGTTTTTCGCCTTATCTAATTTGGTAATTGACCGTAGCATATAAAAACATAAACTGCGTTAGATCATACAGGGAAGAAATGGTATATATAGTTGAAGGTATATATGTAGGCCAAATTGATAGATTTCCGTATGATTTGTTTTGAAATTACATAACTAATTACAAACTATGACAGATATAAAACTCACTCCAATCACATCTTTTATATATGTTTAGAGAAATATTTAGAGCAATGAGTACTACTATTTAACCTCATAGCGGGTTTTGTTATGTTTTTGGTTTATAGAAATTAGAAAAGAATTGAAACCCTTTCTCATTTTCAAATCATTTTTTTCATTTTCTGCTAACCAAGACATCACATGATTTCAAATCAACCTAATTTGAGATTTGAAGTAACTTAATATTTTATGAAAGCCAATAATAAGTTATATACTTAGTTAATTTAAATGCAAAATATGAAATTAACATCACCTAAATATTCGGCCATGGAAATTTCCATGCTCCGCCAAATTGCTGAATCCTCCAAGTCCATGGAGGTTTCTGTTTCTGATTCAGTAGAGTCACCATGATTTTTCAAGACATCTTTATTGTCAATGACACTTTCTAAGGTTGCATATGAACGCGTCTGGTTGCTGACCGCATTAAAATGCTGATAAACATCTCCATCGACTATAGATGTTGATGAATTTATGCCTGTTTGATAATCCAATGCAGATACAAGCTGGGCAACCACTTCTGACATTGATGGTCGTTTCTTAGGTTCTTGCTGCAAGGATGTACTTGTCGTGTTTGCAAAGTATTCTAGACATTCTAGTTTAATTGTGCCTAATATCCTTCGGTCAATGATTTGATTCAGGGTTCTATTGCTTATATGCTGTTGGATCCACTTGGCTAAATCAGAGACCTCCCGGTCACCATCCATGGGACGTTTCCCACATAATACCTCTAATAACACAACCCCAAAAGCATATACATCTGATTTTCTAGAAATTTTGCGGTACTTGAGGTATTGAGGATCTATGTATCCATGAGTACCACGGATATGATCAGTCATCACTTCGGAAAATGGTTGATTTGCAGGTCCTAACTTTGATAACCCAAAATCTGCAATTTTGGCTTCCAAATTATCGTCTAATAAAATGTTTGCACTTTTTACATCAAGGTGAATGACCCTATCTGATAAGCTCGTGCCAGTGTGGAGATAATCTAACCCACGCGCAGCCCCAATGCATATCTTGAGACGTTTCTCCCATGTCAACAATGAATCTTGACTTTTGTAAAGATGATCTGCAAGTGACCCATGGGACATATATTCGTACACCAAGATCATTTCTCCATTGGTGTTGCAATAGCCCATGAGTTCGACAACGTGGCAATGTTTACACTTAGAAAGCAACTTGATCTCCGTTTCAAACTCGCCAATACCTTGTTTTGATCCTTCGTTCAAACGTTTTACTGCCACAAGACTGCCACAAGGGTTGTGGCAGATCCGTCATCAAGCTCACCCTTATACACACTTCCAAAACCTCCTTTTCCAATAATATTCGACTCGTTGAAGTAGTTGGTAGCCGTTTGTAATGCATCCAACGAGAATTGTTGGAACTTTTTTTCCCATATAAGGGACATCATTTAAATTTTGGTGTGAATGTTATGAAACTAAAATATGATTGCTAAAGTGTTAAAATACATAAGACATAATAATTCAGCGTTTTAAAGAGGGATGTGGTAGTCAAGGACTAAGGAGGCATGTGACTTATTTATTATTTATTATTTATAGAACAATGTTTTTGTTTTTTTTTACAGTTAGTCGAAATTCAACATCATGAAACATCTCACCGTATAATGGTGAAGCCCTGCACGTATGCTAGGCTAAGAGATGTATACCATAAGCCGTTACAGGTGATTCAGGGAAAAAACCCACATATTTGTTACTCCTAAGAATCGAACCCAAGACCTGTAAAAAAAAACCAGGGATGCATCTGCCAGTTGAGCTAGCTTCATTTGCAAAACAATGTTTTATATGGCCAAGATGTTGGCCTAAAAACATGATTAAAGGTTCAATTAATGGATATGAATTCTTCACATATTCTCTTAATCTTCTCTTTTGATCATTCATATGTAAGTACCATTTTTTTTAACTATGTTTATAAACATGTCAAATTAATCACATTTATCAATCAAACACTATATGTTTACGCTATCACTTAAGCGTAGAGTAAGCCAGCTTTTATGACCCCATTCAAAAGAGACAATATTATACCAATGCATTTTAGTATAGGCTAATTAATTACCTAATCCATCTTTCATTATGATTTCATTTTAATTAGTTTCATCTAAACTAGCCATGTTTATTTTAGTAACTTAAATAAATCGCTTTTAAAGTAATCATCATAAGCTTTAGTTGTCATTGCCAAGAAACTACAATTTAATTTTGACAAGTTGATTTCAAATGTCAACGGTATTAAAGAATCTATCTAGCAACTTGTGAATTGTTATGAACTAACCCCTCGTTGACGAAACTAGACTTGTTCAACCATGAATGAGTTATGCAATAATGCAAGAAGCTATTCTTGACACAATATAATGCAAGTTGTGATCCTGTTGGCAAAGAGGAGATTTTCTTTATGATTGGCGGAATAATTTCACAAAAATGATATCAAAGCCACTCCTCATCTGTTTAGGATGGTGGGGGCAAACCGCATCAAAGATGACGACGTTTGCAAGGCCTTAGGCAGATCTAACATTGGCTGCGGACGGAAGTAGTGATTCTTGAGTTAAATTACAAATAGCTAGGAAATCTCCGTACATAATAAAATTAATGTGTTTTGGGCTACAACATGTATACCAAGTCAATGCTGCGTTCATGGTAAGTTCGATTACAATAACAACTCACTCGGCGCATTTCTTTGAGATAACTATGTTTAAAGTGTGAACTTTATTAGATTTAAACTCTTGGAAACACGAAAAAGCTAAGGGCGCGTTTAGTTGGAGAAAATGTTTTTAAGTTTTTCATTTCTAGTTTTCTAGAAAGTGAAAAGGTTTTTCATTTCTAAAAAACCCTTGAAAATTTTGAAAACGCGTTCAAAATAAAAGATGGAGTTTTTATTTTTCCATTTTAGAAAACTAGAAAACATGTTCAAATTCACTTATTTTATAATTTTAGGTTTATAAAAGGTTTAGAAAATAGAAAAGTGAAAACAAAAACTGAAAAAAAACAGATTTATAATTTTAGTGCAAAAGTTAGAAAAGAGAATTTTTCATTTTCTAGGAAAACTTTTTTAAAAAATTACAATTTGAATGCGTTTCCTGTTTTCCATGTTTTCTTGAAAAATGAAAATGAAAAACAAAGGAGTTTTCTTGAACTAAACGCACCCTAAGTATGTAGTAGAAAATGATGATGATTCTAAAACTCAAAGGGAATCATAAGACGATATTTGAGTATAGTACGATACTTTGACCAAGAATCTCATTATGCATCCCAGAAAAACAGACCACCGTCTAACTCAAGTAATCTTCACATTTGCTGAAGACCCGAGCAAACTTTCTGAGCCAACAACCAGAACCTGCACATAGCCCTTTGTATGTCCAACGACACAAAAAGGCAAGAAAATGGAAGTTCATCTTACACATGGAAGAAAAATGAAGGAGCGGTAGCTAGGTTAGTTTTGGTGGGATGGATTAATGGAGATGAAAGAAGAAAGAGATCGACCAAATTAAAGGCATGTGTCATTTTATTGGCTACAACGGATCCGTGTGTTTTTACAGTATATAACAAGGTAAATTTGTCCAAATTAAGGCATCTTCAACCCAAAGACGCTTTTGTAGAGTAAGCATCCGCGCTTTACGGCGGTGAGATGGTGGGGGTGATAGCTAGGTCATAGAGTGTGATAAGTCATAAGAGTTGATATGTCAGAGAGTATGATAGTCAAATACTTTAGCCGTACGGGCTTCGCCTCGGATTTAAAAATTCGTCGAAAGTATATCGAATGACATCTTTAATGAAAGAGCATGAAATTTTAAGAACACCAATATAATTTTTAAAATTTATTGATATACGGTTTTTAAGATAAAAGATTTTGAATAAATTGGAGAAATAAATGATTTATGGAGGAGAGAAAAAAAAGATGATTGATTGAGATTTGAGGAAAGAGAAAGAGTATTATAGTTATTTTAGATAAATATAGAATAGATAGCAGAGACATTTTGGGAAAGTACTAAAAATCAATATTGAAAATTTAAGTTCAATGTTGAAAATTTAGAGAAAATCTACTTTATAACATAGTATAAATAATGTATATCTATAATCCTTATAAATATTTTAAAAAATTTAAGCATTTTTTACCATATTTTCATACTACCCCTACATGTCTAACCAAAACCAACGCACAGTCTTTTCTTTGTATCATTGTCTTTCTCTCACATACACACATCGCCGCTCGCTCTCTATCCAAACCCATCGCCCCCTATACATATCCGGTATAAACATCATCGCCGCCTCTTTCCACGGCCACCAACATCATTGGCACCCAAGGTAATTCCCTACTATCTTTATATATCCTATTTTTTTTGTCTTCTCAACTTTTTTTTTCTTTTTTTTTTAGATTTGGGGTTTTTATCACTGGCCACCAACACCATCGACGCCACCATCATGGTGGAAAACATAATAATAGTCAATTTTGATTTAACTGGTAATTATTCGATTTTTTTGTTAAATTGCTACTTTTCGGTTTACATATAAATTGTAAAGATATCTCGATGTTTGTTTTTGTCGATCGAAAACCATTGCAATACATCACCTCCATCGAATAACAATGTGTGATCTTTATGATCTTTTCTTACCAGGTATAATTTTTTATTTTTTGATCGAATAAATGCGATCATTTAATTTTTATCTTTGTTGATTTTGAAATTGTTAAAATATCTGAATAGTTGTTTGTATGCCTACTCAATTTATAAAGGTATTATTCTTATTCATAATTTACTTTTTTTTAAATTTGTTTCTTTAATTGAATGATTAAATGTGAGAGTGTATGTCAGAGGTGTTAATAACATTAAAAATCATAACTTTATTAACAATCTTGAAATTGAGGACTAAGTATTTGCCTTTGTTGATTGAAACGGCATGTCAACAGTTGGTAGGGTTTGATTATTTGATTAAATTAATAAAAGGGGCTTGGATTAGAAAGGATAATTATTCATCTACGATGTATATTCCGCTATTCTTGAAAAATATTTTACCAAAACATTAGTGATAAAAATGATGATTTTCTGTAAGAAACCACAATTCTAAACCCAACAAACTTTAATAGATCGATTATTACAACCAGATTGAAGAAGATTATTATGAATATGATTTATGAAGATTATTAGTTACAATTAATAGACAATAATCATCCAAGGATGATTAATATTACAGAAATATATATATATATCCAGAGAATGAATAAGAAAAAGAGAGATAATAGGGTTTCATAACCCTAATTGATTCTATAAGCGAGATTATATAGCCAGCTACATTTATGCTTTGACACTGCACCTTGAACTTGGCTTTCTCTACGTTAAGTCCCTCAACTTGTAAATGCAGCTTCAGTCGTTCATCTTTTTTTCCTTACAAAACAGACACAAAACGATAAAACAAACCAAGTTATAATTTGATATTTAAGATTTAACATGACATAATTTAACATCCCCTTTAAGTTAAGTCTTAAACATATCTTTCAATTTCATTTTTGAACATAAATAATGATGTTGAGATGTACTTAAACTCTTGGTAAAAATATCTGTTTTATCATTAAGACCTGCTCTATGTGACTCTTCCTTTGAAATGATAGCATATGCAGTTTTAACAGATGACAGAGGTTCTTTAGTTAAGATATTAGACCTTACACCCATATAAACATCATCTAAGCCCATTAAAAGTTGCATTATCCTTGACAAATCATTATGACTTTTAGCAGTAGCAGCAGCAACACAAGTACATACAGGCAGAGTTACCATAGAATCATATTGTTTCCACAAAGATGTCAAATTATGATAATACTCAGACAAAAAAGCACCATTTTGAGTAAGAGAATTGAATTTATGATCAGTGTTGTAAATAACGGCCTTAACGGTCGTTATAACGGTAACGGAGGTCCAGCGTTACGTTAAGAGGGTTGGAGGGTAAATTTAAAGGTCTGAGGATTTAACGGCCGTTATAACGGATTTAACGGTCTTAACGGCCTTTATAACAGGATTTAACGGAGCTTAACGGTCAAATAACGGGCAAAAGACATTTTTTTGACTAATTTTGTTGGGATATTGCTAGTATATATATATATTGTTTTTTATATAAATTCCTTTATATTTTATAGTCTCCGTTATAACGCCGTTTTAACTCCGCGAAATGAGATTTAACCTTAAAGGTAGTCGACCGCCGAGTGACCGCCGAGCGTTATTTACAACCTTGTTTATGATGCAAATTAAAGATAACAGATCCATCAATTTTATCATAAGTATCTTTAAGTTCTTGCCAAACAATAATAGCATTTTTTGAAAAATTTGACCAAGATACAGTTCTTGAGATACACAACCAAGAATCCAGTTTAACACAACAACATTGCATCTGTCCCATTGACTAGCAAGAACAGGATTATCCACAGATTTCAAACAAGTACCATCAATAACGCCAATCTTATTTTTAGTCTGCAAAGAAAGTTCCATAGCATAAGACCATACTTTATAATTGTCCGTTCCTAGCAATTTGAAACCAATCAAAGGTGTACTAACAGTAGCACTTGAATGTATATACCATGGATCACCAAAGTCCAATTTACTTATTTTAGTAATCTCAATTTCATATTCATTTTCAAACACTTCATCATGCACAGAATGAGGTGGAGTATTACCAGTATGAACAGAACTAGGAGGAGTATTCACCATTTTGGCAAACAATATTAATCAAACACAAAAGAAAGAGATAATATTCAACTAGTCACAAAAAAAAAAACAATATACCAGACAATATTAGAACACTTAGTAGATAATATCAATCAAAACAGTTATATCAAACAAGTAAATAATAACACAAACACAAAGATACCACAAATATATTCTTCTCAAACAAAAAATAGTATAGAAAATAGATCTTAATCTCACAAACGTGTCAGTAACAGGATTCCTAACCTCTTGTATGAAGGCATGTCAAGTATTAACACGAATGTTTTTATGAGATTGAAGACAGAAATTTTCTGATTTATGCTCCGCGCAAAATCTCTGTGCACCACACAGAATCTCTGTGCCCCGCACAAAATCTTTGTGCCCCTCACAAAAAAATATAATAAATAAAATTTTTTCCTAAATGGAGTAGTGTCGTTTCAATTATACATAATCTATAAGTTTCAATTTTAATTTTTTATTTTTTTGAAAGGTGAATTTCGCTTGAAAACTTCGTGTCGTGATTCAATAGCGAGAGGTCTAGCATACGTTGTTTAAATCGGGTCCCCACTAGAGAGCTCTCTCGAAGTAGAAATACCTATTTCAAATACCCAATGGGGGAAAACCCCCTAATAATCCGCCCGAAGGCACAACGATTAATAAGGGTAAACTCTATCTCCTCAGACTTGAACCTAGGTATACCCAAGTCAAGCCCTCATAGAAGGATTACCTATATCTCAAGGTTGGTGGAATGGAGATTCAAACCTGCGACCTATAACTACTCTACCAACTTATCATTGACTAAGTTTCAATTATCATTGACTAAGTTTCAATTAATATAAGGGATTTGCTATTGATTGTCTCTGGGCATTGGCTATTCATATTTTATTCACTTTGATAAATTCAATATTTGTGGAGTTTATTATTCAATACATTTAATGTAATATTTTGTACCGAATTTACGCATGATTAAATATTATAGCCATATTTCCACCTTTATTTGATAATCCTTTAGATATCAATATATTACACTAAACAAATATCTTATTTATGTATTTTTAATTTTTAACTTGGTTTGATCGGATACTCAATCTTAATGATTATTGATTATCTTTTAGCATAAAATATGTTGTACTTTTTAAATTTAATATTTTAAGTTGAGTTTTTTTTAAGCGTGTTAGTTTATTATAAGATGCATTATATGTTGTACTTTTTAAATCCCTTTGTTCATCTATCTATTTTCCATTATAAAATAATATATCATTTTTCTATTTTTAACTTTCTACTTTTGAAATATCTAAAATACCTTTAATTTTCAATACATTCTCTATTCACACACTAAATCTATCCAAAATATCCTAAAAATATTTTTCAACCATATTTATCAAAATTATCTCGACTTTATACATTAATTTAAACATTTACATCAAATATTTTTATAATACTCCTATGGAATTATTTACAAAATATACATTACTTAATCATAAAATAACTATATTACTATTTACATCAATTATATTTAGATTAATAACTATATCGTTACTACCACCACCAATACCACCCGTTGCTGTTACCGCCATCGCATTGCGCGAATACCCATCTCGTAAAATATAATGTATACATGTATCATCGGAGTTTCAAAAATACAATTGTTTATGGTAATCTGTTTCATATTTGCAAAATATGAGTGAATAAGTTGTTTTTTATTTAAGGGTAAATTTGCAAAATCTCTTTGTTCGTGTAAATATAATACATGTATATATGTATCATTGGAGTCTCAAAAGTACAAGTGTTTACGGTTGTCTGTTTCATATATTTGCAAAAAATAAAAGTGCAGTCATGGTTGTAATATTTAGTCGAGGTAAATTCGGTACATAAAATTACATTGAATGCATTGAATATTAAACTCACTATATATATATATGGAATTTATCAAGTTAATTAAATGTAAATAGCCAATGGCTAGGGGCATCTAATACTCTAATAGCAAATCCCTTAATATAATATACAGGTTTTAAATAATCCTTAGCTAATCCTTTCACTATCTTATGTCCGTTCAATAAATTTAATCTTACGCAATATATGTATATCATCACATTATTATAAACTAAACTAGTTCTAACAAATTTATATTTTGCAAAAATGGTATGAAGGTAAAACTAAATATGAATCTCGATCTACATTAGAGATGCGTGTGTAAAACTAATACTATTTCGCATTCGTCCCGCTATAGGTGATATTGGTCACAAAAATCATCAAAAGATGAACGAATCTCGGTCTCATATGCATTGATCGATACCGGTATTTTCCAGATATATCAATCTCTAGAACCACCAAAAGTGAAAACCGGTCTTGGTCATGCTTAAAATTCTATAACCATTCCCAATACTTGGATCGGAGCTCAGGAAATTTACTATCACTACACCTAGCAGATTGTTTATCAATTTCCTTAAAAAACTAACAAAGTTACTACATTGGTTAAGTGGTAATTTAGCTTAGATCAAAAATTTTGATATTAAAAGTAAGATTTGAAAAATTCAATGCCTACAATATTCTAGTCAAAAGTTGAATTTGACTCTTCAGTTTAAACAAAATATCATTTTCTTCAGGCAACTGAACCTAGTTCAAAGATGATAAGACCCGACTTGCTGACTCCGGACGTCAATTTTGGGTGGTGGTGTTAAACTACCAAAATGGTGATATTGTGAAGTTAATTTTTTCATTACAAAGAAATAAATATATACTTTCTAATTAGATTAACTAAAAACTACTTTTTCTTAATTTTGATTTGATTGATAGGAATATACTTTAGTAAAAACTGGGATTATTTATGTTTGAACATTCAACTCAAAAACCTTAATATGCTTTATCACATAGTAAACATAGGAATACAAATGACACCTATGAAGAAGATAACTTAAAGTTGCAATGTCAAATATTTAAATCTCACCTTCAAGGATGAGTTCAACTATGAATGATATGTATGAGTCTAGACAGATGTTACTTCGACATTAACATGTGTGAGAATGGCTTTAAATAGAGGGGAACTGGCACGTTCGATCTTGACCCTTGCATAACAATCCTTCCATTCCGTGCTGCTTTCTCTGCCTGCTAATGGTGTTTTGCGATAAATTGCATCCCAAACTACACCATCAAAGTGTCCAACTTGATTGATCTCGCAGTATGCCTGCAAAGCAAATAGATGTCTCAATTGAGACACTTTTATTGAAGCATGATGAAGTTAGAAGTAAAATATTCCATCTACTTAAACGCAAGCGATTAGTTATTTGATTGCTTAGGCGGGTTGGCTGTCTTTGAAATTAGTTGTACAATTAAATCAATAGATTCATATATACCGCGTTGGCTTGGGTGAATCTCAGCCAAGGGAGAGACCAAGTAATCATATAGTCGCAGAAAGCATTGTCAGAGTATTTGCCACGATACACTACTGCAGCTGCACATCCACTTGTCTTTCCTGTTTTTGTGTGCAAATATGCACCCCATTGACCATTCAAAATGATTGTCGGGTATGGACTTGGCCCAATATCACCACACCAATTGCGGCTTGTCATATATGCTAGTGTTTCCCCTGTTGCGTTGTAAAGCAGACAAAGAGTTGCATTCCCTTTGCCCCATTGTGCCTTAAGGTCTTTTACGAAACGCAAGGCGTTATCATATTTGTTACCATGGTTCATCATCTTGTAGGAAAACTGCGCCTTGTTTTCACGAGTTGGGTTGAGCCCCTTTTCCAACATCGTTTTGTTCCTGATTGGTTCACCAAAGATGTTTTTCGCCTTACCTGTTTTGGTAGTTATTTTAAAAAACCTAAAATGCGTTAAAACAAAGAAGGAAGAAATGGTATATATAGATTCAGGTATATATGTAGGTCCAATTAAGTGATTTTCATATGACTTCCTGTTTTGTAATTAAACAACTAACAAACTATGACAAATAGAAAGGAACACATCCTCTCTCCATTACTTTATATATAGAGAGATATAGAAGAGAGATTAAGTAAAGCTCACTCCAATCTTTCTCTATATGTAGATGAAACTTCGAATAAATTAAAAGAGGTATGGCTGAACTTCGCCTAAGGGCAGATTTGGATTGTGAATTTCAAATATCTAGACCTTAGATCCTGTGTTTTTGGTTTATAGAAAACTGAAAATAGAAAAAAATTTGAAATCGTGGGATTTTGCTTAAGCTAGTTATTGCCCTTTCCCATTTTCAAAACATTTTCTCATTTTCTGCAAACCAAAACATCACATGATCAAATCAAACCCCTGCCGAGAATAATCTGAGATTATATGTAAAGTTTACTTTTTCATGAAGCCAATACATAGATCGACATGTAAATAATAAGTTATATATCAAATGCAAACTATGAAATTTAGATCACCAAAATATTCTGTTATGAATCCCATGCTCGACCAAATTGCTGAATCCTCCAAGTCAATGGAGATTTCTGCTTCCGATACAGCAGTGACACCATGATTTTTCTTGTCAAAGACACTTCCTAAGGTTTCATATGAACGCATCTGGTTACTGATCGCATTAAAATGTTGAAAAATCTCACCCTCCACTATGGATGTTGATGGATTTGTACCTGTTTGATATTCCAATGCAGACTCAAGTTGGGCAACCACTTTTGACATCGATGGTCGTTTTTCAGGTTCTTGCTGCAAACATGTACTTGTCGTGTTTGCAAAGTATTCTAGACATTCTGGTTTAACTGTGCCTAATACCCGTCGGTCAATGATTTGATGAAGGGTTCTATTGCTTATATGCTGTTGAATCCACTTGGCTAAATCAGAGACCCCCCTCTTACCATCCATGGGACGTTTCCCACACAATACTTCCAATAGCACCACTCCAAAGGCGTATACATCTGATTTTCTAGAGATTTTGTGGCACTTGAGGTATTGAGGATCTATATATCCACGAGTACCACGGATATGATCTGTCATCACTTCAGAACATGGTTGATTTGCAGGTCCTATCTTTGATAATCCAAAATCTGCAATTTTGGCTTGCAAATTTTCATCTAATAAAATGTTTGCACTTTTTACATCAAGGTGGATGACCCTATCTGATAAGCTCGTGCCAGTGTGGAGGTAATCTAAGCCACGCGCAGCCCCAATGCATATATTGAGGCGTCTCTCCCATGTCAACAAGGAATCTTGACTTTCGTAAAGATGATCTGCAAGTGACCCATGAGACATATATTCATACACCAGGATCATCTCTTCATTGGTGTTGCAATAGCCCATGAGTTCGACAACGTGGCAATGTTGACACTTGGAAAGCATCTTGATCTCCGTTTCAAACTGGCCACTACCTTGTTTTGATTCTAATTTGTTCAAACGTTTTACTGCCACAAGGGTTGTGGCGGATCCGTCATCAAACACACCCTTATACACACTTCCGAAACCTCCTCGTCCAATAATATTCGACTCGTTGAAGTAGTTGGTAGCCGTTTGTAAGGCATCCAAGGGGAATTGTTGGAACCTTTTTTCCCATATAAGAGACATCATAAAATTTTTGTTGACATGTCTACTGTCTAGCAAGGAGCTCCATATATATAGATATATATAATTATTATTTATAGAACAATGATACATATACACTTAGGGGAATAATTAATCCTCCTAATTTATAAGTCTAAAAATCCTCCAAATTCATAAAATGGTCACATGTAAAAAATCAACGGGTAACATTAAGAAAGAGACTAAGGGGAATCCACTTGTTACACTCATATGATTTTAGAAGGATTTTTAGACTAATGTTTAAAAAGATTAATTATTTCTCATGTCAATGCTATCATCATGCGTAGGGAGAGTAAAGTCGACTTTTATGACCATGTCTAAGAAAGATTATGTCAATGTCTTTTAGTATAATATGCTTATGCTTATACCTCGTTAAAATAATTTGATCTCACTTCTTAAATTACCCCAAATATGGCTATCTATACCAAACATGCTAAAACAAATTACATATCCGTCCATAACTCTGGCTGATTTCATATTTGCAAGCCAAAACACTCCCAAGATCGTTCTGGTGAGGTAAGAGTGATAAAACCAGTTGAAATTGTCCAAGAAACACAAACAAAATAAGATCCCGACGGTTCTCAACAACCAAAAAGACGCCAGCACAAGAAAAAACCAGTTGACGAACCACGAATGAAAACCAACAAAATTTCATGGACACCAGAGGAGGTAATGAATCTATGCAAAGCTTGGCTTGAAGTAACCGAAGACCCACATCATCAAGGTATTTTTTTTGTTACCGTTTTTATGAATTTTTACTTTTTTTTCCGCAAACTTCTTTTATTTTTTTCAATTTTTCTGTTTTAAATTGTTTTTAAGAAAATCTATATTTTTACTGCTTTTCAAATTTTGTCTTTTTTTAACTCGCAACTTCAACCTTAATAGTACGGAGGAGGATGTGGAAAGGGCTTTTTTGGTACGTCCGACAATGGGTAGAGACAATTGTTACATGTAAAATGGGATTTAGGAGTGAATTAGCATCTTTAGTAAGTAGAGGGACTGAAAATGTCAAAAAGATGATTAGTTTGAAAGTCTCTTACGAGGGTCGTCGCCCGCTCCTTCCTTTATATTGTAATATTGTATATTTTGGAAAGCAACTATGAAATAATAAATCAATTTCTATCTTCTCTAAGTTTTCTTCTATCAATTTTGTATTAGAGCCACCGATTTTTTTGGTCGGCTTCTGATCCAGATCATCTTCTCCGGCAAGTCATTACTCTCCGGCGAATTAGGGTTTAATTTTCTGATCAAAATTAGGGAAATTAAGATGGGAACAAGAAATCAAACGCAAAATCAATCACAAGAAATGGAAAAACTGGCAAAAGACAATGAAAAGTTAACCAAAGAGGTATCAACTACACAAAATGAGATGATTTCTCTTCGCTCAACCGTTCAAACTCTGTTAGCACAAATGGCGGAAAAGGAAAAACAGCGATCAACAGCGGTGGTTAGAGTAGATGGGGGAGAAAGATTCAGTAACAACCGATTGGCGAAGCTTGACTTTCCAAGATTTGAGGGAGATGATGTGGAAGGGTGGTTATACAAATGTGATCATTTTTTCTCCATTGATGACACACCAGCAGATAGGAGAGGGGGATATGCAGCGATCCATATGGATGGAAGGGCTCTTTCTTGGCATCAAGCTTACATCAAATCAAGTGGGAAAACCATGGACCAGATCCAGTGGGATGAATATTCAAGATCTATCATGGCCAGATTTGCAGACTCTTCCATGGAAGATGCCATGGGAGCTTTGAAGGCATTGACACAAAGAGGAGAATTAGAGGTATATTCTGATGAATTTGATAGATTACTTAATAAGGTGAATCTTTGTGAGGAGTACACCATCAGTTTGTACATAGAAGGTTTAAAACCTGAGATTAAATGTCTACTTAAAATGTTTCAACCAAAAACATTGAAAGATACTTATTCTTTGGCAAAACTGCAAAATCAATCTAATAAATTGTTACATCCAACTGTGGGGGTGGGAACTAGTGGCAGTAGTAGTTACAAGGGATCTGGGATGAAAACTGGACAATATACCAATGCTGCTTGTTTGATCAAAAAACCGCATGGTCCTTCGATCGAAACAAGCAGAGGGTTTTGACCGATTCGTTGACGATTCCCTATCGTTGTAAAGCTTTGAGAAACTTAACGCCACAAGATCGGGTGTGTTTGTGTTGGTGGTGGATACGAATCCGTAGAGAAGACGGCCACCTTAGGTGTTCAGGTGAACGAGGCTTAGTATCCCGTAGAAAGAACTTGAAGCCTTTATTCGTGAGGGGATGACCTCTTTATATAGGACTAACTTATCTTGGAGAATAAGTTAGGGTTTTAGGGGAATACCCTAGTTGTGTGGGTACAAGATATGGTACACATGTTTATGGGATTTACATGCCATATTATAGATATATTATAATAATAAAAGATAAGGAAACATACATTTTCTTTAGGAGGAAGAAAATAAGAGATTTCCTCCATATTTGGCGGACCTCCATTTTGACGGATGAGCTCCGTTCTTACGGAGGTGAGCTCCATTCTTTTGAGGTGACCTCCGTTCTAACGGAGGTGAGCTCCGTAACTCTGGCAGAAACATCCTTAAGCAGCCTTTGTAATACGGAGGTGGAGCTCCGTATAGGGTACATCATCACTGCTAAACAACCCTTATTAGCTACACCTATCAATAGTTCCCTTCTAATGCTTTGGTCACAGGAAGGGTAATACCAAATTTATGGAGGATAAGAGGGCAAAGAATGGGTGTTTTTGTTGTGATGAAAAGTTTTCAGCTGGTCACACTAAGGTGTGCAAGGGGAGGAAGCAATTATTTTTAATTGAAGTAGAAGAGGATGATGAAATTGATGGAAATTCAGTGATTGATAGTACCATGAATGTGGAAGCAATAGGTCACAATGTTAGTACAATGGGTCAATGCAGTGGATCTGTAGTGCAGAGGGAACCACAAATCAGTTTAAATGCATTAATGGGCATACCTTCTTATTCTACTATGCAAATTGTTGGTACTATAGGAACTAGGAGGTTGCATATTTTGGTAGATAGTGGGTCTACACATAATTTCATGAGTAAGAACATAGGAAATAAACTGAAGTGTGCACTGTTAGACATTCCACATGTAAGAGTAGCAGTTGCAGATGGAAATAATATGAACAGTGCTTCTCTATGCAAAGATTTCAAATGGATGATGCAAGGGAATTGGTTTGAAGCTGACATGTTATTATTGGATCTTACCAATTATGATATAGTTTTGCGGGTTCAATGGTTGGAAACCCTGAATGACAATGTGTGGAATTTCAGGAATTTGACTATGAAATTCAACATTAATGGTCAAAATTTTGAATTAAAAGGAATTTCCCAAAATATGGTCAGTTTATGTTCTATGGAAAAACTTTCTACCATGTTGAATATTAGAGGAAATGTAGTTCAGGGACATATGTGTGCTCTGACAAATGCAGACAGTGAGTCCACTATGTATCAACCAATATTGCAGAATGGGAGCAATAATGAGCAATTAAAGGCATTATTAGAAGAATATAAGGATGTCATTGAGCTGCCATCAGGGTTACCACCAAAGAGACAATGTGATCATAGAATTGAGTTGAAAGATGAGAAAGTCAACCTTAACCTCAAACCCTATAGATACCCAAGTGCACAAAAGGATATTATTGAAAAGATGACACAAGAGTTGTTAGATTCAGGAGTTATAAGGCATAAGAATAGTGTATTTGCAGCCCCAGTAGTTTTGGTCAAAAAGAAGAATGGATCTTGGTGCATGTGTGTTGACTACAGAAAATTGAATGATGCTACCAAGAAGGATGTTTTCCCAATACCCCTGATTGAGGAGTTGTTAGATGAATTACAAGGAGCTGAAGTTTTTTCTAAGTTGGATCTTAGGTCAAGGTATCACCAAGTGAGAATGTTTGAAAGTGATATTCATAAAACTCATTTAAAACGCATATGGGTCATTATGAATTTTTAGTACTTCCATTTGGTCTCACAAATGCAGCAGCCACTTTTCAATCACCCAAGAATACCACATTTAGAGAGGTCTTAAGAAAATTTGCATTGGTATTCTTTGATGATATACTAGTGTATAGCAACAGTTGGGATCAACATTTGCAAGATTTGGAGAGAGTTTTGAAATTGATGAGACTTAATACTTTGAAAGCCATGAAATCAAAATGTTTTTTTGGTAGCTCTCAAGTGGAGTATTTGGGTCATGTCATTGACAAACAAGGAGTGTCAACTGATCCATCAAAAATTGCAGCTATACAAGATTGGCCAATGCCAACTAATGTCAAACAATTGAGAGGATTTCTGGGATTGGCTAGATACTACAGAAGATTCATCAGGCATTTTGGAGTTTTAGCTATAAACCTTTACATGAATTATTAAATAAGGAAGGATTTAAATGGTCTGCAGAGGCACAAAATGCTTTTGAGCAATTAAAAAAAGCATTGAGCAGTCCTCCAGTTTTGAGTTTTCCTGATTTTTCCAAGACTTTTGTTATTGAAACTGATGCATCATCAAAAGGTATGGGAGCAGTTCTAATGCAAGATAACCATCCATGGGCTTTCATCAGTAAAGCACTATCTACTAGACAACAAAATTTGTCTGTTTATGAGAAAGAGTTGTTAGCAATCATAATGGCAGTAAAACAATGGCATCACTATTTGGCTGCAAAACATTTTATCATAAAGATAGATCATCGGAGTTTAAAGTATTTATTAGACCAGAAAATTGTTACACCATTGCAACAAAAGTGGTTATGTAAGTTGATGGGGTATAGCTATGAGATTTGTTACAAACAAGGCAAAGAAAATGTAGCTACTGATGCGTTATCCAGGGTACAGGGTTTGGCATTACCACATATGGGAGTGAGTTCAGTTAATTCTGTTTTATTGCAAAAAAAATTAAGGAAGCTTGGCAAAATGATTCAGGCACTAAAGATTTGATTTCATCATTGGAAAGTGGTGTTGTACTTCCTAACAAATCTTGGGATGGAGAACTGCTGAAAAGGAAAATCCAAGTTACTTATACCCAATGATCAAGCTCTCAAACAAGAAATCTTACAATTAGTACACTTTTATGTAACTGGAGGACATTCAAGGATCACACCCACTTTAGTCAGACTGAAAGAGATGTTTTATGGAAAGGATGTCATAAAGATGTCCAGAAATTTGTCAGGGAATGTTCAACTTGTCAAAGATCAAAATATGAAAGGGTACCCTATCCTGGTTTATTGCAACCACTACCAGTTCCTAAATCAGTTTTTACTGATATTTCCATGGATTTCATATATGGTCTCCCTAAGGTACATGGAAAAGATACTATTTTGGTAGTGGTGGACAGGTTAACAAAATTTGGTCACTTCTTGGTTTTAAGTTATCCTTTTTCTGCTATGACTGTGGCAAAAATATTTCTAGACAATATTTTCAAGATTCATGGCAATCCTGTTACCATTGTCTCAGATAGAGATCCCATCTTCCTAAGTACATTTTGGCAAGAATTTACGAGATTACAAGGAGTGCAATTGGCAATGTCTAGTGCTTATCACCCTCAGTTTGATGGACAAACAGAGGTGTTAAATAGATGTCTGGAATCATACTTGAGAAGCATGTGCTTGGATGCTCCTTTATCTTGGGTTAATTAGGTGCCACTGGCTTAGTGGTGGTATAATACATCATGGCACTCCAGCATTAAAATGTCACCATTTGAAGCCTTATTTGGTATTAAACCACAATTGCACATTCCATTTATACCAGGAGATACTGCAGTTGCAGCAGTGGAGGATTTACACAGAGAAAGGGAAGCTATGATCAATAAGCTCAAAAGCAATTTGGAATGTTCAAGAAACAAGATGAAGTAGTTGCAGACAACAACAGATCTCAGAGGGAATTTGCAGTGGGTGAATGGGTTTATGTTAAACTTCACCCTTTTGATCAACAGTCATTGAAGGCTCATCATAATAGGAAGCTCAGTCCTAAGTATTTTGGCCCATTTTTAGTGATTAAACGCATTGGAGTTGTTGATTATCAGTTGGATCTGCCCACTGAAGCCCAAATCCACCATACGTGTCATGTATCTCTCCTCAAGAAGGCTATAGGCCCTATTCCTACTCCTCAGCCATTTTCAATGGGGTACAGATTCACACTACAACCAAGAGCTGTTCTGGATAAGAAGGTGGAAAAAAGGAATGGAAAGATAGTCATGAAGATCCTTGTTCATTGGGAAGGATTGATGTTTCAGAAGCTTCATGGGAGTTTTTGACTGATATGCAACTGAGATTTCCTAATTTCCATTTTTGAGGTCAAAAATCTTTTAAAGAGGGGAGTAATTGTTACATGTAAAATGGGATTTAGGAGTGAATTAGCATCTTTAGTAAGTAGAGGGACTCAAAATGTCAAAACGATGATTAGTTTAAAAGTCTGTTACGAGGGTCGTTGCCCGCTCCTTCCTTTATATTGTAATATTGTATTTTTTGGAAAGCAGTTATGAAATAATAAATCAATTTCTATCTTCTCTAAGTTTTTTCTATCAACAATGGATTAAAGGTAGCTTCATCGTTCAGCATCGCCGACTATACATACACGTTTCTGATGCTCGGCATAAGGTTGGAGAGGTTGATCGACACAAAGCAAGTCGGGCAAATAAAAATTGGACCTTAAAGAACAAAAGTTCAAAATCAAACAGAACAAAGAAAAACGAGAAGAAATGATGATATTAACTGCCGACTAGAGTGACCTCCCCTACCTAATGCAATCTTGGAAGCAATGCAAAACGAAATCAAAGAAAAATTTGGTTATTTGGGATTGATGTTTTTTTGATTTTAGGACCTAGGTTTTTTTATGAGATATGTGTTTTGTTTTTGTTTTTTATAATATATGTACTTTTCTTAAGTAATGAAATTTTTATTTAGTCTTATGCTAGTAAATTTTCCCGCATGTTGATGCAGGGCATGCTTTTCAAACGATAAAGTGTTGGATATAAAAATGATAAAGTCATCAACAAACATAACTTGTAATCATTGCTATACTCATAAAATAGGTAATCAGTATTTTGAAAGAAGATAAACACAATTTCAACAAACACACCAGATATGGATACATAACTATATAATATAATGTCCCAAAGTGATACAATAAGAACACATCTCAAAGTAACTATACAAAAGTCTTGGTTCATGTTTAAGAGGGTTATGTTAATTGTATATAGAAATTAATATATGTGTAATACAAACACGTTTTTGTTAAATCTCCGAACTCTAAAAAAAAGGTAATTGAATATGTAATAACTAGATTATATTCTCGCGTAATACGCGAGATAAATATAATATATTAAATTTGTGAAAGGGCATGTTGAAAATACGATGTTATAATTATTTAAAAAAATGCTTTTATTAAAGATAATTAGTAGGATTTGACGGTGTAAAGTTAACTATAGATACTAGGTGAAAAATGATGATATTATTATTTAAAAATAATTTTTATTCTATATGGTTCCTAGGATATATGTGTTATATAATTACAACATAAAATTAATGTAATAATAATAAAAATAACATGTAACAATAAGAATAACAAAAAAGAATAAAAAGATAAAACAACACACTATATTCACGCGTATAATATCACTTTTACAATGGTGACGAGATATAAAATTTGGGGTGAGAAAAAAAAGCAAGAAAAGGGGGGAAAATACTCATAAAATCGTAAGGTTATAAAGTTCAAAAGTGGGAAAGAAAGCGAAACAAACGAACAAAAAATTCTCATGAGTAAAACCGTAAATATGTGAAATTTGTGTGGTAAAAACATGAGATCATAAAAGTTTGTTGTTAAAAAAATGAAAATAAAACATTGTGAGGCCAAATGTTAAAAGCTAAAAACCATAGGGGTGAATTTAGAAAAATAATAAAAGATGTGTTTAATATGAATGCATTAGTTATGTTGTACATTATGCAAACTAACTTGTAAATTTCAAGTTAGGTTTTAGTATATAGGTAATTATATATAATTTAATTAAAAAAGAAAAAAAGAAGTCAAAACATGTCAAATGCAACAAGTCATCCATGCTAATAAGATGTCTCATTTCTTACTTTTTTGGGTGGCTTCTTGGGACAACATGACGCCACATGGCGCTAGTCCCCCTCCCAAGAAACCCAAAAGACCCAAACCACTTAGCCACATTGACATAGGTTGGAATGTTGGATCATCGATCTTACTATTTGACCTTAGACAATCAAGTGTGTCTAGACTCTAGGGAGGGTTGATCTACCAACATGAAGCTTCACTTGTGACCCCAGCTTACAATATGAACATAAACCGATAAACATAAAGACAATCTATGAATAAGAATTTATAATGCAAGCAGGGGCGAAGCTGGGATTTTCAATTAACCGGGGCTGACGACGATAAATATATTATCTAAGCGGACGTTGAACCATTCTCCTTACCGGTTCACTGGTCAAACCAGATATGAAAACAGAAAAAAGAAATTAAAGTATGAAAACAGATTTGGTTTATAGTTGGACCATTTTTCATCTATGAGAAAAGTAGAGGATGAATGAAAGTAAGAACTCTACATGTTTCATTATGAATCATGGACTTTCTTTTATATTATAGAATTAAGTTATATTATTATATATTAATTTTAGTAAACTTATTTATTCAAAACCTGAAATCATTATGTTATAATAGAGTACTGAACTACTGATCAATAACTTAAATCAAGAACTTTTTTAATTAATTAAACAATAAGAATTTTAATTATAACCCAAAAATAATGTTGATGAACTGAAGTTATGCTTTTGCATTATTCGTTCAACTTTAAAGTAAACATAATAAATTGTGCCATTATAAAAAAAAAAACATAATAAATGAATAATTGCTCACTAAGCTTTATATAATACCATTAAAAGGTTTTAATGCATAGTTTTCTCGTTTCTTCTATTTTACTCTTGTAATTGAGATTGACACTAACTGATGAAAATGGTTTATGTACAAGTAATGGACGATTAATATGGGCCCATATATATTATTTACTGGAAGTAAGATTTTGGGCTACTAAAAAATCAAATTTATTGGGCTAGTTGGCAAGGACCAGGCACCCCCAGACCCCAGTCCCCCTAGTCTCTCTGTCTCTGAATGTAAGAGAAGATAAGCTTATAACATGATCTTAAAATGTACATTCAGAGTCCATAGTAGAATTTGTAATTTTGTATTTAGGTTTGGACTTTGGACGTTTTAATTGGACAACTTTTTCAAAAGTATCTAAATCACTTAAATTAGACATTTTTAGAAAAATTGTCCAATTTAAGAACTAGGCTCTCCGAATTTATCTATCTACGTTATTTTCCCATTCGATTAATTAGGCTTTGTGGAAAGTCTTTTTACAAAATAATAAAATGATCCTTAAATTAACATATGTTCATGACTAGTTATAACACGGTTCCTTGCCAAATCTATTACATGTTCTATTTAAAGTATATCAATATGTGTTCATGGACCTATGTAAGGCCATGATGGAACCGCCATTGGTGTCTCATCAATGACGTGGGTTGGTTTGCATCCTAATACCAACGCCATAGGTAATGACTAGTCTGTTGGCTAAATCAGCGATTCTTTAGAAAAGTGATGAGGTAAAGACGAGACATATCGGTAAAGAGTTTATTTTTTTCATTCGATCATCACATTGATTAAAATAAAGTAGTAATTCTTTTTTCAAAATTTAAATTCATTCGTTGGCCTAAAAAATATTTTTTTTATGTAAATGACTATATCAATGTTACCATTTATGGGTTTTTTTTTTCTGTTTTGTTTTTTTCCAATTCTTTAATAAATATTAACACATGTCACAACAACCTATCACAACATCCTCTCATAAGAGCACTACCAATGTAGAGTGTATTGCACCGTATTGAACTCCGAATACAGTCTACACCTTTGGATGTGAGCCGTATTCGAAGCATATTGTTCTGGATTGTGGTGGCCACGGAATTTGCGAGTAATTAATTTTAAATTTTTTTCTTTTGTGTTCAATGGTTATATTAAAAAAAAACAAATTTTTAAAATTTATACCTCTTTACCATTTTTTCTCATTATTTCAAAATCACACTTTTATTAAAAAAGCATACACAATACATTAACTTAAAAAAAGACAATACATAATAAAAACACACAATGCATTAGAAAAAGACAATACATAACTAAAACACATTAACGGTGTTCTTTTTGTGACATACTTCCCATGTCATGCTAAACGTTTTCATTGAGCTACCACTTGTCGTGTTGGGGACATTTTTACCGCAATTATGTTCGTATAATTCGGCCAAAGTGTGTTGGTCCCCCAACGTGTGACCGACATAAAAAACATCCTTGATTGTGGGCTTAACCTTGTTGATCTCCTCCCGCATAAAATTAGAATAATGGCCTTCATTCTTAGAAACCTCGCGCTTTTTGACGTCCGTATTTCCTTTACCATTTTCTCACAATTTCATCTTTTCTCCCACAGACATTCCATAACCCCATTTTTGTTTGAAAGAGGGTGTCTTATTTGATATCAGTCATGATTAGTGTCCTCCTTTCATCCACGGTCATGCGAGGTCAGTGAACAATGTTTGATGACGATGCCATTTGGATGTGAAGAGTGAAGTTGTAATGAAATGGAAATTGAAATTGAATTGTGAAATGGGATGTCACTGGAATCGTATCCATATAGTAAAATCAAGGTTAGCCGTTCTCGGGCTTAAGTTGTAATTTATTTAGGCCGTTTGGGGGATTAGATGTGTAAATAATTTGAAATTTGAACGTTGGAAGGTATGTGTAACACCCCGGGCTAGAACCCGAAATATCACTGAAATTATATAGCACACAGTGGAATTATCGTAGAATATATACTACATGAAAATAAAGGATTCGGAGAATCCAAACCAACATTTAAGGTACAAGATACTAAGTAAACAAGAAACCATGAATGAGTCTAAAAACAAGACATTACAACTAAGATCATAAGTAACTAAACAAGAACCCTAAATGGACAACGGATCACGGATCCATGGGAGTCCCAAGTCAAGCTCTAGCGGAAACGCCAAGTAGCCAATCAATACTCCAACTTCACATAAATACTTGAAAAGTGCACTAAACAAGGTCAAAACTAGGTTGGTGAGTTCGTAGTGAAGGATCACATGAAGCCATCGTCAATAATCACAATACATCTAAGGAAGATCAAGCATACCAGTAGCCTTCACGTGCCACTCTATCAAAACATCAAGATTTCAAAAAAAAGATAAACAAGTGTGTAATGGTAAACACATATAATGCCAATGCCAAATAGGAATCATATGCATGTCAATGTCATAATGCGTATGCTATGCAAGCCAATGTCATGATGCGTATGATATGTATGGCCATCATGCCATCTATGCAACGATACTCACATGTCATCACCATGACCAATGTGGCATCTCAAAAACGTCGGCGAATATACGTCTATAAACCCGGATGACCAACACCAGTGTATACGTCTATACCTGGATAAACACATTTGTCTCAACAGCCAACTAAATCATCTCAATGCAACCATCATAATGCAAGCCCAGGAATCCATCAATCCAACAACCATTAAACCAACAATATCCATATCATTGCCTAAGCGTGTTGCCTCTATTACAGTTCCATCAATAGTCAACCATCAATCCAACCATCTAACCGAACTATACATACATACACTTAAGAGGGCTTTCTTTCAAAGAGTCCTTGATGCTTGTATATAGGGTCACCCGCAGCCTTCCCACCACATCTCAAACCTTTTGAAAGCAAAGTCGACTTCCATGTATGTACATCTATCCTAAATAACCACAATATTCCAAACATATGCATAATCCATCAAACAATTCATCAAACAATCCGTCAATCATCAAACAAACCAAAACTATACGTACATACACTTAAGAGGATTCTACTTTCAACGAGTTCTCGATGTTTGTATACAGGGTGTACCAACGGCTAACCCTCCACATCTCAAACTCCTTGAAGGTATAACCGACTTCCATGTAGGTACATCTATCCTAAATATTCATCATATCACAATCAAAAGCGCAATCCATCAACAGTTACAAGCTAACCATCAATCAAACCACAACTCGAAGCATCATCCAATCACACAATATACAATCATAAACGTATGCATCATGAATCAAAGAAACCAACAACACATCAATAAGTCAATCAAACAATCAAACAAGTATAGGTGCACTTTCCAGCCCGAATCTCAATCGAGTAGGGAACTACGAAACTCACCTTGGCTTCCAAGCTACGATAACGATTTAATGAAAAGTTACAAACGCTCAACAACCGCTACGAGTCCGCAACCTAGCAATAAATATCATATTATCATCAAAGTCAACTCTATAGTCCTAAACAATTTGGTTTAGTAAGATTAAGGTCGAGTCACAACTCTTAGACGTCTAACCGCTTTCCCGCGTAAGAACAACACACATTCAACTCGACATTTTTAGAAATGGAGAAAGATTCATGAAAAATGAATGTTACTACAAGAAAGTAGACTCTTATACGATTCCAACGATAGGTCATATGACTCGATTGGACTTACGGATCAAAAGTTATAAGCGTTTGAAGTTGACAAAGATTTTCGGTTCAGTAGTTTTTCACTGCGGCGCAGTGGGAGGTGCCAGACCCCACTACGGCACAGTGAGCCTTATCTGCAGCTAAACAGCATCAGGTTTCGAGCTATAACATCCCAAATCTCCATTTTTGACTTAGTGATCGACCCAAGGAACTTTCCAACTCGTTTTTAAGCATAAATACACATATCTAAACATAAACCAACATAACCCACTTCACAAATCCAATCCAAACACTCTATCCAAGCTTGATTTTTGGATTTAATTCCTTAAAACCCTAGAAAACTCAAAAACGATTTTTAACTCGAATTGTGACCCAAATTCGTTTGAAATCAACTAGAAACATGTAAATAAACATGAAATGATAATTATCGGATGAATTTAACTTACCTAAACCTTCACCAAGTGCTCAAACCCGAATTTGACCCGAAAGTGCGCGATTTCCTACACTTCGAAACCCGACTTTTGATGTGATGATAAAGAGATGATGAGGATTATTATTCTTGTTTTTAATCTTGCTTAAGCTTCATTAAAGGTGATAGAAATCTAGAGAGAGAGAGAAGTGTGTGTGTGTGTGTTCTTGTAAGAATTCAAGAGAGAGGGAGGAAATGAAGAATGAATGGATGGGAGGGAGGATAAGGGGGTGGGGTTCGGTCATGGGTCATGGGTTGACCCGCTTCACACATTACTAGCTCAAATAAAATGTTGCCCTTTTGTCGTCTAAAATCATACCATCCAACGAGTAGTCAAGTGACCTATTAAACGTTTTGCCCATCATTTAATCTCAAAGGAGCTAAATCATTCTTTATTTAAATTTACTAAGCATTTTACATAAAAATCAAAGGGTCAGAATTTGCGGATGTTACAGTATGTTTGTGTAATTAATTTAAATTTTGAACGTTGGAGGAACGTTTTCTAGTTTACCTATAAATAATGACTTCTTCATCAAATATTCTTGACTCAAAAACAAACATTTTTACAATCGAAATAGCTTCTTCATCAAATATCACTATCCCAAAGACCAACAATGACTGTCCATGAGGTTAAGGACAGTATCATGGCCGATATCCTAGACCACTAGTTGTTTCAGGAAAAACTTATGACAGTTATGCAAAAACTAATTGCAAAAATGAAATGGTGTCTAGAACAAATTTTTATTTTACAGGCGCCAACAAGGAATTATTCTAATCTTGAGTGTCAATAATATTACTTATTTGCAAAAAAAGATTAAGAGGACGGAACTTGCAATTAAACAACTTGGCAGTGCGATTTTCATGCAAAACAACTTGGACAAATGAGTCCAACGACGTTATCAGATGTTTTAATTAGTTTGTAATTTCTAAGTATTTTATGATGTATTTCTTTTTTAATTATGTAATGTCTTTCAATTTCCAACGATAGTAATTTTTTTTATAATAAAATCTCATTTTCATGATTTAATATAACATTATTTGTTTATTTTATAAAATATATTTGTGGTTTTATTTGATTAGAAATATTAGAACAAATATGTTGGAGTATATTAGATGTATTGAGTATTGAGTGTAAATTGTGAAAAAAAATATATTATAGGATGATTATACTAATTGATGTGACAATGTATTGAATATATTTACCATCATCATAGGTATTGATCTATCAACAAAAACAAACAATACTTTCGCTAAAGCTAAAATGGATCCAAACGTACCGATTATGACTCAGATATCGAGGCTTTTATGATGACCGTTTCGGCTTTCGTGCTAAAAGAGGCATAACCTGAAATTATGGAATAAAATTAACCCATGCCCCAATTAATTAAACTTCAAAACTGTCCCAACTAAACTTCACAACAAACAATTATAGTGTTTTATACTCTAATACAGGAGTTAAATGACAAATCCCACGTCAACAAAGTCTTTAATCTAACAAAAGAATTAAGAGAAAATGTTATAATAAGAGCCACATATTGCACACCCATATTGCCACGCAATATATTAACCCAATACACACAGTCACTCACATATACATACAATTATATACATATCTTTCCATAATATATCACTCAAAGCGCACCCGCCCATTGACCATTTTTAGGAACTATTAATTGAATCCCCCCATCTTCCTCTTTTATTAGGTATCCAAGATTGCTTCTCATTATATCTAAACCCCATCTCAATTTTACACACACACACACTCAAACACACACACACACATGGAGCAAACAGTTCTTGATGATATAATTCAGAGGTTAGTTGCAGTTAAAGGCAAACCTGGTAAACAAGTGCACCTCACTGAACAAGAAATCAAACAACTTTGTGTTGTTTCCAAAGATATTTTCTTGCAACAGCCCAATTTGCTTGAAATTGAAGCACCCATCAAGATTTGTGGTATCTTTTCTTTTCTTTTTATTGTATCTATATATATACATGTATGTAACAATATATTGAAATCTTGGAATTGGGTTTTTGTTTATTTTAAATATCCATATGGAAATGATTAAACTTTATGAGTTTTTGTGTAGATATAGTTGGATATTGATATTTGTATTTAGTGTAGGGGTTTAAGTTGAAATGGTCAACTATTGTAAGTCAACTATGAGTGTAGTATTTGGGTTAGTAAGTAGTTTTGAGATTGTGATATGTGATTAGAAGATGCTAAAAATGAAAGCGAAAAGAAGTAAAGAAAGGCGAAATTGTTGTAAACTATGGAAATGATGGTTTTCTTTTGCCATAATTATGTTATAGCCTTTGTCTATGGTTAAGAGGAGTAATGATTTTAGGGATGCACTACTTTGGTAGCTGTTGATTAAATGGAGCCTATTAGATTTTAAGAGCTACTTTGAGTATGATGAGCAGGGCAGGGAGAAAGAGGGTTAAAAATGACCATAGGACTTTTGGTTGTAGGTAGTGGATGTGATCGAACAGCTAACAGGTTGTGGTTTTGAGTACCATTGCGGACTTATATGTGAATAATTGTATGGTATAAGTAATATCTACCTTTTAGAAAGGAAACTAGAATCAAGAGTTTTGATAATGATTACGGTGATATTTGGATTTACAATTTGAAATTAACGCCGTATATTTATTTGTTTGGATATCATCATTGTAAGTGGTGATGTTATTAGTTTTTGATAAGTGTCATAAGCTGCAACAAAACTGATTATCACAATAGGTAACTTACCTTAATATCTGTTAGTCATGTCTAATTTGAGTGACTTTACTTCCATCTAATGAGGTATATCTGTCCTTTTTTTTCTTCACAAGAGTGTTGCTTTTGGTATTGATTGCTGAAGTAAATAAATTTTGTGAGACACTCACAGCTGTGGCGAATGATGGTTTTGTATTATAAATTGTGTTCCAGTCAATTTTTAATCGTTAATGGGATTTTTGGCATACACTATATTGGTGGGTTTGAATCAAACATATTAAGTTAGATTTTTAGAGCTCTCTTTACTATGATTAGCAGGGAAAAGGAGGGGTTAAAGGAAGAATAAAGGGTTTATATTTTTGATTAGGATGGTGTCTTCCATTTTGATGTTAGCTCGCATCATCTGTTTTAATAATTGTGTATCATATTATTTAGGGGCCACACAGGTAGTTTTGGATTACTAGTTTCATACTGCTTCCAAGAAACTGATGTTTTCAATGGTATATTACCTTATTACTCATTGTTCTAGACTTCTATCTCATGAGTTCTGTTTTTCACAAAAAGGTGATGGTTTCTGTATTGATAAATGATGAGTAGTTAGATTTTCTTAAACACTTAAACAACATAAGCATATACCTCATTTGTCTCGCATTGTTAAAGTTGATTATCTGATTTTAATACTTCAGAATCACACGAGGTTTTTTTAGATTTCTGATATTCCACATATTTAATGGTTACCAGGTGACGTGCATGGTCAATATTCTGATTTGTTACGTCTTTTTGAATATGGTGGATTACCCCCTGAAGCCAATTACTTGTTTCTTGGCGATTATGTTGACCGAGGCAAACAAAGCCTAGAGACAATATGTCTTCTCCTTGCTTACAAAATAAAATACCCCAATAAATTCTTTATATTGCGCGGTAACCACGAATGTGCTTCTATAAACCGTATATATGGTTTCTATGATGAGTGCAAAAGAAGATTTAATGTGAAGTTATGGAAGACCTTCTCGGATTGCTTCAATTGCTTGCCTGTTGCAGCTCTTATTGATGAAAAGATTCTGTGCATGCATGGAGGATTGTCACCTGACCTTGATAATTTGGATCAGATACGAAACTTACGGAGGCCCACTGATGTACCTGATAGTGGTTTGTTATGTGATCTTCTCTGGTCAGATCCCGCTGTAGATGTTAAGGGTTGGGGCATGAATGATCGTGGAGTTTCGTATACGTTTGGCGCTGATATTGTGTCACAGTTTCTGGAGAAGCATGATCTGGATCTTATTTGCCGTGCACACCAGGTACGAGTCGATATGCTCTCGTTTATTATTGTGTTTGGGTAATAGTGAAATGCTGTACGTATTTCAACTAACATAGAAATAGATAAACACTTTTATTTGGGGATTGTCAACTCATATTTGATCATTTTGGTTTGGAATTGCAATAGTTAATTTTTGGTGGTTGGATATAAGTGGTTATATGTATGTTATCTAGTTAAGGTAACCAGTTTATATCCCCTGACTGCTGCAAGAGGTGGCAGCTGGCAAATGGGCAGGTTGGGCCCTGTTTTGGGGACACCCTAATCACTTTTTGGCCAAAAGTTACCATTTTTGTATATAGTTAGCGTGTTAAATATGATAACCATTGTTATTAGCGATTATTTAATTTTTTTAATTACTTCGTAATATGATTTTGGACCATTTGTTGGGTTCACTATAATCACTTTGTGAACCTGAAGGGCCTTTCCATATCTAAGTAACCCATCAACCAAGAGATTGTGGGTTATTGGGTTCTGGGATCAATTGAGACATGGTCATATTATGGATGGTTAAGATTGTTCGGCTTCCCAAACTTAGCACTTTGTAAGCATTAGACCTGTTCAGCCAGTTTACTTCTAGCTAACTGTTTTGATTTTCCCTAATTGATCTGTTAGAGATAACATGTAACCTGTGTCGACTAATTAATGTATAAGTTGGTCTAGGTTTCCACCAACACCTACTGCAGCAGAAATGTTTATTTAAGAAAAATTACATTATTTGTTTTCCCATATTCTTACCCTCTTCATTATTGTTAAATTCATGTAAAATTGTTGGAATATATATGATAACTAAAAAATTGCTCACAAATAAGTTATAAAAGAACTAGTTGATTAAAAATTTCTCATGGTTTATAAGATTATATCTATTAAACATTCAAACAACAATACATCTGATTATTACAATATTAAACAGTAAAAGAACGTTCTAACGCATTCTCCTGCAATACATTGTGTACAACAGATTATCTGATTGTGATTATTTCACGTCCAGTCCGAAAACACATATCTGGAAACCCTTGGTTACCTGCTCACCACTTTAGTGTTATATATGTGGGTTTTGGGGGAATGAGTAAGCCCAAATTATTGTATGGTTTGTCTGTACCTTTCAAAAGGTTTATGAGGTTATTGATAGTTCACAAAATGTGGTACAGGTAGTGGAAGATGGGTATGAGTTCTTTGCTGACAGACAACTTGTAACTGTGTTTTCGGCACCAAATTATTGTGGGGAGTTTGACAATGCGGGTGCTATGATGAGTGTTGATGACTCTCTAATGTGCTCTTTCCAAATACTAAAACCTGCAGAAAAGAAGTCAAAGTTCAACTCAGGTATCAGTCTTTTTGGAAGCACCACTACAGCTAAACCAGGGAACACCCCAAGTGGATTCAAGGTATTGTTGCAAAAATATGTGATTTCTCTCGCTACAGCAAATCAAACTAATTTACGAACATTTTCTAATGTCCTAAATCTTATTTAAAGATGACATAACCCGGTTAAACCGTATACACCCGAGTCAAAACCTCATCCGTTTGCCCATTTTATCCCGATTTATATTTAAAGATCGAGATTTTATTGTAACTAGATTGCTTTTTCTGCTCATAGTTAACCATTTTGCGATTATCATCATTGATAAGCTAAGTGTTAGTCTTAAAAGTGGGTGATTAGCGTTCGTAATGACATCTTTCAACCTGAACCCGTTTTAACCAATTTCCTAACCCGCCTGCTCCTCTTGTCACCTATGTTGATTAGGTATTTGTGGACCTGCGAATTTGATTTCAAGTGGGTTTTAACATCGCAACGAAATTGATTTTTGATATTTTCATGACCCTGAAGGTGTTTATTTTTTTGCTTTTTTGCAGCAGTTCCTAGGTGGGAGAACATGAGATATGGTGCAACGTTGAGGCATGAACAAATGAACCTTGACATTGGTTTTTGGTGCACCATTAGATGTTGTTGGAGAATGTATAAATTTCTAATGTTGGTCGTTGTACTATAAATGAGACGGGATAAATTGTAATGAGTAACCACTCTACAATGTGCAGAACATGCAGACCCATGTTTTGATAGTTATGGGTAGAAATAATTCAGAAGGTCTTGGTATACTTCTACTCCGTACCCCCAAACGTTTGCATCACATGATGCTGGTTCTGTTTTTTTTTTTTTTCCATTTATTTACTTTACATGTCTCTGTCCTGTTTGTTTCAAATGGGTTATTTGACACGGGTTATGTAGGTTTTGGCCAACCACCAATCCACCTGCGACCTGAACTAAAAAATGGGTCAGCGAACTGAGAAAAGGGTCCTGGTTGTTCGATATGGGTTATTCAGGTTTCTGCTAACCACCAATCCACCTGTTTTTAAGGTTTCGGGTTATACCCAAATAAGAGATTTTGATGTTGGATTTTTACCATTTTGATAACCATATCCTTTTTAGTTTGAAAGTTAACAAAGCCGTTAAAATTCATTTTAATACTTAGCAAAACTAAGTTGTGTGATGAATGATTGATTGTATAAGAGTGATTGCCTGTTTAGCCTTCAAGTTCTATGGGTTTCCACTGAAATTTATGGAGTTTGTAATTAGAAAATTAGTCTTTGAAAGTTATCATGTTAAAATGTATATGTAAGTTGAGACACCCCTTTTAATTAAGACGAGTAAAAGACAAGTCGAGGCCCAGATCAGTGATACTTGAGTCTCGACTCAAATCGGGTAACCCAGCATGACCAACTCATCTCACCAATTCAAGTCCAACTTTGGGTTCCATGCAAAATGTCTAAAAAAAATAATAATAAAAAAATAGGAAGATTAATCCATAAATTCATGTGTATACTTAGAGATTTCATCATGTTTTTTGAGTAAAAGGAGTCATTCCTGTATAGAATAAATAAAGTTACAATATATTGAGATCACCATTCCATGAAGCCAAAGAGTGGGCTAAATTCCGTGTATGGCTTGGACAGGCCAAGCTCATACACCACTAAACTAACAAACGTTAGCAGTTTATAATCCCGCATAATTTTGGAACTGATTGGCTACTCTTCTGAGGCTTCATGTCACTAGTAACGAGATTAAAAGCACATCTTGATATTATATTGAATCAAGATTAAGTGTTAAGTACTGATTATTTTTAATTCTATGATATGATATGGTTCACTATAATATTTCTACATCTATAAGAGTTAGTGAAAAGTATTTTGTAACGATGTCGTTTGTATAACTTCCTTCACTGGCTTAAGGATATCTATGTATATCGACAATTTTATAATGAAAATTTCTAAAAGATTTTAAAACATGTCGGGACTATATCACAATTCACAAACATCTTGGAGTAAAAACAATTTGTGCCACTTACATAGGTGGGGTTTTTCTCTAGGCTTGAAGCCTCTTAATTGGCGTGAGTTATTCCATCTCATTTATGATCCTCACAGTTGAGGTCTTGATATGATTCTAAATTGTATCTTTCTGATGTATATATAGATTATTAATGTATTTGTGAGTAAAAACTTTTACGTTTTGCTATGATTCTCGTACTTTTTTTTTTTCCCTAGTTTTGCTATTTCAAAAAAAAAAAGTTGTTTCTGATGTCTATGAAGCTTGAAAAAATACAAAATCTTGAACATCTTCAAGATTTAATACGAATTTATTTTTCAAGCATCATAGCCATCAACGGATTTAAGTATGAGTTCATATTACCAAACTCGGTTGCAGGCTCGAATAAGTGGGTCGATCCCTGACATACTTATGATTTTTATGCTATTTACGTAAAGTGTCCTTAGTAAAAGAATAGAACAATAAATGGTATACGCGAATTTTCATCAACCATGTGGCAATTTCAGATGTATCGATTGGATGATGTAGCAACCAAATCTTTTTTTTTTAACAACTGATATATTAATTAGGATAAATTACAAATTTTGTCTCTAGGTTCGATCACAAATTGCAGGTTTCATCCCTAACTACACAAAATTACAAATTTCATCCCTAACTTTCGTGCTCTTTCAATACTTTTGGTCCAAACCACTAACAGCCGTTAAAAATGAATTACAAATTTCGTCCTTGTGTTCGAAGATTTGAAGGGATGTTGAGTCCGGTGGTGGGGAAGTCGGGTATTGGTGGTGATGAATCTTCACCGGACTAAAGTTCCACTTGCACGGTTCGGTCATCTTCTGAAGCACCGAAATGTCTGGATGTTGTCGTTTCCATTTCAAAACGCCAAGAAAATTGATACGCCACAAAAACATTTCCACACTATTCTCTTGGTGGGAAGTCGGGTATTGGTGGTGGCGACAAATTTTAGTTGGATATATATACACATTTACATATATATCATAGCCTATATATATGTATAGAAATGTCTTGGAAACGTTTTTGTGGCGTATCCATTCCCTTAGGTTTTCGAAAAAGGAACGACATATATTCTCCCAGATCTTTCGGTGCTTTAGAAGATGGTCAAAGTAAGCAAATGGAACCCAAATCCGACCAAGATCTGTCACCACCACCAATACCGGACTTCTCCGCCACCATATTCGACATCTCTTTAAAACTTCAAACACAGGGACATCATTTGTAATTCATTTTTAAAGGTCGTTAGCTGTTTGGACCAAATGTATTGACAGAGCACAAAAATCAGGGACGAAATTTGTAATTTCTAGAAATTAGGGATGAAACTTGTCGTTTGCGACCAAACCAAGGGACAAAATTTGTAATTTATCCTATTAATTAATATGCAAGTCAATTAGCAAGGACATACCCTCGAGCGGCACATTGAATGTAACGAAGTAAGCATCGGTACGCAAGCAAAGGCCTACCTAATGAAGGACTATCTGTTAAGCATAGAAAAAATATCGTTTCATATTAAACCAAGATTTGAGATAATAAGCCAATGTGGTTAGAAGGAAAAAATAAACGATATGAAAAGAAGAAAATTGGCTCATACGATATCTCTAAGAAGTCGACCGGATACTTAGGGAAAATCCCAAGCCTGACTTCACCTCCAAGTTACTCCATTTTCTATACGAGCATAATACCCGTGCGTTATAGTGGAATTTTGTTTTAGGAGTGACAGTTTGTTATAAGGGTAGATATGGTAATTGAGTATTGTAATGTGTGGATGGACATTTTAGGAACCTAAATATACTGAAAGAGGCTTTTTGGGGAAAATATGTTTAATTTCTTAAGACATACCATAACTAAAAATCCAAAATGCTTTATAAGATAGTAAAGATACAAGAAGACCTCGGTGTCATTTGATATATATACAACTAGATTAAACCCGTACGTTGTACGGTTAAAAAACTATACTATTATAAAGATTAGTCAAAAATAAAATTTAATTATTCTAAATATATCTTCATATAAAACTTGTGTACAAAAGTCACATAATTTAAGAGAACTTTTAGGCTATTAATTTAAAAGGATTTATCATTTCCTTAAAACTTATACCCATTAATTATTTTAACTTTCATAAGTTTGTTTTTAAAATAGCACTTAAACAAAAATAAATAGTTTAATAAAATCATTAAAATAATCATAAAAATTACAAAATGTAATAATATTTCTTAGAAAATTACATTAGTTGTAAATGATTTATTGATAGTCAAATATTATGTGTGTCCAATATCAAAAAAAATATCAAACTTTTCTTATTCTTAGCTCTTCAAAAATAAAATAAAAACGATTGGCAAAGAAAACTCATCCCGTTTTTGCAAGAGAAAAAAAGAAAAGAAATTCAAACGCATTAATTTGAGAGATTTCATATAATATATACAATTTATTTAGAATAAAACAATATTTATAATAACCCTCTTAAAGATTGTTAAAGATTTTTTATAATACTTAAAATTTAAAAAGATTTATTTTATTTAAAAAAATATATTTGATATGATATAATCTTTATCAATATTACGTATTTGAATGATATGATAGATGTTATCTCAATAAAGATTAAATATGATATTAATAAAAAAAAAACCACTATAAGATTTGATATGTGAAATGATATTTTAATTTATTAATTTATTTAGTATAGATAGATTAGAAATCATATAATAGATTTATTTTTTAACTTTATCAACTAAACATGCCATGTAAGATTAAATGAGATGAGTGTACATACTTAAATAAAGAGTTTAATCTAATACTTGACAAGTAAGCAAAAATCTTACTTGTAAGTTATATAAAAATGACACATAGCCAAAAATCTATCACATACAAACAATTCCTCGGTTTAGCCCTATCTTCAGAAAATCATCAACGAATCCAATCCATATACCTCACACGTCCCCCTCTCTCTTCCTAGCCTAAATCCTTACTCTCGGATTGGTGTAGTACAATCAATTAGCAATAAACTAATAACAAGATATAACAGGGTTTTAATCATTTGAAAACTACAATTTTTGTGAAAACCAGAAAACTGACTAAAACACACTGTGATCTTATTTAACACAACGTGTTTTTAATATGTTTTTCAAAAACACATTATGTTAAGTTTATATCACAGTGTGTCTGAACAATTTCTGATTTATACCGCTATCAAAAACACACTGTGATTTAAAACTTAACACAACGTATTTTAGATTACACAATAAAAACACATTGTGTTTTATAAAAACACAATTAAAACACATTGGGTTAAACTCAGATCACAGTGTGTTTTGACAATTTTCTAATTTTCACAAAAAATTTAGTTTTCAAATGAACATTTCACAGATATAACAATTACACAATCCTAGCTTATTTATTCATTTGTCACTTTCGTTATCTATTATATTAATTAATAAAGAAAGATTGTGATGATATAAGATTTTTTAAAAATTATATTACCACACATCCTTTTAATTTATTTATGACATCATCATACTGTTTTATTTAGAATCTAATATATCTTTTTCTTTAATATGTATCATTGATATAGATTTTTATTAAATGTCCATATTATTATATAAATTTTTAATCACCTTATCTTTTCGTCATAATAGGCTAAAAACTATGGGGTTTTTTTTCTTTCCAGATAACGTTTTTCTTTTTGTTTTTGTCAACCGAATGTGTTTTAACGTGTGTCCACAACTACACAACTATTATTTCCGTTTAATTTCGTTTTTTACATAAAAACTTATCACAACTTTTCAACTTATTTAACGTTGTTATTATACGTTTTAATATGATAACATATTTTAAAGTTACTCGTGTATTATTCGGTTTATTTGCAAAGCGTTTATTAGTTAACCAGCTAATATATATGATACACGAGGATTGTCATATCCACATGGTTAAAGAAAGCCTTATATATGTAAATATATGATCAGAAAAAATTAAAATAACCGAAGTTTGAAGTTAATTAAATTATTACTTATTTTGAAATAGGCATTTATATTTCGAGTGAGCTCTCTAAAGCGGACCCGGTTAAAACAACGTATGTTAGACCTTTCGCTGTCGAATCGCGACATGAAGTTTCAAGCGAAATTCACCTTTCAGAAAACTTATTAAATGAAAAACCTATTTTACCAATTAATTAAAAAAAAAAAAAACAATTTGACGGTTTGACTAAATCTGTTCTAAAGATAAAATATATTAAACCAGACAAAATTAGTCATATTTATTTTTGAACGGCAGAAATTTAGTCGTATAATGGATGGATACTTTGAAGAATGAAATACATAGCACGTATCACGTTTGTAGCGCCTACAGCCCTACCCCTACGTACGTCTACTAGAACGTTTGAACACAAGATATCATAACGTGAATAAATGGCCAATTTGTTTTTGTCTTAATTGGTAAATTAATAATCCAATTCTACAAGTTAGGGTGACTTTTAGATAGGTTGACTATTTAGTTTTGATAGCATATCGTATTCCACATTTCTAGCATCACTTGTTTGTGAGTGGCACTTGACTTCCAGTTACGACTAATATGACTCTTGACTTTACACCAAACTGTCTAGTTCTTATATTTCTAAAGGAAACTAGAGTTGTAGATGCAGTTTTTAGAAAATTACGTACGGTCTATTTTAGAAATTCTTTTAGGTAATAAAATAGCAAAATACATGTTCAAGTAAGGATTATATATTTTTGATATTGATAATGGTTTCGACCAAATCTAAAATTATTGGTTACTTTCATTTACGTTTAGTTATGTTAGTAGATAAATAAAGAACTAAATATTTAACTTTGTACCCGCACTATGCAGCCTTAAAGTATATTTTATTAGAGGTGTTCAATTATTTTTAATATTGTTTATCGTGGTTTATCATATGTGTTTTAATTTTATAAAAGATAGCAAGATACATGTATTATCTTAAAAAAAAATATATTCTGATAAATTAAAATATTATATACATAAGTTAGTTTGATTACAAAAAGTTAAATATGAATAACTTATATTGTTAGCATATGCATTATATAATTGTAACAAGTTCATTTAACTTTTATATATAATTGTTTAATGTAAGATTTTTATATAGGAAATTATAAAATAGAAAATAAATTAGATTGTTACAAAATTAAGTAAGATAATTATATAAGTGGAAAGTTTAACTAAATGTTAAAAAAATATAAATATTTTATATAACTATTTATTTATTTATTTACTTTTTTGTCAAATTAAATGTAAATTTTCAAATTGCTGAATGTACTAAAAAGGAAAATAAAAATAAGGATGAGAATATATATGTTCATATTAATAATGAAAAAAATATGATTTGTAAGAGTTGTAAATCTATATTTTATATATCAAATAATAAAAGCTATAATTATTCATAATATTTAAAAAATTAAAATTTTTAAATATAAATTAAAAAGATATACATCATTCAAGTAAAACGTCATTTATCAATTACATGTTCAATTTTGTTTAAAGTTTAGAAGATGTAATATAGATTTGGATTGAGATTCTTTAGATATAGTTAAAGTTAGCTTTACATATAAAAATCTACGGAGTAATAAAATTGAGGATATTTAACTTTTGAATTAAAGTTAAAAAGTAAGATTCAAAAGTAATTTTTAAATTTTGGTCCTACTTTTTAATCCATTGATCAAGTAGTATAGTATAGACTGTAGGTTTTAATTTTGTGGTAACACATTTCAAACGTAGGCTAGGGGGCATGTGGGTCAACAGCAGCCCACCGTGTTTCTAGAATCATCTCTACGTACGCACCCATGCTTTGTTTTCCCTAAACTTTGCAAAGCTTTACAGTTTTCCCCCTTCTTCTACTTTTCCTTAATTTGTTTTTACATGTTATACATTTATGCCCAAATGGCCATATTATACATTTATACCACCGTGTTACTCATTTGTACGTTCAATTGAAAGAGCATTGATATTTCATTCTACCTTTTGTTGTCTATAAGTTTTTTTCTTTTTGTTGATAATTAATTTTACTCCAAGTTTACATATAAAGTTTCATTAATAAGTTTTAGTATAGACCAGTTTACCTCAATGATCATAAAGAATTCCACTAAATATATAACTAGATTCACATATATATAATACATCCTTTTTCTTTAAGCACAGAGAAAAAAACCAAAATTTTATTTTGGAAAAATGCAAAAAAAAAATTTCACTTTTGATGAAGATTGAAAATGTACATATTATATTAAAGTAAAATCAGTATAATCTTTTTAAATGTATACTTTTTATAAGTAAAGTTTATCATTTTTAACAATCTAAAAAAAAAAAGAGAGGGAGAGAAAGAGCACACAACATTCATTATTATCCTACATTTTATTCGTAGCATAAAAATACTATAGAAAACGTCATGAAATTAAGATGTCACTAGCTTCGAAAGAGAGGCATGTATTGCATGCTCAACACGATTTTAAGGTCCATAAAAATGCCACACTTTAACATGGCGTCACTAACTTGTTATCTATTTTGATTCGTGTTACTAAATTATACTAGAAAAATGTAATAAAAAAACTTAATTTGCTTTAACGTAGTATTCCAACAAATAAAATCTTCATATATTATTTAGTCCCTACAATACAATAGTTGTACGTATGTAACACGTACGACGTACTACAGTACGTCTTTGTTGAATAACACGAGTATACACAAATACACGTGATATTATCAAATTGAAAAACTACATATGAAACGTGAGATATTGCACAAATTGGTCAGTAATTAATCAAGTTTGTTAAGTTAGGCAAGTAACTAAAAGCTTATAATTATAATCGAAATAAAAAGTTCGGTTTTGGATAGATCATAGATGTACAACATGATACTCGATATTATTGCAATATCATTAAGCTTCAAAGTTATGAACAGTGTCGACACTGTTCATAACTTTGAGGCTTAATGATATTGCAATAATATCGAGTATCATGTTGTACATCTATGATCTATCCAAAACCGAACCGCCACGTGGCACTGTTTCGTTGGTTTATATTCCGTTCCACATTACTATTTGTATTTTGTCATATCGGATCCTGTGCGGGTTTTATTATTTAGGTTTTTATTGGTTTTTTTCACAGTTTTTTTTGCTTTTTATTCTCAAAGTTATGAACAGTGCCACCGCCACGTGGCATTGTTCCGTTGGTTTATATTCTGTCCCACATCACTACTTGTATTTTGTCATATCGGATCCCGTTCGAGTTCTATTATCTAGGTTTTTATTGGTTTTTTTCACATTTTTTTTTGCTTTGTATTCTCAACTAATATATTGGGCGCTGACACTGTTCTATTCGTCCACATTAAACCTCGCAATATTCAAATTTTGTCATATCGAATCAGATTTTTCTTCGTTTTTGCACAACTTTTGTTTTGTGTTCTTGACTAATATATTAGGCGCTGACACTATTTCATTCGTTCATCTTACACCTCGCATCACTATTCGTATTTGGCATATTGGATACTGTTTGAATTTTTTTCTATTTCTATTTCTTGATTTCTCCGGAGTTTTTTTTTCTTTTATGTTCTGAACTAATATATTAGAAACTTTTATATATTTTCACGTCATAAACTTTTGGGCATTATTCTTACATTTATTTTGAGTTTGTTTACCCTTAGTTTTTTTCTCTTTCTATATTCTTTATTTTTGACTTTATTATACAAACAAACCTATATATTTCATATCGAAATTTTTACGGCGTACCAGTAGTATTGTTCTTAAATACATATAAATTCGATATGACAAACATCGTAATAAAATATATCTATGATATAGTGCTTTTGGTGCTGCTTTTGATTTTTAGTGATTGTTATTTTTTTTTCCTAAACTTTTTTTTACCAAATATGAAACCGCATCAATAACAAATACAAACATGATAACTGAAATCCCGCAACGCGGGATATACACTTCCTAGTTCATAATTAAACAACATAATTATTAACAGTACTGTTCTGTAACACCCTAAGATCGATAAATTGCATTATTATCAAACAACAAAATTAAACGATATTGAAAGTATAGTCCTCAGTCTTCTTAGAAAAACAGAAAAACGTTGTTCATCGAACTTTCGTACTAAATGAAGATCGACAGATCGAGGAAAAATCTCATGTTGGTTAATCTCGACTACAGAACGGTAGAACGAGCTTTCTTTATTTTCAAGTTAAATCCGCCATTGATCGAGTTTCCCCTTTACTTAGGATCCATGGATGTCCTACATTTCATTCAAATGAAAAATTAGTTTTAGATATATATGATAGATACGTTACAAATATATTATAATTATACAATTATGATAGAAAACTTACTTAAAACTTGTTCAGCAGAAAATCGTCTAGAAACATCCTTACACAACATCTTCCTCAACAAATCTTTAGCTTCAGACGAAACAGATCGAAAATATCTACTAGGAAACCGTAAATTCCCTCTTAAAACAGCTTGAAATGTGTCAGTTGGGGTTTCTCCATAAAACGGAGGAACCCCAGCTAACATAACATATAAAACAACACCCGCACTCCAAATATCAACTTTCTCATTATACTCCCTACCAGACAAAACTTCGGGTGCAACATAGTACGGTGTACCCACGATCCCAGTCATCATCCCTGCCACATCAGCGCCAAACCATTCAGCTGACCCAAAATCAGCTAACTTTAAATTTCCTCTAGCATCAAATAAAATGTTGTCCGGCTTGATATCTCTATGCGCGATACCAGATAAATGACAATTAAAAATGGATAATAACAAAGGTGACAACACCCCACAAGCTTCGGGCTCTGAAAACGGCCCGTTGTGGCTTGATATTCGGTCGAAAAGGTCAGGGGAGTCGCAAAGGTCAATGATCATGTGTAGATAATCATCATCTTCGTAGATATTGTATATTTGAACCGTGTGGAGGTTACGTTTAAGTGATTGTAATATTTTTGGTTCTTTCTCGACACATTCGAGATCAGTTGGGTCGGATAAGAGTCGTTTGTCGATGGATTTACATGCGAAAGTGGCACCGGTGGTGTTGGAGACACACTGGTAGACGATGCCGAACCGACCACGGCCGAGTTCTTCGCAGATTTTGTAGTCTTTGTTTAAGTTGTCGCACATGATATGTTTATTCTATTTTGATGTTGTTTGGTTGCTTTTATTGGTTTATAGATACATTGTTGATGTAAAATTCTGGGGGTTTTAAAGAGGCTTATACAAAAATAGAGTGGGGCCCATGGCGAGGATATTCTTATTCGAGAAGGATTCCAGTTCCTTTCTTTTCTTTTGTTCAAAGTAAGAGAATGCTAGCGGCTTGTTGAAACTATACGAACGACTTGTAGTAATCAATTATTTGTATTTTCTTGCATATTATTGTTTCTATGTACGATTCCACATTATGTTGTGATTTTTTTTAATAGTAGTTTTGTTAGATTAAAAAAAGAGTTACACTGGTTGTGAATGTGAAGTATCATTGATATTTTATTATACTAATGGGTTAAAATAGCTTAAGACAAAGACAATGTTTCATAGTTATATATATTTTTTAATGCTAAGTAAACTAATAAGGTAAGGCAATATTAATTTTATACTTTCAACAGAGTTCAAGAAATAAACATACAAGAGAAACATTATGCAGACTTATTTCAAACCCAAAATCAGTGGTTAAAAATTAAAGATGTATCAATTAGCTAAACTGACATTAGAAACAAAGTTTAGGCATTAACCGGATATAACGGGAAAAAAAAAAGTAAATTGATGGCTTTTGTGGTTTGTCCTATATTTTACTAATTTCGTTCATACTTAAAAATCATATCTAACGTCTCTAAGGATTATATTTTTCCATTAGGGTGGGGAGGGTTTGCCCACTCCTCCCCTCCCCTCTCCGATTTTTCTTCTCCTCCCCTCCTCTCCCTGATTGCTAGGAGCACCTCGCCACCCCTCCCCTCCCCACCCTTTTCTATTTAATTTCATTTCTATTTTTTTTATTCAAATAATAACTAAAACCTAATTTTAAATACTAATAAATAATATAGTGTATAAAAAACAAAAACAAAACAAAAACAAAAGACTTTAAAGTTTAAACCAATATTATAAAGAGTTTAAACTTCAGGGTATAAATTGTAAAATTGTAAAAAAAAGACAAAAGTTCTTGAACAAAAAAACTTTGCCCTGCGTTGTCTTCTTTCCTGTAAGTCTGTAACCTATAGATATAAATATGTATATGTATATATATAAAATGGCAGCCTAGTTTAATAAAAAAAAAAAACCCAACGGTCGAATATAAGGTCAAAACATAGGCAGCAAAACCGGCACAGCCCTCCCCATTTCCCTCCCCACCCCACCGGTACCGGGGGGTCGGCGCGGTGTGCCAACCGGTACAGGACCGGTACCCTTCCCCTCCCCTACCCACTCCGTCCACCCTTAGCACTATCCCTAACCCGAAACCTCCTTTACAAAACGTAGGATAAAAGTGCATACTTTGAAGACGATCCGAGTGGAAAAGTATATATCTTGGTAACGGTGTGAGTCAAAGATGCATGGGTGAGTAAAGGTCCAAGTAAAAATGCGTACATTGGGGATTTCGGTATACTTTATTTTAACCTAGGTTTCTGTTAAATTTTTGTACATGGCAACATGGTTTATCAAAAAAAAATTGACTCACTCAGAATGATTTTGGACATTCTGTGAGTGTAGTGAATTTTTGTCCAAAAAAGGTCAGATTTCTACTAATTAGAGCAAATAACTTGCTATTTGTTAGCGATGATTTATTTAGTTATGTAGTGTTGGTGGTTGAAAAATAGTTTGGTGATGTACTGAAAACAAACAGATAAAATTATTTAAAAAAGGTTGTAATTTTACTTTTTGAAAGTTGAATACTTTTTAGTACTCGTACTTTTTATTGGTTGCGGAAAACACCCCTTGTTTTCCATTTTCGTTTTCCAATAAAACATGAGGAACAAAAAACGCGTTCTAATCATAGTTTTCTAAGAAAACAATGTTTTTCATTTTTCCATAGACAATTTGAAAACATTTTTTTTTCTCGGCAGAAATTAGTTTGGGAGAAACTCTAGGATCAAACAGGATATTTCAAGTCCTAGTTTGGGAGAGTTACACGTCAAAAATAAGAACAGAGCCACTTGAATAACCAAGTAAAACTGATAGGGTGTTGATAAGGTGTCCCTCACCCAAGCGGTTGGGGTTTCAAGTCCTAGTTGGGACAAAGGTATACGTAGGGTGTCTGCAAAACTGGGTTTCCTGTTGTAAAAAACCAGAAGTAAAATCAGTAACAACCCCATCTCGATATCTGACTCCATCACTCTTTATCTAAATTCAACACTCGGTTTCAAAATTTCAAGAAAAGAGCTCTGAGTGAAGTATAAGCTAACAGATATTGGTGTGTTCTGAAAATGTTTATGTTTTCAAAAACTCAGTAACGATTTATCAAACTTTGTAAATTACAATTATATGTAGTACGGTTAGCAAAAACTGTTTTGCCAAAAGGAGCAGGCACTAACTTTGACTATTAACCAGGTTGAACTTCAAAAGTCATTGGAATCAGATAATACTTTTCAAAAAAAATAAATTAAGAGGAACATGTTCCACAAACATATCTATCTGATTTAATCAGATGTGATTCATATTTCGTTTACAATAGTTTTTAACTTTTTCTAAGATATATTCCACAAAGTACACATTACGTGACCAAAGGAGACCTAGGAAAGCATCTTAAAGGTGAGATACTCTTAGCTCCTCAGCCTTGCACAAACGCAAAATTAACATAAAAAAACTGTTAAACTCCGTGTCGCTTCCTTATTTGGCTTCTTGACACATGCAATCTTAAAGCATGTTAAAAATCGACAACGCCTACTGCCAAATTTATTATTAAATTTCAATTGATTTTTCTAGTCAAGGTGATAAATAAGTTCACATTCCATGCTTTCACATTTTAGAATAGCGACCTAAAAGCACCTCCAATGGAGATTGATGAAAAACTTTTTTTTAAGAAAAAGTCTTTAAAAAGCTTGATACCATTGGGTACAAAGGCTTTTTTTTTTTATCAAAAGCTTGACAATCTTCAACCCTTTGATATAAAGTTTTTTTTTTCTTTTTTAATTTACACAAAAAAAAAATTTAGAAAAAGCTTTTGCATTGGAGTGAATGACTTTTAATTTTATTTTAAATTAATAGATTGGTTGGTTAGAAAAATATAAAGCTTTTAAAAGCTTTTTCTCATTGGAGATGCTTTAAGAGGCGAGAAAAACACGTAACAGATTTCTGTCGGCCTATGTAGTGCCAAAGTAATCTGAACATCATTTTGCAATAGACTCAGTAAAACCATAAGGCAACAAAAAACACTCTGAAAGACTTCTCATAATTAAGTTTTTAGCTCAAGTTATATGGTTTTAGGTAAAATAAAATAAGTATTAAAGTAAAACAAATAAAACAATAGGTTTTCTTCATTGATAATCACCGTGCATCATGAAAATCATCGTACATCAAATGCTTCGTGAATTTTCGTGCATCAATTTAACTGATCTAAGGGTCAAGATCTTATCTTATTTGTTCTACTTTAATATTTGTTTTACAATACTTAAACCCCAGTTACATTTAATATTTGTTTCTACCCAAAAATTCCTTATACCATAAAGGCCTTCCCCGGTGTTTCAACCCAAAAAGTCAATAGTCAATACCCACTGTGCTAACTTAGTTCACTAAGAAAGTTTATGACATATCAGCAGACGAAGTACACTACAAATAGAATCTTACAACCCCGCATTCTTTCTTCTCAGACCCTATCAACTATTTATCTTACTAGTCTTCTGTAGCACTGAATAAAACCCACTATTGTGCTTTAGATATTGGATCTTTGTTTAAGCCCCACGGTCTTAAAAAAATTCACTTGTAAATAGTCCATATTAAGGCCATGGTATTAGGAGAATGATTGGACAGGCCATCAGATCGGTCATCTCTCTTCAAGTTTACTCAGTATATTCCCTTCATTGACTAGAGATGTTAGCTTAAACCACTTAAATAGCATAATCAATAAAATTGGCAAGACAGTAGCACTTTCATTCCATTGGGTGACAAGAAGAGTGCCTTTTTCTTTTGTCATATTGAGCCTACGTATAAACATATTAGTTGCAAAAGGAACTCTGAGGTTAGTTGTTTATTTGCCATCAATAGTCCAAGCTAACCAAGATACTCTGTGTTGGTTTATTAAAAAATAGCTTCTTTTCATTTCCCATTTATTAACTCCATTTCCCACAATCCGAATAATGATTGATCCTTAAAGCAAAATCCACTCTAGATATTGGGCATCTTAGTACACCATGGACCTGTATCTACTAAAGAAAACATAATAGACAAAAATTAATTAATGTTTACCTAAACGTATATACTTGTATATGGCAGTCATTTTACTCATCCGCTACCCCGATACTTATTTGAACTTTTTCCACAACATCGTCATTCCAAACAAAATGTAACAATTACTTATGCCCAGACGCAATTTCTAAATTACAACTAATATGTCCAAATCTTCAGGACTTCATCTACAAAAAGTCCATTTACAGTTAGATCTATCATATATGACGGCTGAAGCACTTTGTTTCCTATGTAGGTTATATCATGGTGTTAGGTAATATATCTTGTGTTATTTCCACCCTAACAAACATAATAGTAAAAATTCACCCATGATACTTAGAACATCAGGCATAGTTCAAAAAAAAAAAAAAAAAAAAAAGTTAACATATCAATTTGTTAAGTCCTACGGTTCAGTACCACTTCGGTAGGCTAAAATATATGTAATTTGGGATTGGTACTGCACTTTCCATCCCTTATGTATGAGTGTATGACTCAAAACAAAGGTGGCAACTAAGCTCCATGTCAAGCATTACAAGACACTACACGCTCATTAGTGACCATGAAGCCAAAATAAGCCATTCGGGTACTTGTATCAAATTATAAGAGACGAGTCTCAAAGCAGATCTAGTACAGACAAATGGTGTGCTTGATACTTTCAAACTGGTATGGATGGAGCATTTTTTTAGACGAGCCTCAACTATTGGCTCTAAAATTATAAATGCCCCAAAGAAACTAGCGGAGCATGAGATTGCAAGTGCCTAAACAAAATCAAAAATGCAAAACCTTAGTTATCAACAAGGTTGAAAGTAGATCTGAAAGCATATATCATGCAAAACTTCACAACTTAGACTAGATTATGAAGATGAATAAGTACTTACAGCAAAAGAAGGCAATTTGTAGATGCAGATTCGTTGTGACAATCGCAACATAGATTTGATTATCGTTTATGTTTTAAGAACTATGTTTGTAATCATTTCAATAAGAACTTGTGTTGATATTTAATGATTACGTTTGAACTTCAATATTATATCTCTTTATGTTTAGTATTGTGTTTGTGTGCTATATATTGTTTTGCAGGTACAAGAACATAGAATCAAGGTTTATAAGTGTCGTAGAACACTTAAACGATGATTGGATGTTATATACGAGCCAAACGAAGCTAAACAAAGAGCCAAAGGGTCGTCCCTCGTGCTGACGTCATCAGTATGAAGGAACAACCTCGTGCTGACGTCAGCACGAGGCAAGTCGATTGGTTTATAGTTTCGGGCCTAATCTTCGATTAAGGCCTAAGCCCACCCGATTCAATACATAACCAGTATATATACAAGACCTAATCTACGGAATTAGGTTAATCTTAGTTGATCATTTAGAAGATATTCACGAAATTACGAATTAAGGTTAATTGTTCCTTCGTGTGACCTCTTACACGAACCACAAGCCTTGTGCATCTCCTTGGGTTGATTAATTACTCATTAATCAGCAAAAGGCAATAGCAATCTAGTTATCTCAAGAGGATTCCGCACTCTTGACATAACGAATCATGTCTTATTACGATCCACGCAACAATAGGGCACCTTACAAGTGGTATCAGAGCCCTAAGGTTGATTACCAGAAGGTGTAAGATCGTTTGCTATTGATTGCAAATTCGATTCGAAATTCGTGTTATTTACCATTTTCGTGATCTTCTTCGTGTCACTTCGTGCTTACATCAGCACGAGGTGTACTTCGTGTTCGTGCTTACGTCATCCAGTGACTTTGTGTTCATTTCGTGCCATGTCTGCACGAACTGCTCTTCGTGCTGCGGTTCGTGACAAGTGTACTTCGTGTCACGTGCACTTCGTGCGATCCTCATGTGATTTCGTGCCACGCATCCATTGTGTGTTATTTCGTTTGATTTGATTTCAAAAGATTCAAAATGACTACCATACCAGCTGCCGCAAATTCACCAAATGCCCTACTTATCAGTCAGATGATTATGCACGATCATGAGGTTGGTCGTGGAAACACACCTCAAAAGTTGTTCTGTATGGAAAACTATTGGATGTGGAAGAGACGTTTTGAAGACTACATTCGTCTCACTGACATGGACATGTGGCTTGTGATAACTCAAGGTTTTGATTGGCCTTCGTATGAGAAGAATGGAGTGATCAGTAGGTATACTTATGCTGATATGCCGATTGAAGAACGAAAAAGGTACGCAATTGAGGGAAAGGCCTTGTCCACTCTTACTATGGCCTTACCTCAAGATAGTGTACACTTGTTCAAAAAATACACTACTTCAAAGGATTTATGGGACGCTCTTGAAAGATATTATGAGGGCGATGTAACCTTGAAGAAGAATCGTATCAAACTTCTGAAGCGCAGTATGAAGCTTTCAATGGAATGAAAGGAGAATTCCTTGACGAGATTATTATTCGATTCAGTCATTTGACTACTGAGTTGTCATATTTTGAGGTTGTTTATCCTCAAACTGAGCTAGTCGATAAGTTTTTGGACTCACTGCCTAAGAAATGGACTGATTATGTTCATCAACTTCAAGATGATCAAGAATACAGTACATGGGACTTTGAAAAGGTAGTTTCCAAGCTGAAGAACAGAGACATGAAGAGAAGAATTAAAGATACTCACTCGGATTTCACTCAAGATCCATCATTGTATCATGCTAAGTCTATTCATATAGCAAGTTCTAGCTCGGGGAACAATGCATTTCTAAGTGGTGTAGAAGCTACACCAATAGTAGATGCTGAAGGTCTTGCTGGATATGTTGCTTATGACAATGCAAATACGAATGTCAAGAGCAATGTACAATCTTTTCATTCTATGCCAATGAGTATGAGTTCTGCAGAAGGTAGAATGAGTGTTTACTCAGCCTTTTGTAATGCTCATGAAGCATTTATTGGAGGAAAGATTACTGATCCTGCAGTGATTGATGAGGATTATAATCAAATAGATCCTGATGATTTGGAAGAAATGGATCTACAATGGCAGCATGCTCACTATTAAGGTCAAAAGATTCACTCAGAGAACTGGGAGACCTATAGATAATGGCACCAAAGGCTTTGACAAATCCAAGGTGAAATGTTTCAATTGCGATGGATTTGGTCACTTTGCAAGAGAGTGTCAACGACCTAAGAGAATTGATAATACCGTTGCTGGTCGTCAAAATTACAATCAAGGCGGTATTACTCCAAGTAATCGAAAAACTCAAGCAATGATTACATATCCTGCTACTCCACAACAGCCAGTTTCGTCACCGTTTTCGGAGTCAAAGGCCGTTGTTGTTCAGAATCCGGATGGTACTTATCAATGGGATACACAATCTGATGATACCTCGAATCATGCCTACATGGTAGAATTATATGATGAGGTAGCCGCAACAATTGATTATGCTGTATACTCAAGTGAAGAAAGTGCATCTGAGATAGTTAAGCAAAATGTACGTAATGTTGCTGAGACTGTGAGATCTGAGAGTGAACCTATGACAGCAGTGAAAGCATCTGAAGAAAAGGAAGAGTCATCGAGTCCTGCTGATGACATTTCTATGAAGAGCATTGAAGAATAAATGAAGAACTTCATGATACCTGAAGGTATGACAACTGAAGACTTTGTTGCATACATGGCAGATTGCAAGGCTGCAGATCAAAAGGTATCTTGTTCTTTGTTTTCTATAGTTGACGTTTGTAAAATGGTGTCAGATTTGAAACGTGAGGTGTTTATTCTGAATAAATCTGTTATTAACTTAACTAGTCAAAACTCCATGTTCAAGAAAGAAAACGACTCTTTGTTTGCCAAAAATTCTGGTTTGGTAAAACAAGAAAGTCTTTATCAAGATAAGATTCGTGCATCTGATAAGGATATTCTTGCATTGAAAGAAAAATTAAAAGAGTCAGTCTTAATGGAAAAAGTGGGAAATGAGCAATATGCTCAACTAACCGAAGACTTCTCTAAGAAAGAGAAGGAATTAGTTGATGCAAAGCTAGAAATAGTTAAGCTTAATACAAGATTGGAACAAATTAGAGGATCTGAGTTAATAAGATCAATGCAATGCAAACGCCTATACCACGGGATTCAAAAGATAAGGGTGGTTTGGGTTTGGATTATAAAGAAGTTAGACGTCCTTTTAATGATAATTATACAGAATTTCTAACGCAACTTTATGAAAAGATAGAAATTGATGAAGTTGTTCCACCAGTCTTAGAAAACCAAAATGGTGATCTTAAATCCTCTAAAAGGTCGATTGATAAGATAAAAGAGCTAAACAAGAAACATAAGCTTGGAAGTTCTTTTGTTAAACCAGTAAATCCTAAAAATGGAGTTTATGATGCTAGTGCTCCTATAGGATCTAGTCAAGTGAATTCAACTTGTCCTGTCGATAAGAACATTAAATGTTTTACAATGAAGGAATGTGATACTGTTTTTACATCCAATCAAATTGATTTTGAAAAGATAGATCATGACAAGATTGATAATGTATGGAATAAGGATGAATCTACGTCTAGTGGAGTCCCCTTAAATCCATATACGACTCATAAGAATTCTCAAAAGAGAGTACATTTTTCAGACAAAAGTGAGTCAACTGGTTTATCAAAAGAAGAGTCAGCCACAATTGAACTTAAGGAATGTTTAGGCATGACTTCAGCTGAGTTTGATGTTAAGGCTAAGAAAGCAAGAGCTAAAAAATCTTGTTTTTATTGTTATGAAGTAGGTCATGTTTATACTTGCTGTCCTAATAGGAAAAGAAGCTATCCATAAAAGGGTATGTCCTCTGGAGCTTCTAGTGACTCAGATATTGTAGCTCATGACAATAGATCTAAGACACCAAAACGACAGGGACCTTTACAGAATACTACTTCTAGTAGTGTAAGTCCGAGTCGTTCTCGTACACCTCAAAGGAGTTATTCACCTAGGAAGATGGCTCAACAAAATCGATCTCCTCCTTCTAGAATTAATAGTTCGTTTAAATTCTATGATCGATTAGGGAGTCAACCTAGATTTGGTACTCACTCACCAAGGAATTCACCTCCTAAGACTCGTTTCACTTCACCTATGAAACAGTCAATGACATCATCCTCATCCAAGGCTCCTTTACAGAGCGATGGATATTGGACCGAATTGATCATTAGAGATGAATTCGGAAAACCTAAACCTCAAAAGGTTTGGGTTCCCTTCAGAAACTAACCATCTTATTGTCTGATGTGTAGGGAGAACCAAGGAAGCCTATCAGTCTTTGGTATATGTTGACAGTGGATGCTCTCGGCACATGATAGGGGACAAGAATGTGTTGTCCAATTATGAAGATGTAAATGGTTCGTATGTTAGTTTCGCGGGTCCCAAGGGCGGCAACATCTCGGGGCAAGGTGATGTTGTCAATGGGAAGATTATGCTGGAGAAAGTCAATTATGTGGAACAGTTAGCACATAATTTATTAAGTGTTTCTCAGATTTGTGACAAGGGAAACAATGTCCATTTTACTGAGAAAGAAGCACTTATATTGAAACCAGGATATGTTATTCCTGAAGACTGGATCTTGCTGAAATCTCCTAGGAAGAGAGACATCTATGGCCTTGTGTTAGGTGTTGATGATCTAAAGGAGTCTGTTTGCTTGTTATCGAAAGCAAACGAATCTGAATCTTTACTATGGCATAGAAGAATGGGACATCAATTTTCGAAAGATGAATGACATTGTCAAACATGGTTTGGTTGACGGCGTTCCCATGAAACGGTTTGGAATGGAAGACAAATGTGTACCTTGTCTGAAAGGTAAACAACAAAAGTCTGCACATAAACCGAAACAAGAAAATTCTATTGCCAATCCTTTCGAGTTACTTCACATGGATTTATTTGGTCCAGTGAATGTAAGAAGTATCGGTGGGATGTATTACCGTTGGTGGTTACTGATGATTACTCGAGATTCTCATGGGTATTCTTTCTTAAATCGAAAGATGAAACTCCGCAGATTTTGATAAATTTCTTTGTCGAAACTGAAAACATTTATGTAGTTCGTGTTAAGAGAATCAGGAGTGACAATGGAACTAAATTTAAGAATAATGTGATGGATGTCTTTTGTTTGTCAAAGGGAATCCAACATCAATACAGTTTTTCGTATGAACCACAACAGAATGGAGTTGCTAAAAGAAAGAATAGGACTCTAATCGAGACAGCCAGAACTATGCTTGCAGATTCAGGGCTTCCTACTATGTTTTGGGCGGAGGCAGTGAATACAACTTGTCATATTTTACTTAGGGTTACTGTAGTTAAGCGTCATAATAAGACATGTTATGAGCTTCTACATAAGAAGAAACCGAATTTACAGAATATTGAACCATTTGGTGTACCTTGTACTTTCTTGAAATATCTACCCCAGTCAAAGTTTGATCCAAAGGTTGAAGAGGGATTTTTCATGGGTTATAAACCGGGAACATCAATTCGACGAGTTTATAACAAGCAGACAGGCAAAGTTGACTTGGGTACAAATGTCAAGATTGTCAGTCATAAGCCCGCTATTCATTCTGGAACTGGCAAAAACTTCGATTACGATAATGTGTTTAGTTCACTACACGGTCCTGATTCTTATTCAGATCCTGAGACAGTTGATGATGTGATTATTTTAAGAGATCACATGGATAATACACCTACATCTCCGCCTACTCGAAATGTCGATACTACTCAAACCAAAGTTCAGTTTACTACTGATGTTGATGAAAGTGATAAGGACAAGAATAAGTCAACAGATTTAGATGATAGTGAACCCGAGAACACTACACCACTTACTCCGTCAAAGGTTACACTGCCTGATGATGATCTTATTTATGAAGAATCGGAAGATGATTTTAGCTCTCCTGAGTTTCAGATTAGAACAAATTTAGGAGAAAGTCTGAATGTTGATTCGGTTCCTCAATATCGAGTTAATAAGGATCATCCAGTTGAAAATATTCTTGGTAATGCTACAGAACCTGTTCGAACTAGAAATCAGTTAAATAAGGACCTGACTAGTTTGTTTTGTGAAGTGAAAGACACTGGATTGATAACTGAGTGTTTATATTCTGGTTTCGTTTCACAAGTAGAACCTAAGAATGTTAAGGTAGCACTTCAAGATCCATGTTGGGTTGAAGCTATGCAAGAAGAATTAGCTCAATTTGAAAAACTTGGAGTTTGGGAGTTAGTAGATGTGCCTAGAGGTAAAGAACCGATTGGATTTCGTTGGGTATATAAATGCAAACGAGATGACAAAGGGATCGTTACTAGAAATAAAGCGCGTTTGGTTGTTCAGGGGTTTGCACAACGAGAAGGATATGACTATAATGAAACTTTTGCACCAGTTGCTAGAATTGAAGCTATAAGGTTATTTTTAGCCTATGCAAGTTTCAAAGGTATAAAGGTGTATCAGTTAGATGTTAAGAGTGCCTTCTTATACGGTGAAGTTAAAGAAGAAGTATATGTTCATCAACCACCGGGGATTGAAGATCTGAACTATCCAAGAAGAGCATATCGACTGGATAAGGCTCTTTATGGATTACATCAAGCACCCAGAGTGTGGTATGAAAAGTTGTCGACACATTTGTTGACAAATGGATTTACAAGAGGACCGATAGACAGCACATTGTTTATCAAATGGAAGAAGCGAGATTATCTAATTGTACAAGTTTATGTGGATGATATCATTTTTGGTTCATCTAATATAAAGATGTGCAAAGAGTTTGAAATGAGCATGAAAAATGAATTTGAAATGAGTGCTATGGGAGAACTTCAATTTTTCCTCGGACTGCAAGTTGATCAAAGGAAAGATGGATTCTTTATTCACCAGTCTAAGTATGTCGATGACATCTTGGAGAGGTTTCAAATGTTAGAGTCCAAGACATATGGTACTCCTATTCAGCAAAATCATGGTTTAGGAGTTCTTGATCTGAAAGATGAACTTGTGGATGCAACTTATTATCGTGCTATTATTGGCTCATTGATGTATCTGACTGCTTCGCGTCCAGATATTATGTTCGTTGTTTGTCTTTGAGCTAGATTTTAAGCTAGTCCGAAAGAGTCACATTTGGTTGCAGCAAAATGTATTCTACGTTATCTTAAGGGAAACCAAGGGCTTGGTCTATGGTATCATATGGGAGGAACGTTTGATTTTGTTGCATATACTGATTCTGATTTTGGCGGTTGTAACAATGACAGAAAGTCTACGACTGGAGGTTGTCAGTTGTTAGGAGGAAGATTAGTATCGTGGCAGTGCAAGAAGCAGACATGTGTTGCTCAGTCTTCATGTGAGGCAGAGTATATGGCTGCTGGTAGCTGTTGTTCCCAGGTATTGTGGTTTTAGCAACTTCGTGACTACGATATGGATTTTCTTGATACTCCTATTAGAATAGACAATAAGTCAGCTATAGACATTACAAATAATCCTGTCATGCATAAGGTCACCAAGCATATTGATATTAGACATCATTTCTTGCGTGATTGTGCCCAAAAGAAGTTAATTCATTTGGAAAAAGTTATAACTGATGATAATTTAGCTGATTTGTATACCAAAGCATTTGATAAGGCTCGATTTGAAAAGTTAATTCTTCTCAATGCGATGAAGAATGTTGATTCATATTAAATCTCTAAAAGAAAATTTTTTGTAAGTTTGTGTTTGTAAATAGCTAGAGCCATAAAAATACAAAAAGAGTTCTTAGTGTCATAAAAACCATAAAAATGTGAAAAATCTGAAAATGACAAAAATATGAAGAGATTTAAGTTAATGCTGTGAGAAGATTATAAGTGAGGATACTTAGCTTTTAAGTCTGCTTAATCGTAATATAACTGCTTAGTTCAGTGATTACAATTTGGGATATATTGGTAGACACAAAGTAGCAAGGTTTCCTTAATCTGAACTTAAATTATACAATGTTCTTGTTGGAAACATATTCAGATATATGGCTGAGAATACTTGCTTTTCAGTAATGAATTGATCTAGTCCTTAAATTTTGTGAAAGATCTAGCATTATTATAGGATTTGTTCAAAATATAGGCAAAAACCTCTACAACTCATGAGCATGAAAGTTAAATGTGATATTGTTTATGCAAATGAAATGAATGTTAATTAAGGGGCTAATGTGGTCTTTGAGATTCGGACAAGTATGTCCTCGGGGTGTCTTTGTATACCTAGCCTACCTAAAGCTTCCAACTTGGGATAGGTTGTCAGAAAGTTCGCTACATGGGTCTCATAGAAAATCACGGGTTCCTTATAAGAAATGAAATGCAAAAGTAAATAAGTTAAATCACAAAGTAATTAAATTTTATCTAAAAAGTGTCTCATGATTTGTTTAAGGATGTTTTTGAATATATATTGAATATTTGTTCTCTTAGTGCTTGTATCGATTACGAAAGTATATTAGAATGTGGGTTACATAAGTTCAAAAACTATTCAGTGGCATATTAGGCTACTCGGGTTACATGGTGACTGTCCTTGGCTAGGGTATGTCGAAAGTGTCATAACTCATAGAAAACTGGAAGTACCGAGTGTTTAAGAGGACAAATTTACCGTTAATCGTAGTTGGGTCACTGTTCATAACTAATAATAAGAGAATTATTTCTCACTTGCAGACTTATGTAAATGCTAATCTGACCTAATCTGCAGAAACTTAAGATTTCTTGTAAATAAATAAAGTAGTTTAGTTTTTATTTTAGCTATTTTTGTTTTTATTTTTGTACTAATAAGTGTCAGTTTGTGTGTCAAACTAGTTCTTATTGCACGAGAGATTTGATAAGCATCTAATGATTCTGTAGGAAGTTATATGATTCTTAGTGAATTATATGAGTCTTGTTGCTTTTGGTAAGTATGTTTAAAAGCTGGATTTTCTAATTAATACATACGTTGTTTAATTTAGAAAATGAAATGGATTTGAAATTGAAAAGTCAAAATATTTTTGAATGTGTTTCACGTAAATTTTTGAAATTTCAATTGTTTTTGGTTGATAAGTATGCTTGACAAAGATTGAACTTGCCTTAGATCTTGTAATGATTGCTAGGTTAAAATTTTGGTTGTTTTGCATATTTATGATATTTTTTTTTGATGCATTGATGGAGTTTGGTAAGTGTGCAGGTTACAAATAATAAACTCATTTTACATGAAATTGACATCAAAAATTTCAAATTGTGATTGAAAGCAAAATTGTTTCCGCTTGCTTATAGAATTGCATTGCGATGGACAATAAAATGTGCTCAAAAATTACAAGAACTGTGCTACAAGGATGGATTGCCTTGTGTTTATTAACCTAAGACTTAGTATGATAGGTTGTTATTGTATTATCAAGATCACAACCTAAGATGTAATGTGATAGGTTGTTGATATGATATTTTGATGTATTGTAATGCATTATACATTAAATATGTTTTGATGTAAGTTTGCATTTGGTTAAAGTTAAACATCAATGAAGAAATGATCGATTTTATGTCAAAATAATAATGTAAGATTTATTTGATACATTATTGTGGTGACAAGTTAGTACGGATGATTTACGATTGCATATTCGAGTAGATACAGGTTTTTAGTAACGAGTCTCTACAGGTTTATGTTTCTGAAAATTTTTGTAGTTTTCCTTAATAAGTTTTCTGGAAAATTGACAAAATTTGGCTATGGAATGAAGCTTGTGTGAATAAAAATCTGAAAATTCGAAGTCCTTAGTGCTGACGTCAGCATGCTTCGCGCTGACGTCATCACGAAGCCCACGAAGTTAGTCCTTCGGCCCGGCCCATGAGGATTCGAATATAAATATGGGTTTTAACCTTTCATAATTACCTTTAATCGAAAATTAACCCTAAATAACCACACGAACTTCGTCTTCCTCGTGCGCACTATTCATCCGTTCCCTTTTCGATCGATTTCATCTAATTTTCGTGTTTTTCATCTAAGATTGTTGGTATAATTCCAATCTAGGATATATTATTGATGTTTTGACTATGAAAATTAACGATTACAAGTCGTTATGATGCCCAAAGTTTTGAATCTTCTTCGCGTGAACACTAACATGGACGAACTAATAATTAGATCTTCAATTTTTGATGTTTTGGACTTAAATTGGACTTAAAATTAGATTAATTGATGTTTATACATATTAAATCTAACAAAAATTTAAGTAAACAAGTGTCAAAACAAGATTAATTGAAGAAATTTGTGTTTCGGTCACTATTCACACGAAGAACACGAACAACTTCGTGTTCATCGAATTCATTTCGATTATTGATTTTCTGGGCATGAAAAATAGATAACAAGTCCAAGTTGATGTTTATTATCAGTTTTCATTGATTAAACTATCAAATGGAGATGTTTTTCTTCTTCGTGAATCTGGGTTCGCATGAAGGCTCGTGCTGACGTCACACGAACTTGTGCTGACGTCACCACTAAGCAGATCGTGTGACTTAGAAAATTTTTATTTTTTTTTATTTCTAACTTTTTGTTTTCTTGTCGTTTTCGTTTGTTTTGTGCAGGTATGGCAGGACAAGATGCTCGTGTGTTCGTCAAGGAACATAATGCTGCAATTGATCTCAGCATTACACAGTCGGGATGCACACCAGAGTTTCACGGTGTCCTTTAATATTTAGCACGCTTTCGTATTCGTTTTGCTTTGACCGAGAATCCTCCGTTGGTCATAAGTCTTATTACTGAATTCTGGAGCTCAGCCAGATTGGTGCAAGTTGGTGATCATACTATGATTTGCACTACTGTTGTTGGTCGTAACATTCAGTTCACTGCTGGAGACTTAAGGACTATTTTGGACTTAGGAACTGATGATATGGAGTAAGGTCCTGTTGAGTTTGAAGAAAGCTTTTGTGACGGTGCTCTCAGGCGTATGGGATATGTTGGTGATATTACTCATCCTTATCGCAAGAATCGGTGGGTCAACGAAATGAAACTCACAAAAATAAGTGAGTGTGTGCGTGTGAGCTGCGTTTCATCGAGGTGACATGGCAAGCTTTAGTTGGCTAGTCAAAGTCAACTTTTGGTCCAAAGTCTTGAATTGTAGGAACAAATAATTGGAAGCTGCTACTCATTTCGGTCTACTGCTTTCTTTTTGCTCTAGCTAAATTGGCTTCTTTTGGACTCATCCAAATAAAAAAAAAAATACTCCCCAAAACTTTAAGGGGACTGCTTTTCCAACCACTTTTTTTGCTCTAGCTATATTAGTTTGTCTATACAGCTATACTCTATCAACAACTAATTAATCTGCTTCTCATTTATAAACAACTGGATCTATAATTTTAGTTTTTTAAGTCCAATTAACACTTTTAATTCTATATGTGACTGCATCTCATTTTTTAAAGAAAACAAAAAACTAAACATAAAAAACAGAAAAGTAACAAATATAATAAATAATAATAAAACATGTACTTACTTGATTATTGTTGCTAAAGACACGTTGGAACGGTCATTGGAAAAGTATCGTCGGAAAAGCCACCGGAAAAGAAAAGATATATGGAAGACTTATTTTTGTTTAATAAAACAAAGTTGTGGTGGGGTTTCAGTTTGATAAAGGGGTGAAAATTGTTTTAATTGAGGAACTCTTTAACAGCGATATCGCTGCTAAAGGTAGGGGTCAAAAGTCAAAAGTCCGAGAAAAGTACTGGGTGTAAATTGTTTTAATCGAGCTGCTAATGGTAGGGGTCAAAAGTCCAAGAAAAGTACTACCAGTCTGGCAATTCGTACAAGACCTTTAGTAGCGATATCGCTGTTAAAAGGGGTGGTCGGGATAGAAAAAATAAATGGTGGGAATAGACCCCCGAACTTTAATTAATCCACATGAGAGTATGTCAAATGATACTTAGAATCTTGGATAACATAAAAGAGAAGCTTCCATCCGTGTAGTGTGCCACTCGGTCCAAAGTCTTCAATTGCAGGAACAAAAATTATGAGCTGCTTAATTTGTGTCCTCCAAATCAAATTAAAAGAGTGCTCATATATTAATATAAAATAGTGAGTTGAACCTGCCTCCATTAGCAAAGTAACTAAAAATAATGATCTAGCAAATGGGGGTGACTGTAGGGATGAGCTTTTAGGCCGGAAACCCGAGATCCGATCCAGACCCGACTGAACCCGACCCGGACCGGCCCGACCGAGACATATACGGTCCGGTCCTCGGGTCCCCGTTTTCTAACTTTTCGCGTTTCGGGTCGGTCCGGTCCAAAACCCGAAATTAATCGGTTTGGACCGAAAAACCCGAAATTTAGCACTATTCAAGGAAATTGAGTTTTAGATAGAAGATAGATCATACATATACTAAATTGCAGCATTGTTTAGTGGGAGAGAGGTAGTTCTAGGTGGTGTTATACATAATATCTATATATATATATAACATATATATCATATATATATATAGTATATATATAGATGGTGTTATACATTATATATATATATATATATTACAGACCTTTTAGAACTCGGGCTTGATTTCTTGACAGATTTGCTCAACTTTTCTGCTTTGGATGGTGTTGAATTTATTTGTAACTTCTTGAGTACTGATTTGGTGTTAGCTAAATGATGGAAGCTCATTTGAATTTTTAGATAAAAAGAGCCATATGAGAATTATAGATAGATGTGTAGCATAAATACAAAGAAAAAGAAAATGAGAGAATCCAAGAAATAGTTGATGTCATACTGTCATACTATTATTATTATAATAATGAGGGAAACTAAAAAGATAATATGGTGTAGAATAAACATACGTGGATGAGAGTTTGACCAAACAAAATAAATGCTTTTTATGTACAATTATCTTATCTACTCATTCATCCATTTCCCAAAACTAATAAAACAAAAACTCT